>NC_143016.1:173266313-173866313 GCF_055824585.1 Amblyomma mixtum
ACAGCCAAGCATTCTTGCTCGGTGACTGTATAATTGCGCTCCGGCTTGCTGAGCGAGCGACTCGCATACGCAACAACGTGCTCTTTGTTGTCGCATCGCTGGACGAGAACAGCGCCGAGGCCAACAGCGCTGGCGTCAGTATGAATCTCTGTGGGAGCGGAGGGATCGAAGTGGCGAAGTACAGGGTGGGATGTCAGGAGGAATTTTAGTTGGCGAAAGGCGGAGTCGCACTCAGGTGTCCACTCGAAAGCCACATCTTTCTGAAGTAGACCAGTCAGGGGGTAAGCTACGTCCGCAAAGCGATGAATAAAGCGGCGGAAGTAAGAGCATAAGCCCAAGAAGCTCCGCAGCTCTTTGACAGACTGTGGTGGCTTGAACGACTCGACAGCTGCAGTCTTGGCTGGATCAGGTCTGACGCCGTCTTTATCAACGAGGTGTCCAAGCACTAACGCTTGACGCGCACCAAAGTGGCACTTTTTAGAGTTAAGCACAAGTCCAGCTTGGCGCAAACAGTCCAGGACGAGAGCTAAACGGTCGTTGTGCTCACTGAACGTCTTTCAGAAAATTACAACGTCGTCGCGGTAGCACATGCATATTTCCCATTTCAAACCGCGGAGTGTAGTCATAAATCTCTCGAAGGTGGCGGGCGCATTGCAAAGGCCAAATGGCATCACATTAAATTCATACAGACAACACTTCCAACACTTCCTTTTTATTCCAACACTTCCTTTTTATACACTAATATTAGAAGCCTCCTGCCTAAACTTGATGCTCTTCGTAATCTGATACACACCACAGAGTCTAACCTCATTATTCTCACAGAAACATGGTTAAACTCTTCAATTGCCGACTCGGAGATCCTTTCTCTCTCTTCCGATTTAAATGTTTTTCGCCGTGACAGAACTAACAAAAAGGGAGGTGGCGTTCTAATTGCTGCCCAGAGAAGCCTACAATGCATCGAAATTAAAACTTCATCCGCACTGGAAATAATATTCGTTCTCAGCAACTCCTGTTATCCCCCCTTAGTAATCGGCGCTTGTTATCGTCCCCCAGACGCAAGTAGTTCTTTTGTCGCTGAATTTCACGAGGTGCTTTTTTCCGTTACCGCAACCTATCATCAATCGCCCATTCTGATTTTCGGTGACTTTAACTTCCCTTCCATTAACTGGTCAAACCCCGCCTCAACCCTATCCAAAAACAATGCTGAAAGCGATTTCGTAAACACATGCCTTAACTTTGGACTAACACAAGTAGTTTCACAGCCGACGCGGTCTGGCATAAATTCATCCAATACGTTAGACCTGATACTTACAACTCAATCTGACAAGCTTTCCCCAATCACATACTTGCCTGGTCTTAGCGATCATTCTGTTGTTCATGGTTCCTTATACTGTAAATTACTGCATTTATCGAAAATAACAAAAACAATAACACTTTATGAGAAAGGCAATTATTCTGCAATTAACACAGCACTCGAAGAATTTTCCATCTGGCTTCTTCGTGACTTTTCGATACGCTCCGTAGAAACTAACTGGTTGCTGTTCAAGAATAAAATACGTGACCTGGTACTAACATACATACCCACTATCACTGTAACAGAAAAACAGTCATCACCATGGTTCAATCATGCGCTCAAACGCCTCAATAATAAAAAGAAAAGACTTTTTCGCTCTGCTAAACGAACTAACACGCAGTGCACCTGGCAAAAGTATTACGCTGCAGAAAAGGAATTCGAATCACAAGCTAACAAAACAAAGCGCCATTTTTATTCTGAAATTCTTCCGAACATGATAAGAACTAATTTTTATTTATTTTATTTATTTATTAATACTGCAATCCCAGGAAGGAATTTTCGCAGGGTGAGCATACAGAAAATAGGTAAGTACAAATAATAAGAAAAAAGAAAAAAAAGTACAAAGGCCACAAATTAATAATAAGCAACAAAAACACAACAGCAAAAATGAAAGGCTCAATGACGTAACACAGCAAAAAAGTACAATAAGGTTTGGGGCATATAAATACACTACTATCAAGTCATCAGTGAACATGGTCAACAGGGAATTAATTAAATGAAGAAAGAGCACCAAAACGATCACAATATTAAAGTCAGGTCATAAAAAATGGGAAACGGGAATGTATGACAGAGGACATTATTGTGTACTGAGGTTGACGATGAATGATGTTACAGATAGCTGTAGGACTTCGTCGTTAGTAAGTTGATTCCACTCCGTTACTGTTCGCGGAAAAAAAGAATATTTAAAGCAGTTATTACGCTGGGTGAAAGGGGTGATTGTAAGATTGTGACGTTGTCTTGTAGAATAACCTGAAGAGAAGGATATTAGTCCATCAATGTTAATTTTAAAATGACCTTTGACCAATTGGTATAAGAACTTTAGTCGAGCAACGCGATTCCTTTCGGTTATAGATATTAAAGCAGCCCTGTTTAAGAGGTCACTTACTGATGTGCGTCCATATCTATTGTAAACAAAACGTACTGCTTTCTTTTGTATTTTTTCAATTTTATTTACGTTTGTTTTGGTGAATGGATCCCAGATTATTGCCGCATAATCTAGTATTGGAAGGACAATCGATTTATACGCTAAAAGCCGAACTCGGGGTGTGGAAAGTCTCAATGCACGCCTAAGAAAGAAAAGTTTACGGTTTGCATTATTTACAGTTTGATCAATGTGTTTAGTCGAGTCAAGGTTGTTAGTAATCCATAGCCCTAGATATTTGTAGTGTGAGACTTCGGAAAGAATGTTGTTATCAAATGAATATTGGAACATCAGTGGACTTTTCTTGTGAGTGATTCTCATATAGACGGTTTTTTGAAAGTTGATAGGCATCTGCCATGCATCACACCAGGCATTAATTTTCTGAAAAGCCTCATTAAGTTTTACCTGATCTGACATGTTTTTAATTTCGGAGTATAGCACACAATCATCCGCATATAGTTTAATATTAACAGGAATGTCTTTCACGATGTCGTTAATGTAAATGATAAACAAGAGTGGCCCAAGCACTGAGCCCTGAGGGACGCCAGAGTCAACAAAAACAGTTTGAGAGGAATGTTCCCCAAAAGAGACATATTGCTGACGGTTATTCAAATATGCTGAAATCCAATTAATGATTTTGTTATTTCTGAGTGTGCTATTAATTTTGGAAAGCAGTTTTTTGTGAGAGACCTTATCAAATGCTTTGGCGAAATCCATAAAAATGGCATCTGTTTGGCTACTATTGTTAATAGCATTCGCAAAATCGTGTATAGTCTGAACTAATTGGGTACAAGTAGAATAACCTTTCCGGAATCCGTGTTGGAAATTTGTAATAAAATTGTGTTGTTCAAGAAAATGGGAAATGTGGGTGTGTATTATGTGTTCCATAATTTTGCAAACTGTCGATGTTAATGAAATCGGTCGGTAATTATTAATGTACTGTTTGTTTCCATTTTTATGAATTGGTTGGACTCTGGCTGTCCTCCAGTCGCCCGGAACCTGTCCTTCGTTTAGAGACCTAGAAAAAATTATGAACAAATACTTGGACACCCATTCTGCATACCTCGTTAGGAATGCATTGGGTATTTTATCAGGCCCAAGGGATTTTTTTACGTTAAGATTCAAAAGCATTTTAGTTATACCCTGTTCACTGATGACAAGATCAGGCATCGGAGGTAAGGATGTTTCGAACACAGGTTGTATGCCATTATCCTTAGTAAAAAACGGATTTGAAGTATTCGTTAAAGGCGGTTGATATTACTTTTCCGTCATGTGTTAATGTGCCATTGATTTCAAATGCATGAGAATCCCTAGATACTCGTGAGATTGTACGCCAAAATTTTTCAGGTGAGCTAGTTATAAAATTAGGCAACAAATCGCCAAAATAACTTTCTTTATCAAGCGCTACTTGTCCTCGTAGTTGACTTGACAGAGTGGAAATTTTATCCAGCAGGCCTTCAGGTTGGACAACTGCTTGCCTTTTCTTTTTCAACTTTTTTAATTTTCTACGCATTTGTATTGAAGTGCGGGAAATCCAGGGATTGTCACGTTTTGTCTTTTTAACAATGCTTGGCACAAAACGGTTAATACACATCATAACCAGATCCTTGAAAGAAATCCACAGATCGTCTACATTTGCGGTAGACTTCGAAAAACTATCAAAATAAAAGGATAAGGTATCGATTATTGATGTGTCATCACCGCGTGAGAAGTTAGGAAAACATGACTGCTTTGGATGCCTGTCAATAGCGGCATCAGATAAGGTAAGGAACACGGCCTGGTGATCGGAGATTCCTGGGATTATTTCGCATTTTGTTTTAGTACTAATAGATCCGCTTACGAAGAAAAGGTCCAGTATAGATTTAGCGCTATCGTGTACCCTGGTGTACTCGTCAACAAGTTGGGATAAATCAAATGCAAATGCTATGTCCAACATGGCATCACCTGTTTTGTCGTTATGGTTTTTGAGGGACATCGTGCGCCAGTCAATATTAGGCAGATTAAAGTCGCCAGCTAGAATTATCCGATCGCTAGGTTTTAAATATGTGTTCATGTACGTTTTCAAATCATTTAAAACCGATATGGAAGAAGAAGGGGGCCTGTACAACACACCTATAATGTACCTGATTGTACCACAATATGTTTTACTGAAAATGCACTCTACATTAGGCACATCAGGCATCCTTAAAACTCGTAATGATTTCTTGTATATCATACAGACGCCGCCACCTCTTCCAGTACGGTCTTTCCGGAGTACATTGTAACCAGTAGGCACGAATTCACTGTCGAAAATGGCATCATGTAACCATGTTTCGGTTAGCACAGCAATGTCTTAATCGTTAGTAAAAAGGAGCCCTTCAAGCTCGGTTACTTTATTGATTACACTTCTACAGTTAATGTTTAAGATTTTCAAGGATGTAGGATCATGCTTTTTCTGTCAGTTTTTTTTCTTATTGACCAATCTGACACGCTCTCCTTTCTGGGCATCCCAAGCAAACATAACACTATCAATGCTAATTTTATCAAAGACCAGCTTTACCTTAGCGCCATTTGCTTTTTCTTCCGCTGCGCTGTCCCACAAAAGTTTACATAAGTCACGCACGCGCTTTGAGAAGTCTTCCGAGATAGAGTACGACGATCCTTTTAGTTTGTAGGCTGCTTGTAAAATGGATGCCTTTTCCCGATAGTCAAGAAATCTTATGATAGCCGGTCTAGATTTGTCACTGGATTTACGCCCAAGCCTATGAAGTCTTTCTATACCTGTAGGTGTTATACCTATCTTCTCTTTTATTATGTCGTCTTTCACTGTGTTCTCAAGTTCTTCAAGCGTCTCGTTTTCTGAATCTTCTAAACCGTAAATTATAAGATTATTGCGACGGCTTCTGTTTTCTGAGTCGTCCACCTTATTCATCAGAAAGGACAACTGGCTGTCAAAATCTGCTATTGTTTTTTCTATTTCGCTTACTTGTTTTGTCAGCGTGCCTAGTTTGGACAACTGTTGTTCAATGCTATCTATTCTGTTGTTTAGTGTAACCATTTGCTCGTTTATTTCGTTCTGACCGTCGATAATTCCTTCAATAGTTCCTTGCACTTTCTTTTGGCCGCCTAGCAGTTCCGACAGCAATTGCTTCTCAGTTGGTCCCGGGTTTGTCTCAATATCGCCCGAAAGAAGTAGGTTAGTAGGCAATAAAGCAATGTGCGCCAGAATACATTGGAAACACTGGCCGCATTTGTTTTTCCAGTCCCGGACTACTTGCTGGCAGGTCTCGGCTTCCGCTCGGACAGGAAAAGCGTCATGGTCACATGACCTACTTGCCATAGGCATGCCATAGGCTGCTTTCGAACTCGCCGCCAGAGCCGGGCTCCCCCTCGGTTACCGTACAAGGACGCTGTCATCTGCTAGCAGACGATGCAAGCCACGGCCACCACGACGCCGAAGCAACGCCGTGCGCTCGATCATGATACTGAGTCGATTTGAAGACTGTACTGTCAGCTTAGCGTAGGTGCATTACAGAACTCAGCTTCGGAGGTATGCTCGCCGCTACTGCTTGCGGCGAAGCTCGCACAAAGTAGCCCAACTCGTTGCGGATAGGCAGATAGACGAAAGCCTTCGCAAAAATGTTGACAACAAGCTCTATAGCTGCTCCAGTATACAAGTGGTTCACCTGCGATGCTTTCAGGTAAGCGTACAGACAGCATGTCGCAAAACAAGCGAACGAGAACCTCTTGACGACACGAGCAAACAATACGCGCTCGCAGCTTCGAACGCACGTCCGTGTGCGGTGGATTTCAAGAAAATAAACGAAGATGCAAGAACAAAAAGTCTTGCGATGGCTCAGAGAGCAGCTACGGAGCTCATTTGAAGGTTTAACGCATGATATCGACCTCCAGGAACACGAAAAGTACTCAAAATGCACACGGAGTCTAACTCAATATGGCTGCCAGCGCGGCGCGCAGCTGTCGTCTGCTGCCTTCTCAGCAGCCCGCGGACTGCCATAGGCTAAAAACGAACGCGTTGCTATGGCGATGCAGGCAGGTGGGCGGAGCTTTCGGGCTGCCCGAGAAAAACAAATACCGGACTCGAGTCCGCAAGTAGTCCCGGACAGTCCGGGACTGAAAAACAAATGCGCCCACTGTGGGCAGGGCAGCAGCAACAGAAACCGGTTGTCACTACGATAACAGTACATGTAAACGTTTTTACTAACCTGTAGAGCAAGACAAAAATGGTTGCTGATCATGTTGCCGATACTGCTGCTGGCCTGCCCACTGAAGAAAGTCGATGTTGCTCGCTCTTTTAAAGGGGCTTGCTGAGCCATGTGATGTGACGTCACAGTTGTCGAGATGAAGCGATGCGCTGTCAGTTGCGGAACGGAAAGCAATGTAATCGCCGGGCACCTGGCACGAGCCAGATTTTCCGATGCCGGCTCACTGAACACATCCACGTCGATTGCCCTTGATGCGTAGGCGCTGGGCCACCATTCATTCCCGCGATGCGAGGGCTCGTTGACCAGGTCAAACGACGTAGCCACTGGGTCGCAGCCACGCGGTGGAACTGGTCCGCACAGAAGGGCCGCCAAAATCTGTAGAGCAAGACAAAAATGGTTGCTGAGCATGTTGCCGATACTGCTGCTGGCCTGCCCACTGAAGAAGGTCGATGTTGCTCGCTCTTTTAAAGGGGCTTGCTGAGCCATGTGATGTGACGTCACAGTTGTCGAGATGAAGCGATGCGCTGTCAGTTGCGGAACGGAAAGCAATGTAATCGCCGGGCACCTGGCACGAGCCAGATTTTCCGATGCCGGCTCACTGAATACATCCACGTCGATTGCCCTTGATGCGTAGGCGCTGGGCCACCATTCATTCCCGCGATGCGAGGGCTCGTTGACCAGGTCAAACGACGTAGCCACTGGGTCGCAGCCACGCGGTGGAACTGGTCCGCACAGAAGGGCCGCCAAAATCTGTAGAGCAAGACAAAAATGGTTGCTGAGCATGTTGCCGATACTGCTGCTGGCCTGCCCACTGTTCCTAAATCCTAAAAAATTCTGGAATACGATTAACCCAAAGCGCTCTCAGCCATTAAAACTGTACGACAGCCAGAATTGTCCGATTCCAGACAGTCAAGCAGCCGAAGAACTTAACACCACATTTTGCTCTGTTTTCGCAAAAGAACCTGATCATAATTTACCAGATTTTCCCCAGTGCCACCATTCATTCATGTCCGACATCACTTTTAATGCCTCCGGTATAGCCAAAATAATTGAATCACTAAAGCTAACATCCTTCATTTTTCAGCAGTAATTGTCATCAGGAGTGGTGCCGGAAGACTGGAAAGTGGGCAAAATAGTTCCAGTCCCGAAAAAAGGTCCTTCACATTTATGTTCCAGTTATCGTCCCATTTCACTAACAAGTGTTTGTTCCAAGGTAATGGAACACGTCCTCTACTCTCACATAGTAAAATTTTTAATATCTGTTAATTTTTTCAATCCTAGACAACATGGCTTTCGCAAGGGCCTCTCATGTGATACACAGCTTCATTCATAAATGACATAAGCTCTAACCTAGACCTGAACATACCTGTAGACGCGCTGTTCTTAGATTTCGAAAAGGCCTTCGATAAAGTTCCCCATCAGAGACTACTACTTAAACTCTCAAGATTGTGCATTAACCCCCTTGTATTAGATTGGATTTCTAATTTCCTTACGAACCGAAAGCAATTTGTGTACGCTAACAACTGCTCCTCGTCTTTTTCTCCAGTCCTCTCCGGAGTCCCCCAAGGTACAGTACTCGGACCATTGCTGCTTCTAATTTATATTAATGACCTGCCTAGTAACATATCCTCTAACATCCGCCTTTTCGCAGACGACTGCGTACTTTATCGCCCCATCCACACCACCTCTGACTCTAGAATTTTACAGGATGACCTTAAACGAATTGAAACTTGGTGCGACAAATGGTTATGTGCCTAAACACTAAAAAAAGTCTTTGCTTTCCTTTCACCGTCGGAAAAACTATCAGACATCAAGTTACACCATTTGTGGCTCGGTAATCTCATCTGTCCACTCTTACAAATACCTTGGCGTCACCCTTTCAGATACACTAACCTGGTCAGAGCATATAATGAACATTACTAACGAAGCCAATCGCACTCTTGGTTGCCTCCGTCGAAACTTGCGCCTAGCCTCTGCATCCGTGAAAACACTTACTTATCTTACATTTATCAGACCTAAAATAGAATACGCATGCTCAGTCTGGGATCCCCATCAAGCTAATCTTTCTAACACCCTCGAAGCTCTACAAAATCGCGCTGCAAGGTTTATTTTCTCAGACTACTCCTATCATTCCAGCGTCACTGCACTCAAATCACGGGCTAATCTTACTAATCTTGAAAAGCGACGCTGCACCTTCAGGCTGTGCCTTTTTCACAAATTCTACCATACGCCACTCAATGTTTCAGCAATCTTACCACTTCATCGACAGTCAAGCCGCACCAGCCATCCTAAAGCCGTCTATCCGCCCCCAGCACAGACCACAGCACATCTTCGTTCGTTTTTTGTTCAGACCGCTCGGGACTGGAACAAACTGCCTGTCGACGCTGTGCGCCACTCCGACCCGCATTCCTTCAAGACTGCCATCGAACCACTCTTCACTTGAACATTATGCCCATCCCTCATGTAATACCCCACACCAAGGGGCATTTGAGGTACTAATAATAAATAAATAAATAAATACAGGCCATCAGGCGTGATAAACGCTGTTTTTTCTTTGTCTGCGGGATGCATAGGGATTTGCCAATACCCCGACCGAAGATCAACAGAAGAGAAGTAGGAGGCTGAAAAAAGGCAGTCGATGGCATCGTCGATTCGAGGTAGGGGGTATACGTCTTTTCTTGTGACGACATTCAGACGACGGTGATCCACGCAAAAACGCCACGACCCATCCTTCTTCCGAACAAGAATTACTGGAGCAGCCCAGGGACTCGACGACTCTTGTATAACACCTTTGGTTAACATCTCCTTCACTTGCTCATTGATCAGCTTACGTTCAGACGGGGCCACTCGGTAGGGCTTTTGCCGGATCGGATGTGAGGCGCCAGTGTCAATCCTGTGAAGGGACCGAGACGAGGGGATGGAAGGTGGGCCACCGGGCTGTGAAAACATGGTGGAGTGTCGCACAAGGATGGCCAAGAGAGCACGGCGCTCATGCGTCGAGAGCGAGTTGTCAATCATGCTGCGTAGCTTGGACTCGTCACAAAACTCTGGCGCTCCCGCGTGCAAGGCGTCGGTAACCAAGGCAACGGACACTTGTGAGGCGTGGCTGCACGACGCAAGCTTCTGGCCTTCGGGCAGAACTACCGCTTCTGTAGAACAATCACTGCCCATAATTCAGTGCGACCAGTGGTGACGGAAACCATGGCATGAGGAACCAAAATATTCTTCTTCATGCAGGTAAGATGGTTCGGTTCCACAGTCGCATCAAACACGTCGACAGTGGTATCGGGACAGGAAACCGGTACGCATACGGCCGAAGAAGGAGGCACGACAGTATCTCGGGTAACAACGAGCACACTCTCTCCAGGGTGAGAGCCTTCCACAAGGCCAGTGGTAAAACATTTGCCGACGCTGAGCTCACCGGTGCGACAATCGACGTTGGCGCCACACATCTGCAAAAAGTCGAGCCCAAGAATGACGTCGTGCGTCGCTCGAGCGAGCACCGCCATTTCCGTGCTGAACACTTCACCCCTCAAAGAAACCTTAACAGTACACACTCCGATTGCAGGCAACGGTTCGCCACTCACACCACAAAACTGGACATTTTTGTCCCACCGAAACAAAACTTTGCATCCAAGGAGAGACTTAAATGCAGCGCTCATAATGGAAACAGTAGCACCGGTATCCACTAAAGCCATTACAGGTACACCATCCACTAGCACATTCACTTTGTTCCGCAACATAACTACAGGCAGGGGTATCACTTCCGGCGGCAGACTTCCAGCGACCTCACCCCCATCGGTCGCGCCGACTAGTTTTCCGGCGGAGGCGAAGAGGAGCGGCGTCGGGGTGATGGAGATCGACGAGTGCGGGAAGCTGGAGGTGGAGTCACGCTTCTTTCCGATGCCGGTGAACTATTCCGCATTTGTGCAGGCCATCGGTTGTCGACATCAGGCGGCTAGGACGGGCGCCGAGAAGGTACAGGTTGGTAATCTTGCCGCGGAGGATAGCCTGAGGAGCCGTAACGCGATGGTTGGCGGCGGGGACAAAATCGTGAGATGTGACCGGGCTGGCCGCAGCGGTAACACAAAAGAGAGGGACCAGGAGCACGTTGAGCCGGCAAGTAGTCTTCGTGCCTAGTATTGGGCCAAATGTTCTCGTCGTATGTGGCCGGCGGATGTTGGTAAAAGCGGGGCAGGTGCTCTGGAGGCGATCGCGGTAGCAGCTGTCGGGGCACCCGGTGGTCCTCAAAGTCCGCTGCGTTAACTGCGGCTGGCGGAGGAGGGCGCGTGGGGTACTCAGGGGGAAGCACTGAAGAATTCCGAGTGAGTTCCATAGACCTGGCCAACTCTTCGCGCACGATCTGGCGGATCGTGGAAGCCAGATCACACGATGATGTTGTGTCTACGGCTGCTACCGTTGTCACTCCGGCCAAACGTCCGAATTTCGGTATGATGCGACGCATCTTCAATGTCTCAAATGTGCGGCAGTGTTGGATGACGTCATACACAGAATCTAGACTTGCTTTGCCGATAAGAAAATTGTAAATGTCTTCTGCAAACCCTTTAAGTAGGTGGCCAACTTTATCTTCTTCTGTCATGCCAGGAGAGACGACCTTGGATAACTTTATGATTTCTTCAATGTACTTTGTACAGGTCTCTCCGGGAAGCTGATACCTTTGCGCAAGCGCTTGTTCAGCCCGCTTCTTCTTCGTGACAGAGTCGCCGAAACACTTCTTTAGCTCCTCTACAAAGCGGTCCCATGTCGTAAATGAATCCTCGTGGTTGTCATACCACGTTAGGGCCGTGTCGGTCAGGGAAAAGACGACGTTGGCAAGTCGGGCAGAAGAGTTCCACTTACTGTAGCGGCTCACCCGTTGGTAGTGGGTAAGCCATTCATCCACGTCCTCGCCGGTTGAGCCTGCGAACGGCCGTGGCTCCCGGAAATGCTGCCATGAACTGCTGGGCACAGACCTCGGAGCATCGCCGTCCAGGGACATCATGAGCACAGAAGGCGGCAGACCAGCAATGCGACGACTCCGGCGAGGTTGCAGCAGAGGATCCGTCTTCGGGGAACCAGTATACCCGGCACCTTCCACCAAGATGTTACGCCCAGGGTTTATTGAGACCGGGACGGAGGACTGAAAGCAGCTGGGTCCGCTTGCCGAGCACGAGACACCACCAACCTCGTTCTCCTCATCTTCGGCTTAGTCAGCAATGCCGACCATGTAGAATAATAATAGGTAGAATAGGCCTTTTCATGGGCATCACAATATATATAACTTGCGAGGAAGGCAGTACGAACCAAGTCTGTTATATACGTATAAAGTACACTGACACGCACTTAAAAACATAACACGGGTTTCCTGACGTTTAGAGTGGGCACCACTTTCGACAGCCCTCTCTGTGCCAAGTTCAAATGCTATATGGCGGCAACCAGCGCTCGTTGCCGCCATTCGGGCGCCACTCCGGAGATAGCCTGCGGCGTTAGGGGTTCCCGTGAAGACGGCGACGGGGCGTCAAAGGACCTCCTCATTTCCTCGGGCTCTTTGTTTACAATAGAAATCAGCTTATAGGGGCGTCAGCGCCATGCAAAGGAACGCAGCCGGGCATGAGCGGGGGCCTTACAACTCTTTTTCGATGCTATTCACCGCATGCCTACGTGTTTCTGAGCGTTGAGTTGTAGGCACTAGTTGACCTGTCGGCGTGTGCCGTTTGCGACGTGCCTTTGAGGAAGCGCGACTCGTTGACGTCGATGCCGATGATGGTCTTGGCGCCGCGCTCCTTGGCGCCCGTGACGACGCCCAGGCCGACGGCGCCCAGTCCCCACACGGCCACCGTGCTGTCCCTGGCGACGCGAGCCACGTTCAGCGCCGCCCCGTAGCCCGACGAGAATCCGCAGCCCAGCAGGCACACGCGGTCCAGGGGGGCGGCCGGGTTGATCTGCGGCGTGGTCACCAACTCATCATCATCATCATCAGCCTGACTACACCCGCTGCAGGGCATAGGCCTCTCCCATGTCTCTCCGATTAACCCTGTCCTTCGCCAGTTGCGGGAACCGTATCCCCGCAAACTTCTTATCTCATCCGCACACCTAACTTTCTGCCGCCCCCTGCTACGCTTGCCGTCTCTTGGTATCCACTCCGTTACCCTTAATGACCAGCGGTTATCTTGCCTTCGCATTACATACCCTGCCCAAGCCCACTTCTTCCTTTTGATTTCAACTAGGATATCATTAACGCGCGTTTGTTCCCTCACCAGGGTTGCCAGATTGGGCTATTAATAGCCAAATTGGGCTACTTTTTGTCCGAGTTGGCGTCAGAAATTTTGTTTTGGCTATGTGGCTACTTTTGGGCTATATCTTTTTCGCGCGTGAAAAAAAAGTTAAAGTAGTTATAATGTGCTCTGTTACAATTATACAGTGACAGAAATAAAAGGCATGCTGGAATCGAAATTCAGGCTACAGCAAGTTAAAGAAATTGAGCGCGTCTGCTACAAAATGCAATTAGAATACGCTCTGTTCCAGAAAACTTGCATGTCAGGCGGTCAAGGATCATGGCCCTTCGATTTCTTTTATAGTGGAGACTACGTGACAGTTGCCCCCAGGAAACACATGATGGCCTATAGATTCCACTTAATCCGCGAACTAACGCCACCCCCGCGCGCGCGCCACCGAACATATAGACTGTTGCCGTGTGTTGCAGGTGACGTTGGCGCCAGAATAGAGGGAAAACACAGAGAACGTGTCTCCCTACGTGGTGCGAATGCGTAAGCATTAAATCCTACTGTTTCGCTTCTGTTGCGTGGTTTCGTGATCCTGCACATGTTAACCGTTAACCGTAGACGTGGCCTAGTGGTTTGGGCGTCCGCTTCGGCTGCGGTAGGTGGCTGGTTGGAAGCCCACCGCCAGGCATATTCTTTCCTTGTATTTTTTATTCTGGTTCTGCGAGCACATTCTGCTCAGGATATGCATCAGACAAGTAATGCTTGCGCATTAATAAGGTCTTTTTCTCTTTCTTCCTATTCCCGTGGTGGACACAGCGAGCGCGCCACTCGCAAGAGCCTACGCTGTTTTCTGCAGCCTCAAGCGGCACACGTGCAGCCCTCGAGAACCATTGCGAGCTACGCGAGAGCGCCGTGTCTGATGCATAATCCGCGTGCACTCACACGGAGCCATGGCGCCATCCTTCGGCGCGGCGCGCAACCCACTGTAACTAATGAAGGCGGCGGAAGTTAGGGGCATGACATGGCATTAGATCCGTCGCTACGAGAACCTTCACAATGGCCAAGTGGGCGATGTAGATCCGGAACTACAAGAAGGAATGGAAAAGGAGTCGGAATTCAAGGCTAATATGTTTTTATCATTATTGCGAACGTGCTCTTAGACTGAACATAAAATCGACATAGATTATCGTCTAATGGCATATATCCTTGACATATTCTGAGGTCATGCATATCGTCGAATGTAGTTTTAAGAAGGCGCATGCTAGACGCTTTGACGTGACGCTCTCCGTGAGAACCTTTCTCTTAATGCATAAAATTGAAATGTGAGGCTGCGTAAGTATACAGCAAGGCATTTTCACTGTCGATGTGCCTAATGTGCGCGCGAACAATTAAAAGGTGAAATATTCCCAAACTAGAGCTGCGATTCCGTTATATAGCGCCGCCGTTCTTTTCCGCGTGCAGACGCTGTCGTCATCCGCCTCAGGTGATATGGCCTACGGCCGCGCCTGCAAAGTGGAACTGCGGCCATATCTTCAGGACCTGGTTGGCGCTCCTGGTTAGCCGTACGGGTTAGCGCACTTCACGGCGGCGAAACGTAACTATGGTAGCCACCATAACGTAACAACGGAAAGAACATGCCGTGCGCACCACCTCAGACATGTGCGGGAAAGAAATCTAATATGTAAATATTCTTGCCAAAAATTATTTCAGTCAGCTTAAGAAATGTCATCACAAACACAAATATTTTTGGCTACTTTTGGGCTACGCAAAAATTTCGCTTTTGGCTACGTTTGGGCTACTATGGAGGCCAATTTGGCTATCTGAGGTCGGAGCGATCTGGCAACCCTGTCCCTCACCCACTCCGCCCGCTTCCGATTTCTTAACGTTACACATATATCATTTTTCTTTCCATAGCTCGCTGCGTTGTCCTTAACTTAAGCTGAACCCCCTTTGTTAGCCTCCACGTTTCTGCCCCATAGGTGAGTACCGGTAAGATACAGCTTTTGTATACATTTGCCTGAGGGATATTGGCAAACTGCCATTCATGATCTGAGAGAACCTGCCATATGCGCTCCACCCCATTCTTATTCTTCTAGTTATTTCCCTCTCCTGATCCGGATCTGCGGTCACTACCTGCCCTAATTAGAGCTCAGCCCCTTAATGAATCGCACAGACATCAATGTCGTAAAGCCCCCTTTAGCGGTAACCGAATTTTACTCCTATAGCTGTTAAAATTCATCAACACATCGACTTAAGTACTATTTTAACCTATCCAGTTGATCCGAAGTGCAAAGTGAATTGCACATTTATCCCACTTCACTTTCGTTCTTAAATTTAGACGCCATACATCTCGAACCGTCTGACAATTGACAGTTTGCAAAAAATCCAGCACCGTAATTCGCAATAAACCAACAAAATACGCTCTTTTCAAAGCACACAGAACACCAGACAATTGCTATATTTACCAACGGAAACTACCTCCACACTCTTAGACCGCCTTGGGCTCTTGTATATCACAACCGTAGCTTCAAACGTTTCTGAAAACTACAAGGGCCCAGGGAGACGATAAGTCACGCAACACTCAAAGCTTAAAGCTAGATAATTCCGAGCCCAAACCTAGTATTCATAGCACCCATCATTACACGGGAAAAGCGGATGGGGGAGGGGGGGGGGGGGAACATAATATTTTTTAAATTTATTTTTTCAGATCATCCTCCAGACATGTATCACTAATGCCGCTAGAGACGGAAGGAAGACCCAAGATTCTCAACTACCATTTTCCCTCCATATTTTTGAAATTCTTGCTCATCTGCCCACCAGGAGAAACATACCGAAGTCCGGGCTTTTCATCATGCATACTATATCTCCCAAATTTCACCACCTTAGCCATCCCAGCAAAAAAAAAAGCCATTATGTATCTTTATTATACACTGACTCTCAATAGCCGTTCCAATAGCTTCGGTTGTAAGAGCCCAAATATTTCTGTTCCTTTTTTCTTTTTAATTTTTTTAATTTGTTATTTTTCTCCTTCATATTGGATTAAGATCATTATAGTTATCGGCATGGGCCGGGCCACCTTTTTTCAATTATTTTTCTTAGTTCCACCATAGTATCAGTCATCAAAGTCGGAAGGTGTACCACTGTGCATCGAACGCCAATTGTTCAAGCCTACAATGTGACATGCCATCCCTCCTCGTAATCATTGGAATTCTTGGTGATTTTTATCATCTGCGAAGACAGAACCTTCTTTATCTTCGCAGTTAGCTTCGTCCATTATTGCGTTTGCTTCTGTTTTGTAATAGAAATAGAGATGTAATATACCCAGTCAAAACTACCTTTAATAAAGAAAAAGTGCGTTTTCACTCATACTTTGTGAGTAATAGTTCGCTAAATTAAGTTAAATGTTCACTATAATGTGCTCTAGAGCTACAGAGATCCGAATGGAGCGTTGACGGGATAGCGGAGGTGTTTTGCAAAGCAGCAAGGGCCAATATAGATATTTACATTCAAAATATACTAATGGAGACAACTATACCTCGGCGCGCTGAGGGCTGGCTTAATCACACTCACACTCACGGCCACTCGCACTCATATCAACTCACTCTTGCTGAAACTCATATTCACTCACCCTCACAATCACTCACTCACACTCACTCTCATGAACACTCGCACCCACAGCCACTCACTCACACTCGCCCTCATGTCCATTCACACTCACAACCACTCATTCACAGTCACACTCACTCACACTCACACTCATGTCCACTCACACTCACAACCACTCACTCGAACTCATGTCCACTCACACTCTCAACCGCTCACTCAAACTCGCACTCATGACTAATTGCTCACACTAGGAGTCGTCTGAATACAACGCATACTCATGAGGGGACTTGGAAAGCCTTGTTACCACTCTGGAGCAGTCGTTATTTTGCACAAAGGTGGTCGTAGATTGTTTGGTTTGGTTTATGCGGTTTAACGTCCCAAAGGGACTAAGGCTATGAGAGACGCCGTAGTGGAGGGCTCCGGAAATTTCGACCACCTGGGATTCTTTAACGTGCACTGACATCGTACAGCACACGGGCCTCGAATTTCTCCTCCCAAGAAATTCAACCGCCGCGGCCGGGATCGAACCCGCGTCTTTCGGGCCAGCAGCCGAGCACCATAGCCACTGAGCCACCGCGGCGGCCTGGTCGCAGATTGTCTCAAGGCCGCTCATAAGGCAGCAAACTGGGCTAGGTAGTTGTGCACTGTTGCACTGTGCGCGCCATGTTGAACGTTGACAAAATCCGGCAAGTGGTATGTGACATTTGGTAGTCCGCGCTTCGTCAGCGTCGTGCCTTTTTCGTGCCGGCATCTGACAACACAGCGCACGGTGCAAAAATAGTGCGCTGTTTTGGTAGATCGAGATTGTCGCGCCAGCTAGCGAGCCTCCAATATCCCCCTGACGCAAGCGCAGAGTTCACATCATCCGCGATGTAAAGACGCCGCCGGGGTGGCCACAACTACACCGAAAAACGAAGCGCATGCACAAAAAAAAATTATTTTTAAGATCAATGAAAACACGAGGTCACATCCTTTCATCAACATTTAAGCAAGATTTGGTGGCCGTCCTGCGCTTGTTCAGGATGCACTTCGTCCAACAAATTTCGCAGGTCAACTGAAGATTAAAATTTCAAATATTACATCAAGGTAATATATGTAGTACAGCTCGGAAATTAACGGCTCTGCGCAGGTATACGCCGTCCACAGTTATGCAGAGGGCACCCCAAACGCGCCGCATCTATCGAGTGGCGCCGGGTCAGCGATCTCTTCCCCGCGAATGTGCCTGATCTACATGCGGCTCTCCGGTTTCACGGAAGCGCTGCTGTCAGTGACCATTATCAGAGCTTCGGTCCCAGGATCGAGGCTTGGGGAACCAAAGCCGCTAACAACTTTTGTCGCTGCGCCTCCTCGACAGGATTGAGCAGCGCTAACAAGCGAAGCTGCTCAATCGAAGTGGCGTTCGTTTACGACGTAGTTACGGGCGGCTATCGTGCCCACCGACTCCGGCCGAATTTCTGATGCACGCGGGTTCCAAACGGCAGTCTGAATGCGACACGCGAAGAAAACATGCTTGCCGAGCAGGAGCTCGTCTGTGTACATGCACCTTACTCACGGCCGCCGCCGATGGTGCACCGAAGCGCCGCGGCGCGGCTGTGCGCCCGTGCATACCACCTATATGCGGGATACATGCATAAATACAGAGCATACAAACGGGGACACTTATAGATAGAAAGCTCCCGCGGTAGCTGAGCGGGTCTGCTGACCCTAAAGACGCGGGTTCGATCCCGGCCATGGCGGTCGCATTTAGATGGTTTAACGTGCACAAACATAACCATATGCGTTTTGCTCATTTATTGATTTGTATTTGTTTCTTCTGCCACCACTGATTAAAATCTTGCCATGCTGAATGACCAGCTAAACGACAGAAAGAGGCTACGGAGATTCTCGTCCTTCAACTCATGCAGGCTGCATCTGTAGTGGACCGTTCAGTTCATGCATCACACGCAGGTGGAAGCGGTATGAATGCAGTGACCCTATTACTCTAGGGCCGTCGTTAAGAATAACAAAAACGCATAGTCGTTCATCATTTCTCCAAGAATCGAAACGCACAAATACATGGTTGCTTTCTGTGCAAGTGCAATCCCTCACTACTGTCTTCCTTCTAGCGATGACCCTGAGAGCCCCCACCGCCACGCCCGGCGCGCAGCTCGTCTAGTTCATCACTCGCTCAACTAGCGGCGGCCGATGTGCCTGCTGCTTCTCGGTGCTCTTTGCTGCGCCCCGTTCCGTGGACATAACTGCGTGTCTTTAGCAGGCGTAGCAAAATTTAGTGTACTCCCCAAGAATTATCCTTAACGGCTTTCTCTTGTCCATCTTGATGTACGTGCTATCGGTGGTAATTGCTGCGGGGTGACAGTGAAATTAGGCTTACTTTTTAAACTGACCAATTGTTTTCAGAATACTTTTTCGGTATACGTCATGCTGCTAATTTCCAAACAAAGAAAGCGGAACGGACACAGTAGCGCCATTTCTAGAGCGAAACCTTGCGTAGTGCCAGCCCTGCCGATTAGCGTCCCATGCTTTGAACGGAGAAATGGTTGGGGAAGTTCACGAATTGTTACTAGAACTTGAGTGCTTGTTTTCAGCTTCCATGCTTCATCATCATCATTATCAGCCTGACTACGATCACTGTAGGACAAAAGCCTCTCCCGTGTCTCTCCGGTTCACCCTGTCCTTTGTCAGCTGCAGCCCGCGTATCCCAGCAAACATATTAATCTCATCCGCCCACCTAACTTTCTGCTGCCCTTGCTACGCTTGCCCTCTCTTGGAATCCACTCCGTTACCCCTAAGAACCAGCGGTTATCTTGCCTTCAGCATTAGATGCCCTGCCCAAGCCCATTTCTTCCTCCTTATTTCGACTACGATGTCATTAACCCGCGTTTGTCCCCTCACCCACTCTGCTTGCTTCCGGTCTGTTAACGTTACACCTAAAATTTTCAGCTCGCTGCGTTCTCCTTAACTTAAGCTGAACCCTCTTCTTTAGCCTGCACGTTTCCGCCCCGCTGGTGAGTACTGGTAAGATACAGCTGTTTTATAATTTTCTTTCATGCTCATCACCTGCGCTCTTATTGCGACGTAGCCTCTTTGAATTCGGCTCTGACGGGAGTGGCGCATCGGGTCGGCTCGTTGTGTCAGGTGAAAATAGAATGCTAGTCTGCTCCCCCCCCCCTCCACCCCCCGCCCCCTTCCCCACCCGCTACCTAAAAAAAATTCCCCTATGCTCATGAGTCAGTCGGTGTATGTGCGAGCTGACGTCTAAAAACATGAGGCTTTGCTCCAGAAAGGCTGGCGCATAGAGTTTCTCAATGTTACCTCAAGGGAAAGCAGACTGCGCTACACTTCATCGACTGTGGAGAGACGCAGCTGTCTCGCATCCTTTATCGACCAATACAGTGGTTTGGTTTATAGAGGTTTAACGTCCCAAAGCATCTCAGGCTATGAGGGACGCCGCAGTGGTTTTAAATCCCGCTCAATTTGGATTTATGAAAAACAGATCAACTGCGCTCGCTAGCTCACTCCAAAAAAGGGTATTTTAGATCATTTTGAAGAAAAGAAACCAGTCTTAGGCATATTAGCTTATTTTTCGAAAGCCTCCGACAGCGTTAGTCGCAAGATGTTACTCAAAAAACTAGACCGCTATAGCATACGTGTGGCAGCCTACTCTTTAATATCTTTTTACATAGCAATATAACACTGTCTAAATAAACTGTTTTTACTCCGCAGTCAAGTCCGTCATTTCGAGAGTTTCACTAAGAAGCCCTCTAAGCCCCCTTCTTTTTATTCTTTACATTAAGGATATTCTTAGCGTACATCCGTCTGCAAAATACAACATTTACGCCAACGAAAGCAGTTTTGTTTTTCTCTGGTCATTCAAGCATTAAGCTATCCATCCGTGCTAACACAACCTTGGCCAGAATTGAACATTGGGAATGTAAAAAGAGTTTAGAATTTAATTATAAAACAGAGCACGTACTGTTCCACCCCAGAAACGAAGTATTCGAGTTGTCCCCTCTGGTACTCAGAAGTTGCTAAATTTGTGAAAACATTAGGCGCCTATTTTTCAGAGAATATATGACGTGGAATGATAGCGTAGAAAATTTAGTCAGCAAGATATAACGCACAATCGGTTACAAACGCCGACATTGCTCTATTTTTCCGATTGCAATCAATATTCTGCTTTACAATGCATTCTTTTTCTCTATTTTAAATCATTACTCATGAGTTCGGGGAAGAACAACAGGCGAAAATATCACGAAGTTTATATTGCTCCAAAAAAGAGCCATGAGACTAATTTCTAACGCCCATTACCTCGCGCACACAGGACCATATTTGGGCAGCTGAAAATCGTTAACTGTACATTTTTGCATACGTATAGACTTTCCCTACTATATAAGCAAGGTATGACCAAGAAGGAGAACTACTACACTATTAGGGGCACTTCAAGAACACGTAAGTACTCACAGCGCCCGTAATCCCGAACGTTGGCACGTCACTGGCAGCCGTACGAACTACGACAAGCAGATTATTTGCTACAGGATTCCTACCTCACTAAGCCAACACTCATCCAATAATGGCAAAGATCTTACATTTCTTCCCTTTTAAGAAATCCGTAAGATGTTTATATGAAAGTTTGTGCATGTGTTCATTAGAGCTTTTGCACCTGTTTTGTGCTCCCCCACTGCTTTGCTCCCTTTCTTACACCGCAGGCAACGCTGCGGAGGAGGCTGCGGAAATAGTGCGTGCGCGAATTCATGTGACGTATCATTTGTCTTTCTTGACCGGAGAATGTATAGACAAAACGAAGTGGTGGCACTGGAAATCACTGTCGAAGCTGTGAGGCGCTGTGGTCGGCTGCAATTTACACTTTGCGCGAACTAATTTCTGAGCGTGGGTTGAGTAGGAGCGTTTCACCATACCACCAGCGTATCGTACCGCCACATGTGATTCTTTCTTCCCAAAGTCTCGATGAGACGCAGGTCGAAAATGTGGCAAGAGGTAAAATGAAATCCAGGAGGTGAAAGACGCGGCACTTAAGGCTTGGCACAACGAAATATGCTAGTGTTCACTTTGGTTATATGGCAAACCATGTTTTGGGCAAGGATTCATCCTCTACAGACAGCAGCGTTAGCTATGGGAACTGCTATGTAAGAAACGAGTATACAGTCATAGACTACTAAGCACACAATTCCGCAAGGAAACTACAACTTCCTCGTACTTGTTGAAGATTTGTTTTTAGCAACTGTACTTTCAATAAATGTTATTGCCCCCACTTAGCACAAGCCTCTTTAAGCGAACATTGTTTTCCTCTGCGTGTTTCTTTGTCTTAATGGCATCTATTTGGCCCTACATACTTCGTGCATGTAATGCGAAGGCAAGATAACCGCTAGTCCTTAACGGTAACGGAGTGGATGCCAAGAGAGGGATAGCGTGGCAGGAGGCGGCAGAAAGTTAGGTGGGCAGATGAGATTAAGACGTTGGTAGGGATCCGGTTGCCACAGTTGGCACATAACAGGGTTAATTGGAGTGGTACGGGAGAGGCCTCTGTCCTGCAGTGGGCATTGTCAGGCTGATGATGATGATGATTTCACTGTGTTTTGTAGTTAAATACAGGGGAAGTGGCAACATCAAGCTGCTCTTCGAAGTAGCTTCCTAGTGGCTGCTCCTTATATTGTGCCCAAGAAAAAGAAGTAAATAAAATAATAAATTGCCGGGAAGATGACGATTCGTATTTTCTTTCGTTGCTGTTGGGCATGACGTGGGGATTCGGCCAAAACAACCTTCCTTCCAAAATAAACCACCCTTCTCGTGGCAAACCTCAAAGAAATACAGCGAAAATTTTCACACCAGCGTAATAGTTGCGTTAGGCTTATTAAAGGAGTCAGAAATGCACTATGCAAGTTTGCGCGCAGAGAAGAACATGGCGGCGGAGCTGCCGATTCACTGTTAGGATCCGCATTTTCGGCCCAACACTATATCCAAGCCAAATAAAGTCGTCTTTCGGGCATTACCGCGCTGTGTGAAGTGCTCTTTAGGAACTCGCATAGACGGTGGCACTAGTCTTCCCTCTAGGTAAAGCTGAAAAACTATGCGGGCTGGCGTGAACACGTGGGGGGAAATTCCACGGGCTGCCATGACTGAGTTCAAGAGGGTTCGTGCAAGCTGAGCACTATCACGACGCGCCAACACAGTTGGGCCGCATGCGACTCTGGTGGAGAACAGCGAAGAGGACGGGCTCACCTGGGCGACGGCAATCTCCGGCAGCACGGTGTAGTTGCTGAAGGTGCTCGTGCCCATGAAGTGGTGCAGCTGCTTGCCCTGGCACGTGAACCGCGTCGTGCCATCCGGCATCACTCCGCGGCTCTGGGTGGCGCTGCAGGACAACCGAGCATAGGGAGCCTACATGTTGCGCGCCTCCGTCTTTTTAGGGTGGTGTCACCACACTAACTTATGCAGGTATTATCGCATTGATTGCTTTGCCACTGTGATCAGTGTAGCAAACTGTATTCTTCTCCAGCTGATTGGTCGTAAAATGGTTATGTCTGCTTTGCTGGCACCAGCATTGTGCACCTGTGTAAAATGGTTATTTCTGCTTTGCTCGCATCAGCATTGTGCACTTGTGCAGCCCATTTTGGCTTTTTGGCTTCTAGCCGCTGTATTTTCAGGTTGTTTTTTCGGTACATGCATTGAAAAAGTCGAAAATGATCAATGTTGCTTTTATATGCCTTACCCTGTTGGGCAAAGTGCTGTTTGAAATCTGATACCACTGTTCATAATTCGGACATATGTTTATATGCTTGTTGGATTTCCCATGTACCCCTGTGATTCGTCTAGCAGGTTGTTGCATGTCAGGCAAGCATTGCAATAAAGTAACCTGTTGTGAATTGTGTGTGTCTTCCCCACTAAAATACATATAAATAAAAGGGCGCTTGAGGCTAGGCCGACTTGGCAGTTGAGTCATAAATGCGCTATTGTGTGCCGCAACAGCACCTTCTATAATATTTCTCAATAAATGCATGGCTACGCATTAAATCGATACATTGGGCACGTTCAGTTCGCCAGTTTCTGTACCATGCTTCACGGAATTGACTCGGAGGGTAGTGTAATTGTGGCCTAGTTTACGTGCAGCATTTTCCTTATTTTGAGAATGGTAACGCTCCGGCAATGTGTAAGCATTGTTTGCGAGGTACCCTAGCAAAATCTCTCCTTGACGCCTTGTATCTGCACAAAAATGCGCAATTGGCGACGTTACACATTTAATCGTTATAATAGCGTAAATGTAGAATACTGGTAGTTTTACAATTTGTTCGGAACAATTTACATATACATAAAGTAAGAAAACCTGAAAATGAACTAACGAAATCATTGTTTATTTAATCCAGCGCCTTCACGCGATTAACAACAAAAAAGGTCGTTTTCTGGATTAAAAATGACATCGAAGAAAGCCGAGATAAAAGCCAGACGCGTTACTTCAATGCCACCAAGGAAACGTAATTCCGGCAAAACGAAGCGACGTAACAGTACTTTCACCTTGATAGCTAATGCTCAGATGTTTTCCTGTCTCTTGCACGAGTTCACCTGGGAAAAGTTAATTACGCCTTAGCAACATTCTGAATATGACAAACCATCGATGACAACGAATTTGCGAAACGCGTACTCGCGCGCTTCTACGAATAGCCTTTACCAAAGACGTGAATGCCGCAGTAAACGATCGATCCTGCAATCTCGATCGTGTTCAGCAGGAGGACGCTCTTGAAAAGCTGCTTTGTCGATATTCCTCAAGCAAGCAGGGCGCTTCTCAAAGCAGGCAGGGCATACCCTGGGAACCAAGATGGAGGCCCGTCAAGTTTGGCAGCCGCCACAGCCGCCGTTAGGCAACCTTGGGCCCAGCTGTCACCACCCTAAAAGACGGACATGTAGGCTCTCTAACCGAGCAGTGAGCGCCACCTGCTTTGCATGCTTGGAGGAAGGAAAATTTAGAGGAGAGGCCGTCACGTGACATTTTGTGAAGCCGGAAACAAGCTCGGCGCCATCTTGTCCGGGCTGACGTCACGCCGCCGCGCCGATTGCGCGCGCGTTTCAAATCCAACGAAGGAGCGTGCTACCGCATGGGAACGTTTTTTTTCCCGCTAGAGGGCCAACGGAGGCGCATGTGCTTCGTATGGGCTCCGCGTTCGAGCACCTTCTGCAAGGAAAAAACCCAGGATACTTCGACTCCGACACACGGACAAGAAGCGTGAGTCTATACGGCACCTTTCAAGACCTCATTTAAGCAAATCGGAGCTCGGGCGACCGAGCTCCGACTGTCTAAAGCCAGCGTCGCTCCGGCGCCCTAGCTTACCCGAACGCCAGGCCTGGCGCGGCGCGAACGCCACGGCGGCAGTCATGAAGTACGCCGTAGCTGGGACGAACGCCTCCCCAGAAGAATTCGAAACGCCCGATTGGAAAACGATTGTGTCTTACCGTAATCAGGACCCCAAAGTTGTGCCATTAACAGCTCAGAAGCTCAGCTCAGAAGCAAACCGAAAAGTCGAAGGCGCAACCTCTCCCTCCACTCCATCCTAAGAAACCGCTTCCACGACTACCGGAGGAAGACTATAAGATAATCTACAGACCGACGGGTGGCATGGACATCACGCGCTACACCGAGAAATCCATCCGGCAAGCTATCGCATCAGCTAGCGGCATTACTGCGACCGAGGCTGACAAAGACCAATCCAGAACGAACTGTACAAAGAATGTGTTCACCATATCGACGCCGGTGCAGGCAAACGCACTACGTTATGTCGCAGTCAAACAAATCAAGCTGGAAGGCAAAGACATCATCATGACGTCGTACATCGCTCCTCCGGACAAGGCCTTGCAGGGCATCATCTACAGGGCTTACGATGGCGAAACGCAGCAAGAAATGATGAAAGAACTTCGCAAAAGAAACCCTGAAATCGTCCAAGCACGAACCATGGGAAGAACATCAAAGTCCCTCCTGCTCCACTTCGACGCGGACGAATTGCCAGATGGCATCATATACTTCGGCGTCCTGTATCCGGTCTACCCCTTCATTCCAAAAGTAGAGGCGTGCACGAACTGCAGAAGAGTCGGACACAGAAGAGACGTATGTCCAGAGCCAACGCAACAACGGTGCCCGTACTGCGGAAACCAGCACCTCAAAGAAGAAATCTGCGACCCAGTCTGCATTGTCTGCGGAGAAGGGCACCGCACAGGCGATACCAGCTGCAAAAAAAGATTTATGCGACCCCACACTAAAACGTCGGAGCACCAATCAAGATCAAAATCCCGGACCAGCGACGACTCAACATCCACCCAAAGAAAGGACCGCTCGAGCTCCTTCCCGCCCTTGGACAGCGGACGCAGCAGCAGCCGCAGCCGCAGTGGACGCAGCAGCAGCCGCAGCGGACGCAGCAGCAGCCGCAGTGGAGGTGACCGCGGCACCAGCAGCCGGACGCAGAGCCCCGGACCGAAACAGGTGAGCTGAGCGGGAGTGGCCTCTCACGGAAAGGGGACGGAGCTGCAGTTATTACAGTCCAAACTCGATCAGGCACTCCACCACATTCAAATACTTACGGACCGCATCAAACACTTAGAACAGGAAAACAGTAAACTAAAAGCACCCGCCAAATCTAAGGAACCTCCTCCAAAACCACTTGCCATGCAGGAAGTTACAGAAATGGAAACTACTGTGTCCGCAACAGTCGAAACCCCAGTAAGCGTAGTAAGCAAGGAAGAAACACCTCGCAAAAAACGAGCAGTAGCTGATGTTAGAAATGCCTCATTGGAGGATAGAGTCCCAAAACTCGAACAAAAAGTGGAACAGCACAGTCAGAAACTCGATAACGTAACACAAACAGTTGAAAATTTATCACAAAGACTCGAACAACACATACAGGATGTAAATCACAAGTTCGGGGTAATTGACACCATTTTACAGGAAATGTTACGTCGGCTTTCCCCGTCAGCTCAAGGGGCCCCAATCGATCTATCCCAGCAAAATGGCCAATCCTAAAACCATAACAATTTGGCAGTGGAACTGCAGATCTATGCGCAACAAAAAAGCAGATCTGCAGTTACATATTCAATCGCAATCCGAAAAACCTGACGTAATAGCGATCCAAGAACCCAGAATATCTCGACTAAAACTACCAGGGTACCGGGCAGTTCTGCCATGTCAAATCACAGAACAACCTTTAACCACTACGATGGTACATAGAAACCTTACCGTGGTAAGGTTTGAAATTGAAAACGTAGAGCTCGACTGTATATTAATCGAAATTTTACCCAGCAAAAGAAACTCCTCTTCTCTGTTCATACTGAACGCATACAGCCACCCCAGGGCGCAGGCTGGACCAGCGAAAGCCGCTATACTGAAAGCCCTACAAATTGCAGGCCAAAACCCATCCCTAATTGTGGGCGACTTCAACGCTCAACACGTGCAATGGGGACACGCAACTATATCTAAGAAACGCACGGCCCTAATTGATTTTATCCAGCAAAGAGGGCTAACCCAATACACGGATCCCATGCAACCTACCAGGATAGGTAACAGCGTGAGCAGGGACACGTGCCCGGACCTCACGATAGGCAAAAATCTCCCAGACTTAAGATGGAGCAACAGCAGACAAAATCTGGGAAGTGACCATTATATCATAGCATCTAAAATCGCCATTGCCAACCTCAAACCCCAACCCAGAAAAAACAAGATCACCGACTGGGACAAACTTAGGACGATCCGCGACCAAAATCAGGAACCGATCACAGACCTAGAACAGTGGACACAAACCTTCCTATCAGATGTGGGAAAGGCCACTAAAGAACTAGTACATGACCTAGACGTAATTGCGATTGACAGCAGACTTACACACATGTGGGAGGCAAGGCAAAGCCTAGAAAAAAGATGGCTTAAACAAAAATACAACAAAAAGCTTAGAAACAAGATACTCACACTCACAGAAAAAATTCAACACCACTCCGCAGAAATCGCAAGGCAGCAATGGGACCATATCTGCGAAAATGTAAATGGCAATCTAGGCACGAGAGAGACGTGGAATCTTCTGCGGCATCTCCTTGATCCGGAATCAAATAAAGCTACGACTCAAAGGGAAATCACCAAAATTTTAAACATGGACCCAGGCACGGATCAAGACATTATCAACACGCTACAGCAGAAATACTTCTGCACAACCCGAGAGACGCAGTCACTACCATATTATAAAGGACAACCGAACCCCCTCCTGGACGCTGACATTACAATAGCGGAAATAAGAGCAGCCCTCCATAAGATACGCACGACATCCGCCCCGGGAGAAGACGGCATTAACAATAAAACACTCAGAAACCTAGACGATGCTTCAATCACAGCTCTCACGCATTTTGCGAACGAGTGTTGGAGGGAGGGAAAACTCCCAGCGGCTTGGAAACATGCCATCGTTAAATTCATCCCAAAACCGGGCAAAAAGCTCGCACTCGAAAACCTCAGACCTATTTTGCTTACATCTTGCATAGGAAAACTGATAGAGCACGTCATACTAGACAGACTCCAGTCTCACATGCACAAAGAGAATTTATATCCACACACTATGATTGGCTTTAGAACACATTTATCAACACAGGACACGATGCTCAGACTAGCAAACGAAGTCCTATCTCAGGAGCAACAAAGGAGCACCAGGGCAATCCTAGCTCTAGATTTAACAAAAGCGTTTGATAACGTCAAACACAAATCAATCCTACAATCTCTTTCACCGCTGAATGTGGGCGAAAGAGCGTTTAACTACATCAAGGACTCTCCGATAGAACGGCTAAAATTCAAATTGGCGCAATCAAATCCGACACCTTCAGTTTAGGAGACAGAGGAACGCCGCAAGGATCGGTCCTCTCCCCGTTCTTATTCAATATAACCCTCATCAAAATGGCACACGCACTCGCAAAAATCCCAGACCTAGAACACTCTTTGTACGCGGATGATATCACCCTTTGGACCACCAAGGGGAGTATCGCCACAATACAAGATACGCTACAACAAGCGGCAGATGTAGTAGTAGAGGAGGAACAAGCCGCAGGACTCGCGTGTTCCCCCAAAAAATCTGAAGTCCTCATCCTACACCCAAAACGTCAAAGGAAAAATAAAGCGCCTGAGATCAAAATCTACGCGGAAGGGGCAGCCATCCCAGAAGTGGACACACTAAGAATCTTACGAATGCTGATACAGTCAGACGAAAAAAACGACACGTTAATTAAGAAACTGAGAAACACTGTCAACCAAATCTCATTCCTCATCAGACGCATCGCGAATAGGCGAGGAGGAGTTAAAGAAGCCGAGACCAGGAGACTAATACAAGCCTTCGTTCTTAGCAGGGTCAACTACACTACACCATACGTCACCCTCACAGTAAGAGAAATAGACGACCTGGATTCTCTAATTAGACAGTCTTACAAAATTGCGCTGAACCTCCCTCGTCATACTCCAAATGAAAAACTATTACAGTTAGCAATTCATAACACCTTAGCGGAAATGATAGAAGCACACCTCACCGCACAATATGAAAGACTATCAGGCACTGAAACGGGACGTTTCATCCTAAAGAAAGCAGGAATACAACATGAAGGAATCCGTACACCCAACTTGCCAATTCCAAGACACGTGCACGAACATCTAACAGTCCCTCTTCTGCCCAAAAACATGCATCCACACTGCAATACGGACAGAAGAAAAGCTAGGGCACAAAAACTTCACGAAAGATTTTCATTTCATAAAGACACGGCGCACGTCGACGTGGCAGAACATGCGGACAGAGACCCCTTTTCTCTGGCAGTTGTCGATCATCGAGGTTCTCCCCTTGCATCGGCGACAATAGATAAAACAAAATTTCCGGAGGAGGCCGAAGAAGCTGCCATAGCTTTAGCCATTACCTCCACCACTGCCAAATACATCATAAGTGACTCCAAAACAGCAATTCGAAATTTTGCAAAAGGAAGGGCCCACTCAGAAGCCATCAAAATCTTACAAAAAATCTTCAATACCCGCCAGATAACATTGATCTGGGTCCCCGCCCATTCGGACCATCCTGGAAACGAGGCGGCGCACCAATTTGCCCGAGGATTCGTGGTTAACCGGGAGGTGCGCTACCCCGAGCTCAGGTCGGCCAAGGAGCGAATGACAACCTACAAAGAAATTACTACCCACTTCAAGAAAGGAAGACACATCTTCCCAGAACCACATAAATCCCTCAGTAAAACACAACAAGTCAGTTGGCGGCAGCTCCAAACAGACACTTTCTTTAATCCGTACATGTACTCCATATGGTTCCCCGAGCAGTACAGCCCCGTCTGTTCTCTCTGTGAGCACCAAAAGGCAGACACACCGCACATCCT
Source organism: Amblyomma mixtum (assembly GCF_055824585.1). Taxonomy (NCBI): domain Eukaryota; kingdom Metazoa; phylum Arthropoda; class Arachnida; order Ixodida; family Ixodidae; genus Amblyomma; species Amblyomma mixtum. Next base: position 173,296,227 of record NC_143016.1, read on the forward strand.
ATACTCATGTACTCAAGACAAGCCATCGCACAGTCTGCAGCTCTCTACCCAATCTCATTGGGAGGCCGCGCTGCTCAGCTCGGACCCGGAGGTTGAACTTCGAGCCACAGAGCGAGCCGAAGAGGTCGCCGAACGACATCGTCGGTCGGCCACCTGGCGTCCGGCCTAGAAGAGGAGCCCACCGCGGGGAGGGGAACATGACCCCAATCCGCGCCTAAGACCTCTTCTTTAATAAAGTTTACCTCCTCCTCCTCCGCATGGGAACAGACCCTCGCGCGAGTGGCGCTTGGCTGCTTGCCAGTTTAGGGTGCCCTATGCTGGTGTTCGTCAGCGGAAAAGTCAATACCCGTGTGAGACAGGCGGCTACTTCCAGTTACTGCGTCGTATTCGTGCTGTCTCCCACTGCTCGGCCCCAGTCACAATTGGTAGCAGCCGGGAAAAATGCTTATCTCAACTCCTACAAGCGCGGGAAGTGACCTTCGCTTTCAATTACTGCGGTGACCCATCTTGACATGCAGTACCCGTCGCCACTTTTGGCTACGTTTTTTTCTTTTCTTGACGGCGGAGATTATAAGCTTCCCTGGCAGTGGCGTAGCCAGAAATTTTGTTTGGGGTGGGGCTCGTGTCGCAGCGCGGCCTCCTCATAGAATTTGCGGAGGGATCAAATGCAAAAATAATAACTGCATTGCCGTTGAGAATGCCATTGTGCATTAGATAAAGCTCACTGTCTAGAACAGTGAAATATGTATTCTTTATAATAAAAGAATGTATATTTGTATGTCTTAAAAATCGTTTTAACTGATACCAAAGCTTCCATGTTTTTGCGTATTTACTAAGTAAACAAAATATCACGCGAAGTCTACAACTACATCAGTCCGAAACCAGCAAAGCAGTGCATGCCACTGATATGGAAAACGTAAAGGCCGTGAAATGAGCTAGTAGCCAAGACAAATATTTTAATGAATCTTTGTCACTCAGGTGTGCACGTGTCTGCTCTCGATTCAGCTGTGAACAATGCTGCCATGCATGACCACACCCCACCTTAGAGTTCAACCTGCCTTTTATTTCAGCTCTTGTCGCTGAATGCTGCAATCTGCCTCCATTGCGTATGTTTTGGAAGCTGGCAGTGTAAACAGTGCCTTCTGTTGCAGCAGTGAGGATTAGAAAAATTCTGCAGTATTTTTTTCTTCGTGTTGAATACCATACTTATCTTCATTGCATGCTTTCGTGCGGCTGGCCATGCAAGGAATGCTTTCTCATACAGCAGTGAGGATGGGCAAATATACTAATAAGTTTGAGTTCTTGACCCTGAACACAAAATGTAGTATCATAACGTGTTGTAATGGTGGCCGTGCCAACAATGACTTTTGATTCACAACTCCAAAAGCCGTTCATAGAGGCGACAGAAACGGAGAGGGCCAAAGTGCATATAGTAGACGGCAGGGGAGGATTTATGGATGGGGGTGGGGGGCTTCGCTTCCCTCCAGAAAACTGAAATTTTACATAGGACAACCATTCTAAACACCTTTTACTCAATTAAAAAATTTCAGAAAATATACGTTTAAAATGTGACTGCCCCCTCCGTAAATCCACCCTTTGTAGCATGGCAACATCGCATATGTTTCACATCCACAGATCTAGTATTGTGCATAATATATATGACCGTAGCTTTTCAGACTTCTAGAAGTTTAGGAGTCCCCAGTGGCTGCAGTATAAGTTTCATGGTGTTGTGCCTCATTTCAATGCTGTGTTTCATATTTAATGTGCAGAGCTGCAGCTGTACGCTCCGCTTTTCTCTACTTGGTGAAATACTAGCTTGTAATGTCACTGCATAGTAGCACATTTTACTTGTGATTGACAATACAGGCAATGAAAGTCGATCTGTTGTACGTAATGAATGCATCAAATTATTTTTCTTCAACATAACCACAGGCCCTTTTGCTGGGCTAGTTAGTGTGACATTATCTTCAGGAAAGTAAAAACAGCATAAATTTTACACAAACCACACAGAAAGATGGACAGGACGGGCGCTCTCCGTCTTTCTGTGTGGTTTGTGTAAAATTTAGCGTTGTTTTTACTTTCCTGAACACAATAACCACCACAAGCATCAATGAAATTCAGCGCACATGCGGATCCTCATTTCACCACGTACTTTTTACGGCAAATAACACTATCACAGGACATGGGCACAATAAACACATGTGAGAAAAGGCCTCCAAATTCAGTTAGAGCTTCGCCTTCTTCGCACTTCTTGACCATGACATCAGCTAGAAAAGCAATTGCAAACCTGCTACAGGAAACCGGTCTAAATATAGCGCGTGACCAAAAGCACAGAATTGGCCACAATATTGATACATGCATTCGAAGAGACAGAAGTAGTGCATGCACTAGAAGAGAAAGAAGTTAGTTGGCTCTCGCTCGCGCGCTCGGACCACTGAGGGACCGCCGCAGTTTTTCGTGCTCCGGTGTTCGATTTCGCGTTGCACGCTACAATATGAACGAATACACTTGAGCCCGGCACGTCCCAGAGGCAAATAGCTCGCTAGACGCTTCAAACGTTACACGCTTCAAACGGGCATGTAACAAAGTTTCTGTATACTAAGAGCAAAGCGAGCGCAGCTGCTTCCTTTACAATATCGCTCTCCGCCCATGTCATGGCCCCCGCTGCTCAAACGAGCGCAATGGTCGAAAAACGAAAATGACAGATATACCGACGTCAGTGACAAGCGCTGGAGCGTTGCAAGAACACGCATAGGTAGCAACGAGGTTTCACTGCCGATGTAAACGGGAGCGCGAATGGCACACACACACTGCACGTACAGGACGCGAAACGTCCGCACAATGCGCCGACGACCGCTCTAGCGCACGCCGTATTGAATCACTGGTGAACGAACAGCGCGAATGCAGCGGCGGTCTCCCGATGGCTCCGAGCAGTGACGCAGTAGACGAAGTGCCCGTGCGATCGTGGTCGCCGAGCACGTTGAAATCAATGCACGCAACAACGGGAGTTTTGCAGCGAATTCCACCTGAGATATGAGTGAACGGCGCCAACGTCAGCCTGTGAGCACGATCACAAACTCGAGAAGTTGAGGATAGCACGCCTACGCCGCACCTCAAATACTACGCCGCGGCCGTCTGCTATCGCCCGGTTTGTAAACAGCAACTACGACGCCGTTGCTAAGCTGCCGGAGTAAGATGGCTTCCCAATCGAGAAAAAACCACGTGATTTCCTCCACACTTTTCTCCCAGGGTGCTGTGTGGAAAGGGCCTCTCCTCTTTTTTTCCTTCCTCCATGTTTGCATGCATGCAGAAGCCGGCACGAGATGATGATGATTATGATGAAAAGCCTTTATTTAATAAAAGAGGTGAGGCTCTTTTAAAGAGCCCCGCAATGGGTGGAGTCCCTATTCCGGGACACCATTGATCGAAGCCGCCAGCTTAGCCCTCTTGACCAAAGCCTTTTGGGCCTGAAGATCCGAGCAGCCAAGCAGGGCCGCCTTCTATTCCTCTTTGGTAGGGTTGGGGGGAGAAAGCTGAGTTGCGCTGGCAAGCCCAAACCATGTGGTAGGTGTCAGCCACCTCCCCACAGTGTTTGCACCAGCCAGTGAACGCCGGATCGAAGTGTTCTAATATTGCCGGGCACAGAATTGTATTAGTGAATAGTCGAAGCAGAACGCGTTCGTTTGCTTTCCCAGTCCCTTTGCAGGCGCTGGGTACATGCGATGCCTATCCTTATCATCATCATCATCAGCCTGACTACACCCACTGCAGGGCAAAGGCCTCTCCCATGTCTCTCCCTTTGACCCTGTCCTTCGCCAGTTGCGGCCGCCGTATTCCCGCGAACTTCTTAATCTCGTCCACCCACCTAACTTTCTGCCGTCCCCTGCTACGTTTGCTTTCTCTTGGAATCCACTCCGTTACCCTTAAGGACCAGCGGTTATCTTGCCATCGCATTACATGCCCTGCCCAACCCCATTTCTTCCTCTTGATTTCAACTAAGATGTCATTAACCAGCGTTTGTTCCCTCACCCACTCCGCCCTCTTCCGATCTCTTAACGTTACACCTATCATTTTCCTTTCCATAGCTCGCTGCGTTGTTCTTAACTTAAGCTGAACCCTCTTTGTCAGCCTCCACGTTTCTGCCCCATAGGTGAGTACCGGTAGGATACAGCTGTTGTATACTTTTCTCTTCAGGGATATTGGTAAGCTGCCATTCATGATCTGAGAGAACCTGCCATATGCGCTCCACCCCATTCTTATTCTTCTAGTTATTTCCCTCTCATGATCCGGATCTGCGGTCACTACCTGCCCTAAGTAGACATATTCTCTTACTACTTCCAGCACCTCGCTACCAATTGCGAACTGCTGTTCCCTTGCTAGGCTGTTGAACATTACTTTGGTTTTCTGCATGTTAATTCTTAGCCCCACCGTTCTGCTCTGCCTGTCTAACTGATTGATCATGCTTTGCAGTTGTTGTCCTGAGTGGCTTAGCAAGGCAATGTCATCAGCGAATCGCAAATTACTCAGGTATTCTCCATTAACTCTTATCCCCAACTGTTCCCATTCCGGTCTCCGGAATACCTCCTCTAAGCAGGCATTGGCGAGATCGTGTTTCCCTGCCTGACACCTTTCCGTATTGGAATTTTATTGCTGACTTTATGGAGAACTATAGTAGCTGTGCAATCGTTATAAATATCTTCCAATATTTTCACATAACACTCTTCTACACCCTGATTCCGCAATGCCTGCATGACAGCTGAGGTTTCCCTATCCTTATAATAAGATGTTATATCTTTGTACATGAGTAAGGACACTTCTTGGGCTGCGCAGCGAACAGAGGCAGCACACCGGGCTCGTTGATTCGACGCTACACAACACTGCCGGGCACTGAACAAGTAGAAAAATGCACCAACGAGAGCGCAGAAACAATCCTCTCTGTAAGATCTAGAATTGTTGAAGACACTTTGCCAGATGTTTAGAACCTCACCTAAGATGGTGAAGCTAACGTAGCACTGCCGCGCTAAAACAATGATGCACTGCGAGTAAAATAAAATCGAAGTTTATGCCTGATTAATTTGGTAGATAAGTTTCATTTTCTTGTTCAATCTAAGCACACAGTACCTTTTGGTTGTCCAGGCAGCCTGCTGAATCACTGAATTTGTAGGAAAATCCCCAGAAGAACAATAACGAAATATCAATGAATACATTCCAAGAGTGAGGCATCAGTGGCTAGTTGGTATGACATGATTACAAAACAAAAAACTGAGCAGGGGACAGGACACAGGAGGGAAGCAAACAGGACGAGCTCAAAGCCATACAACTGATTCATTGGAGAGAAACCCCTTTCCTTCAAATGCAAAACGCATGCGCGACAAAACATTCAAAACACTACGAGCAACATAATCATCTTATCAAACCAAGAAAGTGAAGCTCTTTTATATTTGTCACGGAAGATATGGCGACAGGTCACTGACAGGCAGAATACTGCAGCCAACACCTGCGCGAGGCACTTCAACGTCGTCCCTTTCATGCGCCACCTGAGAACACCAGGTCGCACTACTCCCTCTCCCCCCCCTCCAAAAAAAGTACAACAAAAATATAAAAGCGGAGCTGGAGCACAAGCGATGGAATGGAAACGAAAAATTCAGGGGGCACTTTGACTGCCTAAATTGTGTAGAGGCAAAATGTTTTTCCGCACCACTTTGACTGCCTCTGTGGCACTGGTGAAGTCGCCACAGGATGACGTCACACATCATGACTAATCAATAAGTACTCACAAATTACTAATTAATAGCTAATTAATTATTGATTGCTAAATACTAATTAACTGCTAATTAATGACGCTTAAGCTTCGCTTTTAGGAGTGGAACCCGAAAGCGTGTTGTAGCGCTGCCACGGAACGTCACCACGCGGAACGCCACCACCCGTTTGGCGTGATGCCTTGCCCTTTCAACGCAACTCTTTTTGAGGAAAGGAAATGCGCAGTAATTCTCTGTCATCTCCGCAAGGCTACTGGGAGGGTGCTCAGCGAGTTTTATTGGCCAGGAATGCAGGCGGATATCAAGAAATTCGTAAAGTCTTGCGACGTCTTCCAGCAGACTCTACCCCAAGGGAAGGAACGAGAACCCCGCGGGGTGATGGAGATATCCGACCGGTGAATGTTATCGTGGCAAAACTGCAACATGTCTCGAGAGCCGAAACCAAAAAGCAAGTTCTGTTCTTCGTCGGTCTGGCCGGCTACTACCGCAGTCTCATTCCCCGTTATGCTGAACTGGCTCAACCTTTAGGCGAGCTAACGCTCAAGACTGAAGGCAACCGTGTACAGTGGACACCAGAGCGAGATCAGGCCTTTACCAGACATAAACAAGCTCTAACATCCAAACCCACTGTCAGGGCGCCTGATCTGGCGAAGGATTCCATTCTCCGCACGGACGCTTCCGGCACTGCGTACATCAGAACCGCCGCCCCTTTGTTTAAATCTAGTAGTCTGCGGATCTATCCCCTTGACTGCTGATTAAAAGCTATAGTAGGTGAAGAGGCCAACGTGTTCTAATATTGTGTAAGTAAACTATTTCGAGAACCTGTATCTTTTTGTATCGAACGCATCATGAGTGAGAGGCTCCCCCAAACTAAGGCTATTCGTGAGCCTTCATTTCATTTCATTTATTTTACCCTCAGGGCTTTCACATTACAGAGGGGGGAGGGTCATTGATGCAATTCGTTCAGTTCAAAGGTAATTGAAAACCACCATGTAGAACTGCCGATAAAAACGAAGGACTAAATGTCATTAAAATCATCTGCGTTTCCGAATCCTAGTCTCCGTTCTAGACGCCGCAAGTGGAACGACGGCAAGGAGGCGCTCGTCGACACGTACCTGATTTTGGAACACAGGTTGGCGCGCGGATGCCTGCAGAAGTCGCACTGCTTGCACTGGGGAACGTAGAGAGGAATCACGTGGTCTCCTGCGCCCAAAATGGACCCAGGTAAGGCATATTTTGCATTGGCACCATTGGTACAAGCCAGCCTTCGGCAATCCAGAATGTTAAGTACCCGCACGCTGACAGCGCCGCTTCTGTTTCGGTCACGCCATCTAGCATTACAGTCCTCGGCTGACAAGGCCACGCAGCTAACGCCTTCACGCAACATGAACCAAACTCCAATCCAGAAGAAGCCTCTGCTCTTTTTCTGTTCACAACTGCGCTGCTCCCTACCATCAGCCTCTCCCATAACGACCAAACATAGCATGGTGTCAGAGTGACTGAGGACCCCGCAAATATAGCCAGTGCATTTTTACAGCCATGTGCACACTTCGAGTCTGGCGATAACCCGCAATCGGCATGGGAGGAATGGGAAGACACCTACAACATCTACGAACTGGCATGCGAGTAAGGCACCAAGCCACCCGCCACTCGCAAGTTCTGCTCCTGCGTGTTCTCGAGTCCCGCGGTGGCCACATCACCCATGTATTCCCCCCCCCCTCCCCCCCAACCTCCAAGCCACGACGGCGAGCAGATGCGGGATCATGTTACATACCGCCTCGAGCAGTTAGATGCTCTCTACAGACCGTACAAAAACGAAATACAGGTGTCTGCTGTCTTTAACAGTATGCAACAAAAATAAAAGAAGCTGTTCGAACAATTCATAACAGATACCCGGAGGCAAGCAGAAAAATATGAATTAAGGGCAAAAACAAAGACTCGTCGCTGACCGCATCGGCGTCGGAATAAGAGACGTGGTATTGACTGAGTGACTTTTTCGTGAAGGGGATCTCACACTCGACGAGATAATTACAGGCAACCAATTTTTCAGAGACAGAGAAACTTTGAGAGACGTATAAGTTTCAGTTTTAACAGTAGAACGCAATACGTTTATTCGGTCTCGTTCGCATCGCCTACTCAATTATCTAAGTCTCAACTAGCACGCTCGTAATTACTCATGTACGCATCACCATATGTCTATAAGACAGCCGGCGCTGTGACTAACCGGTTATGCCGCTCGGCTGTTGACCCGAAAGACGCGGGTTCGATCTCGGCCGCGGTGGTCGGATTTCGATGAAAGCGAAATTCTAGAGGCCCGTGTACTGTGCGATGTCTGTTCACGTTAAAGAACCGGTTTGTCCAAATTTCCGGAGCCCTCCACTACGGTGTCTCTCATAGCCTCAGTTGCTTTGCGACGTTAAACCCTCATAAACCATAAACCAATCTATAAGAGACTTCACTAAGTAAAAGACCACTACGCATTCACTAGATTCATTATAATTCAGCATGAACCTACGAGCCTTAGTGGCCTGTGCAGCATGCCCCTCTCGCAGTCTGAAGGAACCACACTCGGTTCCCTTCCAAACCCCAGTTAACACCATTTTCTTTTCATCACAATTTTATTAACACTTTGCTTCGACGGAGGATTTATCGCGAACGGCCAACGACGCCGACGACTAGGGCACCGGCTTTCCTGGGACGCTTAGCGCTATCGCGTTTGAAGACGTGGAGTACAAGTGATATAAAAAGAGAAAACGGCGCTGAGGGCTGCGCGGGTCCAGCACATTTCGTCCTGTGTCACTGGAGTGCGAGCGGGTGCATAACCGTGCACGCCTCGCAAGTTCTTCTCCGGGAGTGCGGTGAGCATGCGCGTGATCTAGCCAGCGGCTAGATAACCAACGAGAGAGCAGTGAAAAGGGGGGGGGGGGGGGGGGAATGCGTTCTACTACGATATCTGGGACGCATTTCACTGCCTGCCTCCCAATGACCTTAAATGACCTTGAGATAAGGCATGGCTTGTGTTGTTCTGCTGTCCCACTCAGTGGACCACATTTGACCTTCAACTTTGACCTTAACCATTGGCCTTTGCATTTGACCTTGAACTTTCATCTTGAACTTTGACATTGAATTTAGGCCTTGAACGTTGTCGGCAGAAGCAGTGAGAAAGCCATGTGGTAATCACGCTGTGTCACGTTATTCAATTCACAGTTCTGACGTCAGGTATGGGGAATAACCATTGCTGTGCGCTTGACAGACGCTACGGAGGAAGGAGAGCGCGCTTAAGAATCCTTCTGCATGTGCAATAATCCACATTCTCTTTGTCAGGCTGTGTAATGGCGTCAACATCTTAGTGCTGGCATGGGACTGACCATCGATCAATCTTTGTCTCCATCAAGCCAATCAGTTAAGACGAATAAGTGGCTGTGAAGTGGGGGGATGGGAATTAAGAAACTATAAAAGATGTATCAAAGATACAATTATCCATCATCTGCCTGACTACGCCCACTGCAGGGCAAAGGCCTCTCCCATGTCCCTCCAGTTAACCAAGTCTTTTCCCAGTTGCGGCCACCAAATCCCCCATCCGCCCACCTAACTTTCTACCGCCCTTTGCTACGCTTGCCTTCTCTTGAAATCCACTTTCTTACCCTCAACCCTTTCAGGCGCTTCGTACACAATCCTGTATACAGCAAACTCACAGCTAGGTTTTTCTGAGAGACTGGTGCACCTAGCAGTGATTTCATTGTTTCAGTCGAATTGAGCACCCTTCTTGTCACAAATAAGTTGATTTTTTGTGTCATGTAGAGACTGCTCTAAATAATATTTAACTCAACAGGGAGCTAAGCAGCTCTTTATCCACCATTTTTGTGCTGACAGATTTTGCGGCGAGAGAAAACATTGATGGTTTTTACTCAATTTCGGGCGTAATGTGCATCTTCGAAGAAGAAAAATGATTCCACGATTCCTAGGGGGCTTACCTGACATATGAAAACATTTCCATGTTACTATTTGTAACAAATTTGTCTCTTTGTACGGAATTCTTCATATCGTTGTAAAAACTTACCCGCTGGTCTTTCAGGCTCAAAAACCAACAAACTCCCTTTCTAGAGGCCTGAATATAATACTTAGGTGAAAAAAATAACTGATTTCATTAAAACAAAAACTGGCATCTGAAAGGGTTAAGGACCAGCATTACGTGTCCTGCCCAAGCCCATTTCTTGTTAGGAGTGGACGCACCGCATTCCTTTCGCTCTTTCCCTGTGCATGGCTCGAGGGGCGGGATGTGAGGCGCCGCCTGAGCAAGCGGGAGAGAGGTGAGCATGGCCATATCTGCCCATTTAATAATTGATCTGGGATGTCCTGACGACATGCTACCATTCTCTAACTGCTACCCAGTAGTAGTAACTGCTACCTAGTAGGCGTTAGGATGGTTCGACAGGATACCGGCAAGCTATCTGAGGAGACCAGAAGATCTGATTACGGAACGCCAAAGCCTGAGGACGTCTAACTCCATAGACAGAATAGAACTAGTAGAGGTGTCGAAATTAATAAATGAGTGCCAGGTAGCCGACATCAGGAAGCTTAACATGGAGAAAATTGAGTATGCTCTAAAGAGCGGTGGTAACCTAGAAGCAGTGAAGAGAAAACTAGGCTCGAGGAAGGAAAAACATGGTAAAAAAAGATGGGAAGCACTTTGTAAAGTGCTGCACCGGCGTGGTCTATGATATACCGCTGACCTGCGGGAAGGCCGATGTGGGCCAAACAGGCAGGTACATTAATGACCGTGCAGCGGAGCATGCACACTCGCTCAAAGAAGTAGGAGGTGCGCATCTACCCAAACACTGCGCAGAGTGCAAGGTGTGTCACCGTGCGGCAGAACATACGGCGGCGGAAAATTGTGAACCCTGCAAAAAGTGTGAACCACGACTTGAAGGGAAAAAGATTCTGGCCAGGAGCGGTGATAGTAAGGCACGGGATATTTTGGAGGCGTACCACATAAGAAAAAGAGGAAAAAGTTGCGTCAGCGATACATCTGTGAACCTTTTTAAAGCTGAGATTTCATATATTGAGCGGTTCTGTTGATTGCACATGAGCTTTCTTTCTGCGCATGCCTACGCTTCTGTATATATGCTAGCTTTTCAGAGATTAAAGTCAGATGAAGTGAGCGCTTGCCCTACGTCGTTCTTCAGCTGTGTGTGTGTTTTTCGGCGCTACTAATTTTTTTTCTTTTCTCGAGTACAATGAACCATCTAGCCCAAATAGAAGTTCTATACTAAAGAAAACTAGGCGTAGGTAAAAACCAGATGTATGCGAAAAGAGACAAAGAGGGCAATGTCATCAGCAATATAGATACGATAGTTGAAGTAGCCGATGAGTTTTACACAAATCTACACAGTAGCGATTGCAATCAGAATGTTACTGAGAGAGGCAGTAGAGCACAGCAATGGTTTGGTTTGGTTTATTGGGGTTTAACGTCCCGAAGCACCTCAGGCTATGAGGGACGCCGTAGAAAAGGGCTCCGCAAATCTCGACCACCTCGGGTTGTTTAAAGTGCACTGACATCGCACAGTACGCGGGCGGGCCCCTAGAATTTCACCGTTATCGAAATTCGGCCCCCGCGGCCGGGATTGAACCCTCGTCTTTCGGATCAGCAGTCGAGCACCGTAACCACTGAGCCACCGCTGCGGGTCAAGCACAGCATGCCCTTACAAAAATGACTTTTGAGCTTCAGTTGACGCCTTGTTGCGCTCTTGTTGAATCAACTGTAAACCAACATGAATTCAATGTATGTTGAGCCTACTCAACACCTGCTACACGCAATTTTTATTGAGCGTAGTTAAGAGATTTACTGTTGAGCAATTTCTGTTGAATTTAAGTTGAATCATCTCAAGGCAGCCGTTTCTAAGCCTAACTAAATGAAATCATTTCGACATGCATCGTGTAAACACAACCTGATCACATTAGACATATTAAGAACGCATGCAGCACCCGTTAAAACTCTCATAAACAGCTCAAAGTTATTTCTTGCATAGAAAAAAGTGCAATATGCGCATTCAGGCACACCTACTATATATGGAAGATTCGTATGTGCTCTCATAAAAAAGGGCGCTTAATTATTGATTTATTTAAGTTGTTTATGAATGAATCAAGGTCGTCAAATAATAGACCGTCGCATATGAACTTGATTACTTCTACTACGCATAAAATAAATAAATATTAATAGTAATAACTGACATAACTTTGCTGATCGGCCGGCCACAACCTGCGCAGGTCCGGACGCCACTGAGTAGGACTATATAAGGGCGAAGCCGAGGTTGCACTTAACCCATTAGGGACCAAGAAAAATCTAACCGTGGGATTTTCTTCATTTTTAGCACATAATACTCCCATATAAAGAAAAAGAGATTGCTGAAATTTCGTCATGATTACTTTATTCCTTCCAGAGGTTACACAGGTGTACTTTTTATAGTACACTGGGTCTTCCCCATAGCACATGTGGCTACTTCACTGCATTCCTATTGGTGGCGTGAATTTTGTTATTATGTCTGCGATTTTTACGCAGGGTAATACACTTCTTGCAGGCCCTTATGAATATTTTCTGGCTATACTGGCACCGCAGTTATCCTACTTTGGACGGAAAGCTTTCTCCTTTTCAAAGAAGCATCAGATACGATTGAGCCAGAGCGTCTGCGAACCGCTGGTTACTGCATGTCAAGGTGTAGATAATAATAAGTAACGTTCTTACCAAACCAAAAATAGTCAGCAGGCTCGTCTCTGGCAATTTGGCAGATTGTTCAGGCTTTCACAATGGCAAAGTTGAGCTTTGGTGTCAACAACTACTATCACTTTTTGTCCCTGAGGCTGATATACTGGCAGTAGATGGCTTGATGCGAAAGGTCAACACTTGCCATACCACTGTTGTAAAAGGAAAGGAGTTTTGCTTTAAAAAATCTGTTTTTCTCGTGCTATAGGCAACCACCACTCTACAAAACACGTAGGCTCACTGCTGTTATAGTTGCAAGCCATAATTACTATACTGCTGATTGTAGACTTCAACAAAGCCATGTAACCTATACTACTGAAGCAAGAATCGATGTTTCATGGCTGCTTCTATTTCATCGCTTTATTTGGCCCGAGTGGACACTTCCTAAGCCCATTTTGGCGAACGGTTCCTCTAGCCCTAAATTGCTCCCAGTGGAGCGTTAAAGAATGTCTTGAGAGATAAAAAAAAATTACAAAAAAAGAGGAAATGGTCACTAAGCGTTGAAATCACCTCAGGTGACGACAGGACAACACGCGCTTCCAAAAGTTTCATTTCTGAACTCAAGTACTTTCCGCAGACTGTGTGAATGGCATAACAGTAACTGTCTGCTCTGCAGAACCTTCAGTTCTTATAACCAAACTTTATTACAACCAATTAAAATCATACCATCATCGTACTCAAGACCGCTAGCGGCAAGTACAGCAGCCTCCGAGGCCTTGCTGAGCAGACAAAGTGATTTTTTCCGAAAAATTGGAAGGAACCATAAGATCTATGAACTGGAATAAATAGGCACCGTTCTGCACACAGGAAGACCCAGTGTACTATAGAAAGTACAGCAGTATATAAATCATCACAGAGCAAAAAACGCCAAAGGTGCAGGACATTCAAAGCATCCGTTGTTTACTTTCGTCTTTCGTGCTGCTCTATACTTGAAACTAGCGTAATATGTACATAAATGCGGCCGTGTGAAAATTATAAGCAAGCAACTACCGGTGCAGTTCGTGGGAAACAAACATCCTGAAGTTTCACAATGGAAAGCTGACATACTGAGCAGAGGAAGTGCGCCAAATTAGTTAAGGGTGGTTGGCCAACCCCCGTTGACAAAAGCATGCCCTACTTGAAAAGAAAATTCCAGTCTTTGGTGGTGAAATTATAAAAAAATAAACTGTACTTTTAAAAGTACGCTGAGCGCTAATGGGTTAATATCGTAAGATGAACTCTTTCAGGTCTTCCTATAGCCTCGCTTCTCGGCCTTTTGGCTGAGCGGACGTGTCGCGCTGCGCTCCGCTCGCGATAGTTTTTTCGTGCGTGCGCTGCTCCCGGCGGGCCCCCGGATTCAACGTTCCGGAGGTCCCGCCTGCCGTCCTGCTGCCCGGCGCCGCGCTCCTGCCGTGGTGACCCGGGCCCCGTCGCGATGGAAAGACCCTGCCCTGCAGTGCGCCCCACAAAGGCGCAATGCTTTTTGTTTACTGTGCCGGAACCTGTACCGGCCGATCGCCTCATCGACCTGCTCGAGGAGGTGCTCGGAGTCGGAGGGCTGACATATTTGCAGCACCTTAGTGGTTTACGTTTCCTGGCGGCCGTGGCTTCCATGGCGCAGGCAGCGAAAATGGTGGCGTTGGGCTCGCTGCTCATCGCCGGAAAGGAGGTGCCACTGGAGCAGATGGGCGTTCCAGTGGTGCATGTGACGGTTTTCCGTCTCCCCCCGTGCGTCAGCGACGAGGACCTCGCCGCGGTGTTCCAACCGTACGGGAAGGCGCGCCATCACCGAGGTCGCCTTCCAGTCCAGAAACCGCATCGGGAACGGGACGCGCCTGGTGAAGCTCGAGATGACCCGGGCTACACCGAACTTCCTGACGGTGGCCAGTACTCGAGCCATGATTGAGAGTACCGAGGCATGAAACGCGTCTGTTCCCGGTGCGGCGCCGAGGGCCACTTCGGCGCTGCGTGTAAGGCGGTGCGCTGCGGCCGGTGCGGCGCGTACGGACACATCGGCGCCAACTGCAAACCGGTATGCAAGAGATGCGGAGGCGACCACCTGTCCTCCGACTGCGTCGTGCCGCGGTCCTACGCGGCGGCCGCGGCTGCTGCGGCAGCCAGACCTTCCCAGGAGCCTGGTGTGCAACCCGGGTCGAAGGAGACACCTGAGGGGGCTGGCGCCGGTTCGAGCGGCGCGGCACAGGCGGCGGCGGCGAGCCCTGTCGAGGGGGCTGACGTGCGGGTCGACGCCGCGACCAAGCCCGCTGACGACCAGGCGGGCACGGAGACGGCGGGCACCTCGTCCGGCCAATCCGCGACGGAGCTGTCCACGGGCGACTCCGACGCCGCGGAATCGACCTCGCCCGAGTCTGACCGACTCTCAGGGCGAGTCGCTTTTTGGGGACCCTCCGAGTTTGGAGGCCTCGCTGTTTGACGCGCCCACGGCGGCGCAGCACGAGGGCACGGGCACGGACACCGCGTCGCCTGGCTCGCCCTCTCCCAGTGACGCCCTGCACACGCCCGTGAAGGACGCCCAGAGCAGCGATAGCTCGACCGAGTCGCGACCGATGGCGCCGCACATCCCGGTCGCCCTGCCGCCGCAGGGCCCGTGCGCAGCCAAGTTGGTGCGGGGGGCCCGCAAGGCTCTCGAGCTCGACGACCCCAAGCGCGAGCTCTCCTCGTCGTCGGACGGCGGCGCGACCTGTTCTTCGGCCACCCAGGCGCCGAAGAAGAAACCGAGGACGGCAGACGACGACGGCGACGGCGTCCACATGGACGTCGAGGGAAACGATTAGTTTCCGCCATGGCTCCTCCTCGCCGGTCTTCAGGCCCTATCGGGCCTTTTCCTCCTCCCCCTGTTCGGCGGCCGCCCGAGCGCCGTTCTTTCGACGCTGTACGGCGCCGTTATCTTTTCGGCGCGCTGGCTCCGTCGGCGCGTTCGGCGAACGATGAACGGTGTTTGTGCGGTGGTGTGTGTTGGTGCGTGTGTGACTGTGTGTTTGTGCCGCAGCCGCGCGTATCGACCGGACCTTGCCACCGCGCAACCGTTGGCACCGCGTTGCATCGTCGCCCCGTCGCCGCGGGGCCGCCAGCCAGGGCGCCAGCAGGGACCCGGGACGCCACCCAAGCGACTCGCCACCCCCTCAGCGCCGACGTATTGACACGCCCACAGACTTTCGCCGCAGAACTGTACCGTGAGTCCGTCACCGCTTTGTTTTGTTCACGTGTTTCGTTGTTTAGTTTTGTTGCTTTGTTTTGCTTTTTGATTCCATGATGGCTGGAGACCCTGGCTGGACGTGGCGTGGATCGGACGCTCGTGTGAACGCTCCTCGCTTCACCCATGCCCACCGCTGAATTCAGCGACGGTCAACACCGCTCTCGCCTGGATTTCGTGTTTGAAGCTCGGATAACGCCATCGAACGCATCGGCAAGTCCCTTTTTGCCTGTTTGTGTGGACGTTTTTGCGATTCGGCTCTCGCCGGTACGCACGGCCCGCTAGGCCTACGCCAGGCCTAGCGACCCCGCTTTGACGGGGCTGTGCCGCATTTTCTGAGTGGGATCTTCATCCAACATTGGATATGGAAGTCACCGTGGAGGGGACTGATATAGCCCCCGAAGAAGTTTCGCACCAATATGGTTGGTTCACCGTCGGTGAATCTCAACGATCCGGTCACGAACGCCGAAGGACTGACCCCGCGGCACACAATGGAACCGATAGCGCCCAGAGACAGGGCAGCATGCGGCAATCTGCCGACTCCTCTGCGAAAAAGCTTGGCCGACGACTTGCTCGACAATCGGTGGCGTCGAACCTACCTCGCCTACCCAAGGGCGTAACCAAGGTGATACTCCGGCCATCGGGCGGCCTCCGTATACTCGAGAGCTGTGGCCAACTCGGAATCTTTCAACTCATTCGTGACGCCGCGGGCGTATAGGCAACTCCGTGACTAGGGATACCTGTCCGGACTTGACCTTCACCCGCAACATTCAGTATGCAGACTGGGTCAACACCGAGGAAACCCTCGGCAGTGACCACTGCCTCCTGAACACAATGATTAGGACCCATCCTTTCGCACGACCAACAACGCAAGCCCGACTCCCAGATTGGACCAAGTTCAGGCAAAATTATAACACTACCACACCCATACATGAGCAAGGCTACCAGTCTTGGTCACAACATTTGGTCTCTGGCATTCGCTCCTCCGAAACTCAAATTCAACTCTCAGAGGCGGTCTCGGATGTGGACAACCACCTGCTCCACCTCTGGGAGGCCCGGCATTGCCTCGTCCGTCGGTGGCGCCGGCAAAAGCACAACCGAAAACTTAAAGCTCGCATCGCCGAGCTCACTCAACGAGCGGCTGAGTATGCGGCCCAACTCGCCGACTCCAACTGGGTGGCCCGATGCAATACGGCCGCGCGGCAAATGTCCAGCCGGAACACGTGGCGGCTCTTTCGCGCCCTAATTGACCCAACGCAAACACGCATGGAAACTCAAAAACACCTCCAAAGAGCAATACACAGCTTTCAGGGCAACACAACTCAATTGGCGCACAAGCTCCGGGAACAGTACTTGTGCACCACACAGGACCCCCGCGGGCCGGCGTACTCTTATGCAGGTTCTGAGAACGTTGAGCTGGATCAACCGTTCCAGCTCCACGACCTGAGGGCGGCCCTGGCAAAAATGAAACGCGGCACCGCTCCGGGTCGGGACAAAATTACAGTCAAATTGTTAGCCAACCTCCCCGACCTGGCATACCTGTCTTTATTGAATTACATTAACTCAATCTGGCTTGGGGAAGTGCCACTCCCCATCGACTGGAAGACCGCTCTGGTCACCTTCATTCCTAAAGCTGGCAAGGCCATTAGCACGGACAACCTCCGCCCCATCTCTCTGACTTCCTGTGTGGGCAAACTCATGGAGACGATGGTACGTGACAGGTTGTCCGAGTTCATGGAATCCAAACACCTTTTCGCAGACACCATGTTCGGGTTTCGCCCACAAAGATCTGCACAGGATGTCCTGCTACAACTAAATCGGGATGTCCTCGACCCCGTCGAATGCCCTCACAATGACAAGGTCGTACTCGCCTTGGATTTGAAGGGTGCATTCGACAACGTTACCCACGAGATCATTCTCACCCACCTCTCTCAAACTAACTGCGGCAAAAACGCCTTTCAATACATTCGGCAATTTTTAACCGACATACAATCTTACATTCGAGTCCAGGATAAAGAACATGGCCCTTTTCATTTAGGAACCAGAGGTACACCCCAGGGCGCGGTGCTGTCTCCCCTGTTGTTAAATTTGGCTATGATGCGCCTACCGGCCCAGCTGGGCGCTGTCGCCGGTGTGCAGCATGCGCTGTACGCCGATGACATCACCCTGTGGGCTACACAGGGTTCCCTTGGAGACATTGAGGCCAACCTGCAGGAGGCGGCGACCATAGTGGACCGTTATGCTCGCCGCTGCGGCCTCCAATGCTCCACCCAAAAGTCTGAATTTGTGCACATACGCCCCTCACCAAAGTGCACAGCCAAAATTTCATTGTCTCTTGAGACAGGTCCAATTCCTGAAAATATCGAAGTCCGGGTACTGGGGCTCTTCATACATCAAAACAGACGGTCAGAAACAACATTGGCCAAACTCCATCAGGGGAGGGCCAGGTGGGCCGCTTGGTCCGCCGGGTTTCTAACAAGCGCGGGGGGTTACGATGTAAGGACGCCTTGCGGCTGGCGCATGCATTTGTAACCAGTCTAATTCTATATTCGACTCCATACCTCCACCTGCGGAAGCAAGACGAGGATTCACTCGAAGTCATCCTCCGCAAAATTATTAAGCGGGCTCTGGGCCTCCCCGTGAACACCTCCAACAAGCGCCTCCTGGGTCTGGGCATGGTGAACACATTTCGGGAGCTCCGGGAAGCCCACTTGACCAACCAATACACACGTCTCTCAAAGACATCGTCGGGTCGCCGCCTGCTTGCCCGACTGCACATCCAACACACCACTCTTATGGAAGAGCGCGTACGTATTCCATCACAGTGGAGATGCGCCCTCCACGTGCGCCCTCTTCCCGCGAACATGAACCGTGAAGACCATAATGACCGGCGCCTGGCGCGGGCGGAAGCCCTGGCCCGCCACTATGGATCGAAACCCGGCGTATTCTACGTGGATGCCTCCGGCCCCCACCACGGGGGATGGTACACGGCCGCAGTCGTCCACCAATCCAAAACAGTGAACGGCCTTACTTTCCGAGCCCGTGACATAACACACGCGGAGGAGGTCGCCATTGCGTTGGCTGCATCTGATTCCAATTCAAAAACAATTATTTCCGACTCGCGAGGGGCATGTCGGAACGTCGAGCAGGACTGGGTACCATATCTAGCCTACCGCATTCTCCAAAACAGCGTCTACACCGGGGACCCCGCGCACCGGCGTATCGTTTGGGCTCCTGCTCACATGGGCCTTGAGGGAAATGAGGCAGCTGACGCCGAACCCATCTATCCCCCCCAACCCCAACCCCAGCAGAGAGGACTGGGAGGCGGCCCTGCTCGGCTGTCAGGACCTAAAGACCCAAAAGGCCTTGGTTCACCGGACGCGGGCGGCGTTGCTTGCCAATGGGGCCCCGGAATAGGGGCTCCACCTAGTATTGTTAGGGGAAAGGGCCAATAGGGCCTACCCCAATCACCTCTCTGTAAATATTTATTGTATTATAAATGTTTTTCACCACCACCAGCACCGCCCGCGCGCTCTCTCACCGGACATTCCCCTCCGACCCCGACGATCAGGAACTCGAATTCACTCCCGCTTACTCCTTTAAAGACATTGTTTTGCATTATCAATCTGGCCATGGTCTTTATCCCCGCCCGTGTAAAGGTCTCTCAAAGGCGGAGGAGCGGCTTTTGCTTCGCCTGTATACCAATACTTTGCTGTGCCCGGCAGCTCTCAAACACTTCGACCCTTCTTTCTCGGGCAGCTGTCCGCACTGTGCGGAGAAGTCTTCGGACATTTACCACATGGTGTGGGCTTGTCCCTCCAACCCTGCTATCCCCCCTCACCCCAACCCAACCCGGGAGGACTGGGAGGCGACCCTGCTCGGCTGCTCTGACCTGCAGGCCCAACGGGCCTTGGTCGCGCGAGCCCGGGCGGCGGCCGACGCCACTGGTGTCCCGAACTAGGGACCTCCACCTAGTACTTGTAAGGGCTGGCCCCCTCTGGGTCAGCTCATGCAATACCTCCAGTAGTGCATGTGTAAATAAATGTTTTCCACCACCACCACCGGGTGTAACCTTGGCGGAATCTTCTGAAGACTGCATGCTCCTCAACTTCAAGCAACACACCATACTGGTGGCCACCCATTCCGCGGTACGAGTGGAACGCTACTTAAGCATCCAGGAGCTCACCTACGGCGAGAACAAGATCGCCATCACCTCGTATGTCGCCACGCCGGACGGCAGTGGTAAAGGAGTGATCCAAGGTGTTCCCAAACATCTATCGGACGCTGTCATCCTAGCGAACCTTCAGCATCCCAGAAATCCTCCAATATGTGGTGTCCGGCGCATGGGTGCGCAGTCGCAGACGGTCCTCATTCTCTTCAGCGGTGAGAGAGTTCCCCGTTGGATCAGCTTCGGTGGTGGCATGATTCGTTGCTGCCTCTACAAAAAAAAATACGAAGTGTGTTCTTTGTGCGGACAACTCGGACATCGCAGAGACGTTTGCCCGGACCCGAAAAACGCTCGCTGCCGCGGATGCGGCATGGCTAACCCTCCTGAAACGCATACCTGTGAGCCTAAGTGTGCCTTGTCCGGTAAGGGCCATGAGCTGGGCAGCAACAAATGCCGCGAGATCTACCATACCCTCCTGAAACGCATACCTGTGAGCCTAAGTGTGCCTTGTCCGGTAAGGGCCATGAGCTGGGCAGCAACAAATGCCGCGAGATCTACCGCACTCCATACATTGTGACCAAACGCCACTGGGAACAGGAACAACATCTGACCCAGCATAGCCAAGAGACGCCGCAGTCTAAAGAGCGACGCAGCCGCTCCAAAAGCAGGGGGCGGACGGACTATAGACATCGATCCAGCTCTTTTCCACGACTGCAACAGAGAGGCCGGTCCGCCTCCAAATCCAGGACTCCTTCACACCAGCCACGGAACCCCGGTTTGAACCAGGACGCCGTCGGCACGCAAAAGGTAGGCTGGGCAGATAAAGCCTCCCAGAAATCTAACTCCAACCCCTCTGAGCTAGCAGACCTGAAAGTGCTGGTAGGGAAATTACTTCGCGAGGTGGAGGAACTAAAGAAAGAAAATGCCGCTCTAAAACAGCAATAAATGAAGACTGGGTCACCGCCTATGACCGTTGGCGCCAATAACCCTACCCCGTCTACCTCCGCCGGAGCGGACATGCATGTTGAATCACCGCGGGCACCCCCGCCTAAGCGAAAAGCGGGCGGTTCCCTCTCCGAAGACCAAAAGCTAGCCGACAGCATTCACAAAATTGAAGAAGCGCAAACGCAGACTACCAACACCCTCATTCAAATGCAGCTTACAATGACTTCCATCATGGAAGAATTATGCACACACCGGCAGGAATTACTTAACTTAGGCACCTGGCAGCAGGAGGCAGAGAGTAGGCTCTTTCCCGTCAAAATTCGCAAACCCGCTTCTTCTGAAGCGGTATCAGACTAGCACAATATGGCGCCACAACCAAACTACACCATCTGGCAGTGGAACTGCCGAGGATTTAACCGCAAACGAGCTGTACTCCAACAATTCCTCCACAATAGGGACGGACCGGACTTAATCGCACTACAAGAGACACAAACCAATAGCAAGCTAGCTGGATATCAATCCTTTTCATCGGGAGGTGACACGCTTGGAGTCACGACTCTCGTCAAACGAAATATTACGGTTGTCCAGCACGATACCCCAGTCACAAATGTCACACACGTGCTAGTCGAATTAATTCCGCCTAGGAAACCTGACCACAGTCTGTTTGTGCTGAATGTCTATAGCAGCCCAAAGTTGCGGAAAGCAAGCTTTGGCCCGCTCTTTCAGGCGACCCTGAAACTTGCAGGCAATCACCCCGTCATTTTCACGGGAGACTTTAATGCGCAACACCCGGTTTGGGGGTACCCACAGGAGGACATTAAAGGTCGAAAATTGTGGCTCACCGCCCAACAGTGTGGGTTGACTCTTCTTACAGACCCAGTAGTCCCCACCCGCTGCGGCAACAGTGTTTCCAGGGATACGACTCCCGATCTGACTTTTGCTAAAAATTCGGGCACTCCAACATGGATAAACACTCAACAAAATTTCGGCAGCGATCATTACATATTGGAAATAGTGGCTTCAACTGGCCCCAAGCGTCGTAGCGCTCGAGCTCCCACCCTTGTCCAAATCCACTTTATTTCCAACCTACAAGTTGGGGGTCCCCCAGGCAAAAAGCTGTCGCAGACAGCTTGACTGGGCCCTGGGGGCCTACAGGCAGCATCATGCAGTGGACCTCACAGCACTATAAAAATGAATATGAACATGGAAATGCAGTGCTTACATTTCCTAAAGAATTACACACACAACAGATATCAAGATGAATATGAACATGAAACTTACAAACAGCATATACAGTGTTTACACTTCCTGAAGAGGTATACAATAATATTTCAATATAATATATTTGATTTCAATACGTTTAAAAAGAAACAAACCAATGCATGCTAGCACATTATGATGCAAACAAAAGTTAAGGCAGCGTCACGCAGTGGACCTCACAGCACTATAAAAATGAATATGAACATGGAAATGCAGTGCTTACATTTCCTAAAGAATTACACACACAACAGATATCAAGATGAATATGAACATGAAACTCACAAACAGCTTACAAACATCAGTTTTCCGCCGGACGAGTAGTGGTGTCAGTTCATTGGTCAGTGTCATTTATTTGGATTGCAGTAATATTCATTGACTCATCAGAAAATTTGTTAATTCGTATCTAAATGAGCTAAGTGGGGCTGTAAAATCAATGTGGGGTTTAAGTTTATTATAAAGTGATGGTATGCAGAAGTCAAGTGTGGACCGGCCATAATTAGTTCGTGTACGCGGCACTCGTTTTATTTCCCTACGTAAGCTGTAAGCATGCATGGGACGGTGTGCATCGTTTGGAAGGTTATGCTTATGCATATACAGAGACAGTTTGTAGTCATATAACTTAGATGCTTTAAGCAGGTTATGTTTAGTAAACAAGGGGTCAGTAGATAGCTGGCTAGGGTTTCCATAAAAGTTCTCAAGAATTCGTAGCACTTTTTTTTGTAGCCGCTCCAGTTTATTGTAATTATGGAAGGTTGTAACTCCCCAAACTAAGATGCAATATGAAAGACGAGAGTAGAAGTTAGCAAAATATATTGCTTTTTTGAGCCTCAGTGGAAGTAGTTCTCTCAGCTTATAGAGACAGCCAACTGTTCTGCTTAGTTCTATCACCAGCTTGCTAACATGCGTGTTCCACGACATGGTTTCTTCGAACCATACACCTAAATATTTTTCTGATGTCACACGCTGCAAAGTTGTATCTTGAAAATTTAGGACTAGCTCAGTGTCACAGGCTTTGATATGTGGCTAAAAAATAATATACTTAGTCTTTTTAACGTTCAAGGTTAATCTGTTTTTATGCAACCACTCTTCAAGTTTGACCAAATAACTATTTATGACAGTGTTCAATTGGGTTACGGTTTGTGCGGAGAAAAAAATATTTGTGTCATCAGCGTACATGACCAGTTTTGGTGAAAGAGGCAAATTGCACATGTCATTAATATACAAGATGAACAACAAAGGCCCCAGGATCGACCCCTGAGGTACACCATGTTTTACCGTTGTAATCGAAGACGTGAGGTCACCAACTTTTACACACTGTTTTCTGTCTGAAAGATAACTTTTGATAAGGTCAAGGGGGACGCCACGTATGCCATAATCTTGCAACTTTGAGAGTAATATATTATGGTTTACACAGTCAAATGCTTTCCTCAGGTCAATGAATAAGCCTACAGTGAATTGTTTGTTATCCATGTTTTTAAGTATTTCATCCTTGATTTGTAGTAAGGCCATTTCAACTGATTTTCCTTTCTGGAAGCCGTACTGCGAATCGCTGATAACACGGTATTTAGTAAGAAAATTTGTAAGTTGAGCATTAATAACGTTTTCAAAACCCTTAGAGAAAATGGCTAAAACGGATATCGGGCGATAGTTTGATATATCACTAATACTTCCACCTTTGTGGACCGGGGTTATACGCGCTTGTTTAAGGTCAGAAGGAAAGATACCAGTTGCAATCATTTGATTGATTATAAATGCGAGTGGGGTGGCTATAATCGGTGCTACATGTTTAATAGGGACACTGCTCAGGCCATCTAGTCCAGTGGCGACATTCTTTCGATTTCTGGCAATGAGGCTGATGACTTCTTCGGAAGTAACTGGGGAGAATAAAACTGAATTTCCAAGCCTTGGGCGAAGTACAGAAAACGAATTAGCACAGTCTCTGTTTGGGGGAATGTATTCGCCAACGTTAGAAAAGAACTCATTCATTGCATCTAAGCCGCCGCGGTGGCTGAGCGGTTATGGTGCTCGGCTGCTGGCCCAAAAGAAGCGGGTTCGATCCCGGCCGCGGCGGCTAGAATTTCTTTGGAGGAGAAATTCTAGAGGCCCGTGTACTGTGCGATGTCAGTGCACATTAAAGAACCCCAGGTGGTCGAAATTTCCGGAGCCCTCCACTACGGCGTCTCTCATAGCCTTAGTCGCTTTGGGACGTTAAACCCCATAAATCAAATCAAATCATTGCATCTAACGCCTCTATATCAGCCTTCCCATCAGCAAAAGCTGCAATATTAAGAGGACACTTAGCTTTAAGGTTACCGGATAAATTATTAATTTCTTGCCATAGCTTTCTTGGGGTGTTGTATATTTCAGCAAATAAACATTGATAGTAGTACATTTTTCCCTTCCTTAAATCGGCATTTAATTTATTGCGAAATGCCTTGAATTGCTTTAGTAGAATAGTATCACGTGATTGGAGGACAGTGTGGTACATTTTGTTTTTTACTTTTATTCTCTTGTGCAAGGTGGTCGTAATCCAAGGCTTTCGTATTTTCTTTTTTCGGTTAGAATTGTGCACCAAGGGAAAGTGTTTCTCATAGCAGGCCTCAAATTTGCTGAGGAAAAGACAATACGCTTGGCTAGGATCGCATTCGGCGTAAATACTATCCCAGTGAATATTTTCCATCGCGGCGTAAAATTTCTCGAGCGTAGCAGAGTTTATGTCACGATAAGAAGAGTTGTAAGTGACTTTCTGTTTGGCAATCGCCGTCGGCAAACATGTAGAAACCGGGAGGTGGTCACTGATATCAAGGGAAAGCACACCTGATAAGCACTGGTCACGCGGTACATTGGTAATGCAGATATCTAGAAGTGTGGCACTGGTATCGGTAACACGAGTGGGCAAGGAAATTATATTTGAACAAGCGAAAGTTCGAAGTATAGTTTCTAGGTGCTCAGAAGATGAATCTTCGCCGAGCATATTGATGTTCACATCACCCATAACTAAGAAGGCTCCTTGCATTGCATGGAGGCTTGACAGTAAAGTTTCCATGAATTCAAAAAATTGGGACTTGTATCCTAATGGTGGCCTATAGACAGTTGCTATAAGAATATTTTTCAGCCGTACCACAAGGCACTCAACACTGGGTGTAATGCATGTTAATTCGTTCACAACTTCACAGGTAATTGAGGCTTTGATGAACATAGCAATTCCACCGCCTCGGTTTGCGGGCCGCACGATGCCGTGATAAATATAATCTGGTATTGTCGGAGGACTATCAGTTACAGAAAGCCAGGATTATGTGAATAATATAGTATTAAATTTGTCCCGTAAGTAATCGAAGAACATGCGCAGATCGTGCATTTTATTTTTAATACTACGAGCATTTAGGTGAAATGCCCTGAAGTAGTGAGACAGCGCTTTAAATGCTTTGTTGAAATTGTCAGGTTCATAGTATTTACACTCCGGTGTGGCAGCCATATCGCTGTTAGTGCGAAAGTTAGCTTGCAAAAGCATTGCAAGTCCTACTAATGCATTTTGTTCAAGTCTTCTTGTCAGGTGATTCGTACCATATCTGATGAATCTGTCCTCCTAGCACAAATTTTTCCGCCCTGTGTCCAAACAAATTTCCATCCGACCTTTCGTTTCTGTGCGACTGCGGCTCCCAAAAGCTGTTTGACCTGCCTAGTCAGATGTTCATTGACATATACAGAAGCATCCGTTTCGAAACCAATGTCGTTAGTGGAAATACGTGCCTTCCTGGCTTTAGCCAAAACAGCATTTCGCTTGTCACGGCGCACAAAGCGTACGACAATGTTCTTTACATCAGACTTGCTCGTTGGCACTCTGTGGCAAATGTCAACATCGTCCTGGGTTACCGGCTCCCCTACCTTTTCACAAATCTTCTGCACAGTGTCAAAAACATCTCCACTATCAGGCACACCCTTAATTTCAAGGTTATTGGCCCGTGAGTATTGTTCTAATTCTGTGATTCGCATGTGCAGTTTCTGATTTTCTGCAGCGAGTTCTTGGTTGCAGTTGCGCGTTGCGGCCAGTTCATCACGTAGAGCCTTTATTTCTGCGGAGAGTGCGTTGACACTGTCACAAGATTCACTACAATATTCAACACTCTGTTTAAAGGAGCGAAGTTCAGCACGAATTTCCCGCTTGAAATCCTCAAGCGTCTTACTAAGCTCCTTCGTGTTTGACATGACAGATAACTGATTGAAAACACAAGGACTGTTCTTTGGCAGCAGTGCGCGCAACAACAGCAAAGTAATAAAAATGAGGAAAACGGTCCTCACCTGTACGAGAAAGAACTTGAATGAGCGTTGTGAAATCCGCACGCACTGCTGCCAAACTGAGGGGAGCCCGCGAAAGCGGCCCGGATATGTAGGCGTAGTCTGTGGCTTGGTAGAGCACGGCGCAGGCGCGGCAACGTCGATGTTCAGCAGCTTATCCCAGAGGATAACAGCGCAGCGATGTTCACCGCAATCGACGCCTTAGCTTGTCAGACACCTTCTTTGGGACATGTTCCGCGCTAAAAGGGCCGCCCGAGAAGCTGATACCCCCGATATACTAGACATAGATGTCTGGGCACAGGATCTTTGCCAAGATACCAAGGCAGCCACCCGTACGTTAGAGCAGGCTGACCACCTGGAGATTGCGGACAGCCGGCTTCTTCACCTATGGGAGGCAAAGAGAGGACTCGAGAACCGACTCAAACGACAGCGGTGGAACCGCAATTTGCGCAGAAGAATGGCTAGGCTAAACAAGGAGATCGAGGATCATGCGGTCAAACTTACTCAGCAAAACTGGGAGGACATATGCAACCGCATGGATCGCAATATGGGAGTCTCTAAGACTTGGAACTTGCTCCGTCATCTACTTGACCCTGCAGGTAGCAAAACCACCCAGAGGCAGAACCTGCAAAAGCTTGTGCATGCATACGCAGGTACACCAGAGGACCTTTTCCTTGAACTTAAAGACAGATATATTGGCAATGCTCCTATCCAAGCCTTCCCAGATTATGCTGGTCCGGAAAACACGCAGCTCGACTCCCCGATTACTGTGGATGAGGTTAGGGCAGAGATTGCCAGGCTAAACTGTAAATCCGCCTCTGGCCCAGATGCAGTATCCAACAAGATCCTCCGCAACCTAGATGAACAGTCGCTACAATCACTAACTGAGTATACGCAGAAATGCTGGTCGGAGGGCTCAATCCCACAAATATGGAAAACGGCAGAGATCATTCTCATTCCAAAACCCGGGAAGGCACTCAGCCTTGAGAACCTCACACCAATTTCGCTCACGTTTTGTGTAGGTAAGCTCATGGAGCACGTAGTTCATACCCGCCTAAACAGGTTTATGGAGGAGAACGAGCTGTACCCCCCAACCATGATTGGCTTTCGACCAAAACTTTCTACGCAGGATGTAATGCTTCAGCTCAAACATCAGATTATTGAGGCAAAAACGCGGAACACCAGAATAATTCTTGGACTCGACCTGGAAAAGGCCTTTGACAATGTCAGACATGATGCGATCTTGGAGAACCTTCATGAACTCGGGGTGGGAGCCCGCACCTTCAACTACATCCGCGACTTTCTCACAGGTAGAAAGGCGCATTTTCAAGTAGGAGGTCTCCACTCGCGTGACTTCCCCCTCGGCAACAAGGGCACCCCGCAGGGATCGGTCCTGTCACCCTTTCTCTTCAACGTTGCAATGTTGAAACTTCCACACCAATTAGCGCAGATCCCGCAACTACACCACAGCCTCTACGCTGACGATATCACCTTGTGGACCGCCGAGGGCAGTGATGCCGAAATCGAAGAGAGACTCCAGCGTGCCATCGATATCGTGGGGAACTATGTAGACCACAGAGGGTTGCGGTGCTCTCCAGCCAAATCTAAATTTCTCATATTCCGCAAAATTAGATCCCTTGCGCAACCCCCACCGGCCATCGAACTCAGTATTCGCGGAGTCCCCTTTCCTCGAGTACCGAAAATTAAAATCTTGGGCCTAATTCTACAAGAACACGGCTTCAATGGTGACGTAATTCAGAAGCTTCAGGGAACCTCGCAGCAAATTATGCGACTCATTCGCCGCATTAGTAACC
Source organism: Amblyomma mixtum (assembly GCF_055824585.1). Classification (NCBI taxonomy): domain Eukaryota; kingdom Metazoa; phylum Arthropoda; class Arachnida; order Ixodida; family Ixodidae; genus Amblyomma; species Amblyomma mixtum. The sequence continues at coordinate 173,324,422 of NC_143016.1, forward strand.
GCCACTCGGTATTGAGGGAAAGCAATACTCTCCGTTTAGTACAAGCCTTTGTGATCAGCCGCATCGCTTACGTACGCCCTTACCTACATCTCAAGTCAGCTGAAAAAGAGAAAGTGGAAGCCATAATCAGAAAATGCGTCAAACAGGCAGTTGGGCTACCCATGCACACAGCGACTGAGAAAGTCTTAGGTCTCGGTCTTCATAATAACCTAAGTGAGATTATTGAAGCGGTAACCGTCTCGCAGTACGAACGACTAACGGCCACACCAACTGGCAGACACATTCTGTCCACACTCGGCATAACATACGAACGACAAGGCGGACCACCAACTGACCTTCCCAAACATGTACGCCAGCTTCTGGTCATTCCTCCACTACCTCGGAACATGCACCCCGATTTCCACGCTGAACGTCGTGCAGAGAGATCCAAATCATTAGGCAAACGCTTCCTTAATGATACCTCTGTGGTATATGTTGATGCAGCAGATTCTTCGGCTGACAAGGTGGTAGCTGTGGTCACCACGGAATGTGGTACATTCGTAACTGGGGGCACTATACGCATTCAGCACACACATGTTGGAGAAGAAACAGCCATTGCTCTAGCCATTGCGGGATCCTCGGCAGAAACCATTGTCAGCGACTCAAAATTGGCAATACGTAACTACACGTTTGGAAGAATCTCTCCACAAGCAGCACGGATTCTGCTAAATTATCAGCCCACGCGGCGCATTCGCCTAATCTGGACACCTGCTCATGCCTCCCTTGCTGGTAATGAGGCGGCTCATAACCTAGCTCGAGAACTGTCCCGCCGAGCTGGGTCCTGCAGTCCACCCGCCCTATACTCCGGCAAGGACAGGTTGTTTTCTTACAGAGAAATCCTGCAGCACTACAGGCTTGCAAGACTCAGATTTCCCCCAGCAGATAAAACGCTTTCCAAGCAACAGGCCAAAGCCTGGCGTAAACTTCAAACTAAAACCTATCCAAATCCCCAATTGTGTAGCTTCTATTCGGAAGGACTCTACTCAGACAAATGCAAAAATTGTGATAGCAAAGCCGATCTAAATCATATGATCTGGAACTGCCCTCAGTCCCTACCCGCGAGTCAGTTCATTACCGACTCTGCTCATTGGGAGGCTTTATTGCTCAGCCCGGACCCGGGGACACAGATCAAGCTTCTCCAGCTGGCTGAAGACGCCGCCGCTGCCCAAGGGATAGCGGCCGCCGTTTAAGCGGGGGGCGACTTCGTGTCGCTCCTCTACATCCGCTGGAAATGAAGTTTCACCACCACCACCACCACCATGATGGCTGTTTTTCGGTTTGCTTCTTTTAACGTGCAGGGCTTTCGCTCTCCCGATAAGCAACGGGAGGTGCTACACCTTGCACGTTCGTTTCGCATTGACGTTTTGTTTTTACAGGAGTGTAACTTCCGCACTCCTGCAGATGTTATTTCTTTTCGTTCTCGTTTTCATTGTGACGCTTTCTTTTCCCTGACGTACTCGCGGTGTTGTGGTGTGGGCATTGTTTTTCTTAACCCGGCCTTTCGTACGGGGGTCCATTGTACATTTGGGTATGACGGTCGTGTACTTGTAGTAGACATATTTCTAGACGGGCGGAGGACACGTTTTGTTCATGTGTACGCGCCAGTAACGCGCGCACTTACCAACGAGTTCTTCCGCTCGATAGCGTCTCACTGTCTTGACCTTGCGCCTCATGTACTCCTCGGCGACTTCAACTGAGTGTTGGACACGACGCGCGACCTTAGGGGGCCTGGGCAGGGGACCTCTAACTGTCACGCGCGTGAACTTGGTAGGCTGGTTCGCCAGCTGAACCTATCAGATGCCTGGGTCTCCATGCATGGGGACCTTTTCGTAGCGACTCGCTCGAGGGGTCAAAGCGCCAGTAGGATCGACAGAGTTTATTTGCCCCCAGCTCTTAGCTTACGCCTAGAGTCGTGTGAGGTTATGTCATCTACAGCAGGCGTCCGCCCAATTAGCGATCACCTGCCAGTTCTGGTCACCATGAGGAGCGCGGCAGGCCGAGTTCACCTTCACCACACGGGGACTTGGCGCATGGACGTCTCTTTGCTCCACGACGAAGACAGCGTTCGCGAGCTTCGCTCTGCGTTGGCTCAGTCGGTCGCGGGCGTCGAACGCGCCACTGCCGACGTGTGGGACGCGCTAAAGTTAGAGTGGCGCGATATCCTTATCCGCCTCGGAAAGGAGAAGCGAGCCCGGCACACCGCCGCGCTCAACGACGTCCTGCGCCGTATGCGCATCGTGAAGGAGGGCGGGGATCTTACTTTCGCTATGCGAGAGTACCTCGAGACGCTTCGCGCCAGGTACCATCGCATTCTTGAAGACGGTTCGCGCGCCTCCCGCGCCGCAGCCGATCTCCGGCTACCTCTCGAGAACCCCACGGAACTCGGCTACTCACGCAGTATTGGCCACCCAAGTGATCGCCCGGCCCGTGTTGAGGAGGTTCTGATGGAGGACGGTACCACCTCTTCCGCCCCCGCAGACATCACCACAGTCTTCCGCGGCCACTTTGCCGATTTGTTCACGACCCGAGGACTCGGCGAGCAAGAGAATTTTGGGACGAGGGTGGCCGATTTTTGCGGCACTTTACCTCGACTCCCTGAAGCAGCAGCAGAATCGCTATGCGCTCCGGCTACGCGGGACGAGGTGTTCAGTGTACTGCGCCGCATGAAGCAGACGTCGGCGCCAGGACCGGACGGCTTAGTGGTGGGTTTTTACCGGGACTTCTTTGACGTTCTCGGTGACCTACTCACAAGCCTAGTGAATGGCTATTTGGAGGAGGGGTTGAAACCGGCCTCTTTTAATAGAGGCAGGACCGTTCTCGTCAAGAAGGAGGGGGCGGGCCGTCGCGTCCCGAAGGCTGGCGCCCAGTAACCTTGCTAAACAGTGAATACAAACTGGTGGCATCGCTGCTCGTCGAGCGCCTCCGTCCTTCCTTAGCGAGCCTCGTTAGCCCGTTCCAATCGAGCGCCGTACCTGGGCGATCCGTCTTCGCGTCACTGACTTTGACGCGGGACGTCTTTGCGTTCGCGCATGCAAAGGGGCTTCGGGGGGTCTTTGTCTCTCTGGATCAATCTAAGGCTTTCGACAGGGTCGACCACGCTTACCTTTTTCAGGTGCTGCGGTGCTTCGGCCTGCCTGAAATTTTCACGTACCGCATTGCCTTGCTATACCAAGAGTTGGAGAGCGAGCTGATGCTCAATGGCAAGGCGTTACCGCCCTTTTCCGTGACCCGAGGCGTGCGCCAGGGTTGTCCGTTATCTCCTTTGCTCTTTGTCCTTTCGCTGGACCCGCTCCTGCGGTGCGTGGCTTCTCATCCACACATCCGCGGGTTCCCAATGACGGGGCAGGAGACTGTGGCGGTCACTGCTTACGCAGATGACATCGGCACTTTTGTGCGGGACGGCGAGAGCCTTCGCCATTTCTTGGCCATGTTCGAGATATACGCCGCTCTGTCAGGGGCGGAGCTTAACGCCCCCAACAGTAGTGCCTTACGCTTCGGCACCTTCAGGGACCCGCTGCCGATCCCAATCCCGTTCGTGGACGCAGTGCGGGTATTGGGAGTCGTCTTCGAACAGTCCGGCGTTTCTCCCCGTACCTGGGAAGCCGTCGTCTCGCGGACGACGAAAGCACTCGCAGAGGCGGCCCATTTCGAGCTCTCCTTTTCAGCGAAAGTGGCCGTCGTCAAAACGCGAGCGTACGCCTTCGCCTTCTACGAACACGTGTCGCTGCGCTACCGCACCGAACAGCAGGACGCCTGGCCTTCTTGGTGGGAGCCTTCATCTGGGATGGTCGCACGGCGTCCGTCGCCCGCCGTTTCCTGCACCTCCCCGCGAACCGAGGAGGCCTCGGGCTACCTTGTGTGGCCACAGTTGCTCGGGCGTTCAGCGCCAAGTGGGTGGCAACACTCGTTGCCGACGCGTCTTACCCGGGGCGCTCGCTGCTTCACTACTGGCTGAGCACAGCTCGCCGAGCGTTTGCCCAGGGTCGGCACTCAGGCCCGCAGGCCGAGCGACCCCTCGCCTTCTACCGTGCCGCCGCGGGTTTCCAGCTCAGCCTTGCGGCGGACCTCCCGGGCGTCGAGCTCGCCGACACGTCAGCTTTGCGCATAGGCGAATTGGTCGCGTGCGCGCAGCTCAGCCCTGACGACCAGAGGCGCACCGCGGTCCGCAAGTGGAGGGCGTGGGCCGCGAGTTCGCTACCCAGCGAGGTCCGAGACTTCGAGTGGAAGCGGCGGTGGGGCGTTCTCCCGACGCGAGAGCGCCTTGCAGCGTGGGGCGTTGTGCCCAACGACAGGTGCCCGCAGTGTGGTGCAAATGAGACGGCGCACCACGTTTTCTTTGAGTGCCCGGTCGCACTGGTGTTGTGGCGCCTCGTGTGGCGTATGTTTTCCGTCCGCGCCGGCCCCGGAGCTCGGCGCCAGCGCGGCTTGTTTTCGCGCCTTGTTGTTGCCTGTGTTTATTTTGTGCTGTGGCGCCGCCGCTGCCTGGCTGAGGCCCGCAGGCAACCGGCGCGCGCAATGTATCCAGCGTTGCAGAATCTGCACCTCCTCCTTTGGACTTACCTGTCCCACCGCCTGGAATAGGATGGGGAGGCGCGGTTCCTGCTACGCTGGCATACGCGCTTCTTTGTTGTTGGAGAGGGCAGGCTGGCGATTCCAGTCTTGCTCTATTAGTTGTAAGATGTGTGGCTTCTTGTAGAACAAGTGTGTTCACTGGTTGTTTTTTTTTTTTTTGCACTGGCTCTGCCCAAAAATCTTGTAAGGCAGGGGAAATTTCGGGGAGGACCCCCCCCCTCCCTTCGCCTCTCATCTTGTATATAATTTTTAGAATTTACTCAGTTTCCCTGTACAGTGTGTCTGCATTGTTACTGGTGTGTAGTAACTCGGGCGCGGCAAGCCTGCCCGCATTAGTCATGTATAGTACCAAATGCATTGTACAATTCTTTTTCTGTCTTTTTGGGCCTGTAAGAGACTAGCGCTTCTGTCACGACCTTCCTTTTGTCCTGACCGTTTGGAAGTCAATAAACTTCTCTCTTTATATAGCCTCGTGTGCAGTACTGTCCCATGCTCTTTATCTGGTGGATGTGTAGGGCTAGGGTGTATGTATGTACATATTGTGACGAAGACGAAGCTGGCAGTGGCGCGGGACGGAGCGCCCGTGCTAGGCCAGCGGCCATTAAATCATCTCATAGCCATGGTTCACCACGTCTCATTCTTCGGCTGGCCGCCTCGTAACATTTGGTGTGAGGTGCTGGGGTCCCTTCATCGCCATCCTGGTCACGGAGCTTCGGCGTCCTGGGCCTGCCGTGGACGTCGGCCGTGAGTACCTGGTCAGCGCCGCACGGCCGTGCCCCTGCCCGCCCGACCTGAACCGACCTCGACGCTCACCCCAGCCCCGTCCCCCGCCCGGACCACACTACACGACGACCCAAGACCCGACGGACCCAAGACCCCACCGACCCAAGACCCCACTGACCCAAACGTGAAGACACCGCGTCCCCCTGCCTCTGCCGTTCGGTGCGTCCAGAGACCTCGGCCGTCAGCTCCTGGCACCCTACGGCCCGGATGCTTCGTTGACCGGGACTCATTCTCTCATCTTTCTCATCGTGGCGGCCAGAACTGCACCGTCTTCTACATATTGTTCGATCCTTCACTCAAGACCATCGCCATTTCGCCGTCTGTTCGTCACCGATCGGGACGATCGCTCGGAGGCCCCGGGTAGTGTGACGAAGACGAAGCTGGCAGTGGCGCGGGACGGAGCGCCCGTGCTAGGCCAGCGGCCATTAAATCATCTCATAGCCATGGTTCACCACGTGTCATTCTTCGGCTGGCCGCCTCGTAACAATATATACATACGCGTTTGTGCGTATGTGTGCAGCACTACGTCACAGGGGATGACGGCTTCATGTTAACGAGAAATTGCAGCAATAAATATGAATATACCGCCGAAAATTGCATTGGTAGTCGGTCCATCTGGCGCAATACGAATGTATTCCCAGGATTTTTTTTTTTTTTTTGCTTTTTAACCCCAGCCAAGATTCAGAAAGGCGTGTTGATTCACTCCCGTAATTCCAACATGAATTCAACATGACGCAAAGCAGAAATTTCATTGAGAATGCTCAACTCTAGCACGGTGGCCACTTTTCCAATGAGTTTCAACTCGGCCTCAATAATCCACCAACACTAGCCCATCCTGGTCACAACAAAAATTCAACATGGCGTGTTGAGTCTGCTCATGAGAACTTCAACACTGTCTCAAGAAGCATTTTTGTAAGGGCAATGGGACATCCCGCCAGTAACGAAGGAGGAAGTAAAGAAAGCCTTAGGAGTAATGCAAAAGGGGAAAGCAGCTGGTGAGGATCATAACATCAGATTTTTTGAAGGATGGAGCAAATATTCTGCTCGAAAAACTAGCCACCCTTGTATACGCAATGCCTTGTGACCTCGAGCGTACCTATAGCTTGAAAAAGGCTAAAATTATCTTAATTCATAAGAAAGGAGACGTTAAGGACGAAGAATTACAGACCGATCAGCTTACTGTCCGTTGCCTACAAGGTATTTACTAAGGTAATCGCCAATAGGGTCAGGACAACCCTGCACTCCAATAATCAACCAAATGATCAGGCAGGCTTTCGTAAAGGATACTCGGCAATAGATCATATTCACGCTATCAATCAGGTGATAGAGAAATGCGCAGAATATAACCAGCCCCTATATATAGCGTTCATTGATTACGAGGAAGCTTTCGACTCAGTAGAAACCTCTGCAGTCATGCAGGCATTGCGGAATCAGAGTGTTGAAGAGTGTTATGTGAAAATATTGGAATACATTTATAACGATTGCACAGCTGGCATAGTTATCCATGAAGTCAGCAATAAAATTCTAATAAGGAAGGGTTTCCGGCAGGGAGACACGATCTCGCCGATGCTATTCACTGCCGCTTTACAGGAGGTATTCCGGGGCCTGAAATCAGAACAGTAGGGGATAAGAGTTAATGAAGAATATCTAAGTAATCTGCGATTCGCTGATGACATTGCCTTGCTAAGTCACGCAGGACATGAACTGCAAAGCATGATCAATGAGTTAGACAGGCAGAGCAGAACGGTGGGGCTAAAAATTAACATGAAGAAAACCAAAGTAATATTCAGCAGTATAACAAGAGAACAGCAGTTCGCAATTGGTGGCGAGGTGCTGGAAGTAGTAAGAGAATATGTCTATTTAGGGTAGGTAGTAACAGCTGATCCGGATCATGGGAGGGAAACAACTAGAAATGGCAGGTTCTCTCAGATCATGAATGGCAGTTTACCAATATCCCTCAAGGGAAAAAGTATACAACAGCTGTATCTTACCATGTATTCACGTATGGGGCAGAAACGGGAAGGCTAACAAAGAGGGTTCAGCTTAAGTTAAGGACAATGCAGCGAGCTATGAAAAAAAAATGATAGGTGTAACGTTAAGAGATCTGAAGCGGGCGGAGTGGGTGAGGGAACAAACGCGGGTTATGACATCATGGTCGAAATCAAGAGGAAGAAGTGGGCTTGGGCAGGGCATGCAATGCGATGGCAAGATAACCGCTGGCCCTTATGGGTAATGGAGTAGATTCCAAGAGAAGGCAAGCGTAGCAGGGGCCGGCAGAAAGTTAGGTCGGCGGATGAGATTAAGAAATTTGCGGGAATACGGTGGCCGCAACTGGCGAAGGACACGGTTAATTGGAGAGACATGGGAGAGGCCTTGGCCCTGCAGTGGGCGTAGTCAGGCTGATGATGATAATGATGATGACCAACACCGTGCTTACAAATTGGAGGTTTTTGGCAGGCATTTCCAACTGGGCGGGGGGGGGGGGGGGGGCGAGTGCGCTTAGCGCCCTTAGGATTACATGTAAACAAAAGTTCTCAACGCAGTTTTCTCGCTTCGCAGTGGACCTGTAATGTCGTCCCTTCGTTCAGAACAATCAAATTCATCCTAGAACAGGCTCTGAAAGTATGTAGTGTCATTTCGAACGCGATGTATATTTAAAACAACTACGCATGGGAGTGACTCTCGGCTGCGGGTACTGAAAGAGTTGCCGATATATTTTTGTCGTTTCATAGGATACTTATGAAGGCGGCTGTTAACAGTTGGCGAGTGCTTTGGAGAATAGTATGACAAAGTATGCTGCGTGATTTCGATGCAATCTTTATAAAATACCACGATAAATGTGTTTGTGAAGACGGGCATACCCCAAAAAGTGCTCTATCCGCTGGGCGTTTCCCTGAATCGCTCAAGCTCCTCGAATAGTCCGACATGCTGCCTTTCTGCTCGCATGTACTGAAGTTCAAATTAGACATCCTAGACTGGTTTACACTGAAAACAGTCCTCAATCATCGCAATAAGCGAACCACGCTCTGTGGCAGACGACTCACCGGGATTACACGCATAGGCGGCACTGGCACTGGCAGACGCCGGAGCCGCGGAGGCGGCCGCGGATATCGTCTGGCCGCCGTCTGCTACAGTGCGTGGTTTTCCTTTGTGCGCTTCTTGCCGTTTCAGGACTGCTTTATCAGGACAAAACCTTTATTGGCTCATACTGTCGTCCATCCGTTAACAAAGTGTGTCACACGCGTTTAAGTCGGGAACTAAAAAAAAATAGAAAAAAAACCGATGGTTGCTTCAGACAGAGGATGAAAAAATGAACCTATAAGCCATGTTTGGTGACTGTACAGCAATTAGATAATTAATTATAGGCAAAAGTGTCGAAGTGGCGTCGAAATAACGCGGACGTCGATATATCCACGGGAACGGTGTGAGGTCACATCCACCGGAAGTCGTCAAGGCATAGTGAAAATTTCCACAGAATGGTCGGAAAAACGTCGGATTTGTGTCAAATTAGATGATGAAATGTGTAATTAAGCGAAATTAACACTTGAAGATCCCCAAAAGAGTATAATTTGTGTATTGTTCTAACCACGGGAACGGCGTGACGTCACATCCACCGGAAGTCGTCACGGCGCAGTGTCCTCGGCTTCCACCTCTCAACACTTTAGTTGCCAAATTGTCGTCGCAATTTTTCAGGCAATGCTGACTAAGCTGTCTAGTTTGAACGACTGTATCAGTGAGCAAATGCAGCGCTCGCGACAACTTGTCGGACTACACGAGAAGCTTGCGCGATTCTGGAAAACAGCCAGAGGACAGACCGCCCTTTGGGAGTATGTCTGGCTTCACAAAAACAGATTTATCGTTGCGTATTACAAAGATTCGAAATGACAAAGAGTACTTTGTCGCTCTTCTTCAAAGCACTTTCCAACTGGTAACAAGTAGCCGCCTCCATGAGCACTTGAATAACACCATGAGTACACCATGAGTACCCTGTAAATTAAGAAAATATTTCTGAAAGTTTTGCTTACATGTGCTTTTATGGGCCGCTCTCCCGTTCCATACCGCGAGCAGGGAGTCACTCCCGTGCGCAGATGCTTTGAACATACACCGCCTTCGAAAAGACGCTGCATACTTCCAGAACCTGTTTAGGATTGTTCTGCACGAAGGGAGGACAGCACAGGCGCACTGCTAAATGAGAGAACTGCTTCGAAAACTTTTGCTTCCATGTATTCCTATGAGCGTAAGCCTACTTTTCATCTTCAAGTTTTCCAACGCTTATTTCATCCGGCGAAAGCGGCGTCACCGCATCTAGCTTACGTCACAGATCGGTGTTGGTCTTCAGTGCCCAAATGTCCTGAGAGGAGGGCACACACAGAACTCATTCTGTACTCACGTAACGCTTTCATTGCCTGCCATGTGGTCGAAATTACTATCCCCTTCCTCCTGGAGTACTTCGCTTCACTTGAACCCAGGAGATGCCAAACGGGTTTCAGCAGAGTAAGCGCTCTTTTTCATGGAGCATTAGTACTGGCCTCCAATTGAGTTTTCCTTTTGCTCCTCCTCCTCTGCTCGGTGCAAAGGAACGCAGCAGCAGTGCCCTTCGTATCTCCACTGGCAACTGGTTCGTTTTTATTTACTTAGTGCATTGGCTTACAACACCTCGTATATAGCTGGTGAACTGTGCGCAGCAGCCACTCTTCGTTCTACTGCATGTCTCCCACCATTATACCCTCGAGCATGGGTTCTGACGGCAGAAGCCAGCCCGGGCTCGCGACTCAAGGGTGCGGTCGAACCGCGCAGGCAAAGAGGCCCGCCGCCCCTTCGTCCAGCACGGTATATATACAAGCGTCAAGCAGCGACGTCACGGAGATGCGGCGGCGCTGGCTGCAAGAGTGACTTTCGTTGTGGTCACCAAATTCGGCGCACATTCGGAAAGCCGGCGCGGTGCTGAAGTAATCTGGCCAGCCCGCGCAGTAGAGAATTCTGGAGCATTAATCACATCGACCGGCTCCACCGCGCACCGGACGGCGGCTCGCTGCTACAGCGTTTGCGCTCGCACCCCCGCTCACGCATGGGTGTGGCGCTGCTCGAATACGAGCAACTAACTGAAGGCTCGCCCCGTACGGTACCTGCGCGCCTTAGCCTGCTGCCTCGGAGGTTCAGCGCGAGATCGTCGGCATCGTGGGAAAGCGGAGCACACCCCTATGCCTGTGCAGCAGCTGGCCAGAGCCGTCATACACGAGGAGCTCGAGGACCATCCCCTCGTGTTCGCCGACTGCTCAGTGGCCCGCGACAGCTGCTCGCTTGCAGCGGCGGCCACCATCCCCGTCCTGCGACTGCACAGCCAGCAACGCACCACCTTCCTGGACTCCTCCATTATGGCACAGCTGATGGGGATCCGGCTCGGGCTGGACCTACTGCTCACCCTCGTACCCCGCACGCAGAAGGTGAGCGCATTTTCATCATCACCGGCTGTCGTCCGCTTACGCGGGCGAAGCGCGCGATGGTCCTTCGCTTGCGTGTTGGATGCGTGTGGCCTGGGGAACGACGGGTGCGTCACGGTCTCGCGACGAGTGAAGTGTGCGACGGATGCGGTGCGGCGGAAACTAGAGCATCTGCTCCTTCGCTGTGCCGCGTTCGCCGATGCTCGTCGTGATATGCTCGCGGCCTGCAGGGCGCTGGGCATAGACGCTCTCACGGCGCTGTTGTGGCCGCACGGCAGTGAGCGCACCCGTGAGCGAACAATGGTGAGCCTCTGTGCATTCCTCGAACAGGCGGGCTTGACGTCCCGCCTGTTTTCCGCCAGGCAGTGACGCGCAGTGACCGAACGCTCCGCGTGTGCTACCTTGGACGAGGATCAGCTGGACGCCTCCAATCCAGCTGTATTGTGCTTTGTGGCGTGCGCATGTGTCTTTACTGTGCCCAACAAGATCTTCACGCGCGTGTGACATGTACATAGCTTACTGCGTTAATATGTAAATAGATTTATTGCCCAGTGTACCTTTCTCCCCCCTGTCCTTTCTACTATCCCCTCACCTCTTTCTTTTCACTTCTACACACTGCCTGCTATCAATTATTTCCGCTGCCTCAGCTCAGGTGCTTCCTGCAGCGATGGCAGATGGCGGGGCTAGCAAAAATCTTTTCCTTCCATTTATCAAGTTTTATTAAAACCAATAATTACTACTACTAGAAAAGAGCCCCGGAGAGCACATAACTTCACTTCACTTCACTTTATTCACCTTAAAGACCCCCTTCAGGGGGTATTACATAAGGGGTGGGTTAATATATTCAACAATAATAAATACATGTCATTGCACTATCATACAAGTGGTTACAGCGGATAAGAATGAAGATGGGCACGTGATGGCGGCAACATCGGCGGGGAGGGCATTCCAGTCCACAATGGTGCGGGGAAAAAAGGAACCTGAAAAAGTTGCAGTGCGCGATAGAGGCCGGGCGATCTGAAACGGGTGTGCAGTGCGGTGAGATATGCGGGTCGGATGAGAAATGTAAGGTGTTTGATTCAGAGAGCTATGGAAAAATTTGTGGAGCAAACACATGCAGGCGACGCGACGGCGAGTTTCAAGGCTTTCGAGACCGGAATTATTCTTTAGAGATGAAACGCTGATTGTATATGAATATGCAGAATGAACGAAGCGAATGGCGCGGTTTTGAACAGATTCGAGGGCATTTGTTAGGTATATTTGGTGTGGATTCCAGATGGTACTGGCGTACTCGAGTTTAGGTCTAATAAGGGTTTTGTAAGCTAGAAGTTTCTCGTGTTGTGGTGCATGACGAAGATGACGTTTTAGGAATCCTAGAGATCTGTTAGCAGATGATATGATTGTAGTAATGTGTGTTCGCCAAGAAAGATCGCTACAGAGTGTTACACCGAGGTACTTGAACGATTGGACGCTTTCTATAGATGAGTTGGCAGCTGTATAGGGGAAAATAAGGGGGTTGCGTTGACGGTGAAATGAGACGAGTTTGCATTTTTTTAGCGTTTAGTGTCATTAGCCAGAGGCCACACCATTCATGGACGCGGTTGAGGTCATTTTGAAGAACCACTTGATCAGAAATGTTAGTAACGGTACGATAAATTACACAGTCGTCGGCGAATATGCGGATGTTACACGATACTTGTGGCGCCAGATCGTTAATATATATTAAGAATAAAAGCGGGCCGAGCACAGATCCCTGCGGAACGCCGGATGTTATAGGGAGAGTTCTTGAGTTGTGATTGTTAATAGAAACAAACTGAGAACGTTTAGCTAGGAATTCTTTAATCCAGTCTAGAATATTAGGGTGCAAATTTAAAAAGGATAGCTTAAGTAATAGGCGTTGGTGTGGTACCTTGTCAAAAGCCTTCGCGAAATCTAAAAATAATGCATCGGTCTGTAGGTTACGGTCAAGATTAGCATGCAGATCGAAAGTGAAGATTGCCAATTGGGTCTCGCAGGAGAGTCCCCTACGAAACCCGTGCTGAGCTGGATGAAAAAAGTTGTTAGAATCGAGGAAGTTTATGACATGGGAATAGAGGACATGTTCCATGATTTTGCAAGGCACACTGGTAAAGGAGATGGGGCGGTAATTCTGTGGAGAGTCCTTTAGACCTGATTTGTGGACCGGAATGACCCTCCCAACCTTCCAGTCATCCGGTAGCATTCCTGCTGAAAGCGATTGCGAATACAATAAGGAAAGGTATATAGCTGAAATGTGTTTGGTGTTTTTCAGTATTTTGGAGTTGATCTCGTCCACTCCAGCAGCTGATGAAAGTTTTATTCTGTCAATATGGTTAGTTATGCCTTGCACTGTGATGTCAAGGGGTGGCATTCTTGGTAGTGTTACAGTAGGCGGAGTCGGTAGTGATGAGTTTGTTTCGTCTGTGTTTCGTCTCCACATCGCTCGCCGGTGCGGCGCCAAAGGAGTAACGTTCGCGCGCGCCGTCGATTATTCGAGAAGTTCGCAGATAATGTTACTCCTCGCCGCTATACAGAGCGCTATACCGGTCGGATCGTGCACATGCGTCAAACGGCTTGATTAAACTCCTACTGGCTTCGTCGTGTCGCGATCGTCTCTTCCTAATTCCCCCAATATGTCTGAAGGGATATCGTTATCAAAATTATAACGTTGAAGAGTAGCGTGCCGGCCGTTGCTAATCGAATTTTGCCGAGCTGTTTTAATTATCATGTGCGCAACCATCCTTCCACCGTTTGCGACCGTTTTGCTTAGTGATGTGCGACGTTTTGTGTTAAAAGGTGTGGCGTACGAGCAAATACTGTGTAATACGATGTGCTACGTGAGCAGCTGCGCACGAGATTATCAATCCCTCGAAATTTAGGGAACCTCCAGGAGAAGAGGCCAGACGACGAATAAGGGACTGAATCGGGCTATAGTAGCTGAATTCCAAGAAATTGCGTAGCCTGCTGTCAGGCGGCGAAATTGATCGCATTTCTGACGCATTAGCCTGAGTTGGTTGGTATCCTTGCTTGCATCGTTGTCCAATGGTTGAAACTATAATATCATTATCAATTGTTTTTTGTGAGAGATCCCGAGGTGTCTCAGCTATGAGCTCAGCTTCTGCGGATTGCTGTGCGCGCTGCAAAGCCAAAAACTGCCTCCTTTCGACACTGTGTGCTCTGTCTGCTGTCGCCTACGGTTGAAATACCGCGCCACCTGGATTCGAAAATCGCATTACTAAGGAGCGTAATCATCGGCCAATTTCTTCTGTGCTTTCATATTCGCAAGCTTCAACAAGTGTTTCAGTCCAACATCGGTACTATAGAATGATTCAATGACGCTAGGATCTCGGCAAAGTCTCGTAGTGTTATTTCCCAAATTAATTTAATTTCCCCTTTGTCTGTCTATCAGAACCTGGAGAACACAGCAAGTAAAACACCAAAACCCATCCCGATCAAGCAGAAGGCGCACGCTTCAATGCAAATTTTGAAAGAAGCAGCAAAATGACTGATCTATAGCTGAGCACAGTGAACATATATCTCGTCTGGAGTATAGAGAAAGACGCTTAGGTATGCGCTTGTGCAGCTAGCAGATCGCATTCGCCATATTCAAAGCAGCTCTTCACTGCCCAGTAATTCCGAAGTTCTGCGCAGCGAAAATAATAAGCACACAGGCCATATTAGAAGTTTCGTCGTGTGAAAAAGCTGCTCAGCGTCGCCCTACATCTTGCACTAGCAATCGGTTATATGCTGTACCAGCCCACGATTAGTTTCTCCCCATGCCTTGTGCTTTCGCTGCTGTAGCCAACTAGAATCCGAGAAGCATCCGATGCAGCGCTCCGCTGGGAATTCCGTCCGGCAAACAGATTCAAAAAAGTGCTGAACTACTCTTCGTGCATCAACAAACCTCAAGCGACGCGCACGCTTTGAAATGGTTACGCCAGTTGACTTCGAAAGCAGCGCAGCCTAGTCCTCCTGCTATTTCGCAGAATTTTGCCCACAGCCCACGTCGCTGCGACTGAAGCGCCTCTTTTGTTTACAAACATAACACTTCCCTATTCACACGAACTGAACAGCATAACATAGGGTGCGTACAGCGTAGCTGGGCCTTCTCGTCTGCAAGCACCCTAGTATAGTAGGGCGTGCCCACCGTATCGCGGACAGCTACGCGATCGACAGGCGTACCAGGCTTGAAGCGCGTCACTCCGGGGCCGACACTCTCGACGGTGCCGGCAGCCTCGTGTCCCAGAACACAGGGCAGCACTGTTCCCTCGGGCGCCGCTGGACCGTCCACCACGAGCCCATCGGTTGGACACACGCTCGTGTGCGCGATCTGCAAGGGAGAAGAAGCACTACGCTGTCTGGACGACTTTTCCGGCGTGTCAACGCAAGGGCACGCATGAAGCTTAAAGGACACTCTATGGTTTAAACTACGACCGCTAAGGAAGGGGAGGGAAAACTTTATTTTCAGTAATGCTTTTTCCTGCGGTTTGGGGGCATCTTCAGAGACCTCTTGGTTCTATACCCAGGAGCGTTCTTTGTCGATGTCGTTCGCCTCTAATTAATGGTCGGTTGCCTTCAGTCCAGGGCTCCGCTGGCCAGTAATTTATAGTTGAATTTCGTCTTTCATGTTTCGAACGATCAAAGTGATGTGTACTTGACGTCTAGGTCACGTGACAAACGGAAAAAACTGCACTATAAACGCTGATACATAGTTTTAACCCAATACAACACTTAAACCAGCCTGCTTCAATAGCCAGAATTACAGCAAACGACGTATCATCAGTTATATTCCTGCTTTTTCTTGTGTGCCTCACGTTACCTAAACATCAACTATACGTCACACCCATCGTTCGGATGATGAAACCAAAACCGAAACAGCGTCAAGAAAAAAATCTGTTATAATGTATTTACCGGTCGTAGGCGAATGCTGCGGGGTGCTCCATGCATACCAATGCCTAACGCGTCGTCCCCACACAGCGCTAAAGCGGACCGGTTGGTTGTCAGATGTCAAAGTCTCGCTACAGTGCAAGGATAGGCAAGTGCAGCCTGGTCTGAAAATACACGAGGTATGAAAGCAGCCCTCTTGACGGCGGCTAAAGTGTTGTCGTTTAATGCTTTCTTGCCCATGGAAGCTTTCTTGCAACGGGGGCTTTCTTGTAACAGACTGGCACTGTGTTTGGCTGCAAATGGCTGATGACCGCCGTATGTAGACGATTTCCCTCATTGCTGTTTTAACGCAATAGCGTTAAAGGCTTCGTTCACCAGAAAATTCGGTATCGGCGTTGTGAGCGAAAAATCACGGGCATGTTTCTGGCAGGTGGTCTCCAGAGAGCAACTTAGGAGACAGGTGGGCCACCTAGGTAGCATGACCTGGCGGCGTTATTACAACCTGCCCCCGGATAGTGAGCAAACTAGGCAGCGTGGCAGGCAACGGTTTAATAATGTTTGGTCGCTCGGGAAGAGCAACCTGGGTCGCACAAGGTCCACCGCTGGAAGCGCATCGCTTAACCGCTGCAGCACTGCGCCAGGAGCGGTATGGAGGCCCCCAGGGATCTGTGAACGTAAAGTCGAGAATGACAAGCTCCGCATGTATGGGCATTGAACCATTAACGTTGTAGTGACGTACCCTTAACGCGGAGCTTAAGTGCCCCCTCCACATTTTTGTCGCCATCAGCCAAAACAAAAAGGAGCTAGCAGTCATTGCACCCCAGGACAGGGTAATGTTTCATGGTGGCGCTGATAATAGTCGTAAATTATTTGCGCAGACAATTTATAAAAAGTCATTCCATACGAAGTATATGAAAAGACAATCACCTGGTAGCGATGAGAGCCGAACCTATACTATTGCTGGAGAGGCATTGGCAGGCCGGTGCTGCTGGCATTACTGTGTTAAAGGCTAAACCCGATACCGTCGAAAGATAACCGGTACCGCAGCTCAGATGACAGAACTCTGCCCGCGGCAAGAAGAAACCTTGGGCTCGGACACCCCGGAGGCCTTTTTGTTTTTGTTTTTGTAGAATATAAGCTACTTATAGCAACACCTGTCAAGTTGCTTTAGACACGCCCCATGTAAGCAGCGCCCCGCCGCTCAGGCTGAGAGGTCAGTGTGCTCGGCTGCTGAGTCGAGAACCCGGGTTCGATTCCGTTGCACCGACCTCGTTTCGATGCAGGCAAAGCGCACGGACGCTATAGCACCTGGAGCTCTTAGTGGTTAAACTATTCATGATACTGAATACCATACCCGAATGAACAGCTTGCTCTTCAGAAAGCTCATGCTACGGCGTACGAATTAACCTAAGTCGGAAATAGAACATAGAGTTCCCACCTTTTCCTTGACTGGCACGGTAAATTTCTTGCGTGTTTTACATGCGTATAAAAAGGGGAATCTAGAAGCACAAACTTTGATCACTTCTCTGGTCTTTATAAAAGGTTGAAACTTTGTAATGTAACATACAACATGAGCTTGCCCACTTTATAGTATTCTCATCTGGCACGCACTTCGGGTGAGAGTGTTTCAAGCTCGACTACAACCACTCAGACCTGCATACAGAACCAGCCACGTTCAACTCCGGTGGGAGGGGCTTCCCTCGTGCGTGCCGTGATCAATGAAGCGTAATGGGCGCAATACCAGAGCTGCCGCACCTTGATTCGCACTTCACCCTGCTTGGGAGCGGCCACTTCGATGTCCTCAATCTTGAGTGGTTCGCCCACCTTCCAGGCCACGGCCGCCTTGCACGTGATCGGCTGCGAGGAATGCGCGGTTGGTAGGTTCGATGCAAATAGCCTGTTCACTGAATTGGAACAGTGGGCATGCTAACAGTGGTTCACTCGTCCTAACAGCTCCTCACTCGCCAACAGTTCACTCGTCCGAACAAACGAGACAAGGTGCAAAGAATCATCATCATCAGCCTGACTACACCCACTGCAGGGCAAAGGGCTCTCCCATGTCTCTCCAATTAACCCTGTCCTTTGTCAGTTGCCGCCACTGTATCCCCGCAAACTTCTTAATCTCATCCGCCCACCTAACTTTCTGCCGTCCCCTGCTACGTTTGCTTTCTCTTGGAATCAACTCCGTTACCCTTAAGGACCAGCGGCTATCTTGCCTTCGCATTACATGCCCTGCCCATGCCCATTACTTACCCCTTAATTTCAACTAAGATGTCATTAACCCGCGTTTGTTCCCTCACCCACTCCGCCCTCTTCCGATCTCTTAACGTTACACCTATCATTTTCCTTTCCATAGCTCGCTGCGTTGTTCTTAACTTAAGCTGAACCTTCTTTGTTAGCCTCCACGTTTCTGCCCCATAGACTTGTAGAATACGTGGAAATAATTCTCTGCAGAATGGGGAGGACCGGGATTCTTTCCTTCGTGAGATGCGCAACGTTGGGAAAGCATAACGAACCACACGGCGTGGCCCAGACTCAACCGCCCCAGGAATCTAAATTTCTGACTATGGCAGTACCTGACAGTGCCGCTAAACAGTCCATAACCTGGAAATGATAAATGACAAAGGGCTCCCATGAATTTTCATGCCGGTAGAGTTTTGCGAGTGCCAACGCGCGGGAGCACCGAGCGCCTGTTAGCGGCCTCACTGCGATGGCAAACAGAAAGTGAGAAAAGAAGCCCATGCCGGTGCTCATGACTACGAGGTCTGTTAGAAAAGTATCCGACCTTTGGCCAGAGAAAAAAAACTGGCATAAGTGGAGCGTTGGAAACCTAATCATCTTCGAAGTAGTCTCCTTGGACTCCACACACTTCAAAAAAGCAGTCAGCATCACTTTGACGTTGCTGCGCATTTGGCAGGCCTTCTTTGGTATTGGTGACGTGGAATGCTTCCACTGTGGCGACTGGGATTTGGTTTCCGGGTCGTACCCCGTACACCCAAGACTCGTCAGCAGTTATTAAGGTGTTGATGAAGTCGGGGTCACTGTTTGTGGAATCCAGCATGTCATGCGAGACTTCAACACGAAGCTGGTTTTGCTCCATCGTGAGCAGCTTCGGCACAAATTTTGCCGCAACTCTCTCCATGGCCAAATCTTCGGTGATAACGGAATGTGCAGAAAAATTGGTGATGTACACCTCTTCCGCAATTTCTCAGATAGTCACAGGACGGTCCGGCATCACCACAGCGTTCACTTCGGCAATGACCTGGTTATTTCGGCATGTTGATGGCAGACCGGAGGGTGGCTCGCTCTCCACTGATGTGCGGCCGTCTTTAAACCAGCTGTACCACTGCTTAATCTGTGTGCTGCTCATAGCATCGTCACCGAAAGCCGTCTGATTATTCCGAATGGTTTCGATTTGGTTGTCACCCAGTTTCTGGCAAAATTTGATGCAGTAGCGCTGCTCCTGTCGCGCCGCGATTTTCCTTGCAATAAAAACCGACGAGAGCACTGCGCACTCCCACACTCAAACACTGCGTCCCAGCGACTGACGCTATCGGCACGCGGGAAAAAATTCGTGCATGCGCACGAAGGTTCAATCAAGGCGGAAAGCTGGGCTAGTTGGTGTGTCATAGTTAATTAAAAGACTAGCGCATAAAACTAGGACAAAGAGAAGGAGACAGGACGAGCGCTAATCAAGGACGAGGTTCAAGGTCGGCTTATGCAAGCGCGCTTGCTTCATATCCATCAGGTGTTCGCAAAAAAAAAAAAATAGTCGGATACTTTTCTACAGACCTCGTATGTACCGTTGCGGCCACTGTCAGTACGTGATATTAACACGTACTACACGGTATTTTCCTTTACCTGGAGTTTTTTTTTCCTTTCTGAAATAAAAACACCGACTCATTCGATGCTGGGAAACTTTCCAGCCAAAAATAAAGTAACCGCTTAAAGTTGTACAGCTATTCGCGCAGCTGAAGGTCGGCTCCAGTGTCATTGTAGCAATGCAAACTTGCATCTAGCAGCCTTGAGAACGCACAGCTAGAGGAAAAATAGCGCCAAACCATGCACACCACAAGAAGGAACGAGGACGAGACACAAGCGCTAAGTATGCACCAACTAGCCCAAAAAGAGGTGTTAATGAACGCACAGCTGGCGTCACTAGATGGAGGCCTGTTCCTCAGTACTGTTTGTTCCTCGTTCCTCTCGTACCTATGTCCGTGAGAGTTGAGATCGGCCAACTGTTTTAGTATGTGGGGACTAATTAGCTAGGATGAAGCGATGGCGTAGAGGTAGAGCATCCGCCTCGCGTGCAAGAAGACCGAGGCTCGAATCCCGATGCCACGCAATTCTCCACCGGATTAAAAAAAAAACTCCGCGTTTCGTTGGAATTGCATAACCAGGCTTGGAGTGCGGCCTGACTTCAGTGACCAGAACCGACAACGCACTTCCTCACCAGAACAGGATTTGCCCACCCTGGCGTAGTACTTGGCCACAACCTTCTAAGAACAAACCAATTAACCCTCGGCCCTCAGTCCCCAGCGGCTGCGGAGCAACTGACCAAGGCGGCGGTCAGATCTGTGACGCAGCGGAGGGTGCTAAGAATCTCTGGCTCCGGACAGGCCGCCATTGGAAATTGAACCTGTCAACGTTTAACGCAAGAACCTTATCAAGTGAGGCTAGCTTAGCGGTGCTATTGGAGGAATTAGCTGGTATTAAATGGGATGTCATAGGGCTTAGTGAGGTTAGGTGGACAGATGAGGCGTACACAGTACTAAAGGGCGGGCATGTACTGTGCTATCATGGATTAGCATATAGGCGAGAACTAGGTGTGGGATTTCTCATTAATCAGGATATAGCTGGCAACATCGAGGAGTTTTACAGTATTAACGAGAGAGTGGCAGCTATCGTAATTAGACTTAATAAGAGGTACAAGCTGAAGGTGGTGCAGGCCTACGCGCCTACATCAAGCCATGATGACCAGATAGTTGAAAGCTTCTATCAGGATGTGGAATCGGCAATGACCAAAGTAAAATCACAGTACACTGTACGCATGGGCGACTTCAATGCAAAGGTAGGTACAAAAAGCAGGCTGGAGACAAGGCGGTAGGTGACTATGGCATAGGTTCTAGGAACAGTAGGGGAGAGTTATTAGTAGAGTTCGCCGATAGAAATAATTTACGGATTATGAATACCTTCTTGCGCAAACGAGGAAACAGGAAGTGGACGTGGAAGAGCCCCAATGGTGAGACTAAAAATGAAATAGACTTCATACTGTGTGCACACCCTGGCATCGTAGAGGATGTGGAGGTCCTCGGTAAGGCCCGTTGTAGCGACCACAGAATGGTAAAGTGTCGTGTTAGCTTAGATTTGAAGAGGGAACGGAGGAAACTGGTGAAGCGAAAGGCTATTAACGAGTTAGCATTAAGAGGGAAGGTAGAGGAATTCAGAATGTCGCTGCAAAACAGATTTTCTGCTTTAACTGAACAAGAAGACCGTAGTGTTGAAACAATTAATGATAATCTTACAGCTATTGTTACAGAGTGCGCCGCAGAAGTAGGTGGTAGGATGGTTCGAAAGGATATCAGCAAGCTATCTCAGGAGACTAAAGATCTGATTAAGAAACGCCAAAGCATGAGGACGTCTAACTCCACAGACAGGATAGAACTAGCAGAGCTGTCGAAATTAATAAATAAGCGCAAGGTAGCCGACATAAGAAAGCTTAACATGGAGAAAATCGAGCATGCTCTAAGGAACGGAGGTAGCTTAAAATAAGTGAGGAGAAAACTGGGCATAGGTAAAAACCAGATGTATGCGCTAAAAGACAAACAGGGCAATGTCATCACCAATATGGATAAGATAGTTGAATTAGCCGAAGAGTTCTGCACAAATCTATACAGCAGCGAATGTAATCATCAAGTTACTGAGGGAGGCAGTCGAGCACAGCAATGGGACATCCTGCCAGTAATGAAGGAGGAAGTAAAGAAAGTCTTAGGAGCAATGCAAAGAGGGAAAGCAGCTGGTGAGGATCAGGTAACAGCAGATTTGTTGAAGGACGGAGGAGAGTTTGTGCTACAAAAACTAGCCACCCTGTATACGCAATGCCTTGTGACCTCGGGATTACCAGAAACTTGGAACAACGCTAACATTATCTTAATTCATAAGAAAGGAGACGTCAAGGACTTGAAGAATTACAGACCAATCAGCTTATTGTCTGTTGCCTACAAGGTATTCACTAAGGTAATCGCTAATAAAGTCAGGACAACCTTGGACTTTAGTCAACCAAATGATCAGGTAGGCTTTCGTAAAGGATACTCGACAATAGACCACATTCACACTGTCAATCAGGTGATAGAGAAATGCGCATTATAGTTTTTATGTTAACAAGCACGACCGCAATAAAATTGAAGGTTATCACCGGTGACCATAACAACCGCACATCTACAAAATGTTTCTGCAACCGCACCCGAAGCACCTGTTTAATTTCGGTGCCCCGCAAAAAACTAGCAAGCTGCGCAACATTCGCGTGAGAATCGTACAAGGTGCCCCAAGAGGATACCAGGACGCCATTCTGATGGAGCTGGAGGGCGCGCACTGCCACTTCTACCGCGCATCGACAGCGTCAGTGACGCACCAGTCCGACAGTGATACTAGCGAGAGGGTCAAGCACTTGCCTTTCCCTGCGTAGACATGTCTTCAGAGCACCAAAGGCCCACTGAGTGCACACTATTCAAGATGGATGTCAGTCTCGTTTCGCGCGGATGAAACCACTTCCTTCTCTTCATCTAGGCTGCCGAAGAAGTTGGGATGTTCACCACGACGAAGCCAAACTTTCGAATGAATGAGCATTTATTAGTAGAAGAAGTGGTTGTAGTTGTTTCATGTGGCGCTTTCAGTCCAGGGCTTCTGGCTCCTGCTGACTTTTTCGCGAGGGTGAGCACCGCCTCCTATCTCCCAGAAGCAAGGACGAAGAAAGAACATTAAAGGGGTCCAGAAATTATTTCGATGCGCATATTCTAGTGAAACAGATCTGTTGATGGGATCTTTGTGGGTATTCGAGCGAAATTTGAAAGCTCTTCGCGGGCCCTATATTTTACCCTATATTTTATAAATATATATATATTTTTTAAATTGCTGTTCGCAGCAGCTCGCAACAGATCAGGACGAGGCACCTCACCGCATGCCCTTTACCCAGAAGACGTCAGTGGGCCGAAGAGCGAGCTTGAAGACACTCAAACGTTCATGGAAACCCCTGACTGACAGTGCCCAAGCGACGAACGACTCCTAGACGCCGTTTGCGAGAAAACCTCTCCTTGTCTTTTTTCGCTGAACAAGTATTCGGCTCTCGATAACACACGGCAAAACACACAAAAAAAGCGACGCAGAGTTCTAAGACGATGGTTTAACGCTGTCACATACTCTCGTAGCTTAGAACCCTTTACTCAGACCATCTGCATTTCGGTTCTCACTTTCCTTTTTATATTTTACGTCGAAGTTGTACTCTTGCAATATGAGGCTCCATCTCAGGTGTCCGCCACTCTTGCCTGACATTAGCTTCAGCCATGGCAGAGGGCTATGGTCGGTCTCGGCTGTGAATTTTGTAACTTGGATGTAGCAAGACAGTTTTATGCGAAGCATACTAAAATAGCCCATCCCAGCTCCTCGAGCGCGGCGGTGTCGTTACCATTGACCTTTCGTGACCTCCATGTCATACCACGTGATGCGTGACGTCACAGCAGATGAAAAACGGGGGCCCAACTCGCGCCGTCGCGCGAGGCGTCGTGACCAAGGATGACCACGTGGTGCGCGACGTCACAGCAGATGAGAAACGGGGGCCCAGCCCGCGCCGTCGCGCGAGACGTCGCGACCAAGAAGGAACACGTGATGCGTGACGTAACGACATAGGAGAAACAGGGCCCCAGCTCGCGCCGTCGCGCGAGGCGTCGCGACCAATGTGTTTCCTGCTTCTGCCGCTAGGTGCGCTGCAGTGAACACGTGATGCTGGAGCGGCGGTATACAAGGGGGTGCGCCTGCCTCTGCTAGGCGTACACGCGATAGAGATGCCTCCTAGAGACAGGGCTGCTCGTTGGAATGAGAAGCAAAAGTTGCGGCGTGCTACAGAGACTGATGAAGAGCGTGAAGAACGTCTAGCCAAGCGGCGTGCTCGATATGCAACTCGGCGACAATATGCTTCGCATCTGACTAGGCTTAACCTAAGCTAAGCCTCAGCCATTTTTTTGTATGGTCCATACTATGCACAAGCACACTTTCTCAGAGATGCTGTATGATTCCTCTCGCGGCGTCAATTTACGACTGAGGTACAGCACGGGGTGTTCTTCATTCTTTTTGTTCGCCTGAGAAAGCACGACACCTAGGCCACGGTTGCTAGCATCGCACTGGAGAACGAATTCACGTGAAAAATCTGGTGAAACCGGCACAGGTCGCGATGACAGAGCTTCCTTCAAATTTTGGAAGCCCTCCTGCTTGGCGCATGTTCAGTTGACTAATCAGCCTCCTGCTCCCGTAGGCTGTGTGTGAGCGGACTTGCCACTTCCGAGTAATTCGGCATGTAGTGCTGGTAGTAACCAGTCATACCGAGAAAAGATCGCACGTCCTTCTTGGTTGCCGGCATGGAGAAATCTCTGATAGCCGCAGCTTTAGTTTTCATGGCCTCATGCTTTCTCGCCCTATTTCGTGTCCCAGGTATGTCACTTGTCCTGTGCTTTCCTCTCTTCGTCCCTCGTCGTTTTGCGCGGTTGCAGTATGCACTCCAATGTCACTTTTGCTCTACCTATCTGGCACTTTTTCACTTTCAGGATCAATCCTGCGGCCCTAA
Organism: Amblyomma mixtum; assembly: GCF_055824585.1. Lineage (NCBI taxonomy): Eukaryota > Metazoa > Arthropoda > Arachnida > Ixodida > Ixodidae > Amblyomma > Amblyomma mixtum. Next base: position 173,348,995 of record NC_143016.1, read on the forward strand.
ACCTTTCGAAAACTTTTTAAGGTGTTCTACGTGAGACCTCTAGTGTATTTGAAAATACAGCTACATCATGCAGATAGGGCAATGCGAATTCACTGAGACCATCAAGCACCCGGTCCATTAATCTAGAGTTTTTTAATTCCAAAACTCATAGTAATTGGCAGAAAAACTCCGAAAGGTGTGATGAACGCCGCAGAGCGACTGGCTCGTTCAGTTAAAGGCACCTGCCAGTAGCCTGTCACCAAATCAGAGGTAGAAATAAGCGTAGCCCCGCTTGCCAATAGCACCGTATCACAGAAAAGCCGAGGTCGTCGTCGGCGGTGTTGGGCGTAAGCAAAATTCCCAGAAGCGTTAATAAATAAAACCGAGTAGGAAATTGGTCGTGTTGGGGATTCGAGCCAGGGCCTACGCAGTGCGAGACGAGCACGCTAACCAGTCCGCCACGCCAGCTCGATGGTTTGCGCGTCTATATACTGTCGCCTGCACTGATCCGTTAGTACACAGGAGCATCAGCAGCAGTCATAAAAGGCGCGTCTAGTCAATACGGTGTTGTCATAAGGATGTGCGGCGAACAACGCAGTGCACGTCCAAGGCGAGTTCACCACGAAGCTTGCGGCTTGCTACGATTTGTCCAACAGGCAAGGCGTCGTGCAGAACGCGCGATGGCGTTCCGTGGACTCCCTGGCAGCGCTGCAACACGCTATCGCGTTCCACTCTTGCAGGCGAAGCTTAAGCGCCCATCGAAATTTTCTGTGCGATGTCAGTGCACTTGAAAGATACCCAGGTGGTCGAAATAATCCCGGAGCACTCCACTACCGCGCCTCTTCCTTTCTTCCTTCAACATCATCATCAGCTTGACTACGCCCATTGCAGGGCAAAGGCCTCTCCCATGTCTCTCTATTTAACCTTGTCCTTCGCTAGTTGCGCCCACCGTATTCCCGCAAATTTATTAATCTCATCCGCCCACCTAACTTTCTGCCGCCCCCTGCTACGCTTGCCTTCTCTTGAAACCCACTCCGTTACCCTCAATGACCAGCGGTTATCTTGCCTTCGCATTACATGCCCTGCCCAAGCCCACTACTTCCTCTTGATTTCGACTAGGATGTCATTAAGTCGCATTTGTTCTCTCACCCACTTTGCCCGCTTCCGATCTCTTAACGTTACATCTAACATTTTTATTTCCATAGCTCGCTGCGTTGTCCCTAACTTAAGCTGAACCCTCTTTGTTAGCCTCCACGTTTCTGCCCCATAGGTGAGTACCGGTAAGATACAGCAGTTGTATGCTTTTCTCTTGAGGGATATTGGTAAACAGCCATTCATGATCTGAGAGAAGCTTTCATATGCGCTCCACCCCATTCTTAAGCCTGGAATACATGAAGCGTTTTTGAGGCGATTTTCGCCGGACGGCGCAGATTTGACGCCCGGCGTCGAGAAAAACGCCCGCCGCCGCCGATCAAGACCGCCTAGATTTTGACGCGCGGCGTCCGGTGAGACCTTTTATGCGTAGCATATTGCAGTCACTCAGTTCAGCCCTTGGGCGCGGCCGGGCAGCCACCAAACCACGTGACGTGACGTTCCCAAACCACGTGAAAAAAAGAAAAAACCACGGCTGAGCATGGTGGCGGTTGCCACCGCCCCGTTTCAAAGGGGGCGCTCCTATCCATCCATCCATACGTCACGGAAGAAAAGCTGCTGAGAAAATCGAGTGCCGCCAAGCAATACCTCGCGGAAAAAGACCGCGCAATATGCAACGCATTCTTGGCTTAACCAAGCTAAGCCTGGGCATCTTTTTTTCCTTCCTCCATGGGTGAGACCAAGCGGCGAATGAAGCGAGCCAATAGCAGCGCAGTAAGCCCGCTCTTCCGTTCCTCTGCCTGCCGCCGCCAACATGGCCGCCATGGCCGACGAGCTACGCAGTGTTTTTGGCACGGAAATGTTATTGTCGTGAAAATAAACGCTTCATCAGACTTGAAATGTCGCTTTTTTTGGAGAACACGGTCGAATCTTAGATCGGAATGTCTGCGCTCCCTCACTGAAGCGAATGTGTCCAAGACAACCGCAGCCGCAGGTGTCCGCGGCTGAGTGGGCGTCCAAAAGTACGCGACGGTATGCATGCGAGTACGCAAATCTTTATAGATACTTAAGCGCGCGTGCTAAAATTTGTACAATGGTGTCGAAGTGAAACTTTCCTGATTTTAACAGAATGGTCAGTGTTGCTGTTCTCACAGACCTCCTTGCACAATGGTGTTTGCCACTTGTTGATCACATTTGCTTTCGCGTCGAGGGATACGCGGCGGCGCGCCGCCGCTTCAACGCTCCATGTATCTCCAGCCGGGCGTCGCGCCGCCGCGACGTTTTCTGCCGCGCGAATGTCGTCGAAAAAAATGTCGCATGTATCCCGGGCTTTATTCTTCTAGTTATTTACCTCTCATGATCCGGATCAGCGGTCACTACCTGCCCTAAATATACATATTCTCTTACTACTTCCAGCACCTCGCCGCCAATTGCGGACTGCTGTTCTTTTGCTAGGCTGTTGAATATTACTGAGATTTCCACACAACTTACCTGTGTGACACTCGCACATTGCTCCACACACCTCGAGAGACAATGTATGTTTCGGTGCTGACCTCCACGTCACCCTTGGAATGACGTCTATGGTCTCAAGCACCAGCTGAGAAACATGCCAGTCCATAGAGCTCGTGAAGATAGGTCTGTTACTCTTTCGTTTAATATTGATGGGCTGCCCATTTCTAGAAGTTTCAGAATGGAGTTATGGATAATTCAGTGTTCGGTTCTTCAATGTTGCAGAACTGCACCTTCTGTTGTAGGTTTGTTTGCGGGAACATCAAAGCCAGCCTCGGGCCAGTTAGTTCCCGTCTCCATTCCCCACTGACATGGGGCAGCTTATTTCGTGCGGCCTTAAATTTGAAGGTTAAATTTTCGAAGTTGTGGAGAGGAGTTTGATCTTCTCAGCACAAGCGCGGTCTGTTATCCTCTGCAGCAGAGGCCTTATGCGTAATCTGGGTGCCCAAAATGCTCTGTAGAAAGCATGAATGTCAGCAGCGGGGGTTTCTTCTCTTGAAAATGCTCGACACTTCCAACGGACGATTCTTTCAGGCGCCAGACTCACCCAAGCCACCACCACGACGTGTTTATTCTTACGTCGCTACCCACTGACTGCACCACAAGTGTCCCTCTTGACTTCATGCACTTGATGTACCTTCGTGGCATGAAAAAAATGTTAGTTATGGCTGGGTGTGCAGCTGAGTGTGCGTCTGGGGCATGCAGAGCAACGGAAGTCGTGCGATGTGAGCACCTCCTTAGGCGCACACGTTCCCAGTGGCTTTGTGCGCAAACGACGAAGCGTTGCCGAGTGTGACCGCTGGAAGGCAACCAAATTCACACTTTTTCTGTTGCATACAGGCCCATTACTACCCAAATCAGCCCTTTGTTGTGCTGTGAATTGTTATTTCCTAGCCGCACTATGGCGATTTTCATCTCTCCCATCCAGCATTGTGCCACAATGATGTTGAGTATGCAGAGACACTACTTGAGCATTTTGCAAATACATTTCCAAGGCTATATGGAGACGAATATACGCCTTACAATGGTCACTGGCTTCTTCATACAACAAATCATGTGCGCAACAACAAGACTCTTGATTCATTCAGTTGCGTTAAGCTTCGAAAACAATATGCAGTTTTTGAAGCGCGTTCTGAAAAGGCCCGCTGCCCACTTGCCCAACTGTACAATCCTCTAAAGGAGCTGGAAAACTAAGAACCTGTGGCTAGGTCATCGTCATCAACTGTCGAACTTGAAGGGGATGCCACAGGTACACATTTACCTTTTGGTTGCAGTCCATCGTTGTATAAACGTGCAAAATTCCAAAATTTCAAGCTTGTTTCAGGGACAGCCAAGTGCTGTGTGGTAAAAGACTCGGTGATCCTCGTGGAAAGTTTTGCGCGTCTGACCAGATCGCCTTGTATAGTTCGTAGAGAATTCAGAGTGCCAGAGAACCTTTACAGCAAGCAATTTCTATGAGGTGAAATTGGGGTTTTTGTCGTCACCCGGCCATCTGGCGTAAAATGCTGGCCAGTAGGTGATGTCCGTAATCTCGTTTGGTTTCCTTTTCCTGCCTAGTGAATTATTCTTCCGCAGCTACATATATGTTAGCTCTCCACTACTTACGCACAAACTTTTTCGTATGGTGTTCAACGTTTCAAAGCAACATAAACTCTGAAGGACGCTGTAATGAATGATTTGGGTTCGGTTTATGGGGTTTAACGTCCCAAAGCGACTCAGGCTGTGAGGGGCGCCGTAGTGGAGGGCTCCGGATAATTTCGACCACCTAGGAAATCCTTACCGCGCACTGAAAACGCACAGTGCACGCGTTTCTAGCATTTCGCCTCCACCGAAATGCAACCGAGATGCAGCGATGGCGTAGAGGTAGAGCATCCGCCTCGCGTGCAACAGGACCGGGGTTCGAATCCCGGTGCCACGCAATTCTCCACCGGAATTTAAAAAAAAAAACTAAAAAAAACTCCGCGTGTCGATGAGTTGCCTAACCAGGCTTGGAGTGCGCCCTGATTTCGGTGACCAGAACCGACAACGCACTTCCTCACCAGAACAGGATTTGGCCACCTTGGTGTAGTACTTGGCCACAACCTTCTATGATCAAACCAATTAACCCTCGGCTCTCAGTCCCCTTTTTATTGGTCCTCTCAAAAAAGAGGTAAAAAAACATAAAAGAAAGAGAGAGGATGCCTGGATCAGCAATGCTTTGCCAGGCTTAACGCCAATTCAAAATAAATGAAAAATAACTAAATGTTCCAAAGAAGAAAAAAAATTAAGCGAAAAACAGAGCATTAAAAAAAACTCATAAGAAAAGAAAACAAAAGTCTCGTCATAATAAGTTCGACGCAGGCAGATAGCCAAAGCACAGCGTGCAGTCCGCGAAATAAATAATAATAATAATAAAAAGAAAACCCAAGTCACTGCAAAGTCATTGTCACCGTAACAGTCAAAGAAAGCACTGAGCGCCGGCCACAAAATAAAGATCAGAAAAATAAAAACATAATCAAGACAAAAGAAAAAAACCGAAGTCACAGTCACTCAGACAAGGACACAGTCACAGTCACGCAGTCAAAACAGAGTCGCAGTCACACAGTCAAGGACGTAGTCACAGTCACAGTCACGCCACGACAAAGCCACCTATGCTCAATAAAGGAGCACGGGGCGCTCCGCTGTGCAAAGCTTGGGGAAGAGAGATTAGAGGAAAGAGAGAAATCAGCGCGAATAATTTGGAATTGTACTACTTATGAGGTGAACCATTTGAAGGAGAAGAGCACAAGCAGCAGGGTTTCGGAGAAGGGAGGGGTAAACAGATGGTGTGATGTCCGATGAGCAAAGAGATTTTAAACGAGAAACTAAAGAAGCAGTAACGGAACAGTCCCGGAAGTAATGACGGATATTTTCACATAGCAATCCACAGGAACAAGTTGAAGACGGAGACAGGCCAAATCTTTTAAAATAGAACGGAAATCTACCATGCCCAGTAAGTAACGTTATTAGAGGATTCCTGGGTAGATGAATAAGGGGAATGTTAAGTGTATCAGGGATCCAGTTGAATAGTTCAGTGCCACCATTATTCTCACGCCAAAAAATGCTCCATAAAAGAAGTGAAGAATGATGCAAACGGGAACGAACGCAACGGCGTGAAAGGGTAGAAATATATAAACTTCCAAACTGGCCGGCACTACCAGCAGCTTGGTCGGCTAACTCGTTTCCAAAGATTCCAGAATGACCCGAGATATGAAATAAAAGAAATGGGGCTAAAGAAGACAAACGATAGAGATCTTTCTTAATTGCAATAATAGTCGGATTGTAAGAAGTAACTGAAGACAGCGCAGAAAGCAGAGATAGAGAAACAGTGTAAAAATGAACAGGCGTAGAGGGAGGGTTGTGAATAGCATAAACAACAGCAGAATGAAAGGCTACAAGCTCAGCGGCATAGGCGCTAGAGGGTGGATCTAAAGATAGACGGTGTACATGGACAATATTTTGTGTTGAGCTAAAAACAACAAATGCTGCACCATCTGAGCGAGGACTGAAAGACCCATCAGTGTAAATATGCAGGGCACGTTGACAAGAAAAGAATACAGCTTCTTGAGAACTAAGTTGAACAAAAGAAAATTTAAATTTTAATGAGGGATGGTCTGACCAGGGATCAAATAAAGGTTGAATGTGAGAGGGATCATAAAAAGTATTGCCGTACACTACGGATTGACGTAACGTGAAAAGCATAAACTCTGCGCATAACTGGTCCAGATAGATAGGCAGAGGAAGAACGTTCGCAAGAACATGAAGAGCAGCGGTTCGCGTAGTATGATAGGCACCAGTAAGAGCCAAAAGGGGAATTCGTTGAAGCGATAAAACACGATCTCTTAGCCGAGAAAGGGGTCAATGAAACCACCAAGCTGGGGCTGCATAGGTAATTGTAGGGAGAATAACCTGATGATAAATTTGGCGCATATGAGAAGGAGAAACACGAAAATGGAAATGGAACCAGTTAAGGAGCTTGGTGGTAGATGCAAGAATTTTCGTTTGCAAATAATTAACATGGGGAATAAAGCTTAAGTAATAGTCAAAGACAACACCTAATAATTTAATACTCGGTTCACACTTGAGACTGTAAGTGTCTAGTCGAATAGTTGGCTTACGCTTATGTAACGCCGGAGCTCCATTAAAAAACAAAACATAAGAACACTTTTCTGGGTTTAACTGAACGCGGGACGTGGTACACCAGTTTTGGATTAAAGTTAAAACATTTGAGCCCAGCGTTGACAACTCGGGGCTAGTTTTGCCAGGGATGAGTACAATGGTGTCATCTGCATATGCCTGAATGTGGATAGATGAGGGCACAGGAAGGTTTAGGAGATCATATAGCAAAATGTTCCAAAGCAGTGGCGAAAGTGGTGAACCCTGCGGACTGCCGAGGGAAGAAGGCACAGAAAGAGTACAAGAAGGAGATTGATAGGTCAAATGGCGGTTATGAAGGAAAGACTCCAGAAGGGAATATAGATTTCGAGGGCAACGATGTTTTCGTAAAAAATGTAAAACGAGAGGGTGCCAAACACTATCAAATGCTCCTCTGAAATCCAGAGAAATTAGAACCACAGGAATTTTTTGTTGTTTATAACTATGTAAGAACTCCCGCAAATGATATAGAGCCTGAACAGAACTGCGACCATGCGTGAAACCATACTGATTTCTATGAACTAATTTATTTTGGCGCAGGAAGTAATACAGCCGACCGATATTAAACGCTCGAGCACCTTCCCTAAAGACGAATTAATACACATCGGTCGGTAAGAATTTGGAAGGTGCTTTGGTCTGTTCGGTTTGGGAATGAAAGTAATTCTGCCAATTCTCCATGTCTGCGGAAAGTAACCCAAGTGCAAGGCAGAATTAAAGAGGGAGACGAAAAACAAGGGATGAGCGTTAAACAAGGCGACAACAAAACGGGGAGAGATAAAATCAGGCCCTGGAGAAGACGACAAATCTAATGAATTGATGACAGCTTCGATCTCCGCAGCAGTGAACGGTAAATCTTGGACTGGGTTATTGTAAGGCTGCGCAGTAATGTCCCGAACATGAGTATGAAAAGGGAGATCCCGGGAAGAATCATCTGTAGCGACGTGAGTACGAAGGAGCAACTGTATAGCTTCAGGAAGCGTTTCAGTATATGTGCCATCAGCGTACCGTAGAGGAGGGTAATGAAGGGCTCCTGAGCTTGCCAAAAGCATGTTTATATGGCTTACCAAAGAGATATTTACGTGTAGCTGTGGAGCAGATCTCTTTTATATAACTATCATGTGTGGTTCTTATGTTAGAGCGATACTTAGCAAGAGCTTTATAATAAATTGAACGCTGAAGAATTCTCAGGTTTGGTTTGGTTTGGTTTGGTTTATGGGGTTTAACGTCCCAAAGCGACTAAGGCTATGAGAGACGCCGTAGTGAAGGGCTCCGGAAATTTCGACCACCTGGGGTTCTTTAACGTGCACTGACATCGCACAGTACACGGGCCTCTAGAATTTCTCCTCCAAAGAAGAATTCTCAGCTGTGGGTCTGAAATGCGTTGAAAACGGCGACGAAGAGCGCGCACACGGGACCTCTCCATGCTCAAATCAGCCGTCCACCAAATGGAACCCTCGGGAAAATGTGGTTTAACCAAACGCAAGTTTTTCTTGTAGAGTGACATAAAGGTGGCGTTAAATTTTGAGAGGACATGATCAAGAGCACACGCTGAATGAAACTGATAATTGTAAAAAGATTTGAACCAAGGCAACGAAGTTAACTGGGCAATTAAGCGGCTGGAGCTGGCTCTAGTGAGCCGCTTGAACGGCGACAACGGTTGGGAAAGAAAAGAGTATGTAATAAATCTGTGTTCGGAAAGAGATAAATCAGGAATGACTTCCCAGGAGTAGCCCTTTGCAAGCAAACTAGGTGAAGCGAGACTAATGTCAATCCAACTGGAAGCATATGGAGTTTCATAAGTTGGTAAAGAGTCCGGATTATTCAGAAGAACCAGGGCATTAGAAGCCGCAAAAGCTTCAACATGAATTCCTCTAGCATCAGTGGTATTGCCACCCCATAAAATGTTTTTTTGCATTAAAATCACCGCAAATGATAATTTTGTCAGTGGGTGAAGTCTGGATACAAGTGGTGAGCAAAGCCAGAGATACTGTAATATCGGCGCGAGGCGGTACATATACTGCTACAAAAAGGAATTGATCAGTCGATGTCGAACATAAGATGGAAACAACTTCAGGAGAAATTAAAGTAGGGAAGATATCAAAGGTAGGATTGTGTAGCAATGTGACACACCGAGGATTTTCGGGAGACAGGATTTTGTAAAAAGTGGAGGGAATTCCTACAAATTCGTTATGGGTATTAATATATGGATCTCCGACAGTGGTGATTGTGATATTATTGTCCAAAATATATTTAACCATCGGGGCAGTCGCACACCGGGTGTGATCCAAATTGACTTGGAGAAAATTGATGTGGTCGGGCGGAGGACACGGGGTTACATGAGGAGCGCTACGAGCCATAATTAGTGCGGGAACGGATTCTCTCCGTACGTTCACGCAAGAGTGAACAAGAGACATGCCCCGCAGGATGATCGGACGAGCGACCGGCGGCCACGCAAGGGGCGCAAGGGGCGCACTTCCGTTGGGGATCATGGATGGAAATTGGGCAGGCGGCCAAGGCATGTGACCCCGCACAGCGGGTGCAACAAGCCTTTGAAGGATCATTTTTCAACGTGCAAGCCGTCAAAGCGTGGCCATATTGAGCGCAATAAGTGCAAAGCGGCACATGCAGGTCTTCGCGCACCTCAACTGAAGTCCACCCGAGGGTCACGCGACGTGCCTCGCATAAACGGACGAAAGCAGGAGGATCCACCTCGAGGACGTGGACGAACTGTCCGGATTTTTCGGGAAATGAGAGTCTGACCTTACAGGAGGATGGGTCCAGATGAAGATTAGGGTTCCGGCGGTTGAGTGCCGTAACTAGGTCCTGTGGCCGCACGTCGGGGTCGACCCCTGCCAGGCGAATGTGCGGGTTCCTCTGTCGCGGGACACGGACCTTAATCGCGGTTCTAGTGGCTTCGATGCGGGTAATGGCGGCCTTGAGACGGTCCAGGTCTGCAGGGTCACTGGAGGCAACCGTGAGGGCACGAGGGGAAGGCCGAAGAGCAACAGCTCCGATTCCCTCGGCCTCGAGATCGATGTTTTCCCTAATCAATGCAGCCACCTCACGGCCGACGTCTGCTGAAGCCGCGACGGAAGTTAAAAACATCTGATGCGGCAGGGGGTTCGGTCGGGTGTTCCCAGCAGGTGGAGGCTGTGGCTGGCCAGGGGTCGCGTCCAGGGCTGAAATTCCGATGTCCCTCTGAACCGGAACCGGAGCACCACGCAGGGCATCTGCGAAAGTCCGGGGGACCAATGCCTCCTGCATCAGGTCGCGAAGTTCCGCCTCAGCCGCGGTGACCCTAGCAGACATCTCCGCAAGCTGTACTTTAACGGCGTCCAGCTCGCGCTCTCTGGCTTCCAATGAGGTCTGCAGCGTCCTTGAAAAATTGGTCTCGGCGACCGCGCACGCAAAAAAATGCGCCGTTTGGCGGTACAGGTCTCAAACCAGAGACAGTAGGACTGCGCGAGCTGCCGGGCCTATCTTATTGTCTTTGTCCAAGATCGCTGTCATTAGCTGTTCGTGAGCCCGCATGGCAGCAGCGTCCGTGCCCAACTCCAAACGGGCGGGTTGAGGCGACTCCGGAAGCCTTGCTGGCTGCGAGAGACCAGGCGACCACAAGACCTGGGAGACTCCAGGTTCTACGGGGGCACAGGAGGCGCCTCCGGAATGGTGTGCAAGGGCAGGATCCTGAAGCACGCCAGCGTGCAAAGGGATGTCCGTGTGATGGTCCGAAGACTTGTCCGAGGTAGATCCAGGATTTACCGCACACGAAGAAGAGCCGCTCGAGGGTGGCGGGCCATCTGGAGTAACCCGATCGGCCATGGCCAAGCTGGCAGCTGGTAGGCCTAACCAGCCAGCCGCCAGAGACCACAAGCCGCCGAAACTGCGAAAAGAAAACACGGACCTCAAAGGGGGAGGCCACTCGGAGGGTCCCCGACGTCTTACAGGGCCCCTCCGAGTAACAGGATGTCCCAAGAGGCCATGAAACTGCAAAAAAGGCAGACGCGCAAGAGCAGCGAAATAAACCACAGCCTCTTCTTCTTCCGCTTCCCAGCGGGAAGCAGCTGGTGAGGATCAGCCCTCAGTCCCCAGCGGCTGCGGAGCAACTGACCAAGGCGGCGGTCAGATCTGTGACGCAGCGGAGGGTGCTAAGAATCTCTGGCTCCGGTGTGAGCACGGATGCATTTATTCTACCGTTGAACAGCAGTTACAACAAAGGGCTTGAAATACAGACGACGGCGTCTCCGCTCGCGGCCGAAGGCTCTCTCCCCGCCTCGGCACTCCGAGAGGGAACGCACGGAGCCAGTCAGGGTTGCCAGGCCACTTATGAGTTTGGCTGTTCCAGGCGGCGAGTGGCTTGCACCTCACATCCCACCCCGCCTGCAAGTCCAAGTCCTCTTGGACAGGAACATTAGTCTATTAAGGCAAAGTCGTAGTCAAGCAGTCGCTTGGGTGGAGCACGGTGACGCTGAGGTCGCTGACTCGCTGAACCAGTTGGCTGATCCGGCTCATTGGTCATAGGTGGCATTTGCTCGGCATTGTCTTCATCAGGACTCGGGATAGGTTGCACGGCTTCGCATGTGGGCTCCACTAGCACTGGGTCAAAGTACGGAGGGTGGTACAGTTTCATTTGACTTATGTGCACTGCACGCGCATCTGGTGAGGGTGTGGCGGAGTTCGTTATGCGCCGAACGTCGTAGGTGACGGGCGTCCTTTTCCGTGTCACCTGGTAGAGTCTCTTGAACTTTGGCGCGAGCTTCTCAGTTCCGCCAAGTACTGGCTCTTGTCTTCGCACCCAGACAAAGTCTCCGACGTCAAATGAGGCGCTGCGGTGGGTGCGGTCGTAGATTCTCTTGCGGTTCCTTTGAGCTTCCTGGGAGTTACTCGCAGCCTCGCTGCGAAGGTCTGGCAAGTTCATAAGCCTGTCACGAATGTCGGCGGCTTGCGTTGTGCGGACTTTCTGATATGGGATTTTCGGCAAAAATCCAAACAGAAGCTCGAATGGCGAAAATCCTGTACTTCTGTGGCGGGTTACATTGACAGCGAAAGCTGCTTCATCGAGTTTGGAGACCCACAGTGCCTGATCATTGTTGCACAGTTTTCGGAGGACGGTCACAAGTGTGGCATTGGCACGTTCCACCAGTCCGTTGCTAGCTGCCCTGTAAGCTACTGCGAAGTGTATGTTCACACTATGCATATGCATGAAGTTCTTGAACAGGTGTGATTCAAATGACTTGGCATGGTCACACAAACAATGGTCAGGAGCACCGAACCTGTAAAACACTGAGTGGAGATATTTCAAGGCATCTTTTGTAGAGGTTGTAGGCACAGCAGTTGCATTGTGGAAGTGTCCCAGTATAGGTGCTGTTGTAAGTGCGGTACGAAGGGCTTCAAAGGCTTGTTGACAGTCAACTGTCCACTCGAAGTCAGCCTTTTGGATGACAGCTTGCAGAGGTGCGGCAACTTTCGATAAGTTCGGGATGAAGCGGCTCTTTTTGTCTTTCTGCGTCACGACAATGGCAGGAAATCCCCAAGGTCTAGATGAAGAACGGATGATGTCATTTTGAAGAAGAGATGCTGTTTGGGCTTCGAGGAACTTCCAATCACTGGCTGTGTAGCGGTACGGTTGCTGTCCATAAGGCTTTGCATCCGGCAGTAAGTTGATCTCGTGCTCGATGCCTTCATACAGGCCAATGTCATCAGGGCTGGTAGCAAGGAGACGTGAGTGGCGGTGCGCTATTTTCTTCACTGCTTGCTGCTCTTCGGGCTTCAGTTGGGTCCCGATGATGATATCAGGGAAACTGTTGGGCGTGGATGAACATGGCTGAGAAGGAAATACGCTGCATGAGGCTGGCTGGGCTGGGCTCTTGTAGTCTGCTGGCTGAGTTTGAGACTGGGCTGCCTTGTTGAGCTTGCTCCACACGGGCTCGTGTTCGTCTGGTTCAAAATCCACTTGTAGGGGTTCGCTGGTGGTATGCGGTGGGTCAAAGCGAGACAAAGTTGATGTTTTAAGTATCACTGCATTGGACATACGCGGTAACAGTTCCTCTTTGCACAGCACGACAGTGTTTGTAGAGGGCTGGCAGATAACAGGAAGGTGTGGTGGTCTGAAATGAAGTTCCGCTTGAGCAGCATAAAACCAGTCCTCTCCCAGGATAAGGGGAAGGGCATTCTACAAATGCGGCTTCTACAATTGCAGAGAGGGGGCCTACGCTGATTCGCAAGAAGACAGATCCCTGAGGCACGACGGAGGCTCCTCCTACGACGAGAAGGGGTGGCTTTGTCCACGGCTCTATGCTGAGGTTTTCAGCTAGGCTGGCAGCGAGGATAGTGACGTTCGAACCACTGTCTGGGAAGGCATTGATCTCTCCAAGGCCCTTGACGTGAGCAGTGATAACCGCACACCTGAGCATGGATCCAAGCAAAGGGTCCTCAGTGCGGCCAACACAAGCTGTTGGCGTTTTAGGGATTGTTTGCGTCTTGTCTCGGGAGGGCTGTCCTTTCTGAGTGCAGTTGCTAGCCAGATGGCCCTTTTTCTTGCAGCTATAACATACTGCTTCGCTTAGGTCTTGCCCTCGTCTGTAGGCAGGTGCACCATACTTGGAAGAGATTGCCTCGTACCGATGTTCTTGGTCAGCAGGTGGCAGGTTGGATATTCTTGAGGGCGGCAGCCTTGCACGGTTTGGTTGCTGGTAGGTGCTATTTATAGGTCGGGAAGGCTGGCGGATGTCTGCAGTGCTCTCGGACTTAGCTGTAGCACTGGAGGTGATAGGATGCGGCTGTCGACTTGAAATTGGCGCGGATGGCTTTGTCAGTCTAGTCATGCGGGAGTGGTCCATGGCACGATCAACTTCTGAAGCGATGCTGACGAAATCCTGGACAGTCTTCGGGCGTTGAACGACGATCGCTGTAGCCACTTGCTCATCACGGATGCCCTGAATTAAATATTCGATGCGCTCTTTGTCAGTCAATGAAAGCGGGCACCTTCCAATTATCTTGAGCTTGGCGAGAGTATAGGTAACCAGGCTCTCACCGGGGCTTTGCTCACGCGCACCAACAAGTTCCTGCCACTGTATAAGCGACAGTCGCTCGCCGAACTGCGCTATAAGCGCTTCCTTCCACTCTGACCAAGTTTTTAGCTGGTGGCCAGTGATTTCCTTCCAGTCAGCGGCTGGGCCACGAAGTTTTGAGAGGGCGATGGCTAGCAGGGTAACGGGTTCCCAAGAGGCAAGCTGTTGGGTGCGCTCGAGATCGTCTATCCATCGGGTTACGGATAACCCTCCGTCGCCACTGAACGTCGGAAGCGTTGATGACAAGTCCGGCAAAGTTGTTACGTGCACTGCTCTCGTAGAGGCTTGTGACAGTGACAAAGCTAGTTGATTTTGAAGGTAGGCGGTCAAAATCTGCATATTCTGTACGGGGTCGGCGCTGAACACTGGCATAGGTTGGAAAAACTGGTCACCTTGAGGTGGAGCGCGCTGCGTCTCGGTGACTGATACAGTTGTTTCCGGTAGCAGGACTCGTTTTGCGGCAGTGTCAGCAAGGATGCGAGAAATAAGTTCGTCCTTGGAACCAGTATTGTCCAAATTGCGTTGCGATAGTTCATCTCGCAAGAATTGCGCTGTAAAACCAGCGAGGTCCGAGGCGGTGGCTTCCTCCCAGTTTATGAGCGGCATGGCGGCGGCGGCGGCGGCGGCGGTGAGACGGGCGTTGGGCTTCGGCTGCTGGTGCTCGACACACGTTGACTCTGGCTTTCGGTGAAGTGGCTTGCGGCTTCGAATGGGCGGGCTACACCGAGGTTCGGGACGTCGACTGCGCCATATGTGAGCACGGATGCATTTATTGTACCGTTGAACAACAGTTACAACAAAGGGCTTGAAATACAGACGACGGCGTCTCCGCTCGCGGCCGAAGGCTCTCTCCCCGCCTCGGCACACCGAGAGGGAACGCACGGAGCCAGTCAGGGTTGCCAGGCCACTTATGAGTTTGGCTGTTCCAGGCGGCGAGTGGCTTGCACTTCACACCGGACAGGCCGCCATTGGAAACTGAACCTGGCAACGTTTAACGCAAGAACCTTATCAAGTGAGGCTAGCTTAGCAGTGCTATTGGAGGAATTAGCCGGTATTAAATGGGATGTCATAGGGCTTAGTGAGGTTAGGTGGACAGATGAGGCGTACACAGTACTAAAGGGCGGGCATGTACTGTGCTATCGTGGATTAACAGATAGGCGAGAACTAGGTGTGGGATTCCTCATTAATCAGGATATAGCTGGCAATATCGAGGAGTTTTACAGTATCAACGAGAGAGTGGCAGCTATCGTAATTAGGCTTAATAAGAGGTACAAGCTGAAGGTGGTGCAGGCCTACGCACCTACATCAAGCCATGATGACCAGATAGTTGAAACCTTCTATGAGGATGTGGAATCAGCAATGACCAAAATAAAATCACAGTACACTGTACTGATGGGCGACTTTAATGCAAAGGTAGGTAAAAAGCAGGCTGGAGACAAGGCGGTAGGTGACTATGGCATAGGTTCTAGGAACAGCAGGTGAGAGTTATTAGTAGAGTTCGCAGATAGAAATAATTTACGGATTATGAATACTTTCTTCCGCAAATGAGCAAACAGGAAGTGGAGGTGGAAGAGCCCCAATGGTGAGACTAAAAATGAAATAGACTTCATACTGTGTGCACACTCTGGCATCGTAGAGGATGTGGAGGTCCTCGGTAAGGTCTGTTGTAGCGACCACAGAATGGTAAGGTCTCGTGTTAGCTTAGATTTAAAGAGGGAACGGAGGAAACTGGTGAAGCGAAAGGCTATTAACGAGTTAGCATTAAGTGGGAAGGTAGAGGAATTCAGAATGTCGCTGCAAAACAGATTTTCCGCTTTAACTGAAGAAGACGACCGTAGTGTTGAAACAATGAATGATAATCTTACAGCTATCGTTACAGAGTGCGCCACAGAAGTAGGTGGTAGGATGGTTCGACAGGATACCAGCAAGCTATCTCAGGAGACTAAAGATCTGGTTAAGAAACGCCAAAGCATGAGGACGTCTAACTCCACAGACAGGATAGAACTAGCAGAGCTATCGAAGTTTATTTATTTATTTATTTATTTATTTATTTATTTATTTATCTATTTATTTATTTATTTATTTATTTATTTATTTATGTACATACTGCAGACCATGGTTAGGTCCAAGCAGGACGGGCACTGTACAGACTGAGTAAATCAGAAAAATCACATGACAACAAAAAGTCACATGGCGAAACAAAAGAAAAGAAAAAGAAACATGCATGCAATTACAAAGCATGGCTGATGTCAAATATGTCAGTGTTGGTCCGTGTGGGGCAGAGAGTTCCAGTCCGCTATTGTGCGCGGAAAAAAAGAAAATTTGAACAGATTTGTGCGTGCGAAATATGGTGCTAACAGGCTGGTGTGATAGTGGCGTGTGCTTCTTGCGGGCTGAAGGAAAAGATATAATGACGGGTCAAGTCCCAACTTACGGTTGAGCAAGAGGGAAAGAAAATCTAAACGAGTACCTTGTCGACGGCACTCAAGGCGGGGAATACCATGAAATTGCATTATTTCGGAGGGTGAATCAGATTTGGAAAATTTAGAGAACACAAACCTAACTGCCTTCCTTTGTATTTTTTCAATCTTCTTTATGTTGGATGCCGTATGCGGATCCCAGACTACACACGCGTATTCGAGTCTTGGCCTGATCAAAGATAGATAACTATCCCAGACTACACACGCGTATTCGAGTTTTGGCCTGATCAAAGATAGATAACTAAGAAGCTTTACATTGGGAGGGGAATTCCGAAGTTTATGTCTCAGGAAACATAGTTTTCTGAACGCAGATGAACAGATGTTGTTAATGTGGGCGTTCCATGACAGATCATGAGTGATTGTCACACCCAAGTACTTCACCGAAGTGATTTCCTTAAGCGGGGATGAACCAATAATATATGCATGTTTTATCGGATTTCTTTTACGAGTAATGCAGAGAGAAACAGTCTTCTCCGGATTTAAAGCCATTCCCCAACGACTGCACCAGTTCACTATATTAGTGAGGCTATTATTCAGGTCTATTTGATGATGAACACTGGAGATTTCGCGAAATAACACACAGTCATCAGCATATAGTCTAATCTGAACACCGGGCAAAACTTCATTCGCAATATCGTTAATGTACAGTAAAAACAGTAAAGGCCCCAGGACGCTTCCTTGGGGCACACCAGGTGTGACAGGAAGAGAGCCGGATTGTTGTTCACCAAGAGCAAGGTATTGTTTTCGGTTATTCAAATAATCACTTATCCAAGAAATAAGAATACGCGGCAGGCGAATGGAATGTAGTTTTAATATTAGGCTGCTGTGGGGGACTATGTCAAACGCTTTGCTAAAATCTGGAAAGATTTATCAATCTGACCATTAATATCTAATACTGAGGCAAAGGAATGAACTACGGATACTAGCTGCGTCACGGTAGAGTAACCTTTCCGGAAACCGTGTTGGTGATTTGTTAGCACCGAATTACACTCTAAAAATTCGTTAATGCGGGTGGCGATAACATGCTCCATCATCTTGCAGCAAGACGAAAGTAATGATATAGGGCGGTAGTTTCTTAATACGAGCCGGTCACCTTGTTTAAAAATGGGCACAATTCGGGCTGTCTTCCATTCACTTGGCACTTTCGCTGACAACAAAGAGGTCTGTTGTAGCGAAAATCGTTAATAAATAAGCGCAAGGTAGTCGACATAAGAAAGTTTAACATGGAGAAAATCGAGCATGCTCTAAGGAACGCAGGTAGCCTAAAATCAGTGAGGAGAAAACTGCGCATAGGTAAAAACCAGATGTATGCGCTAAAAGACAAACAGGGCAATGTCATCAGCAATATGGATAAGATAGTTGAATTAGCCGAAGAGTTCTACACAAATCTACACAGTAGCGAATGTAATCATCAAGTTACTGAGGGAGGCAGTCGAGCACAGCAATGGGACATCCTGCCAGTAACGAAGGAGGAAGTAAAGAAAGCCTTAGGAGCAATGCAAAGAAGGAAAGCAGCTGGTGAGGATCAGGTAACAGCAGATTTGTTGAAGGACGGAGGAGAGATTGTGCTACAAAAACTAGCCACCCTGTATACGCAATGCCTTGTGACCTCGAGAGTACCAGAGGCTTGGAGGAACGCTAACATTATCTTAATTCATAAGAAAGGAGACGTCAAGGACTTGAAGAATTACAGACCAATCAGCTTATTGTCCGTTGCCTACAAGGTATTTACTAAGGTAATTGCTAATAGAGTCAGGACAACCTTGGACTTTAGTCAACCAAATGATCAGGCAGGCTTTCGTAAAGGATACTCGACAATAGACCACATTCACACTATCAATCAGGTGATAGAGAAATGCGCAGAATATAACCAACCCCTATATGTAGCCTTCATTGATTACGAGAAAGCATTTGACTCAGTGGAAACCTCAGCTGATATGCAGGCATTGCGGAATCAGGGTGTAGAAGAGTGTTATCTGAAAATATTGGAAGATATTTATAACGATTGCACAGCTACTATAGTTCTCCATAAAGTCAGCAATAAAATTCCAATACGGAAAGGTGTCAGGCAGGGAGACGCGATCTCGCCAATGCTCTTCACTGCCTGCTTACAGGAGGTATTCCGGGGACTGGAATGGGAACAGTTGGGAATAAGAGTTAATGGAGAATACCTGAGTAATTTGCGATTTGCTGATGACATTGCCTTGCTAAGCCACTCAGGACAAGAACTGCAAAGCATGATCAATCAGTTAGACAGGCAGAGCAGAACGGTGAGGCTAAGAATTAACATGCAGAAAACCAAAGTAATGTTCAACAGCCTAGCAAGGGAACAGCAGTTCGCAATTGGTAGCGAGGTGCTGGAAGTAGTAAGAGAATATGTCCACTTAGGGCAGGTAGTGACCGCAGATCCGGATCATGAGAGGGAAATAACTAGAAGAATAAGAATGTGGTGGAGCGCATATGGCAGGTTCTCTCAGATCATGAATGGTAGCTTACCAATATCCCTGAAGAGAAAAGTATACAACAGCTGTATCCTACCGGTACTCACCTATGGGGCAGAAACGTGGAGGCTAACAAAGAGGGTTCCGCTTAAGTTAAGAACAACGCAGCGAGCTATGGAAAGGAAAATTATAGGTGTAACGCTAAGAGATCGGAAGAAGGCGGAGTGGGTGAGGAAACAAACGCGGGTTAATTACATCTTAGTTGAAATCAAGAGGAAGAAATGGGCTTGGGCAGGGCATGTAATGCGAAGGCAAGATAACCGCTGGTCCTTAAGGGTAACGGAGTGGATTCCAAGAGAAAGCAAACGTAGCAGGGGACGGCAGAAAGTTAGGTGGGCGGACGAGATTAAGAAGTTTGCGGGAATACGGCGGCGCATACATCTGGTAGCGCATACATCTGGTTTTTACCTATGCCCAGTTTTCTCCTCACTTATTTTAAGCTACCTCCGTTCCTTAGAGCATGCTCGATTTTCTCCATGTTAAGCTTTCTTATGTCGGCTACCTTGCGCTTATTTATTAATTTCGACAGCTCTGCTAGTTCTATCCTGTCTGTGGAGTTAGACGTCCTCATGCTTTGGCGTTTCTTAATCAGATCTTTAGTCTCCTGAGATAGCTTGCTGATATCCTGTCGAACCATCCTACCACCTACTTCTGCGGAGCACTCTGTAACAATAGCTGTAAGATTATCATTAATTGTTTCAACACT
Source organism: Amblyomma mixtum (assembly GCF_055824585.1). Taxonomy (NCBI): domain Eukaryota; kingdom Metazoa; phylum Arthropoda; class Arachnida; order Ixodida; family Ixodidae; genus Amblyomma; species Amblyomma mixtum. The sequence continues at coordinate 173,368,505 of NC_143016.1, forward strand.
ACGGTCTTCTTGTTCAGTTAAAGCAGAAAATCTGTTTTGCAGCGAAATTCTGAATTCCTCTACCTTCCCTCTTAATGCTAACTCGTTAATAGCCTTTCGCTTCACCAGTTTCCTCCGTTCCCTCTTCAAATCTAAGCTGACACGAGACCTTACCATTCTGTGGTCGCTACAACGGGCCTTACCGAGGACCTCCACATCCTCTACGATGCCAGGGTGTGCACACAGTATGAAGTCTATTTCATTTTTAGTCTCACCATTGGGGCTCTTCCACGTCCACTTCCTGTTTGCTCGTTTGCGGAAGAAGGTATTCATAATCCGTAAATTATTTCTATCTGCAAACTCTACTAATAACTCTCCCCTACTGTTCCTAGAACCTATGCCATAGTCACCTACCGCCTTGTCTCCAGCCTGCTTTTTACCAACTTTTGCATTAATGTCGCCCATCAGTACAGTGTACTGTGATTTTACTTTGGTCATTGCCGATTCCACATCCTCATAGAAGCTTTCAACTATCTGGTCATCATGGCTTGATGTAGGCGCGTAGGCCTGCACCACCTTCAGCTTGTACCTCTTATTAAGTCTACGATAGCTGCCACTCTCTCGTTAATACTGTAAAACTCCTCGATGTTGCCAGCTATATCCTGATTAATGAGAAATCCCACACCTAGTTCTCGCCTATCTGCAAATCCATGATAGCACAGTACATGCCCGCCCTTTAGTACTGTGTAAGCCTCATCTGTCCACCTAACCTCACTAAGCCCTATGACATCCCATTTAATACCAGCTAATTCCTCCAATAGCACCGCTAAGCTAGCCTCACTTGATAAGGTTCTTGCATTAAACGTTGCCAGGTTCAATTTCCAATGGCGGCCTGTCCGGAGCCAGAGATTCTTAGCACCCTCCGCTGCGTCACAGATCTGACCGGCGCCTTGGTCAGTTGCTCCGCAGCCGCTGGGGACTGAGGGCCGAGGGTTAATTGGTTTGTTCGTAGAAGGTTGTGGCCAAGTACTACGCCAGGGTGGGCAAATCCTGTTCTGGTGAGGAAGTGCGTTGTCGGTTCTGGTCACCGAAGTCAGGCCGCACTCCAAGCCTGGTTATGCAATTCCAACGAAACGCGGAGTTTTTTTTTTAATCCGGTGGAGAATTGCGTGGCACCGGGATTCGAGCCTCGGTCTTCTTGCACGCGAGGCGGATGCTCTACCTCTACGCCATCGCTGCATCCTAGCTAATTAGTCCCCGCATACTAAAACAGTTGGCCGATCTCAACTCTCACGGACATAGGTACTAGAGGAACGAGGAACAAACAGCACTGACGAACAGGCCTCCATCTAATGACGCCAGCTGTGCGTTCATTAACACCTCTTTTTGGGCTAGGTGGTGCATACTTAGCGCTTGTGTCTCGTCCTCGTTCCTTCTTTTGGTGTGCATGGTTTGGCGCTATTTTTCCTCTAGCTGTGCGTTCTCAAGGCTGCTAGATGCAAGTTTGCATTGCTACATGGCACTGGAGCCGACCTTCAGCTGCGCGAATAGCTGTACAACTTTAAGCGGCTACTTTATTTTTGGCTGGAAAGTTTCCCAGCATCGAATGAGTCGGTGTTTTTATTTCAGAAAGGAAAAAAAAAACTCCAGGTAAAGGAAAATACCGTGTAGTACGTGTCAATATCACGTACTGACAGTGGCCGCAACGGTACATACGAGGTCTGTAGAAAAGTATCCGACTATTTTTTTTTTGCGAACACCTGATGGATATGAAGCAAGCGCGCTTGCATAAGCCGACCTGAGCCTCGTCCTTGATTAGCGCTCGTCCTGTCTCCTTCTCTTTGTCCTAGTTTTATGCGCTAGTCTTTTAATTAACTATGACACACCAACTAGCCCAGCTTTCCGCCTTGATTGAACCTTCGTGCGCATGCACGAATTTTTTCCCGCGTGCCGATAGCGTCAGTCGCTGGGACGCAGTGTTTGAGTGTGGGAGTGCGCAGTGCTCTCGTCGGTTTTTATTGCAAGGAAAATCGCGGCGCGACAGGAGCAGCGCTACTGCATCAAATTTTGCCAGAAACTGGGTGACAACCAAATCGAAACCATTCGGAATAATCAGACGGCTTTCGGTGACGATGCTATGAGCAGCACACAGATTAAGCAGTGGTACAGCTGGTTTAAAGACGGCCGCACATCAGTGGAGAGCGAGCCACCCTCCGGTCTGCCATCAACATGCCGAAATAACCAGGTCATTGCCGAAGTGAACGCTGTGGTGATGCCGGACCGTCCTGTGACTATCTGAGAAATTGCGGAAGAGGTGTACATCACCAATTTTTCTGCACATTCCGTTATCACCGAAGATTTGGCCATGGAGAGAGTTGCGGCAAAATTTGTGCCGAAGCTGCTCACGATGGAGCAAAACCAGCTTCGTGTTGAAGTCTCACATGACATGCTGGATTCCACAAACAGTGACCCCGACTTCATCAACACCTTAATAACTGCTGACGAGTCTTGGGTGTACGGGGTACGACCCGGAAACCAAATCCCAGTCGCCACAGTGGAAGCATTCCACGTCACCAAGACCAAAGAAGGCCTGCCTAATGCGCAGCAACGTCAAAGTGATGTTGACTGCTTTTTTTGACTCCCGCTGTGTGGCACGCCATAAGTACGCACCCCACAAGGTCAAACAATGACCAAAGAGTACTACAGGGATGTCCTCCGTCGCCTACGTGGTGCTGTGCGGCGCAAGAGACCGGAACTGAGTTCAACAGTAAATTGGCGCATCTATCACGACAATGGTCTTGCACATTCCTCGCACTTGATCCAGACTTTTTTGGAAAAAAACCAGACTCCTGTACTAAGAACGTAAACCACGCAAAGGACGATACACAGGGAAGGAGTAGACAGGACGAGCGCGGACTTGCAACTGTTTATTAAACAGTTTTATAAACAGTTGCAAGTCCGCGCTCGTCCTGTCTACTTCCCTGTGTATCGTCCTTTGCGTGGGTTTCGTTCTTAGTTCATGGATTACCAACTAGCCCCCCATCGTACACTTCTTCAGACTCCTGTAGTTCAGAAGACTCCTTACTCTCCTGATATGGCCCCCTGCGACCTCTGGCTGTTCCCCAAAATAGAGGCCATTGAAAGGAGCGCGATTTCAGACAAGAGAGGACATTCTGGCTGCAACGACAGCTGAGCTGAACTCCATTCCGGAAGGGGCCTTTTCGGAATACTTCCAACAATGACAGCACCACTGGGAGAAGTGTGTGGAGTCCAAGGAGACTACTTCGAAGATGATTAGGTTTCCAACGCTCCACTTATGCCAGTTTTTTTGCTCTGGCCAAAGGTCGGATACTTTTCTAACAGACCTCGTAGTCATGAGCACCGGCATGGGCTTCTTTTCTCACTTTCTGTTTGCCATCGCAGTGAGGCCGCTAACAGGCGCTCGGTGCTCCCGCGCGTTGGCACTCGCAAAACTCTACCGGCATGAAAATTCATGGGAGCCCTTTCTCATTTATCATTTCCAGGTTATGGACTGTTTAGCGGCACTGTCAGGTACAGCCATAGTCAGAAATTTAGATTCCTGGGGCGGTTGAGTCTGGGCCACGCCGTGTGGTTCGTTATGCTTTCCCAACTTTCCGCATCTCACGAAGGAAAGGAGAATCCCGGTCCTCCCCATTCTGCAGAGAATTATTTCCACGTATTCTACAAGGCTATGGGGCAGAAACGTGGAGGCTAACAAAGAAGGTTCAGCTTAAGTTAAGAACAACGCAGCGAGCTATGGAAAGGAAAATGATAGGTGTAACGTTAAGAGATCGGAAGAGGGCGGAGTGGGTGAGGGAACAAACGCGGGTTAATGACATCTTAGTTGAAATCAAGAGGAAGAAATGGGCTTGGGCAGGGCATGTAATGCGAAGGCAAGATAACCGCTGGTCCTTAAGGGTAACGGAGTGGATTCCAAGAGAAAGCAAACGTAGCAGGGGACGGCAGAAAGTTAGGTGGGCGGATGAGATTAAGAAGTTTGCGGGGATACAGTGGCGGCAACTGACAAAGGACAGGGTTAATTGGAGAGACATGGGAGAGGCCTTTGCCTTGCAGTGGGTGTAGTCAGGCTGATGATGATGATGATGAAATGCAACCGCTGGGACCAGGACCAAACCCATGTCTTTCCGGTCAGCAGCCGAGCATCATAACCGCTGAGCCACGTCGGTAGCCAGTGAATTGGGTTCCAGACAAATATCGACCACCTGTGATTCTATGGTGTGCGCTGAAATTGCACAGTACAGCGTATCGCCTCCATCGAAATACAGTCAAGGTTAATTGAAGCAATGTTCTCGGACTCGGAAATCGAGTGCTCCAACAACAAAGCCACTGTGGCGAAGTTTGCTTGTATTGGGAAGTACTACGAAGTGACATTCTCTGACAGATTTAGATGTTGCATCATTGCCAATAAAAGCCATTCCTGCCGTGTCCATGTCTCAGTCACGGTCGTGGCTCTTGCAGTTGCTGCTAAATCTTGCACATCTCGGAGAACATGCAAGTAAGTACAGCTGTCTCCCTTTAAGAGCTCTAATCTCATGCGGAATTTTCTAGCCCTTAGCATCGCGAACAGCACCAACGCTCATGGGATGTACTCTGATCTTTTTCTCCGCCTCTATGCATAATGGTAGGTTACAGTTGAGTGGCAATTATTGCTTACTCTCACAGTTGGTCGACTTGTTTCTTCAAGGATGTTGTGTAGACGTGAATTGTCTGTTCTGGTGGTGTTCTTGTATAGCAGTTTGCACTACGGAACAGCAGTCTACATGTATGTTCAAAGTCTGCTGCTGGAACTGTCAACTCCCCTCAAGCATTTTTCACTTCTTCCTTTGTAGCGTGCCTGTGGACGACTCGTGCAGTTTATTGTGGTAAATGTGCAGCGTAGGAGAGTAAACAGTTGTGTTGTAGTTGGAGCAAAAGCGTTGCCCACTCTCACAGCCTGTCCACTTGTTCTCACAGGGTTGGATGCGTTGACGCGACCAACCTATCTGAGCAAGCATGTAGTAGCGCTGCACAGCAGCAGACTACAAGTAAGTTCGAAGTCTCTGTTTGGAATTCTCAACACCCCTCATGCATTCTTCACTTTTTATCTTGCATTGTGCATGTGGATGGCTCGTGTACTTGACAGGAACTGTGGTACGTTGTAGAGTCAACAGAAAACAAGCAAAACACAGGCTTCTATATTTGTTTTCAACAGGCCGTAATGTGAAGCTCCCAGTTTCTACAAGTACGATCAGATTACGCGCAAAGAAAGCAAGAAAAAAGAACGTCTCGTGGTTGCTAAGTACAGGCCATGAAGTATACACCGTTCGCCAGTTCTTTTTCTGCTCAAAAACGTGATGGAGACCGCTGTGCGGATGCTTTAAGGCCTACCGTAGCTTGTTGCAAAAGCATGACAATACCAATCAACACGCTTTTCTCTAAACAGCAATACATTTGGGAAAAACATGAGCCGTAAACCCAAGCAATTTGCGTGCTTGGTATACCGGGTATTTCCATGTTTCTCCCCTAGAGGACTAGCATATAGCCCTCTTTTCGTCCCTTTTTTTTCTAGAAACGTATGCAAGCTCGCGTGGCCGCGGCAGCCCACTCAGACTACAACCCTTATTCCATGAGGCACCCCGATGTTTCATGAAAATTCTAGGTGTTTCATGAAAACGTAGTCACAATCAAAATCCTGGTATGCCTGGTTTGATGCTCAGTGTAAAGCTGGTGACTGAGTAGACATGCATTTTTTAATTCAAATTGCAATTCCCGGGACATCTCGATGTTGCAAAAAAACGCAATTCATATTTCAAGAAAAAGAAGTCACTATCTGGCGCATGTACGCTTTCATGCAATAAGTTGAAATCGCTGTATGCATGTTTTCTGCTTAGTGTAAAGCTCCTGACTTAGTAAGCATGCATTCTTTATTCAATTTCAACATCGCAGTCATACCCAGCGGTTTTCGACACGTGGTTCTGATATAAAGAAATTCCGAAATGGAGGCCATGCAGCGTCCCATAAATGCCGGAAACAACCTGAAAAGAAAACAACACAGCTTTTCAGAATAACCGCAATGTCGTGATATATCCAAGTTATTGCCTAAGAGCACTCAAATTTAGCGTTGGCATCGAAAGGAAACATTTTCCCTTCGGTAGCCAGAAATGCCAGTTTCGGGTATCTTTTTCTGCATTCTAGCACTTCCGAAGTAAAACCTGAACTCTCACCAACCATGTATTCCCGTACTTTTTCTAGGGTGTGATCGAAATTGTTGGCGTGAACTCGTTCTGCTGACAAGCTCTTTATTTTTTCTCGTTTTTTTTTGTGTTGTGGAGGTACGGAGGGGAGGGGGAAAGGATGTGCCTAACGAGGTCAAATGCCAAGGTCAGAGTTGAAGGTCAAAGGTGGTCCACTAAATGGACCTCTCGAGGTTAGGTATATGTGCATAGCAACCCTAGCCATGGCTTATCTTAAGGTCGTTTCAATGTCATTCGGAGGCTCACGGCGAAATACGTCCCAACTATAATAGTGCAGCTTTCGGTACGCAACCGGGGTCTAGGCCGCGAATCGAAACAGTGCCTTTGGCGTTCAAGACGTGGACGCTTCCACTCCGTCACGACGGCTCGACATTAGAACATGAATAAAGGCGCGTCTGGTTAATGCAAGGGCTTCAAAGAAACGCATCTTCGAGATCTGTACTGAGGCACTAGGGCGTACATGAGTAAATATGAGCATGTAAGATACAGATGTCGGATTTAAGCTAGTGTTATGCGTTGCCGCTAAATTTCCTCCGTGCTTGACTTGGCGTGCAGTCGTAGCGCCATCATGTGGCACCTACTGAAACCACCTTCGCCTTGCACGGCGCTGGCCCGGCAGATGGCACGCATAGGCGACTTTTCTTAACTTTTCTGCGTTGTAGTGGTGTTCGTTTCTGAACAGGCGTGATGGAAACGCAGCAGTCTACGAGTGTTACAGGGGAGCAGCGTGTGTGCTGCAAATGCAGACATTTTCGTTCGGGGTCCGAGGACCCCGAACGATTTGTCCAACGGGCAAGGCATCGCGTGGAACGGGCGAGTACGTTCCGCGGACTCCCTGGCAGCGCTGCAACAAGCTGTCGCGTTTAGCATCCTCCAGTTTTAATTCCGGGCCATCGCTGCAAACCGGTCACAACACAACTAATGGCACTCACAGCGATCCACACGGGCACTGCCAGGTTCTTGTGCGCGTAGACTCCGCACAGGACAAATGTTGCGAAGGCGGTGAATTGGAACATCTCGTACTGCAGTGGAGAAAAGAGGTACAATCAGTGATTGCAGTGAAACCCGCAGCGCGCACTTCACGTGACACGAGAATGAATGTCAGGCGCACTTAACGTCACACTGAAGCCGGAGGAGCATCGCGATCACAAGCACCCTTTCGGCCGCCGCGGTGGCCTAGTGGTTACAGTGCTCGGCCGCTGACCTGAAAAACGTGGGTTCGATCCCGGCCGCGGCGTTCGAATTTCGATGGCGGCGAAATTCTAGAGGCCTGCCTAGTGTGCGGTGTCGGTTCACGTTAAAGAAAGCCAGGTGGTCGACATTTCCGGTGCCCTTCACTACGGCGTCTCTCATAGCCTGAGTCTTACCACAAGCTAACACCACAAGCGTATTGGCAAAAACGGCACGTACGATCCTGTGCCGTTGCCTAGCAACCCGAGTTACTATCCGAGCTTACACGAATTACTGGAGTAAGCTCAGGTAGTAACTCGGGTAAGCTCTGGTAAGTTCGGATGAGCGTCGTGCCATCTGCGCGAGAGGTTGCTCGGGAACACCGTGCTCGGGAATTAAGAGCAACATCGGTCGCAAAATCCCGACGGTTCGTGGGATAGAAACAGCCACCTGCCAGTGCAGTGGCGCATCGCTTAACCGCTGCACCACTGCGCTGGTAGTGGTAAAGGAAGACTCGCCGCCATCTATGATTATTGAGAAGGAATTACCAAGTCAGGATACATGGGCATTAATCCACTAAGTCATCATGCCTGCCTGCGAGTAGACCTGCTTACCTGCTTACGCAGGTATACTCGGTTTAACTATGTTAAGCCCCTATCAACTTTTTCTTGCTGTTGCACGATTTCCTAATCCTTAGCTGGTTCTACAATAACGCACCAATTTTTTTTACTGTGCGATGTCAGTGCACGTTAAGGACCCCAGGTGGTCGAAATTTCCGAAGCCCTTCACTACGGCGTCCCTCATAGTCTGAGTCGCTTCGGGACAATAAAACCTAAAAAACCAAACCAAACCAACTAATTTTTTTGTTGAATTTTGCACCCTAAGTCTTTTGCCCTTTCTATTCAATGCCTGTATTCTACTGTTGCGTCAGACCTGTCGCTAGCCGCTACCTTTTGCTCCGCAAAGTTTTTTTGTGATTTTTGAATATTTAAATGTGACTAAGATGATGATGATGCTTCTGCTTAGATGATGATGCTGACCATGAACCGCAAGAAAGGAAGCATTGCACTGAATCACACATGACCAATAACTAAACTTCGGCCTTTGGGGAGCTACAAGAGGTCGATCTTAACAATAAATTCTTGCGACTCAGCAAAACAGACGCAAGCAGCCGCCTCCTGGCCCGCCTACATTTATCATACACAGCATGTACGGAAGAGCAGGTGGACAGCCTTGAAGCCTGGCGCTTCGCTTTGAAGGTGGGCCCCCTCTCTAGCAAAATGACAAAGGATACTCATGAGGGCCGCCGTCTCGCGCGGGCGGAGGCCGTCTCACAACATTACGGCACTAAGCCGGGAGTGTTCTACGTGGACGCGGCTGGCCCACACCACGGGGGTTGGTACACCGCAGCCGCCGTCCACCAAGGCAAACCTGTTCAGGGCCTCTCCTTCCGTGCCCCAAACATTACTCACGCGGAGGAAATCGCCATCGCGTTGGCTTGCGCGGATCCAGAGTCTCGAGTCATCATCATCGACTCTCGGAGCGCTTGCCGGAACGTTGAACAAGGCCGCATCCCATACAGGGCCTTCAAAATTCTAAAAACTTGGAGTACCAGTGTTTTCCAACCCACCGCAGCATTGTAAGGGCCCCAGCACATATAGGCATTGAGGGGAATGAGGCGGCTGATTCTGCCGCCCGCGCACTCGCTCACCGGGCATCGCCTCACCTACAACCAGCGCAGGACCTCACACCTGCTATTACTTTCTGTGAGATTTCCCTCCTATACGGAAATTTGCAAAGCCAGTACCCCGCCCCCTGTAAAGAATTCAAAAACGCAGAAGAGCGCTGGCTTCTCCGTCTATACACCAACACGGTACCGTGCCCGGCAGTACTAAAACATTTCAATCCGGCATTTTCAGTGGAGTGCCCACATTGCGGGGATGTGTCTGCGGATACCTATTGCATGGTGTGGGCTTGCCCCTGAAATCCTTCCTTCCCACCCCATCCCCATCCTACCCGAGAGGACTAGGAGGCTGCCCTGCTCGGTTGCTCCGCCCTCTAGGCCCAACAAGCCCTGGTGGCTCGAGCCCGGGCCGCCGAGGAACCCACGGAGGTCCCGGACTAGGGACACCCCCTTGAATTTGTAAGGGTCAGGCCCTCTCTGAACATAGTTGAATAAAAGTTTACCACCACCACCCCCACCCTTAACTTTCCACCTCCCTGTCTTATCCATAAGCCTGACTGTGAACCAGGAATCCGTGAACACTGCGGCCAAGATCGAACCCGCGTCTTTCGAGTCAGCATCCGAGCGCCGTAACCACTGAGCCACCATGGCGGGGCAGTTCTTTTCTGGGTCTGGCGACTTTTCGTGGAACGCTTGGCTAATATATTTACATGATCTGCTATGATCAATGTGTTGTATTCGCCCCAAATTACAGCGGTGGCCTACCAAGACGCGTTGGCTGCTATATTGGTTAGCAAACACGTGAAGAATTTGTGCATAAATATGCAGCCGCCGTTTTCACTCTAGCGTCTGTATATACTTAATCTATGATTACCCCAATCGATTCCTCCTTTTCATCAGGTTTATCATCCAGGCCGCCTTTTCGTCTTGCGCCCGCCTGGATAGCGTTGTGTTTATTTGGGTACCAAATAGACATCGGATAATCGTTAAGTACACGCGCTTCGCGAAATTGTTGCGTGCAGTGACTAACTGCCCCTGTTTTGGAACATGTAAAGCAGCGATTCCACGAGAGGTCGTGGTGGAAAACTGCAGTCCTGGAAAATGGTGCAGCTACGGCGATTATTATTACTCCTATCTCCTATCAGTTCTTATAAGTGCATTGCGTAAGAGACACAGAAAGAGTGATGCATAACAATAAGTGAATGAAAAATACGCCGCGCAATAGAAGGAAAAGAACTGAAGACACTTCAGCTAAGCCGTAATGGTATGAAGCGATAGGGTAATCGGTTAATCCCATATATGCAGAAGGTCTTTCTATACTTTACATTCGCCGCCGCGATGGCTCAGTAGCTATGGTGCTTGGCTGCTGACCCGAAAGACGCTGGTTGGATCCCGGCCGCGGTGGTCGAATTTCGATGGAGGCGAAATTCTAGAGGCAAGCGTACTGTGCGATGTCAGTGCCCGTTAAAGAACCCCAGGTGGTCGAAATTTCCGGAGCCCTTTACTACGGCGTCTCTCATAGCCTGAGTCTCTTTGGGACATCAAACACCCATAAACCACAAACGAACGTTTTACATTCATAGATCCCTGGGAGTCCTAAAACGCTCCAGGCGCGGTGCCGCAGCGGTTAAGCGATGCGCCACTGCCCTGGGATAGCAGGTGCTCCCAGCGGTGTGTGTGCGGCCCAGGTTGGTCTTCCCGAGAGACCAGTCATTAATTTAACTGCTACTCGCTACGATGGGAAGTGTGCTCACTATCCGGTAGGCAGGTTGTGATGACGCCGCTAGTTCACGTTACCTAGGTTACCGGATTTTTTTGGTGAATGGGGCCTTTAATGCCATTGACGTAAAGATAGAGCTACAGTGCAGAATAGCAAGGCACTGTAATGATACCAGTTCAAGGTCTATAAAGTGCAACAGGAAGAAGTGAGGTACAAAGTGCGCCCATGATGAGAGGATGATAAATGAAAGCAAGCGGATAACAAGAGCTCGAAGCGGGCAACAATCTGATGGAATGGCAAAGTGGAGAAAGTATGAACGCAAGTTCTGAAATATGCGGCTTTAGGTCATTCGATTGCTGAGGTCACAACCCTCATGAATTTCGCGTATTTTTTATTCAGTGAATCTTTGTGATACGGTTGCAATGCGTTTTAAAATCTTCGCTTGCGTGCCAATGAAAGAACGAAAAAACGTGAACGAAGCCCAGACGAAGACGTATGGCTTAGCTTTGCACTTGTTCTTAATGCCCATTCCATGATATCAATCTAGGTACAGATTGGTGTTCTCAATACGAATGTAGTGCTGGTTTAATTAATATTAAAGGCAACCAGAAATCCCATAGCTGCTCTCGCAGCTCACCCGCTTACATAGATAAGTTGATTTTCTATCAGTGGCATTGCCTACGAAACAAAAAGAAAAGTAGTTGCTCTGTTTTAAAAAGGTGAAATCATAATTACGAAGTTAACACCCTTCTCGATTTCTTCATTCTTAGCAAAGAGCTTAGAAGCCTACATTACTACCTTAATTTCAATATTTGTAAACTATGTCGGAAGCAGTTTATTTACCGCGCAGCTTTTTCTGCTAACCTTGCCTTGATTAGTTGTACTAACAAATGCACATTAGAACTACACAACGGAAGCAATGCGATCCCAATTTTTTCTTTTTACTTTGACAGTGACACCAACAATGTTGTTTTGTACAAAATTTTCATCACATATCATTATAAAACTCTACGTAAACCTATTAAACCCACAAATATATCAAATATCTCGCTTTTTTTTTGCGAAACTGAAATTCTTAACATTCGCGTTCCGCACTGCTCTGTCTTTAACCGCTCTCTTCTGGATTATCCAGCTGTTTTATGTCTCGGCGTGCAAAATGCCACTTGTAGGCTGCTAATATTGCTCCACTGGCATGCCACCATCCTAAAGGCCAACCTACCTGCATTTGTCAACTAAAATGTTGAAAATGTCTAAATACAAAAATACAGATAAATATTAATCCTACCGGAAGCAAAAGCATGATTTGGTTCATGGCATTTGTTATTTTCAGCTGTACCTCCCATTTATATTGTCACGTTATAGTGACGGCCGTCCAGCGGTCAGGAAGACACCAACAAGTCTTGTAAACGAAGCTCTTTATTTGGGCTGACTTGCGCCCTCAAAATAACTGAATCACTCGGTGGCGGCGTAAGCAACAAACGTGCTCGTCGGTCATCGATCTACGAATGTCCGCCGCTCGCGGCATCGCTCAATTTAAAGGCGGCAAGGAAACTTCCAGATAACAGGACAAGATCATCTACAGTAATCTAGAAAAACCTAGATGCAGCCCTTCATGGCTGCGATCAATCGAGATTAGTCTGGTCACTTCTCGCGCCACGAACAAAAGTGATAACAACCCTTTCCTGCAGCCTTGAGCGTGAACGAACAAACATTACAATGATACGTGGCATTACCCCCCTTCCAAAGAAGCATCGTCTCGATGCTTTAAAATGAAAATCAACACGGAGAATGAAACTTCGAGTCCTTTAGCGTTCATAAAATGGCTTCAGGCGTACGACATGTACGACTTCCGGGCGTGGGCGGCGTCGCTGAGATGCTGTCGTGCCGTCGGGGATGACTTCATAGTCGAGGTCACCGATGCGACGGAGAACCCTGTACGGGCCAAAGTAGCGTCGCAGCAACTTTTCGCTCAATCCGCGGCGGCGAACTGGCGTCCATATCCAAACCCGATCACCTGGCTTGTAATGCGTGTCTCGTCGGCGCAGATTGTAGCGTCGGGCGTCGGTGTGCTGCTGGTCTTGAATGCGAAGCCGTGCAAGTCTTCGGGCTTCTTCGGCGCGATGAAGGTAGGCGGCGACGTCGAGGTTGTCTTCGTCGGCAACGTTCGGGAGCATTGCGTCGAGTGTTGTCGTGGGCTTCCTGCCGTATACCAGCTGGAATGGAGTAAACCTGGTTGTCTCCTGGGTGGCAGTATTATAGGCGAAGATCACGTAGGGCAGAATAGAGTCCCACGTCTTGTGTTCGGCGTCGATGTACATGGAGAGCATGTCTGCGATGGTCTTGTTCAGACGCTCTGTGAGTCCGTTGGTTTGCGGATGATAGGCAGTTGTCCTCCGATGGCTTGTCTGGCTGTACTTTAAAATGGCTTGCGTCAGTTCCGCTGTAAATGCTGTTCCTCTGTCTGTGATGAGTACTTCGGGTGCGCCGTGTCGGAGGAGAATTTGTTCGACAAAAAATTTCGCAACTTCTGTTGCGGTACCACTAGGCAACGCTTTTGCTTCGGCGTAGCGGGTCATGTAGTCGGTGGCCACGATGATCCACTTGTTACCTGATGATGAAGTAGGAAAGGGGCCGAGTAGGTCCATCCCGATTTGCTGAAAGGGCTTAGTTGGCGGTGGTATGGGGTTCAGGAGTCCGGCTGGTCTAGTCGGAGGCGTTTTGCGTCGTTGACACTCACGGCACGTTTTCACGTAATGGGAAACGTCGGTAGCTAGCCGCGGCCAATAGTACTTCTCCTGGATGCGGTGCAACGTGCGAGCAATCCCGAGATGCCCTGCAGTCGGCTCATCATGGCATGCCTGCATAATTTCTTGCCTGAGATTTTTGGGCACGACAAGAAGATGCACTGTCCTGTTGGGCGCGAAGTTCTTCTTCAGAAGGACATTATTGTGAAGGACGAAGGACGACAGTTGGCGCTTGAACCCTCGGGGAGGCGATGCGGTCTTGCCTTGCAGATAATCAACAAGGCTTTGCAACTCAGGATCCGAGCGCTGCTGCTGCGCGAAACTGCTCGCGCTTACCGGTCCTAAGAAAGCGTCGTCGTCTTCCTCTTCCGGTGCTGCGTCGACGGGGGCTCGCGACAAGCAGTCTGCGTCGGAATGCTTGCGGCCAGATTTGTAGACTACAGTTATGTCGAATTCTTGAAGGCGCAGGCTCCAACGCGCAAGGCGGCCGGAGGGATCTTTCAAATTGGCTAGCCAGCACAGAGCATGGTGATCGCTCACAACCTTGAATGGTCGTCCGTACAGGTAGGGGCGAAATTTCGACGTGGCCCAAATAATGGCGAGACATTCTTTCTCGGTGGTCGAGTAGTTGGCCTCGGCTTTCGACAGTGAACGGCTAGCGTACGCGATAACCTTCTCCTGTCTGCCATTTTTCTGAACTAGGACCGCTCCTAAGCCCACACTGCTTGCATCGGTATGAACTTCGGTTTCAGCATTTTCATCAAAGTGCCCGAGCACAGGAGGGGACTGTAAGCGGCGCTTCAGTTCGTTGAAAGCTTCCTCTTGCGGCCTTTCCCATTTAAAAGGCACGTCAGCCTTGGTAAGTTGGGTCAAAGGTTCAGCGATGCGCGAAAAGTTCTTGACGAATCGCCGGTAATAAGCGCATAATCCAAGGAATCTGCGTATAGCCTTCTTGTCATTAGGCTGTGGAAACTCTGCGATCGCAGCCGTCTTCTTGGGGTCTGGGCGAACTCCATCCTTGCTTACGACGTGACCAAGGAACAGCAGCTCCTCGTAAGCGAAGTGGCACTTCTCTCGTTTCAGTGTCAGGCCTGAAGACTTGATCGTTTCCAGCACTATCCGAAGCCTTCTGAGGTGGTCTTCAAAGCTTGAGGAGAAGACAACAACGTCATCTAAGTAGACTAGGCAAATCTGCCATTTCAAGCCTGCGAGCACCGTATCCATTACTCGCTGGAACGTCGCTGGGGCAGAGCAGAGGCCGAATGGCATCACCTTGAACTCGAAGAGTCCGTCTGGCGTGATGAACGCAGTCTTCTCGCGATCTCTTTCGTCGACTTCAATTTGCCAGTAGCCGCTCTTCAGGTCCATCGATGAGAAGTACTTAGCGTTGCACAGCCGGTCCAGTGTATCGTCGATGCGGGGGAGGGGGTAGACATCCTTCTTCGTAATGTTGTTCAGGCGGCGGTAATAGACGCAAAAGCGAAGGGTGCCGTCTTTCTTTTTCACTAGGACGACCGGTGCTGCCCAGGGGCTCCTCGATGGCTGGATGACGTCGTCACGAAGCATTTCCTCAACTTGATTGCGGATAGATTGACGTTCTAACGGCGATACGCGGTAGGGGCTCTGTCGCAGTGGTCGTGCGTGTTCGTCTGTGACAATGCGGTGCTTGGCAAGCCGGGTTCGTCGCACATTCGATGCTGATGAGAAGCAATCGGTGTACCTTTGAAGAAGACTGCGTATTTGGTCTTGTCTGCTCCGGGGTAATGCCGGGTTGATGTCGAACGTGGGTTGATGGCCTTGTTCAGATAGTTCTGCAGGTTGGTCGGGTAGGGCAAATACGTCTCTGATGTCTGCCAGCTCGTCGAGGAAAGCAATCGTCGTACCTTTGTTTAGATGCCGGTATTCTTCGGTGAAGTTGGTTAGCAACACCTGGGCTCGGCCATTTCGGATTTCGGCGACTCCCCTCGCGACGCCCAATCCTCGATCCAGGAGTAACTGGGTGTTCCCCTCGATAACACCTTCGGCATTTTCGATGTGTCCAGTACCTATGCCGACGAGAACACTTGATCGGGGCGGCACGCTCAATGCTTCATCGAGGACGTTTAAGGCAACGTGATGAGTCGCGCTCGTCGCAACAGGTATGGCTTTTTCTGTGGAAAGCTTGATCGACTTAGATCGAAGGTCGATGATCGCCCGATGTTCGTTCAGGAAGTCCATTCCCAAAATCACGTCTCTCGAGCATTGCTGTAGGATCAGGAAGGTTGTCGCATAGGTTCTCCCATTTACAGTAACTCTCGCGGTGCAGCGTCCTGACGGCGTAATCAGGTTGCCACCTGCGGTGCGGATCAGCGGGCCATCCCAGGTTGTTGTCACCTTCCTGAGTCGGACAGCGAGTGGCCCACTCATGACGGAGTAGTCAGCTCCGGTGTCCACCAAGGCAGTAACCGCGTGATCGTCGATCATAACTTCAAGGTCACTTGTTCGCGTTTTCGCATTGCACGTTGTCTTCGGTGTACGATCTCGGCTTCGTCGAGTAGTGAGGCTGCGGTGGGCGTACTGTGACGTTACTTCACTGGGCAACGGTAAAAGCTTCAAGTCTGGCCGCGTCGTTGTCGTCGGTGTCGTCGTCGTCGGAGCTGTCGTCGTCGGTGTTGTCGTCGTCGGTGTTGTCGTCGTCGGTGTTGTCGTCGTCGGTGTTCTCGTCGTCGGTGTTGTCGTCATCGGTGTTGTCGTCATCGGTGTTGTCGTCGTAGTTGAGGCATGGTCTTGCGTACTCGTCGATGGAGGATCTTTATCATTTCGCTTAGAAGCAACCTCACCTCCAGAGGCTGCTTTATTTAGTTTAACCTTCGGGGGCTGGGGGAGCGTCCACGCACGGCGTAACCTCGGCTAGGAGAAACAAAGCGCGGTGACGATGGCGACGGGGAACGTGATAGGGGGCTGTACGGTGAGCATTCTTCCCGACGCAAAAACTCCTCGATTTCCGCTGGTCGCTGGCCGGGTCGGTGTTGGTGGCACCCGGGGCTGCTGAATAACGATTGGAGTAGTCGTCTGGGGCAAGCTCATGGTGGACGTTGCTACTTGATTTCGCTTCCGGGTAGGGTCCGTCAGAGTCCCGAACTCAGGTGCGTCCCCTAGCAGACGTCGGCTTGCGCGGTGGACTGGAGTCAGGTCTTGCGGTGAATGACTCAGAGGGCTGGCGTCACGACTTGTAGGGGGTGTCCGGAACGTAGAAGGCTACCCAGCACCTCCACCAGATGTCACGTTATAGTGACGGCCGTCCAGCGGTCAGGAAGACACCAACAAGTCTTGTAAACGAAGCTCTTTATTTGGGCTGACTTGCGCCCTCAAAATAACTGAATCACTCGGTGGCGACGTAAGCAACAAACGTGCTCGTCGGTCGTCGATCTACGAATGTCCGCCGCTCGCGGCATCGCTCAATTTAAAGGCGGCAAGGAAACTTCCAGATAACAGGACAAGATCATCTACAGTAATCTAGAAAAACCTAGATGCAGCCCTTCATGGCTGCGATCAATCGAGATTAGTCTGGTCACTTCTCGCGCCACGAACAAAAGTGATAACAACCCTTTCCTGCAGCCTTGAGCGTGAACGAACAAACATTACAATGATACGTGGCAATATAAACGCAATCTTATACTACCAGTCAGCTATTGCGTTTTCTGGGTGCCCAGCTTAATTAACATTTCCAATTACACTAACAAGAAGATCTCGAACGAGTGTAAGTTACGTAAGGAATAAGGGTTCTGCTGAAAGGCTAGTCGCTATTAGAAATGTGCTGGCTAATTCCTTCCTATTTTGTTTTCGTTCATCGTCATATAAATTATTGCAATGCCTCATGGGATGTGACCTACCCTTCGCGACTGATAGCGACCGGCACTCCATGTCACTGCATTTGATTGCTTACGAAATCACCCCGTAGTCATGAAATCTCGGTGTCTTGGTGACGTGACTTATAGGCCACTGTACAAGTTTTTTTTATAAATCTGCCATTGAGAGACATTTTTTTTGGAGCTTATTCATCGTTGCCAGCTCATAAATTCTTACGGAGCTCAGTACGAATTTAATCGCAGCCTATTACTACCAAGGGCTCCAGTTGATTGCGACAACCACTCAATTAGTTTCGTGTTAACGCGGAAATCTCGGCATAAAATGTTCATATAGCTTTGTCTTCACGCCATCTCATACGCATAAATAACGTAATGTGGCTTTTTCTTTCTTAGGCTATCCCGAAAGCTGTTCAGCTTTCTTGCTTTCCTGGTGTTTGTTTCTCGAATGGGTTCGTTAAGGCCTCTGCCGCTTGTGCTTATTCGCTGAGTTTGTATTACTGCCTATCTGCCACTAATTTTTTATTGCTTTTGAAAGCACCTTGTTTTACCTCTCGTTCCTTTCGCTCTATTCTGTCTGTTCCTTTTTATTTTCGGTGTGGTAATTTCTGCGCTCTTACTCACCCGTTTTATGCGGTCATAAAAGGTTCCGTTAGAGTCTTATACTCATAGGCGTTCTGCAGGAATGCTTGGCTGAAGTTTCACTTCTGTATCACATTTTTATACATAAGTTGAAATGAAATGAAGACCAGCTTTTTCTGCAGCGCTTAAATAGACAATGAAGAAAAGTTGAAGCCAGCCTGCATCGATGTATTTCAGCGTTCCAATTAAAAAGGGCTACTTGCCATGAACACTTAGCTTTTCAAAAAAAAAGCAGCTTCCACGCAGTAGCTTACGTTTCAACGCTTAAACCAATAGCTTAAACCCTCCGCCATTCTCACAACGAAACTGCAATGACACCAAGAGCGATTTCTAACGCGGACCTCTGAGCCTATGAGCGGCTCACCATCTACTCCCTGACAATAAGAGTGGAAACCTTTTTATTTTGACGCCAAAGGTTTTGAATCGCGTGTGGGAAATATTGCGGCAGTTTCAATCCAATTTACTCCCAATAATTTTTCTTCAGCTGGAGTACAAACCTGAACATAAGGGCCAAAGAATTCCAATTACCCAGCCACAAATCTCCCTAGAGTTGTTCTCACTTCCCCTTTAGGGAGGGCGACGGGCGTATGTATAAGTATGCGACGCGCCTCATTAGGCATTGCCGCTCAGCTCGGAGTCGTCAGAGGCACCCTTTCCCCACTCACGTAGAATATAGACGGCATGCAGGCGGCGGACTCCCTGGACATCACCGACGTTATGAGGAAGCAGAAGTCGTTGAAGAAGTACGTGGCCGCCGAGCAGCACATGAACTGGTTGAAAATGACGAATGCTTCCTGCTGGAGCAGCCCTCCGAAAAGCACCAAGGCCAAGCCCTGAAAAGAGGGATTGACGAGAATGCGCGTTAGGGTTCGCAATGTGGGAACCAAAGCGGTGCGAAGGCATGTTGCTGCATGCCCCACCCGCCCCTTGACGACCGCTCGTGGTGCGCACCATTAAGGCCCGTTCACACTTGCCCAAAAATCCGGCGTGCGAAGCAGATTCGGCCGCTTTTGACGCCGCGGAAAACGGTGCGACGTGGGCAATCGGGCTGTACCGATTTCCGCTGCGCGGCGACAAACATGGCGGCGCCCTTCGAAGCCGGACCCCTCGCTTCGGATTGAAATCTCGTTGTTGCTGCCTTTTTCAGTGCGTTCGCTGGCCAGAAATGCGGCACACGTCTTTCGCTTCGTCTCACCTCGCCTCTAAGAAGACGTGTAAGTGATAAAAATTTGCTTTATTTTTTTTATTCACAGTGACGATTCTGCCGCTCCTAGGCTTAACAGCAGAGTCGGGTTGTTGAAAGTAATGGTTCTCGCCCTGACAGCCAGATGGCTCCACTATAGGCTGGGTTTCTTTTTGCGTCTGTGCTAGTATACGCTGAACTAAAAGATGATTATTACGAAAGAAAATTTCACGACATTCAGAACGATCAACGCAGACTGTGGAATACTGTGAACGATTTAACTGGCCGAGGGCGAAAAACTCATACCGTGAATGAAATTGTAATCGATAATGCCAGCGTAGTTGGGAAAGAGCTTGTGAATGAAATGAATCGACACTTTATTAGCACAGGGGTATATAGTGGACAAAACTCAGAAGTGGATAGTTTTATGACTGGAGGGCAGGTTGATTCCATTATGCTTGCACCAGCGACCCCTGCTGAAATTGAAAGAATTATCATGGCGCTAGAAAACAAAGCTGCAGGCGGGGAAGGCGAAATAAAGACCTTACCTGTCAAGCATGTCGCTCATCTTATTAGTCCTGTATTAACTCATATAATAAACGAGATGCTTACACGTGGTGTGTTCCCAGATGAGTTAAAAATAGCTAAGGTCACCCCTGTTTATAAAGGTGGAGATGAGAAAAAGCTTACCGACTACAGGCCGATATCTGTTCTGCCGGTATTTTCCAAGATATTTGAACGTGTTATCAATGATAGGCTCTCGTCTTTTTTTCATAAACACGATGTAATTACCAAGTCGCAGTATGGCTTTCAAAAGGGTAAGTCTGCAGAACAAGCTTTGATAAACATAAAGGACAAAATAATTGAAAACATCGAAAACAAACTGCTTACTCTGGGAATCTTCTTGGACTTGAAAAAGGCATTCGATACTGTGCAACACGATATCCTTCTTAAGAAGCTTGCTGTGTACGGTGTCCGAGGTGTAGCGAAGAATTTAATTACATCATATCTCTCAAATCGGTATCAGTATGTATGCGTCGATAGTCTGGTGTCACAAAAATTGAAAGTCGAATATGGCGTCCCTCAAGGATCAATCTTAGGACCCCTCTTATTTCTTGTATACATAAATGATATAACGTCAATACCAAACTCCCCTGAAATAATAATGTATGCTGACGACACAAATATCTTCTTCACTGGCACCACTAAAGAGGGCATAGAATCATCAGCTAACAGTTACCTCCTGCATCTTTCCAGATGGCTTAAAAGCAACCGGCTGAGTTTAAACACATGCAAAACCAAATACATAATTTTTAAGCCAGCAAATAAAAGAGACCCCTACTGTGTTCATCTGAAATTTGAGGACACGATACTGG
Organism: Amblyomma mixtum; assembly: GCF_055824585.1. Taxonomy (NCBI): domain Eukaryota; kingdom Metazoa; phylum Arthropoda; class Arachnida; order Ixodida; family Ixodidae; genus Amblyomma; species Amblyomma mixtum. The sequence continues at coordinate 173,389,123 of NC_143016.1, forward strand.
AAGAAGTCACAGAGCAAAAGTTCTTGGGCGTATGGTTTACAGAGGACCTTACATGGAATACTCACGTTAACAAATTAAAAAGTGAGCTATCTCGAGTTACTGGTTGCATGTATAAAATACAAAATATACTACCCACCTGGTTGAAGCAAGCATTATACCATTCACTTTTTTATTCAAAACTCAGTTACGGCATTCTAGTATGGGGAACTACGACAGCTTCAAACTACAACAAACTAATCATGATACAAAAGAAAATATTGAGAATGTGTGAAAACTATATTGGTGACAAACGAGGACTCCGAACAAAACCGCTCTTCATTAAACACAGCATGCTTAAAGCAGATCAAGTTTATTATTTCAAACTACTTCAGTGGATTTATAAAAATAGGCTGCACACAATACCCGTAGACAGTTGCACTTCATACCCAATACGTAGACCACACCATCTCAAGCCCGCCACAAGAACTAATTACGGAAGGCAAACATTGAATTATCAAACAATTAACATATTAAACAGTGATCACTTTAATGTACAATACACACAATCCTTCCACAACTTCAAAAAGAACTGTAAAAAGCTATTAGTGGGCAGTGACATTGCATTCTCTTTTTGTTAACTTGCGCTCATCCCTGATAACACATGTAACCTCAGCTACGTTGCATTATGTTATGTTATTTCTATTATTTATGTTATATTATGTTATGTTATTTCTCTGTTCGGTTGTACAATGTATTTGCCATTGTTTCAGCATGTACCCTACACATCAGTCTCAACCTTGTTTTTTTTTTCTGAAATGCTTGTGTGTACTGATCTATTTACTGCAAATGCGATTTATTTTTCGGACCAATGAATTGTGGTTTTTCTTTTCTTTGATTGGCTTCTGATGCAAGCCAATTTTGTTATTACATAATACGTATTGCTTATGCCTTTTCTTCCTCTTTAAAATATACTATGTTCAAGAAAAACTAATGCTGTGAAGACATGTGATCTAAATAACTGAATTTTTTTTGCTTTCTGTTGTGTGCTAAAAATGTTTCGCAAATATGTGTGTAAATGACACGTTATGCTGCCTTGAACTGTGGGGGCGCAGAGGCTCTGTCAGGCATTTTGCCTTTACCTCTGCCCCCTACACGGAGAGAATCCGTGACACAATAAAGAAAAAGAAAAAGAAAAGTGTGAATGCGCCTGCGTTTAACGTACGTAAGCATGCCTACGCTTATGGCACGTAGACAGCGTAAATTTATGCTCTTTTCTCACTATATCTGTGTACGCCGCTAGCAGCAACGCGGTGTGGAAAAGCGAGAAACAGCAGCGGCGCGGCGGATCCGCCTCGCCCGCGCGTGAACAAGTGAGAACAGGTCCTTGTTTTTGCGGCGAGCGAATCCGCTTCGCTCGCCGGATTTTTGGGCAAGTGTGAACCGCACTTGTGCTAGCTAACTGAGCTTCATTCATCAGGTTTCTTGTAGCTGCTGTCGGTGGAGGTGTACGGGCACAGAAGTGAACGCCAGTGATCATGTGACTATCCCGTGCTCTCAGCCCTTGCTTTTTCAGGCTGGCTGTTCCTTCATATCTACTCCTACAGCACCACACAGAGGCAACGACTACGAGGACTCACAAAGCAGAAGCGCTGACTCCCAACAAAAATTTTATTTCACTCACTAACAAATATGGCTGAACACGTGTGTACCTACCACCTCCTCATTAAAGGGAACTAAAAAAATTGGCGGGGGCTTAGCTTTGGTTAAGCCTGGTAGGTTGCGAAAGAAGGTGTTTTATACTGCATATGCAGCGCCGCTAGTGGGAAGAGCGCGGCGCGCCGTGCCAAGCGGCCGCCGTTACCCGACGAACCAAGTTGGTAACACGTCTCTCGCTCCTGGTATGACGTCAGCCATAACGTCACTAGCGCCTCTAGCGGGAGGAGCGCGGCGCGCCGTGCCAAGCACCCACCGTTACCCGACTAGAGATGTGAAGGCCTGAAAAAAACACTGCAATTTTGGAAGAAAAAAAAACGTTTTTTTTTTCGTTTTTTTTTTTTTCAGACGACAAAAAATGGATAGAAACATCGAAAATTTCACAATCCAATTTCAAGGTCTAATGATTTCTTGCTTTCAGTTTAGGTTTTTGTTTTTGCTTTGAAAGCCATAAGAGTGTGCATCTTTGAACGATTGGAGAGTAGTCGTCATGGCCGGTACCAGGTAGTGCTTTTAAAACGTTCGTGCTGCGAGTACGCGGGTTGGAGGCCAGGTCACATGTAAGAACTAGGCTTGACTTAAAAACACACTAATACTTGAACTCACGGCTGAAGCGGAACAAAATGGCTGCAGATTCTACAGCGCGACACACACGGCATAAATAACATAGGCTGCTGTGCACGTAAGCGATTCTAGCCAAATACAAGTCCAGCTTCTTGACTTCCAACAAAGCAGACTACAGAGCATCCGCAGGAATTTGGTCCAGGACAGGGATCTTCAGCAAAGCACGTGGCCCCATTTACCTGGTGACAAGGCCCCTGCACCAACCCGCCGCTAACTCCTCTGGCTTGCCGACTGCTGCAGATACCACAATCAACCGCCAGCTGCGAACGAAACTGGTCACGTTTCGGAAACGTTCGAACAAGGATTCACAACAGGCTTTGAAGGGAACGCGTTCGAAAGCTCGTGTATGTGCAGTGGAACCTAGCTGTGGATACAATTAAGCGTAGAAAGTTGGGCTAGTTGGTTGCTAGTACTATTGTGAGACATTCCAGCGGCTAAAAAGATGAGGACGAAGGTAGACAGTAAATGGTAATTGATGGTAAATGATGCCAAAAAGAGGCCTATGTGCAAAATTAAATACATCAAACCTCTTGTTGATTGTGAAGTTGGTGTGGTATACAGCATCCCCCTCGCCTGTGGCAGACGGTACGTCGGACAGACGGGACGCTGCCTCAACAAACGCTTGCTAGAGCATCGCCGGACAGCTCACTCGTTATCTGGCGGAGGTCACCTAGCTGACCACATTCGTCGTTGCTCACACAAACCAGCATGCAAGGCGTTTTTAGAAAGAACAAGTGTGATGCGTAAGTTTAAGACTCAAAAGAGCCGAGAAATTTTTGAAACGTTCAGCATTATCAGTGATAAAGAAAACTGCGTCAGCAGCCCTTCTGTGGCGCTACACAAAAAATAAATTGATTACCTGAAGGCAAACGGGTTGATTCAGCCAGGTAGGCGATAAATAGAAGGTGCGCCGATGTGGCAAACATGAGTGCCATAGAACAGGCGCCATCTGCATTTTTTTTTATTATGGGTTTGTCTTGTCACAGATTACTTTTCTTTGCGCCCCCTTTTGTATATTATAGCTGTTTGTGAAACCGGCGTTCGTCCTCTCTCGTCTACCTTCGTCCTCGTCTTTTTAGCCGCTGGAATGTCTCACAATAGTACTGTGGATACAACTTCAATCCATGCTGCTGCGCGTAGTGCCGCATCCCGCGACAGTGACTCTGAATCCAATATGGAGTGACTTATAGATCAGTTTTCATGTTCCCTTTGTCGGTGCAATAGAACAAGAAGTTCGTTCCACAAATACGATATTTATATCTCCATATTCGCCTGAAGTGCAAATCATTATTTATCTTCTCGGTGCAATAGAACAAAAACTTCGTTTCACAATATGACATCTATAACTACATATTCAACTGAACTTCGGAGCATTATTATTGATCGTTGTGCTGTTGTAAATAAATCTGTTTTAACCCGTTTTGCAAAATTTGCAATTTTTTATGAAAAAAAACCTGAAAAGAATGGTTTTTTTTCATGCCATTCAAAATTTCTTGAAATTTTACATCTCTATACCCGACGAGCCGAGTTGGCAGCCCGTCTCTCGCTCCTGGTATGACGTCACGCTGTGACCTCACTAGGCATGGTATGACGTCAGGGGTCATTCTAAAGTCCAAACGAGCCAAGTGGCCGCCGCTACGTGAAAGGCCGTTCTTGGTAGTAGTATTGCTTTCGCAATAAAATCGACTTACGATTATTCAATTCAATTCAATTCTTTTTATTATCATTTCTTCAGCACAGTACATAACATCACTGTCTGGATCCTTAGCCAAAGGCTAGTTATGGATCCATGCAATAAAAGCAAAGAGATTAGTGAGGACAAATGCTTTCTACATGCATGCCAAAATAATACACATAAGAATGGTGGGAAAATGCAAAGCGTACAAGCAAGAGGGTTCAAATTACAGAAATACAAGAGGGCTCACTACAAAAAAAAAATAGAAGAGTGTGCAAAAAAACATGAAGGCAGGAACAGCATTCTTTATACAAAATAAACGCAGTTGCCTTAGAAGTGATTATTCAATGACATATAAATGGCAAACCCAACATGCTTCTCGGTAAAGCGAATTTTGAGCGCAGCTGCTCTGCGGTATTTGAACCATAGGCGACCGCAGACAGAACATGCACTGCCGAACGGCGGCGGATCTGGATTTAATCACCGCAGCGCGCACAGCCATCCGCCGCCGCTGAGCTTATTGCTGAGCCTCTTCTCGGGCGAATCCTCACTGGAAACACTTGCAAATGTCATTGCAGGCTTAGTTAGTCACGGGAAACTACGCAAGAAAAGATGTCAACTAAAACTGATGTCACCCGTTAGACACAGTTCAGCGGCAGTTGAAGCGACGGAAAGGGAACTGACGCAATTCCGTTGTGTTCTCCTCCTCACTCTTGTGTTGGGTCAGTCCTTGCGTCGTTGGCTGTGTTAGGCGCGGTACGGGCAGATGCGCAACAAGATGCCGCGAAACGCCTCTCAGGAAGGCCCTACAATTCGCTGGGTTCTCCCCCGCGGGTTTCGATCGCACTTGAGCAGTTGCGCTATTCTGGCGTGTTGATGCTAGGAAGCACACGAAATTCGTCGTCCACTTTCCTCTCGAAACTAATGGAACGCAGTCGAGGCCATCCCGAAAGGCATACATTGAGGAGTTCAGCAGGCAGCGCAGCATAGAAACGATAACTTATCTTCCATATCCATGCATTTTCTGACCACAAAGCGGGTGAATGCTGTATGCCAATAAATTCCGTGTGTCCGTTGGTGGAAGCCTCCACCTGGCACGGCTCACGGCTGCCAGGAATCAAATTGGAAACAGAGAAATCCCCTCTTCATTTGTGGGGGAGAGAGGGAAGAGGCCGGAAGGTGGCGGTCAAGGAAAAAGGAAGAGAGACTTTAATGAATACAGGAGAGGTCTGCCTGGTTGTTAGCCTAGCATGCTACTCCACGTGAGGGTGAAAGAAGAAAAGAGTAGAATAAAAGGGAAAAAGAGAGAGGAAAAGGGGGAAAAGGTACACGGTGAAATGAATCATACTCATCACTGACGCACTCACAAACACAGATGACTATCGAAGGATGTCCACAGAACTCGTATCCCTAAGAAAAACAAAAGCCGAAGCGGCATCACTCCATGGTTCATGGACATGCTCCAGATGAACGGGGTCGTCCTTATGGAGTACTAAAGCACTTAACAGTGCCTTGCGATGGTTAATAAATATCTGGCAGCAGCAGATAAAGTGTCCAAGATCCTCGCGCACACCACATGTCGGGCACAGAGGGCTACTTGATGCACCAATTTTACAAAGATAGATAGTATTTAGTGAAGCAACGTCCAGGCGAATTCGGTGCAGGCAATTACGATCACGTCTCTCTAAACTGCGTGGCATGCGGAAGTCACAAGTGGGGTCGATACGAAGAAGTGGTCTATATTGACGCTGCGGACCAAACCACAAAGAGCGTTGCGTCTGCCAGGATTTAGTAGCCATAAGTCTCGCGCTATCACTACGAGAAAAGAGTACGGGTAAGAGCAAGGAGGTGTCGCCATGCGCCGACCTTGCTGCACCGTCAGCGTGATCGTTGCCTGCGAGGCCGCAGAGAGCGGGCAACCACTGCAGCACAACACGGCGACGTAGCTAACAGGCCTTGGTGTCTAATCTGTTCAAGTCATCAACAATCTGCTCCTGAAGGCTTCCTGTTGACTTTATCGGTTGTAGTGCAGCGCGAGTGTCACTGAAAATAACCCACGCTGTTGGCGGTTGTTGCTGAGTGTAAGTAAATGCTGCTCGCCGAGCAGCCAGCTCGATAGCAGTAGTCGTGGTGCGGTGACTGAGTGTCGCTTTAGTAGTGGTGCGCGTGGACGAAATTTAGAAACAAACCAGAGAGTGGCTGTCGTGGATGGAGGACGTTCTGAGACGGGCGGAAGAATGCGAAACGTGAGGGTGGTTGCCATGGAAACAACCCGGCGGGTGGCTACCGTGGAAAGACGAGGGTTTGGATGGGAGGGAGCATGGGAAGAGGAGCGGAGATATCAAAGCGGCTCGCGCGCCGGATGCCATGCTTCCCTTAAAGTGGCTGTATGTGAGCTTCCTTGGCAGTCAAACAGCGCTGTGCAGTGCTTGTGAATGGGTCTCATTGAAGCTGGACCTTATACGAGCGGTGCACAAAGCGTCGAAGACGTGCTCCGAGTCCGGCGAGCCGAAAAGCAAAGCCTTCGGAGAGTTGCTACACGGCTGACGGGAGATGCTGCTCTCGAGGGGAGAGCAAGAAGTATGCATGTGTAAAGAAGTGCAAAGAATACTAAGTGTTCAGTAAAGGTTGATGAGAAGAGTGAGATGTGTCATGTCATGCAAAGGAAAATGAAAGTCTAATGCTACGCATTGCCGTCTAATCGACCCATTGATCGCCTGTCAATTTTTTTCTGCTCGTGTTTCTGAATTATTTCGTTGATTGAAGTCTAAAGCTGTCCTTATTCTATTACCGATCACATTAGCAAATACTTCTAAGGAACGGACAGTAAGCTGGTCGGCCTGTAATGTTTCATGTCATTGACGTATCCTTTATTGTGGATTAAGATGACGTTAGCGTTCTTCCAAGCTTCTAGTACGCTCGAGGTCATAAGATAGTGTACGGGGTGGCTAGTTTTTCTAAAACAATCTCCACTCCGTTCTTCAGGAGATTTGCTGTTACCTGGTCTTCACCAGCTCCTAAGGCTTCCTTAACTTCCTCTTTCGTTACTGGCAGGATGTACGATTGCTGTGCTTAACTACCTCGTTCTGATTACCCTGGTTACTGTATAGATTTGTGCACAACTTTTTGGCTACTTAGCTATCTTATCCATATTGCTAATGACATTGCCCACTTTGTCTCTTAGCGCATACATCTGGTTTTTTACCTATGCCCAGTTTCCTCTTCACTGATTTTAGGCTAACTCGGTTCTTTAGACCATGCTCGAATTTCTTCATATTAAACCTGCTTATGTCGGCTACCTTGCGCTTATTTATCAACTCCATAGCTCTGCCAGCTTTATTCTGTTCGCAGGGTTAGCCGCTTTCATGCCTTGGCCTTTCTTAATCAGATTTTTCGTCTACTGAGATAGCTTCCCGGTATCCTGTCGAACCGTTCTACCGCCTACTTCTACGGAGCACTCCATAACAATAGCTGTGAGGTTATCGTTCATTGTTTCAACATTCCGGTCGTTTTCCTCAGTTAGAGTCGAATATCTGTTCTGCAACGATATCCTGAATGCATTTACTTTCCCTCTTACTGCTAACTGTTAATGGGCTTCCGCTTCACTAGTTTTTTCCGTTGCCTCTTCAACTCTAAGCTAATTCGAGACCTTCCGATGGTCGTTATGAGGCACTTTTCCGAGGACCTCCACATCCCGCACGATGCCAGGGTGAGCGCATAATATAAAGTCTTTTTCATGTTTTAGTCTTACTCTAGGCGCTCTTCCACGTCCATTTCCTGTTCTCTCGTTTGCGGATGAAGTTATCCATGATCTATAACATATTTATCGCTGCGAACTCTACTAATAACGCCCTCCTGGTATTCCTAGTGCCTATGCCAAGGTTATCTATACTGCATGGCGTCCAGCATATTTATGCACTACCCTGGCATTCAAGTCACCGATCAATCAATGCAGTGCACTGTGTTTTACTTTGCTCATTGCCGATTCTACGTCTTCATAGAAGGTTTCAACGATCTGGTCATCATGACTTGATGTAGGCGAGTAGGCCTGTACCACCTCGAGTTTGTATCTCTTATTAAGCCTAATTACGATAGCTTCCGCCCTCTCGTTAATTCCACAGAACTCCTATACGTTGCCTGTTATACCCTGATTGATGAGGAACCCAAAACCTAGGTTTCGTCTGTCTGCAAATCCAAGATAGCATAGTGCGTGCATTGTACGGTAACATGCAACTGTTGTATACATTTCTCTTGAGGAATATTGGTAAACTGTCATTCATGATCTGATAGAACCTCCTAAATGCGCTCCACCCCATTCTGATTCTTCCTGCAATTTCGCTTCCGTCATGCAGATCTGCACTCCAAATATAATTGAAAATAGAATCAGGACATCCTTAGACTTCAGTCAGCCAACTGATCAGGCAGGCTTTCGTAAAAGATACTCGACAATAGACCATATTCACACTACCGATCAAGTTATAGAGAAATGCACAGATTCACACTATCATTCAGGCGATAGAGAAATGCACAGAATACAACCAAACACTATACACAGCGTTCATTGATTACGAGAAAGCGTTTGACACAGCTGAAAACTCAGCAGTCATGCAGGCATTGCGCAATCAGGGTGTAGAAGAGTCTTAAGTGGAAGTACTGGAAAATATCTATAACGACTGCACCCCTACCATAGTCCTTCGTAAAGTCAGCAGTAAAATTCCAATAAGCAAGGGTGTGAGGCAAGGAGACGCGATCTCGCCAATGCTATTCACCGCCTGTTTACAGGAGGTGCTCCGAGGCCTGCATTGGGAACAGTTTGGGCTACGAGTTATTGGAGAATACCGAAGTAATTTGCGATCCGCTGATGACATTACCTTGCTAAGTGACTCATGAGATGTGCTGCAAAGCATAATTAATGAGTTATACAGGCAGACCAGAACGGTAGGTCTTAATATTAACGTGCAGAAAACCAATGGAATGTTCAACAATCGCGCAAGGGAACCGCAGTTCTCAGATGGAGTGGGGCGCTAGAAGCTGTAAGAGAATACGTCTGCTTATGGCAGGTAGTGGCTGCTGATCCCGATCATGAGGGGGAAATAATTATAATGATAAGAATGGGGTGGAGGGCATATAGTAGGCTCTCTCAGATCATGAATGGCAGTTTACCAATATCCCTCAAGAGAAAAGATTATACCGGTACCGGTATACCGGCCTTACCGGCCCTCACCTACGGGGCAGAAACGTGTAGGTTAACGAAGAGGGCTCCACCTAAGTTAAGGACAACGTAGCGAGCTGTGGAAAGACAACCTGTGGAAAGTGAAGCGTGTCGTTTCGTGTAAAGCAGTCTTGTAAGCGAACGTGATGTACGGCAGTATCCGGACCCTGTTCCCATGGTCATCGTCTGCATACATCGAAATCATGTCGGCAATTGTCTTGTTAAGCCGCTCAGTCAGTCCGTTCATTTGCGGATGGTAAGCTGTAGCCCTCCGATGGCTGGTGCCACTGAGTCGAAGTACCTCGCTCGTAAGTGCCGACGTGAAGGCGGTTCCCCTGTCAGTTAATACGACTGTAGGGGCTCCGTGACGAAGCAGAATGTTGTGAATGAAAAAATGTGAAACTTCGGCTGCGGTACCACGGGGAAGGGCCTTGGTCTCACAGTAGCGACTAAGATAGTGGCAACAGCAATATACCGGTTACTCATAGAAGACGCCGGAAATGGGCCGAGTAAGTCCATGCCGACCTGTTGAAATGGGAGGCGCGGGGGATCGATCGGCTGCAGGAGCCCGGCTGGTTTAGTCGGCGGCGTCTTCCGGCGCTGGCACTCACGACAGGTTCGGACGTAGCGGTGGACAACCGCAGCAAGCCTGGGCCAGTAGTACTTGTGACGTATGCGCGCCAACGTGCGGGAAAACCCGAGGTGGCCCGAAAGAAGGTCGTCGTGGCACGCACACAGAACTTCGTCACGAAGCGCTGTAGGTACAGCAAGCGGATAGACAGTGTCCGTTGGGCCGTAATTCTTTTTATAGAGGACACCATCGCGCAAGCAAAACGATGACAGCCCGCGCTTGAAGATTCGAGGAGGAGATGGAGCGGTTCCTTCGAGATACTCGTTGAGGGGAAGCAGTTCGGCGTCGGCCCTCTGTTGGCGGGCAAGGGTGGACGCGGTGACAGCACCGAGAAAAGCGGAATCGTCGTCGGACTCGCCCGTGGGGCAGGGAATAGGGGCGCGGGACAGAGTCAGCATCGCTGTGTTTCTGGCCGGACTTGTACACGATGGTGACATCAAATTCTTGTAGCCGAAGGCTCCATCGAGCAAGTCGCCCCGAGGGATCTTTCAGATTCGCCATCCAACACTATGAATCATGATCGCTCACAACCCGAAATGGGCGGCCATACAGGTACGGACGAAATTTCGTAACGGCCCACAGCACAACCACACATTCCTTTTCCGTGGTGGAATAGTTGACCTCGGAACGGGACAAGCTGCGACTGGCGTAAGCAATCACGCGTTCTAGACCATCCTGCCACTGAACAAGGACCGCACCGAGACCAACGTTACTGGCATCAGTGTGTAGTTCCGTGTCGGCTTCCTCGTCGAAGTGGTCCTGCCCCCCCCCCCCCCCCCCGAAGAAGGGTTCAGCGTCTTTCGTCAGGCGGGTCAGAGGCTCAGCTAGCTTGGAGAAATTATGAACGAACCGGCGATAGCACGCGCAAAGGCCCAAGAAACGACGCAGGCTCCGTTTGTCTGTGGGCTTGGGGAAGGCAGCTACGGCGGCCGTCTTTTCGGGGTCTGGACTAACGCCTCGAGCGCTGACAATGTGACCAAGAACCTTCAGCTCATGAAACGCGAAGTGACATTTCTCTGGCCTGAGAGAGAGACCAGCGGAAAGTATGGCCTCGAAAACAGCACGCAAGCGTTTCAGGTGCTCATCGAACGTGTCGGAGAAGATCACGACATCATCGAGATATACGAGGCACGACTGCCACTTCAGTCCAGATAGCACGGTGTCCATCATTCGTTGGAATGTGGCAGGGGCCGAGCATAAGCCAAAAGGGAGCACCTTAAACTCGTATAAACTGTCAGGGGTAATAAAGGCGGTCTTCTCTCGGTCGCGTTCGTCGACCTCTATTTGCCAATACCCACTGCGGAGGTCAAGAGACGAAAAATAGGTGGCATGGCGCAGGCGGTCTAGAGAGTCATCAATGCGTGGCATAGGGTACACATCCTTTTTCGTGACGTTATTGAGGCGCCTGTAATCCACGCAGAACCTGAGGGTGCCATCTTTCTTCGTGACGAGGACAACAGCGTACATCGCTTGTGCGCCCAACAGTATACCACAGAACTGACAAGTGCTAAAGATAAATTTTACTCTCAAGATTTACTATCAATCCTTCACTCTAACCCCAACAAATTCTGGCGCATGCTATCTAATAAACCACAAGATCGCCATGTGCAACTCCTAGATGCTGATGGAGAACCAATCAAAAGCGATGACTGTGCGACCGCGCTCAACAATTACTTTACGTCAGTTTTTTCCGCTGCTAACGTTACTGCTAATGAGCACATTCCAGAAATCTCACTCTCAGAAATGCCTAAAATCGAAATTAACCCTGATGGTGTATCAAAGCTTATTGCCTCACTGAAAATATCTACATCTGCCGGCTGCGATCAAATTAACAGTAAGCTACTAAAAAATACCATTTCATTGTCTAGCCAGGTACTGCATCTAATTTTTGCGCAATCCTTAGATACCGGGGTTGTCCCCGACGATTGGAAAAAAGCTCAAATTACACCCATATTTAAAGCGGATGACCGCACGTGCCCTAACAACTATCGTCCCATTTCCCTCACTAGTATACCGTCTAAACTACTTGAGCACATTATTTTTTCCAATCTTATGACCCACCTAGAATCAATGAACTTTTTCTATCCGAATCAACACGGCTTCCGCAAGCAGCTGTCATGTGAGACCCAGCTCGCCGAATTCACCCACGACATTCTACAATACTTAGATAACCTTGTCCAGATCGACGCCATCTTTCTCGACTTTTCAAAAGCATTTGATCGTGTTTCCCATAATCTTCTTCTTTTTAAGTTGTCATCGCTCGGCATTCCACAAACTTTGCTCTCCTGGCTAGAGCACTTCCTTAAAGGACGTAAGGAGTTCACCTGTGTTAATAACTGTCGCTCAGCTTTTACCGACGTAACATCCGGCGTACCTCAAGGTGCAGGCTTATCACCTCTTTTATTCCTCATCTACATCAATGACCTACCGATCAACATAAAATCCACGCTACGTTTATTCGCAGATGACTGCGTAATTTACAGCCCCATCCACGGCGCTAGTGCCATTGCCGCTCTTCAACAGGATCTAACCACTATCTCAGCGTGGTGTGACAAATGGCACATGCCTCTTAATCTAAATAAATGCCAATCCATATCATTCTCCCGCAAAAACACAGTTATTGATAGCACTTACAACATAAAATCGGTCGCCGTCACCAGAACATCATCTTATAAATACCTAGGAGTACACATCACATCATCGCTGTCATGGACAACACACATTCAGACCATCTGTTCCAAAGCATCACGCACACTTGGTTTTCTCCGGCGCAATCTAAAATCTGCATCACCTGAAGTAAAAAAGTTGGCATATATAACATTCGTACGTCCTAAATTGGAGTACGCGTCATCTGTCTGGCATCCATCACAATCATATCTCATCTCAGACCTTGAAGCCATTCAAAATCGCGCCGCCCGTTTCATTACATCGCAGTACTCAAGAAAAACCAGCGTAACATTACTAAAACGATCCCTCGGCCTTCAAACACTAGCAACTCGCCGTGTTATTTCCCGTCTATGCCTCTTTCACTCTTTCTTTTATCGCTCACCAAGACATTTGTTGCTGCAGCCACCCCCACGTACGTCATCCCGCCTAAACCACAGTAACCCAATCGCACGTATTAAAACCCGCACCTCCGCAATGAGCAGTTCATTTTTCCCGACGCCATAGTGCTCTGGAATGGCCTTCCCGACAACATAATAGCATGCTCCGATCGCCGCTTTTTCCGCGAGAAACTGGCTAATCACTTCTCATAAACATATTCATACTGCGACACCGAAGTGCCAACTGTTCCTTGTTTTCTTTTTGTATGTTTATTTCTTGCGTTTAGTTTGTATATTATTGTACTCTTTTTGTACCCCGTGTATTTTTCCCCTTTCTTTTTTTTGTGTTCTCTGCCACTACCCTCCAACCTGTATGTACGGCCCCCCTTATGTAATGCCTTCGGGCCTTTAAGGGACAAATAAATGAAATGAAATGAAATGAAATGGGATGGTACCCAGCACGGCTCCACCAAATGTCACCGACAAAAGCACAGCGTTTCCTAGGACGAGGCTCGCCGAACCGCTGAGCTCATGCACAACAAAGACGATGCTCGGCCACGCGCTGGGAGCCAAGGTTCGGCCACCAGGTGGCGCCGGCAGAGTGCCAGCAGTGTGGCAATATGATTGGTGTATCGTTAAGAGTCTGCAAGCGGGCTGAGTAGGTGAGGGAACAAACGCAGATTAATGACATCTATAGTCGAAATCAAGACAGAAAAATGGGCTTGGGCAGGACATGTAATGCGCAGGCAAGATAACGGCCGATCCTTAAGGGTAACGGAGTGGATTCTAAGAGAAGGCAAGCGTAGCAGGGGGCGGCGGGCGGATGCAATTAAGTTCGCGGGAATACGGTGGCCGCTGCTGGCAACGGACAGGGTTAATAGGAGAGACATGGGAAAGCTTTGCCCTGCAGTGGGCGTAGTCAGGTTGATTATGATGACCTGCCTTAAGTAGACCTGCCTTTACCACTTGCAGCACCTCGCTAGCAATTAACTGCTTTTTTCTTCCGAGACTGTTGAACACTACTTTGGTCTTCCGCATGTTAATGTTTAGCCCCACTGTTCTGATCTGCCTGTCTAAGTCACTGATCATGTTTTGCAGTTCATCTCCTGAGTGACTAAGCTAGGCATTGTCATCAGCGAGTAGCAGATTACTCGGGTATTCTGCATTAACTCTTATCCCCAAGTGTTCCGAATTCAAGCCCTTGGATACCTCCTGTAAGCAGGTGTTGAAAGCCTTGGCGAGATCCTGTCTCCCTTCCTGACACCCTTCCTTATTTTAATTTTATTGCTGACTTTATGGATGAATATTTTAGCTGTACACGAGCCGCAGATATCTTCCAATATCTGCATCCGCAATGTCTGCAAGACTGCTGAAGTTCCGACTGAGCCAAATGCCTTCTCGCAATCTATGAAGGCGCAATCTATATAGCGTGATGCTCAGCGCATTTTTTATCACCTGATTGATAGAGTGAATATGGACTGTTGTCGAGTACCCATTACGAAAGCTCGACACTCATGGCAGACCATGAAATTCTTTGCATAATTGTGTTAATCATTAGCGGAGGACAAAATAGCTTGGGCTGAAAAAAAGAAATAAAAATAAAATTGCCCAACCCGCATGAACGCAAGACAGTCGGATCGTTCGCTTTACAGAGTTGTGTATTTCAGCTGCAAAGAAAGGAATGCGTGGAGGCTCACCAAGAATTTTGGCACAATTTAGCCGGGTACGCGTCTGCGCACTAAACGCGCACGCCTACCGCCGTGGTCCGCTTTTTGTGTGCATGTTATATTTCGTTCCTACAATGCGTTTCATTCCAAAGCAAAGCTATGCACGTTACGCAAAGAGCATTTCCTTTGCAGTGTTCATATATACAGGCTTAGCAAATGTGAAACACAAAACTTTGCTCCACAGGTCAGGTGTCACAGACGCAGAGAACCAGATTAAGTTAAAATTGGCAAAGTCATACCACATACATTAACCGTCCGAAGAATATAAGCGGCATTCTGCACGCTGGATGGATGGCGGGAGACATCACAGACTGGACATCTTGACGGGATGAGTGCTTTGTAGGTGTCTCCGTTATTGCTCCCTAAATAATTCTCTTTAAAATATAGGCTGTCCATATAGTGAGACAGATATGCAGGGTGTTTCAGCTAAGAATTTACGCAATTTTTAAAAATAGCCTTTTCGAGTTAGAAGCGCACTTTTTGGGCATAGCATTGCCAGCGGTGTAGTACATCAGAATACAGCTAAGATGTGCTAACTAGCAGGCTGGTTAACAATACTGAATAGTTAACTTTTTACTAAAACAGCTAGGTTCACTAATTATTGTAACGCGTGTTGATTTTAATTGGTTTCTGAGAAAAGAAATGACACAGTATCTGTCTCACATATCTCGGTGGACACCTAAACCGTGCCAGCCCACCGTAATTAATGTCCATAGCGTGGTTACCCTATGCGCTGTGGCCCAACAAATTTTGGCGATTTCGGCGAGTTACGTGCACCGGAGAGGTTGCTTTGCCTGCTAGCTTCTCCAACGCGCATGTATTTGCGAGAAATGTGGCCAAAATTTGTTGGGCCGCAGCTTCGAGGGTAGCCGCTTTTTCTAAATTCATAAACCTCAATTGGATATTGATTACAGTGGGCTACACTTCCCTTAATAATTAAGGAACCTAACAAGAACAGTTAAGAAGTTAAGTATTCAAAAATAGTTAACCAGAATGCTAGTTAGCGCAGGTTAGCTGTACTCTGATGTACTACACCGATGACAATATTATGCCGAAAAAAGCAGTCTTCTAACTGAAAAAGCCTATTTTTAAAAACTGTGTAAAGTCTTGGGTCAAACACCCTATATATTACTTCTTGATAGATTGACAGTTTGTTTTCGCAACTACAGCAAGTGCTAAATCAAGTGTGCCCATCGTGTTTTGGGAATTCTTTTCAATCACAACTAACACATGTCTATTTTCCAATGCTTTCATATGTAACCTGGGGTGGTGAATATTTCAAGCTTCCCCGTGCAGCTTTTTCTACGCCCCATTCTATGTAATTTATAGAAAAATACATAAATGAAGCGAAATGAAATGAAAAAAAATTAAACTTAATCGGTGTAGTTTAGAGACGCCTGCCCATGTACGCATGCGTTTAAAACCGAACGTCTGTGGTAAGCGCTAGCTGTACTCAAAACTTCGCATCTTGCCCCATATGCAAGCCCCATAACATGCCACCTCAAATGAAAGCAGCCTTGCCACATTGCCGCCTATCAACAACGACGTTTCCTTCTGCCTTAGTATATATACGTACACTGCTTCCAAAGAGCACTTGGCATCTGTACGTAGACAGCACCAGCAGTTGAGGACGCAGTGTACAGGTTCTCCACATGTAAGGTGAACCCGGTAGCGCACGAAATTAAATCACACCTCCTCAGAGCGTCGCACATTATTGTGCATGTGCGAGAAGCGCGCAAACGCTGGCAGCTCTCAGCGCTCTCTGCGCCTACCCGTTAGTTTGCATGAATCCAACATGTGGCGCATCTACGTGTTCACCTCATACGTGGACGGCCCGCGAACATGCGTACAGGAGCTCCGAAGGTACGGTTTTAGTTGCAAACACCGTGTGCAGTGGACGGCACCTCTGCATGTGCAAGACTGTGGCTTCGCTAATGGCACCACGAGTTGCGCATAGCAAGGGTCTACGAGACGTCTCTTTCGCATGTGAACTGCATCAACGCCTATGCGCCGTAACGCGGAGCATGCTGAAAGAAATCCAGTAGTATAAATTAACTCGCAGCCCTCCGCTGCATGCGTGACCCATGAACCGCAGGGTGGTTTGCAGCGTAACTAACCGTTAGTAATTCGCTTTGCTCCTCAGCTGTCGTTTAACTGGTCTTCTTACCATTTCGAGGATAGTGATGATACCAACCGGTGACTCAAGGAAGCTCGGGTCATCATCGTCAGTCTGGTACTCGAATATAGCACCTGCAGTAGAGCAATAACAAGCAAGGCTTCGAGATGTCACTTTGGCAAATAAAAAATGGCACCGGGCAATGCTTATGAGAAAGACTAGGTATTCACTTACGGTATTCTTCCATTGCAAATACCACCGTGGTGATCAAGGTAACGCCGCTGTTACTTTCGCAGGTCTTCAAAGCGCTGTTGTTGCTGGGGTTAGCCTTTCAAATGACAAGCACTGATTTCAGTTTCGGGGCTCTTCTTCTTTGTTGTTTACAAGTCGCATTCTTTGCGGGGAACACGGGAATCAACAAATATAACCACAGCCGCCGTGCGCCATTTTATTTTGCAAAAATTTCGCCGTGTATCAGAGCAGCATGCATTTTCAGTGAACTGTTCTGCCTTCAGTTAAAAAATAAACCCTTTTCAAATAGCAGGACTTCTTAAATATGCTGTGGCAGTCCTAAAGAAGACATACGTTAAGCTGGAGGAAAGAAAAAGGAAACGGCGCCCTGCGGGTGGTCCCCGCGCCTTTTTTTCCCGCACGAATACTTCCTTGGCATTCATCACCGTACCTCGGCAAATCCCCACGCGTGGGTATGTGCCATTTTTACTAAGGGAGAAGAAGAAACAGAAGACGTTTACCTGCTTGTTACCTCGATTTTCATTCCGATTTCTTCAAGATGGCTCGAAATTCGCGATTTTTTTCACAGATTCCTATATTTATATTTAAGGGCCGCTTGAGATTTATTTATTTATTCATACTGTTAACCCTCTGTATGAGGGTCATTACAGGGAGGGAAACATACAGATACAAATGCAATTCTCTTCGCTAAAAAACACTCAAATACACAGAATTTACAGATTTGCACAGCAATCTTCCAGGAACGTGTTCACACCTATCACAAATTTGTCTACATCTGTTTGGTCCACAACGTCACTTGGTAGTTGATTCTAAATTTCTACAGCATCGGGAAAAAGAGTAGCGATAGACATCAGTACGTGTAATAATAGGTTGTAATACCTTACTGTGATTTTTCCGTGGGCAACGCTTCAGGGGAGGTGTAACATAGTGTTGTTTATTAACTTTGACTTTATCATTCATTACCAGAAAAAAAGTTTCAATTTCTGCTTTGTTCTTCTTATTTCTAGTGATTCTAACTGACACTGTTATAGCATTGCTTTGACTGAATGAGTGCGACGGTATTTTATAAAACGTGCTGACATCCTTTGCAATCTTTCCAGTTTTCGTTTTGAACTCTTTTGATATGGGCTCCACACTGCACTTGCGTGCTCTATGATTGGCCGCACGAACGTCTTGTACGCAATCAATTTAATTTCTCTAGTCGCATTCGGCAACTTCCTCCTCAGAAGACAGACCTTCTGGTAGGCTTTTAAATAGACATTTTCAATATGGGTGCGCCAGTCAAGATTATGTGTTAGTGTCACTCCCAAGCATCTGAGACACTTTAAAGACGAACACCCCGATTACTAACCTAGCTCTTTCCTGTAACACGTGGTCAACACGGGCTCACCCTACTGAAGTAACCAGCCTTAATCCCATCCCTCTTAAAGCCGAAAGCACATGGACGCCGGAAGCGCAGCAGAGTCCCGAATTAGACTTGTACATTAAATCTGTCTCGAAAGAAATTATAGACCAAACAAAGCAAGCTCGAAAACGCCGAAACGTCACCCCAACAGAACAGGCTACTCTGAACCACTTAGCTTCTAGAACCGATATAGTCATTAAGCCTGCAGACAAAGGAGGTAGCATAGTTATCCTGCCGGCCGAAAAATACAAAAAAGAAGCTTTTAGGCAACTCAACAACCCTTGTCATTATAGGAAATTAGATTCAGATCCCACATCAGAGTTCTGCAAATTGATTCTGAACAAACTGGCAAACTTATTATCAAGGGAACTAATCACGCAGTCCGACTACCACTTCTTAAATCCGCTAAACAAACAGGCAGGACGCTTTTACCTACTTCCCAAAATCCATAAGGTTTCCGCAGAAGACTTGTTTACCGCAGATATCCCCGGCAGACCTATCGTTTCAAACAATAACACGCCCACAGAGAACTTATCAATTTTCCTGAACAACTATCTTGCAGATATTCCTACCCACCTCCCTTCCTTCGTCGAGGATACACCGCACTTTCTCCGCATAATAGAGTCTCTGAATCAGGCTTCCATTATCCCAGCAGATAGCATACTTGTCACACTTGACGTCGCCGCTTTGTACACAAATGTTCCCATAAATGAAGGTATCGACGCACTCTCCAAAATTCTAACTCAAAGTCCTCACCCCCCACGAAACTGAAGTGTACCTCACGCTACTTGAATTGGTACTAACACTCAACTACTTTGAATTCGATTCTTCATACTACCTTCAAGTATTTGGAACAAGCATGGGCACTCCCTTCGCACCCACTTACGCGAACATTTTTATGGGGCTACTAGAATCTCAACTTCTAAATTCATTTCTAAAAAAAACCACTTATATACCTGCGTTACATAGACGACATTTTCATGATATGGGAGCATGGGGCTGAGACCCTAAAGACATTCGTCACCCATTTCAATTCATGCCACTCTAGCATTAAATTCACCTTCAACTCCTCGAAAACGCAAGTCAATTTCCTTGACACCACTGTCCGTTTAGAAAATAGCAAGCTCAAAACCACACTTTACAGGAAGCCCACTGACCGACAACAATACTTAGATTTCACTAGCCATCATCCAAGACACTGCAAACAACGTATATTCGTAGGACAGGCAACGAGACTAAGAAGAATATGTAGCGACGACGACGACTACCTGAAACACCTACACTCGCTAAAAAACACACTAATCACCAGAAACCATCCACAGAAAACCCTCAATAATGCGTTCCAACGAGCAACCACTTTGAAACGAGATGTAGTTCTTAAAAAACGAACAAAAGCTAACAGCCAACGACCTCCTGCACTTATAACGAAATACTCAAACGCGCTTCCAAACATAAACAATATCCTGCGGAAATACCACCCCATTTTAACTGGTAACGACCGTCTCAAGAAGATATTTCCCGACGCACCAAGGGTAACATACAGACGCAACACAAACCTGAAGGACATCCTGGTGCATGCTAGGCTCGGTAAGAAACCACCACCGACAGTAACTTCATGCTTTCGACCTAGATGCAAGACATGCAAACATTTACAAAGGGACACTACGGTTAAAAGTACGGCAAACGATTTCAGTTTCGATATAAAGACTAGTTTTGACTGCACATCGTCCAATATTATCTACATGCTCCAGTGCTCCTTCTGCCAGAAACAATATATCGGGGAAACCGGGCAAACAATGTGAGTGCCAGATTAAACGGGAACCGGGCTGACACAACACGGAATGAACAGAAGGCAGTGTCGACCCATTTTAATCAACGCCATCACAAATTCGACGAACTCAAATTGTTCATTCTTCAGTCAGGCTTCAAATCGACTAGGGACAGAAAATACAGAGAAGCATTCCTAATCCACAAATTTAAAACACTGCAACCAACAGGGATTAACATGTCTAGAGGAAACCTGGAATCTCTCAGGTACATTCCAGGGTTAGCATAATTTTAAATTAACAAATGTCTTGCACGTGCTCAGACCATTTCCTAGAACCTCGCATAAGTATATTATCTTTTCAGGAGGACACAGGGGCGGGATGGGGGGCACGGGCGTGGAGGTAGACAGGGACAAGGGCTTGTCCCTGTCTGCTTCTATGTCCGGGTCTTTTGTTGCGCCCCTGTGTCCTCCTGAAAAGTTATGAACCAACACGGCCAAATACAAGTACTTCCGAGTATACTATCGCTCTTTGCACCCTTCCCACGTCATATCTTCCACCACATTTCCGGCCTTCTCATCGTCTCCCTGTGACTCACCCCCCCCCCCCTTTTTTCTTCTTTCTCCTAATCCCCTACTATCAGTTCTCGGAAACCATGACATTCCTGTTACCCCCTCCGCCCCACCTTTTTGGCTTTCTCTGAACTCGAGCCATTCCCTCCCCCCCCCCCCCCCCCTGCCTTGTCCTTCCTTGGAAATGCCCCTCCTTCCAGTGCCAGCCTATGTTGTTTCCCTTCTTCTCATTTCCCTGTACCACGCTGACTAATCCTCTTATCTGAGTTTTTCAGGTCCTACAGCGCCTCCCCCCGTCGCAGCCCCTTCAAAGCCTTTGTTCATTACACACCCCCCGGATATAAGTTTTTCCACTATTGCAGCTTAACGAATCAAGGTTCACCTCCCTCCCCTTCCTGACACGCATCCCCTCTCACACCTTTCCTTCCCCACCCCCGGGGCCTTCCTCCTCGGAGCGAAGGCCCTATTTAATCCCTGCCAATGATGAACGCTTTGCCTAGACGAAGACAAGTCCCCTTGTCGAAACGTTGGCTCAAGCAAACTGAGGTTTTCCCCTCCCTTGTTCATTTTTGTGATCGCAAAGGACCATCAACCACACCCTCTCTCTACCATGGACTTTACTTCATCTAAGTAATTTTCACCGATATTTTATCGAAACATCATAACATTCTGCTTCCTTGTTACTTGCACGTAATTAGATTTTTGGTACGTTTATTCCCATACCCCATTTCAGGCACCACGAGTTTAACGACTGAAGACACCTATTTATGGTCATCTGATCTGCCAGGGAAGCTACAGGAGAGTAAATTAAACATTCATCGGCAAAAATTTTCATTCTGACAGGCGATTCGACGATAGCAGAAATATCATTTATCTACAATAAAAACAAAAGCGGACCTAAAACGGAGCCCTGTGGCACCCCCGACAGAACTTCACGCCTATCTGATACTGCACTTTCTATTTTGACGACTTCACAGCGGTTACTTAGATAGGCCTGAATCCATAGTACTATATTGTCACGTTGTAGTGCGGGAGCATTGCGTCGAGTGTTGTCGTGGGCTTCCTGCCGTATACCAGCTGGAATGGGGTAAACCTGGTTGTCTCCTGGACGGCAGTATTATAAGCGAAGATCACGTAGGGCAGAATGGAGTCCCACGTCTTGTGTTCGGCGTCGATGTACATGGAGAGCATGTCTGCGATGGTCTTGTTCAGACGCTCTGTGAGTCCGTTGGTTTGTGGATGATAGGCAGTGGTCTTCCGATGGCTTGTCTGGCTGTAGTTTAAAATGGCTTGCGTCAGCTCCGCTGTAAACGCCGTTCCTCTGTCTGTGATGAGCACTTCCGGGGCGCCGTGTCGCAGTAGAATTTGTTCGACAAAAAATTTTGCAACTTCTGTTGCGGTACCACTAGGCAACGCTTTTGCTTCGACGTAGCGGGTCATGTAGTCGGTGGCCACGATGATCCACTTGTTTCCTGATGAAGAGGTCGGAAAGGGGCCGAGGAGGTCCATCCCTATTTGCTGAAAGGGCTTAGTTGGCGGTGGTATGGGGTTCAGAAGTCCGGCTGGTCTAGTCGGAGGCGTTTTGCGTCGCTGACACTCACGGCACGTTTTCACGTAATGAGAAACGTCGGTAGCTAGCCGTGCCCAATAGTACTTCTCCTGGATGCGGTGCAACGTGCGAGCAATCCCGAGATGTCCTGCAGTCGGCTCATCATGACATGCCTGCATAATTTCTTGCCTGAGATTTTTGGGCACGACAAGAAGATGCACTGTCCTGTTCGGCGCGAAGTTCTTCTTCAGGAGGACATTATTGTGAAGGACGAAGGACGACAGTTGCCGCTTGAACCCTCGGGGAAGCGATGCGGTCTTGCCTTTCAGATAATCAACTAGGCTTTGCAAGTCAGGATCCGAGTGCTGCTGCTGCGCGAAACTGCTGGTTGGTTGGTTGGTTGGCCTCAAGTAGAATGGCACATACCCACTACGGGGGAGTGGCCAAGACACAGGCGGTGAACTGTTGGAATGATTAGGAGCTTTAGAGGAAAGGGAGTATTAATAGGCGCTTACCGGTCCTAAGAAAGCGTCGTCGTCTTCCTCTTCGGGTGCTGCGTCGACAGGAGCTCGTGACAAGCAGTCTGCATCGGAATGCTTGCGGCCAGATTTGTAGACTACAGTTATGTCGAATTCTTGAAGACGCAGGCTCCAACGAGCAAAGCGGCCGGAGGGATCTTTCAAATTGGCCAGCCAGCACAGAGCATGGTGATCGCTCACAACCTTGAATGGTCGTCCGTATAGGTAGGGGCGAAATTTGGACGTGGCCCAAATAATGGCGAGACATTCTTTCTCTGTCGTCGAATAGTTGGCTTCGGCTCTCGACAGTGAACGGCTAGCGTACGCGATAACTTTCTCCTGTCTGCCATTTTTCTGAACGAGGACCGCTCCAAAGCCCACCCCGCTTGCATCGGTATGAACTTCGGTTTCGGCGTTTTCATCAAAGTGCCCGAGCACAGGAGGGGACTGTAAGCGGCGCTTCAGCTCGTTGAAAGCTTCCTCTTGCGGCCTTTCCCATTTAAAAGGCACGTCAGCCTTGGTAAGTTGGATCAAAGGTTCAGCGATGCGCGAAAGGTTCTTGACGAATCGCTGGTAATAAGCGCACAATCCAAGGAATCTGCGTATAGCCTTCTTGTCATTAGGCTGTGGAAACTCTGCGATCGCAGCCGTCTTCTGGGGGTCTGGGCGAACTCCATCCTTGCTTACGACGTGACCAAGGAACAGCAGCTCCTCGTAGGCGAAGTGGCACTTCTCTGGTTTCAGTGTCAGGCCTGAAGACTTGATCGTTTCCAGCACTATCCGAAGCCTTCTGAGGTGGTCTTCAAAGCTTGAGGAGAAGACAACAACGTCATCTAAGTAGACTAGGCAAATCTGCCACTTCAAGCCTGCGAGCACCGTATCCATTACTCGCTGGAACGTCGCTGGGGCAGAGCAGAGGCCGAATGGCATCACCTTGAACTCGAAGAGTCCGTCTGACGTGATGAACGCAGTCTTCTCGCGATCTCTTTCGTCGACTTCGATTTGCCAGTAGCCGCTCTTCAGGTCCATCGATGAGAAGTACTTAGCGTTGCACAGCCGGTCCAGTGTATCGTCGATGCGGGGGAGGGGGTAGACATCCTTCTTCGTAATGTTGTTCAGGCGGCGGTAATCGACGCAAAAGCGAAGGGTGCCGTCTTTCTTTTTCACTAGGACGACCGGTGCTGCCCAGGGGCTCCTCGATGGCTGGATGACGTCGTCACGAAGCATTTCCCCAACTTGCTTGCGGATAGCTTGGCGTTCTAGCGGCGATACGCGGTAGGGGCTCTGTCGCAGTGGTCGTGCGTGTTCGTCTGTGACAATGCGGTGCTTGGCAAGCCGGGTTCGTCGCACATTCGATGCTGATGAGAAGCAATCGGTGTACCTTTGAAGAAGACTGCGTATTTTGTCTTGTCTGCTCCGGGGTAATGCCGGGTTGATGTCGAACGTGGGTTGATGGCCTTGTTCAGATAGTTCTGCGGGTTGGTCGGGTAGGACCAATACGTCTCTGATGTCTGCCAGCTCGTCGAGGAAAGCGATCGTCGTACCTTTGTTTAGATGCCGGTATTCTTCGGTGAAGTTGGTTAGCAACACCTGGGCTTGGCCATTTCGGATTTCGGCGACTCCCCTCGCGACGCCCAATCCTCGATCCAGGAGTAACTGGGTGTTCCCCTCGATAACGCCTTCGGCATTTTCGATGTCTCCAGTACCTATGCCGACGAGAACACTTGATCGGGGCGGCACGCTCAATGCTTCATCGAGGACGTTTAAGGCAACGTGATGAGTCGCGCTCGTCGCAACAGGTATGGCTTTTTCCGTGGAAAGCTTGATCGACTTAGATCGAAGGTCGATGATCGCCCGAGCGATTCCTAATCTGCGCAGTTTAAAAAGAAGCTTATGATGCGGAACTTTATCGAAAGCCTTCGAGAAGTCCACACAGACCACATCTACCTGCTGACGTTCGTCTATAGCCTTGCAAAAGTCGTTCACTGATTCAATTAACTTCGTCACTGTCGAAAGGCGGGTCCGAAAATCATGCTGGAATGGACTCAATAGGTCATTTATTTTAAAAAAATGAAGGATGTGTTTAGCTATTATGTGTTCATAAACCTTGCAACATACGGAAGTGAGTGAAACTGGCCTGTAGTTTTTCACAAGAAGTCGATTACCGCCTTTAAAAACCGGAACTACTATTGCGCTGCGCCAGTCACGAGGTAAAGAATGATCCCGCAATGACTTTTCGAATAAAATTTGCAAATAATATGATAACCACTCAGCATACCGTTTAGGGAATTCCGCCGGTATTTCATCGGGACCGCTCGATTTCTTCGGGTCCAGAGACAGCAGCTGCTGACAAATGCCCTCCCTATTGATGCGAATCTCGTGCATTGAGTATGGCAACGTGTAAATTGTTGTATGATCACTCTCATTGTCATTGCCATCCCTACTAAAGACCGACTGGAAGAAATCATTAAACAGATTTTCAATATCGTTTTTATCAGTCAACTCATCGTCCCCATGCATTACCTGTGTGATCGGGTTCTGTTTCGCTGAAAAATATCGCCAGAACTTTTACGGTGAGCTTGTGAGAAAATTAGTCAGTGTTTTATTGAAGAACGTTTTTTTCGAATCTAGTAGCACTGTTTTGAGCTTCTTTTTGATGTTTGAAATTTCTGCCGCCCTATTTTTTTTGGTTTCGAAGCCTTTTTACCTTGCGCTTTAACTGAATGATCTCTCTAGTGATCCAAGAATTGAGCTGCTTCGATTTCTTTGGGCGAGTGGGAACAAATCTGTCAATGCAATTTTTTAGTGTGCCCTTAAAACGTTGCCACAATTCCTCGACACATTCATTGTGTGATGCAGTTGCAAACTGATTCAACTTTTCTCCTAAGACGTCTAAGATAGAGGTATCGTCTGCCCGGCTGTAATCTTTGCTACGTATTAAAACGTTCTATTTTTTGCGGACTTGTGTGTTCAACCGCACATTCAAACAGATCATCTGGTGGTCAGATAAACCCGGCTCGACAGATATAGTGTGGTCTGCCACTTTAGGGATAAGAAAACCAAGTCCAACAATGACTGGGACCTTGATGTAACCCTTGTAAAATCCTTTACTATTTGCTTATTTGCCTAAGGTTAGGAGTAAACATAATTTCCATCATTTTATTCGCACTGCTTATTTCTACACTACCTGTTGACAAAGTTTCCCAATTAATATGTGGCAAATTGAAGTCGCCAGCCATTATCAGTCTGGTGTTCTTATTTATGTGAGAGTTAAGGAGCAAAAGCAATTCATCCAAAATTCAGGAGACGTAGAAGGCGGCCTGTACCCAACACCTACTAAATGTACAAAGTTCCCACAAGAAACCTTGCACCACAGCACTTCAGAAAGGCTGCCGTGAAGTGCGACTGCAGATACTGTGCTTTTCATAACAATAGCCACACCCCCTCCTTTAGACTTTCTATCCCATCTAAAAACATGGTAGCCTGGTGGGAAAATGCTATCGTTACTAATTCCCTCATGTAACCAGGTCTCGGTTATTAACAATAAGTCAGGGTTCTCGAAAATTAGCAAGTGTTCTAAATCAGTTGTTTTGTTTCCTACACTGCGGGCGTTTAACAGAATTCTGAGCTATATTTGCGAGGAATCGCTATGATCATCAGAGTCTTCAGTTGATTTGGTCGGGGATAGCGAACTATGGCCAGCAGACTTATCGTTAACTTTGGGTCGTCCTATCTTATCTAGCTGGGTTCGGTACAGACAACGCTCTTGTCGTTCATGATCCCATGCGTAAATGGTGTTGTTAATCTTAAGTCTATCATGTATCACTTTGACCTTTGTTCCGTTATCTCTTTCTGCTTTACTACTTTACCATAGTTTTTTTCGTACTGCTACTGTTTCTTTCGCATAGTCGGGGCTTACACTTATCGAGTCGTCTTTCAACTTCCCGCAATTCTTAAATACCAACTCTCTTTCTCTAGAGTAGAAAAAGTGCATAATGACAGGTCTACGGCTACCAGTTTTTTTCTTGCCTATACGATGAATTCTGTCTATAGTTTTCGCCTGAACGCCCAATTTTTCAATAAATATCTTCTGAACCACAGCTTCCCTCAGATCGAAATCTGATTGGTCTTTGACACCAAAAACCAAAAGATTATTACTTCTGTTCCTGTTCTCGTATTCAGTCAACCTAACCGCCTGCTGACGAGCAAGGGTCTCTAAATTTTGCATTCGGTTGTTCATTTCTTCAATAATATCAAGAAATCCAGTCATCCTATCGCATTTTGCATTAAGTTCGGTCATTTCTGTTTTCAGTTTATCTATTTTAGCATCCGATGTGGCCTCGTTTTCTAGAATTAACTGCAACATTTCAGCAGCCTTGGCCCCGGGTTTTCCTCAATGTCTCCAGAAACCAACAAAGACAATAACACCTGAAAATAAACCTGGATGAGTTTTTCCGGTTTGGATCTGCACCAAACCCTGTCCAATCCCCCACCGAGGGTATGTGCCATCGTTTTGAGGCAACAACAACTGAGGTGACCCGGTCTGGGAATGATCGGCTAAATTTAGGGTGGCTGCGTTGTGGACTTTTCACCCTGCGCCTTCGCGCTTGTCGTTTTGTGGGCACAAAGCACGCGATAAGGCCGGAAGGCCGGGGTATGGCTACCCAGTCTCCCGGAGCTCCTCCTGGCCGGCTTCCCTATCGCCTGATCACCTGCCCTTGGAAGCTTTTTTGCGCAGCGGCGTCGCCAGCATCCCCGTTGCGCTGGTGCCTAAGGATGGTGGCGCTATCAAGATGACCAAACCAAGAGCTGTTTGGGCTGCGCTCCAGTCAGCCACTCCTCATTACGAGCACACCTCTGAGGTACGCCAGTTTGGACGCGGCGAGATTCTGTGCAGATCGTCAGACCTCGCCTGTGTAAGAGATTTACTAGCCTCCTCATCCTTTGTCTCACTTCGGGCAAGC
Source organism: Amblyomma mixtum (assembly GCF_055824585.1). Classification (NCBI taxonomy): domain Eukaryota; kingdom Metazoa; phylum Arthropoda; class Arachnida; order Ixodida; family Ixodidae; genus Amblyomma; species Amblyomma mixtum. Next base: position 173,416,870 of record NC_143016.1, read on the forward strand.
TCCTTTATCCCTTCACATCTGTCTTGCGCGAAAGGTATTGTTCGAGGTGTAGACTCTTCCCTGGATCCAGCAGGGACTCTTGATGTTCTGTCCGCCGCAGGTGGATCGTTGCTGTGCACTGTCGTAGCCGGCATGTTGGCAACATGCAGGTGCCTACTGAACCTGTGATTGCCACCTTGGCTGGCACTTCCTGCACCTTTGAAATCAGGGCGTGGCCTTAAATTTCTAGGGTAGACCAGTTATCGTCCAGGCCTCTGCAGTGCAACAACTGCTGACGCCATGGCCATAGCGCCGGCGGTTGCAAATTGTGGGGTTGCAACTGTGGCGACGTTCATGCAACGAGCACCTGTTATGAGCAGAACGAGAAGTGCCGCCTTTGCGGTGGGGCCCACCCTGCAAACTCCTCAACCTGCCCTTCTCGAGCACAGGAAATTCAAATTCTTGAGATCATTTACAGGAAACGCTGTTCACGCCGGGACGCTATACTAGAGATAAAAGAACGGTCCTACGGTTATGCAGGTGTGACCGCTCGTCAAGCAGTCATGTTAGACTCGACGCTGCCTCAGGCAATTGCGTTTGCTGTGGAGGCTTCCATGGCTAAAATGGTTGAACGGATTGTCGCAAGTGTCTTGGAATGTCTTTCTAATGTTCTAGACTCAGCTTACCCACGCCGTGCAGGCCGATTTGGCCCCTCTTTCGAAAGCAATTCCCTTTCCTCTTACCTGCTCTACAATACCTGAAGCATCTCATCCCCTGGAGCGAACTACTGTCCCTACCGCTGTATTTGCCTCGGGTACTTCAAGTCATGTTGGTATCTTCTATGATTCAGAGTTGATGGAGCCTGATGCGCGGGTTCTCAAGCGCAGCGGGTCCCCGATGTCTCATTCGTCTTCTCTGCGTCCTGCAGCCGAAATTAAAGAAGCAGCAGCTTGGCAGTAAGCCTAAGGATACCATTTTTCATTCTTTATATCATTCTTTATATAGTATTTTTCATTCTTTATATCAACGATATAATAGCCATCCCTCGAACTCCCACAATAATTTTATATGCAGATGATACCAGTGTATTTTTTTCTGGCATGCATCTTAGTAATATTCAGGCTGAGGCAAATGCATGGTTACAAGAATTGTCTTTATGGTTGAATATAAATAAACTAGAGTTAAATGTTAATAAAACAAAGCTTATTGTATTTAAGGCACGTAACAAGCCTGATAACAGTGAAATTAATCTTACATTCAAAAATAGCGTAATTGAGCGTGTTTCTTCCTACAAATTTTTAGGCATAATCTTTAAAGAACACTTGAGTTGGACCCTGCATATTAATAAGATTCATGCCAGCATATCAAGGTCATTATGTGTATTATATAAACTTCGAGACCTTGTTCCGAAATGGCTGAAGTGGCAGTTATATTATACCCTAATTCAATCACATCTTCATTATTGTTTACTTGTTTGGTGATCTACAACGAAAACTAACCTCACGAGGCTGATAACATTACAGAAAAAAGCAATACGATATGTCGAAAACCTTGCATACAATGATCATACAGGTTTGTACTTCTCTAAGCATTCTATTCTAAAAGTCAATGAATTATTTGAGTTGAAACTGCTTTCTTATGTATTTAACGATTTCAAACATCATCCCACTAAATATGTTCAATTAAACTCTAGTAGTGACGCGCCTTATAAATTAAGGCACGTCAGTTACAGAGTACCATTCATAAGGACTAACTATGGAACCGAAATGCTTTCATATTTAATTCCCAGTCTTCTAAATAAACATACACAGGCCATAGAAATTATTCAGAAATCTGTTTCCCAAAAGTCATTCAATAGAAATGCTAAAGCTTACCTCCTTTCTCGCCCGAATGATTAAAATTCTTGATGTCCCTGTTTTTCCGTCAACTCTTAGAATTCTCGTGTTTTTCTTGTTGTGATGTGTCTTGTAAATATTTACTTTAATTATGTCATTGCAAAAGTATGCACCTTCCTCCTACTTTTACCTTGTATAATTATGTGTTGTTTTTTGTAATGAGAGTGTATGAAGCTCTTGCTTCTTTTGCCGCTTGTCGTGAGCATTGTGTCGGGTGCTTGGGCCCCGTCAGGCAGAGTGCATCTGCCTTTTGCCCCTGCATCCGAGACCTTGTTGTCTAAATAAAGATCTATCTATCTATCTATCTATCTATCTATCTATCTATCTATCTATCTATCTATCTATCTATCTATCTATCTATCTATCTATCTATCTATCTATCTATCTATCTATCTATCTATCTATCTATCTATCTATCTATCTATCTATTTTGGGGCAGCAATGGCTGCTGCTAGGCTTTCACAACCACAGCGTCGTTGCAAGTTCTAGAGTGGAACTGTCGCTCTATTCTTACAGCTTCAAGAGATATACTTCTCAGCTTAATCCGGATGTCACAATTTTACAGGAAAAGTGGCTTTCAACCAACAAACATTTTCATTTTAAAAATTATCTTTAATTCCTCTAGGTCGCCAGTCAAGAGGAGGGGTTTGCTAACTTTAGTCTCTTCAAAATTTTGCCACAGGGCTAAGATATGTTTTCAGCAAATGTCCTGACTGTGAGATATTGGCATTAGACTTTGTTCTCCTGGGTGCTCTCCATTTCCCTTAGGAAATGTTTATTTCCCCTCTGGAGTACAGGATACTAGACTTCCGGACTTGCTGTACGCTAACTTTAAAAAGCCAGTTCTTGTGGCTGGAAACTTCAATTCACATCATGTGTCGTGAGCCTTTAGGACAAATCTATGCGGGAACCGCCTTTAGGACTGAGTTTCTGATAACTGCCTTATGTGCAGGGTGTCGAACCGGAATTTTTTCGGGTTCGGTTCAGGTTCGGGTTCACACCTTTCGGGTTCAGTTCCGGGTTCGGTTCCAGAGCGACATTCCGTTCCGGTTCGAACCGGTTCGGACCATACTGAACCGGTTCGAACCGGTTCAAACGGGTTCAGGGCAAAAAAAAATTAGAACGTAGATGAGTTTTAATCAACCTTGTTATGGTGTTTACTTTTTTTTGTTGCATCGATATATAAAATAAAAAATGCAAACATTTGTTCAATTAAAGATTTTCTCACTTTACCAACTTTATTTATTGTCCGCGGCAAAAAGACGAATTTAAGGCAAGAGCCGTAAAATTAAATAAACTCGCAATATAATGTACGGCTATGTGTATGCTATAATCCATCTGATGATATATGAGGAGAAAAGCCGGTGGATTTTGCATCTACAAAACTCTCCAGCTTGAGCGATTTCGGGGACCCCGTCGTGCGAGAAATTGATCTCTTTGAAGCTCGAGTCAGTTGGGAATTTTTCGTACGCAGTGCACTTACGCGGGCGCCGAAATGACCGCCGCACCCGGCCTTTGCGTTCCCGCGCACTATTGAGATACGGAGCTGCCATGCATCGGCTCCTATATACAGACAGACACCTTTTCGTCGTCCCGAAACCGACTTGCCAGTCATTCCCCCCCCCCCTGCCCTTTCCTACATGATACGGAAATATGTGAGAACCCCCCCCCCCCCCCCCCCCCTCCGAACGAGAGCCTCGTGGGAGCACTAGCTCTCCCTAACACACTGAGCATACCAAAACATATCTTATTGAAATCTCCTCTTCGAAATAGCCTTCGTGACTCGCGTTATATATCTAGAGCCCCTGTAGCTCAGTATCTTGAAAAAGACAGCTAATCGTGTATTCTTACTAGTACAGTGGGAAATTACGACTATGAATTGTTATGATGACGTCGACCTATTTTATTCTGATAGAGTACGATGAAAAAAACACGCTTGGATAGGTTAGGTTGAGGCGCTTCGTTTCTGCACAGACACAAATTGGTAACATCTTCGTTGGGATGTTGCGTTTCAACATTCTTGCAAGTGCAGCATTCTGCTAGGAAGAAGGTGTACTTGCACTGCGTAGAATTTTTGTAATTTTTCCTGGGGGCTATCAAAGGGAGCCTGTGCCTCTACAGAATTTTTTGCGCCTGGTAGAGTCTGGTGAATGTCTCGTGCACCATTTTTTCACCAACTTGCTTCAGGGCATTTATCTTCTAAACTACAAACAAACCCTTTCTGGGAGCTGTGCTTAATAGGCGGCTCAGTGCTCGTATGTCTTTTCTGGACAAGGTCGTGAGAGAACTTTGTGCTGATCCATTCGGTTTTCTCCCTCTCCGCTTTTCCTTGGGACACCTGTACGACCTCTCCAAAAGGCAGACGACAAATTTTGTGATCGGTCATTAATTCCTCTACAAGTATATCTGCAGCCTTACCTAACCTTTCTTGATACGAATTCAGCTGATGTAGTCCAGCCCAACTGCCGAAGATACAACGAACGCTCGCTTATTACGAACGGGTGCGATGTTACCGAGAAAATATGCATAAGGGCAAAGACAATTCGTCGCAGATACAACTAAAAACTTTTGCCGCACCACTCGGTTATAGCGAACGAGGAGGCGCGGTAAACTATCCTCGAAGTTGAAGAGGTCGTGCTTCCAGTAAGCGTGGAGTGAGAGAACGCCTCTCAACCTTCACGACACCGCTCCGGAATGAACATGTCGACCCAAAAATGCGATAAAAGGCGGCACTGCAGTGCGCAGCGCTAACCGGAAAATCCGGCGTCTGGGAACACTGTACACAGTAACGTAAACGCGGTAATGATATGCTATATATCTCCCTATTCAAACAGTAAGTAACCGCAGGCCAAGCCCGCGTCGACGGCAAATGAGGGCAATCACTGCCTGCGTGTTCGTCGGCTGGGCAAAGCCTCTCAAGTGGAAGAAGCGCGGTGCGTGTGAGAAAGGGGCATCGTCGAAATCGAAGCTATACTGAGCATAGTCGTGGATCAAGTAACAGCAGCGATTTGAGAATTTTTAAAGCCTTGCTAGCCATGCGTGCTACCTACGGGCTGGTAACGTGGTATGCATAGCCTGCCCAGACGGCTCCATCTTTTGCGCTGCTTCCACGTGCAGGTAGCGTCATACAGCGGCCAGTGCAACTGATGCATTCTGTGCCACGAGCGCTGCGCTACTCTCGACGCTGCATGAGCACAGGAACGACAGAAGCAGCTCGAAAACACACGTGACCGGACGAATGTAGATGTGTGACAACGCTTCGTTCATCCATGGCTGGCCAGATGTTTCCTTAGATAAATATATAACTACGCTCCTGTAGACCACAAAATTGCAGAAGCGCGGGCTGTGACGAAGACGAACACCAAGTACAAGCCCTGCCGTACTCTCAGGAATCTTTTTTATGTGGCCGACCTGCCACCAGCTGCTGTGGACACTTCAACCACGATTAGTTATACACCCGTCGCTAAATTTGATAGTTGGCAACAATGGTCTCCACGAGGATTAACTGACCACCCTAGATAGCCTGGAAAGAGCCGCTGCAGGATCTGCTTTGCACAAGTAGGCGCGCATTAAGCAGTTTAATAAGAAATAAACGCCACTTTTAGTGGCCTCAGTATTTTTGGCTATTATACGAAGAGTACACTTACTACGAACATCAGATATAACGAACGGAATCCGCGTGACCGTCAGGTTCGTTATAAATGGGCTTTACTGTAGTTTCAATCGGCCGCAAAAACATTTTTTACGCTTCAAACGTGGATCTTACGTGTCAGGACGAACCTTTGCGCTAAGGAGGCGTTTGTGCCGTGGTCAGTGAATTGCTACCCGTGAGTGCAACGAGAAATCACTGAGCAACAAAATAATTGTTTCTTTTTGTCGTGGTGCTGCGTTTTTTGGGGCATACTTCTGCAGTCTCTTAAAATGGACATGGAGATCATGCACTTCACAATAACATTTCTGTCTGCGGCGAAAGACTCCGGAATTCCGTGCGAATTCTTCGTGTTCGTAGGACCGCTTAGCGTGTGGAACACCCGGATGATGGATCAACACGCAGATCCCCCGCGTTCAACGAGGTTGCTGTTCAGAGAAGAGTGCTCTTTACCGCTGAAGGAATATGCTGCTCAAGCTCAATCTCCTGACTCATTCCGAAATTTCGATGAGCGGGCGGAATAAGGGAGCCATGGTGGCGTAAGGACTTATGCTGAGATCTCGGAATTCGACGAGATCAAGCAAGGCACGAGGAATGTCATAGAGGTTCCTAATATTTCATGCAACAACGATAAAAAGAGGACTCGGAGATGGCGGAGTAACCTAAGGCATCTCCAAACGGAGGTTTCCTGTTGCGCCGCCACTGATACGAATCCAACTCGGAGTGTGCATACTCGTTTAGTTGTCCTTTTTACTGCGTTAGCAGTTTAGCCTCCCTTCCCAAAAATAACCGCACTGTGTGTGTGTGTGTGTGTGTGTGTGTGTGTGTGTGTGTGTGTGTGTGTGTGTGTGTGTGTGTGTGTGTGTGTGTGTGTGTGTGTGTGTGTGTGCGTGCGTGCGTGCGTGCGTGCGTGCGTGCGTGCGTGCGTGCGTGCGTGCGTGCGTGCGTGCGTGTGTGTGTGTGTGTGTGTGTGTGTGTGTGTGTGTGTGTGTGTGTGTGTGTGTGTGTGTGTGTGTGTGTGTGTGTGTGTGTGCGCGCGTGCGTGCGCGCGTGCGTGCGTGCGCGCGCCAACAAGCATAAGCTTCTCGTCTCAGACACCAAGAAACGGAAGTATGACAGCGAAAAGTAGATATAAGCCGCCAGACAGAGAATCCAAGATCAAGCAGTCCGAGAACAGTGTGATGAAGCGGCCTGCTAGCGACTGGCATCATGTTTTTATAAGCAGAACAGTTCGGCGTAACGGAATCATTTCATCGCAGTTGCATCGCATTGCAGTAGCATCTTTCTGGGCCTAATCACTATCACATGCAAGCGAACGCATGCATTTCGGCATTGCCCCTTTGTGTAACCAGTATGTATTTTTTTCTTATAAGTAGCTTCACCACTGCCAAGAGTCTGCCTTTCCTTGCTTTTTTCCATCACGTGCAACAAAGAATATTCGGATTCTAAAAAAAAAGCTGCATCAATCTGTCCGTCCTTTATTTCGTAATAACAGTAATAATACCTTGTGTTTGACGTGTCGAGTATACACGGCCTCTATACGATGGACGCTGTAGTGGTGGACTCCAGATTAACATAACCAGCCAGAGTTTTGGAGCGAGAGCTCTATCACGTCATATTTCGCCAAGGTCATCGAGTACTGCGTTTTGACCTTCAGCAGATTGGAGCGCCGGAGGTGTGGCTGTGACGTAAGGCCACGTGGCTCACCGCTGCTCCGACTACCGCTTCACCAGACGTGGTCATGTGATTGTGCACGTGATTCGGATGCGACGCAACCTTGGATCAGCAGCCGAGCTCCACAGCCACCGCGGCATTTTTTTTTCTTTTTTGCAGCACTGACCCATCGTGAAGGGTTTTATTTAGTATCTGCTGTCGGTGACAACGAACGCTTGTAAAAGTAAATTTTGCTCTACCCACTGCGGTGGCTCAGTGTCTTTGACGCTCGGCTACTTATTAGGTGTACCCGGGTTCGAACCCGGTGCCGTTTCGTTGGAGGGAAACGCAAAAGGCACCCATGTGCTGTGTGGTGTCAGTGCATGTTGAAGTCCAAATATTCCGAAGCCCTCCCCAACTGCACCTCTTCCTTCCTTTCTTCTTTCACTCCCACCTTCCCCCTTCCCTTGACACTGTTACTGCGCCATTTCCTTTTCCCCAAAACCACTGCCACAGCGTTGTTTGGTCGTTGGGCTAATGTTTCATATATTTGTAGTAAATGACACAAATAAAGGGAAGGGATTCTCAATCGGTGCTTAAAGGACTGTGCACACAAATTTTATTGCGTGCTTTCTTCTTTCAAACGATGGCTTAGATATTGGGATACGTGGATCACCATACGGTATTCGCCTACAGCCGCTGAATAATTTAGAAAAGAATTTATTCTCCATGCTGTTTCGGTTTCATCAACCTACAAATGCTGTGACTTGTAGTTGAACTGTCACCTGAGGCCTGCAAAAACTGTGATATAGACGCTGATACTTCGTTTTGACTCACTACTGCACATAATCCAGCCTGCGTCAAAGGCTATAATTACAACAAACAACTTACTAGCAGTTACATTGCCGGTTTATTTCGTGCCTCATGTAACCTAAATACAACTACAGGTAACAGCCATCGTTCTGCTGATGAAACTAAAACAACGTCACGAAGAAATTCGAATACAAATTATGTATTGGCTGTAGGCAAATACCACGAGGTTCTCCATGTATACCAATGTCGAAATCATCGTTTGAAAGAAGAAAATGCGCAAGGAAAAATTTGGTGTCTATAGTCCTTTATTGACTTAGATCAGTGCTAACAATTTGATTAAAATCATACGCAAACATGAAAAGGAGAAGTAATAACTCAAGGTTTCACATAAACCTGACTTACAGTGCTTTAGAATTGGCGCTAGTACATTACAGAAGAGTCGATTAGGTTTCTTTCCACACGCCATACTTCATTCAATTTTGTCGTCTCATCTACTGGGTGTCATTCTCCCACTTTCCAGCACAGACAGCTTGGGATGGATAAACCTACGCGCTACGCTATCTCATTTTGTCTGGAAAAAAAAGAAGTGTGCCGGGTTGCAAAAAAAAGCGGGGCTGAACCGAGCTCCGAACCGGTTCGGAACGGTTCCTTTGAATCGTTCCGGTTCGGGTTCAGTTCCAAGATGGCGAAAAAAATATGGGTTCGGTTCGGCTCCGGTTCCGGGTGAAAATTCGGGTTCGGTTCCGGTTTCGGGTTCAGGTTCGGTTCCGGTTCGACACCCTGCTTATGTGTTTAAATTCAGGACTGACCACTTACCTTCCCGCACAAACTCAATCTGTTTTAGACCTTACATTCACCAGTCCTGGCACTGGCGTAACGAAATGGTCGACTGTTGATTGCGGCACCTGATCTATACTCCGTCTCACAAGATGTTTGCAGCACTACGAAAGGTAGAGCTCTCTCGTCCAATCAGGATGGCGCGCACTACATTAGTGTGTTCCTACGCGCCTGTGGCTCGGTCCACCTGATGTCCAGGTGGCTTCTTTCTACCTCTAGCAGGTGGTGCTTGATGTCTTTTTATTCTTTTTTTTGGTTTGTTTTTGGACAGGCGGACGCCCGTTCCAAAGGGACTAGCCCCACTTTTTTTTTTGTCGCAACCTGTTCTGACCAGTTCCTCTGTTGTCGCGAAGCCACCTGCTTCGCCTGCTTGGGGAAACAGCGCACTGTCGGTGTAGAGCACACCGGAGACACAACAGACTCGACCGACGCCATGTTGGAAAGTGGCGACGCATCACTACCTCGCAGCAGGCCTCCGCAGAGCTGTGTCCGTACGGGCCTTGTCTGGTAATATCACGAGTGATTGAAACACTCCCTACCATTTAAATATACCTGTCCAAACCATGTTTTTAGTTGCAATGCTTATTGTTTTGATTAATAGTCATACACTCCTCAAATGTTAGAGGGACTATTTTCTGTGTTTCTGCAGTCCTGATTGGACGAGAGAGCTCTACCTTCCGTAGTGCTGCAAACATCTTGTGAGACGAAGTATAGTGACCATGTTCCTATTGGTTTCGATATGTCGTGCAACTCTTGCGTCTTCTCATTTGCAGTCATATGTAAATTATCACAGATTTCAGACGACGTTGAACTCTGCCCTTGCGTCAGTTTCTAACATCGCCGAGGACCACCAGTCAATAAGCATATGCCTGGCTGTAGAGGAATGCCGCAAAAGTTTTTGGCGCGGCCATCAAAAGGAAATTCTTCTAACCATTGGCGGAATGCGGACTGTACGTGAGAATAATACAAGCATAGGAAGGCAGCATGGAAAAAGCTTCTTCATAGCCAATGCACAAATAACTGGAATGATTATATATTCATAGCAGCCACCTTTAAATGCACCGTTTCTCGTGCAACAGACAAATATGCCTGAGAACATTTCGATTATCTTTCAAAGTCGGGCAACGGACATGCACTATTCGGCTTTCTACTGCCTAGAAAACAGCTCACGTCCTCTCGTAATTTACATCAATAAGTTATGCCACCTAAAGAATCCATCCAAGTAAATGAACAATTTGCCACGGGCCTGCAAAAGCGGTTCTCTTTTCTAATACCTTTGCATTCAATGTTGTTTGTGCCAGTGACGAAAAATAAATGTTTCTCAAGTTAATCTTTCAGAACTTTCACTAGTTGTTCAGAGATTGCCAGCTGCTGCTCTCGGTCGTGATGGTGTCATTTCAAAGATGCCCAGGATTCTATTTTAGGAGTCTCCCGATTTCTTTTCACACTTGGTAAACTATTCTTTCAAATACGCTTGGATCCATTTTGAGTGAAAGCTGGCCAAGGTGATCCATTTACTTAAAAATCAGAGTGGAGGCTATGAATTGGATCAAACGGCGTAAAATTAATACAAAGGGCGTCACTAATTCCCGTGTCAACTCGGTTTCCGGCCACGATGTTCGATATGGAATGCACATGCAGATCTTAAGAGTCTAATTGTCCTTGCTCATCGTCAACGCCCGTAAGCTGCTTTGGTTACGCTAGACGTCTACAAAGCTTACGACAGTGTAGAACATTCCATCCTAATACGTACGTAACAGTCCCTCCAGTTTCCAGGATATTTAGTTCCTTGGATATCTCCATTTCTTTATAACAAGGACCTCTTCGGCGTCCATAATGTAGTTCATTCCAAGAGGTACAAACAGACGAGAGGTGTGCCACAAGGAGCTATCCTTTCTCCTGTGCTCCTTAATATTCTGCTGAGGCCCATTCCTCTACATCGCCATCTTCGCACTTACATCTATGCGGACGACATTGCGTTTTTTTTTTTTTGCGGCTGCGCCAGATATACATTCCCGCTATGATCAATCGCATTCATATTTGAGCACTCTTGAGCGCTGTTTGAGCAGCTTACACCTGAAGTTGTGTAAACAAGTGCGCCGTCCTTGTTTTTCCTCTAGAGAGTCCCGTTGTGGTCTCTCTTACATGTAAATTTCAACCAATACCTCAGGTTCAATCCTTAGAATATCTAGGCTTCATTTATGACGACAAACTCACCTGGCGGCCCCACACTGATCATGTCGCAGTGAAAGGGGCTCGTGCCATGGGCAGGTTACGTAGGTTGCGCTGTCCACGGTACGGTATGCGCAGGGATGCGCTATTGATGATTTACATAATGCATGTCAGATCCATTTTAGGGTCCATTTTAGAATTCGGATCCGTGCCGGATCTTGGATCTCGTCCTTTTGGAGAGGGAACCTCTTCGGACGTGCCTTGGCCTCCCCAGATTTGTAGCTACCAATGTGCTGTACCTTGAAGCCTGCATTCCCCCTCTGTTATCTCGACTTCTTTCTAACTGCGCAGTCTTATCTCAGAATCTATGAATCACTTTCGCACCTTTCGCAAACCATTTTCTATTGCCAATCGGCCTCCTTTTTTGGGACCCACTGGTCTTGTTTTCATACCCCACAGGTTGTGTTTGTGCAAAGAATACTTGAACCTTTAAACGTGGACATTTATAAGATACTTCCAGCGCTAAGCAGTGGGTCCACTGTACGCATTGTTTTCGACGTGTATTTTAAATGGAGTATCAGATCTTTAAGGTCCCTACCTATAAGTATTGCAATAGCAACCGACGCCTCGCATTACAACAAAAAGGCTGGTGTGGGAATTTTCTGGCCGCGTCTTTAGACTGATCCTTTTCACTGCGCCTTCCGGATTTAACCTCTATTTTTCCAGCAGAGTTTCGGCAGTAGTACTTGCTCTACGCAAGCTAGGCCCCTCTATTACTGCAGGGGCAGTGATTACCTATTCTTGAACTTTGTGTTCGCCCTTCACATCACATGTTGAATGTCCCACTTTAAGCACATTTTTATCCTTCCTTTCTTCGCATTTGAACCTTGTTCATTTAATATGGGTACCCGATCACAGCAGCGTGAGAGTTAATGTGGTCGGTGATAACCACGCAAAGGCGTGGTTATCACCGGTGGTTAGGTGGTTAGGTGGCCCCGTGGTTAGGTGGCCCCGTGGTTAGGTGGCCCCGTGGTTAGGCGTGGTTAGGTGGCCCCGTGTTGCCTATCATCCCGGCTACAGCGTATATTGCAGCATCAAGGTTTCGGCGACGTGCGTCATTAGGTAAGTAGTAGTAGTAAGAGGATGAAAAAAAAAGGAAAGGAAATCAGCACGGGCCTGTGACTGGCGAGTTATCACCACCACCACTGCCGGCGCGCTGATAGGGAGAAGAAGGATATAAAGAGAGAGAAAGTGCAGCGTCTCGCGAGGCGCCGTCGCTGTCATCAGCCGCCATGGAGTAGCAGTAGCTATCCAGGCCTGTGTCTTCCAGGAAGGCCAGGAGGGACCGAAGGGCCTTGGGGGCGTTGGGTCCAGATGAGAACAGCAGGGCACTTGCCGTGTCAGCCGGCAGTCCCAGGGCCCTGTAGCCAGCGGCAAGCTTTGCCTGATGTGTGGCAAAGGCAGGGCATCCACACAGGGTGTGTTCGACCGTCTCCTCCTGGTGGCCACAGCGGGGCCATACCCTTGCGGTAGAGCCTTGCCCCAGTCCAAGAGCAGCCCACTCGGAGCCGGAGGAGGAGGGACCTCTGCCGCCTTGGGATACCCTTGTCCGGCAGAAGCTGGGGGGGGGGGGGGGGGGGGGGGGGATGTCCCTTGGGCCACCCTGGGGTCAGGGTGCTCCAGGACAAGTTGCCGCTCTGTGATGGAACAGGCAGCATCCAGGGGCACCAGTGATGTGCAGCAGGGAGTGGATCCCCCATGAGCTGCTTTGGCCAGGGCATCGGCAGCTTCATTGCCCTGGACGCCAGCGTGGCTGGGGACCCAGGCCAGGGAGATGGAGCAGCCACGAGAGCATATTCCATTCAGCCTGGCTGCCAGCTTGCTGACGATGGGGAGTCGGCACCGTGGCTCTTGCAGGAGCTAGAGGGCCACCCTGGAGTCGCTCAGAATGGCTGCAGACTGCACGGCAGGCTGCGAATCCAAGATGTCGGCAGCCAGGTAGGGCTAACCCATCATCATCATCATCAGCCTGACTAAGCCCACTGCAGGGCAAAGGCCTTTCCGATGTCTCTTCAATTAACCCTGTGTCAAAAAATTGGCAGTGGTTAGCTCTGTTAAACCTGGAGGATAGCGAAAGCAAAGAGGAGAGAGAGAGAGAGGCGATGGAGAGCGCGCGGCAGCGGCGGCGGCTCCGGCACGCTAGCTACGCGCCGCTACTGCGCATGCGCAACTGGCGAGCGCGGCGGCGGCACTTCTGAGTCACCCACGCAGCGACAGCGGTGGCGCGCCAGCTGTGCGCTGTGTGAAGTCACTTCTCATCGCGCATGCGCAGTATGGCCTTGCCTCAGTTCCGCGAAATTGCTCGGCGACTTGTGCAGTGTTGCTTTCGCAACAAAATTCGGCGCATATTCGTAAAACCGACGCCGCGCCGAAGCAATCTCGCCAGCGCACGCCGTTAGAACATAGGAGAAAGAAACCTCCGGAGAGCGCCTAACCTTGTGTGTGTTGCTGCCCCCTCCACCTTGCTCGCCGGCGCGGCGCCAAAGAAATGACGTCAGCACGCCGTTTGTTCGAGAATGTTGGAGTGATTTCTACCCAGTTTTGACGGAGAGGGCTCAGCCTTGAGCGTGTAAGTGTGCCCTCTCCCGTTCACTCATGCGCCGGCGGCGGTGCAACGCAAGAACAACGTGGACGCTTCTCCGCGCCTGACCAATTCGGACGGGCGCCCGGCGCAAGAGGGAGATGGAAATTTCACAGCTGATGCTGTGTGCATGTGCGCGTCTGCCTTGGCGCAAAGATTGAACATACGGGGAGCGTGCCTATTAATGAAGGGCGTTGACCGCTGTTTGTAAGCCCAAGCCGCCGTTCAAGCTTCAGAGAACAGCGCCCGCTCGGCTCGCGGGACAACACCACTCGCCCAGCCACGGACCGACGAGGCAGCTTGCGCCAACTTGCGGGACGGGCCGGCTTAAGTGGTCGTCGGACTGCCGCAGTGCACGGTGAACAAACTGTGTTTTGTTTGTTTGTCTCTCTCTTGTATTAGTGCACTTCAAGTGCAATAATTTTTTCTCGAGTTTACTTTGCACGAGTTGCAATGTTTTGTTAGTCACTTTGCATGTGCTCGTACGAGTGACTGTGAAATCCTCTGTATCGTCTGTTTGCTGTATAAACTTTGTTTTGTTGTGAACCTTTCGCTCCGACCAATTCTCTAGCTTGCGACCGGCGAAAGCTGGGCTCCAAGCGACAACACCCCTCGACACTGGTCTCTGGCTGAGCTTGCCACGCTGAGTCGAGCTGTAGAATGAATGTAGAACAAATACCATGAAAGAAGAAAAAGAGCTGATGAGGCGGAGTGTGTGCTCGCCTCGCACTCTGGAAATCCTGGTTCGATTCCCCAACTCGACCAATTTCTTCTTGAAACTTGGGAAAAACCAAGGAGGATATATATCCTCCTTGGGAAAAACCCACCTAGGTGCAAATGATTTCACAAGGACACAAAAAGAAACGAGGAGACAACGAGGAGTCTCTTTTTGTGTCCTTGTGAAATCATTTGCGCCTAGGTGGGTTTTTGAATAAATAAATAGCAGCGCAAGGAGACAAGGACAAGAAGAGACAACAAGGACGGCGTTGTCTCTTCTTGTCCTTGTCTCCTTGCGCTGCTATTTATTTATTCAAGTCATGTACCAACACGCCCAATTTTCCGCGTTAATCAAGTGGGTTTTTCCCAAGTTTCAAGATGCAAAACCAACTAGCCCGTCAACATGCCTTACGGACCAATTTCCTACTCGGTTTTCTTTATTAATGCTTCTGGGATGTTTCGCTCGCGGCCAACGTCGCCGACGACGACACCGGCTTTTCTGCGACGCGAGGCCCGTAACGCTATCGCGTCGAAAGCTGGAAAGGAGGAAAAAATACAAAAGAACAGCGCTCGGTGTTCCCAAGTTGTCTCCCTCCCAGGTACTGACCGAGCCCAATGCTGCTTATCTTCGGTGATAGGACGGCATATTCAGCATAGTATGGCCGATGGCGAGAGCTGCGGCTGAGAGAAGGATGAAAAAGGAAAGTGCATGGGCCTGCCGACTGGCTCGAGCCGAGCCACCACCGCTGCCACGTGCAGAAAGAGGAGAGATGAAAGATAAGAAGAAAGAGTGAAAGAAGAGACGCGCGTCGCAACAACCACGTCCGCCGAAGCGAAGACACTGGCTGAAACAACCATCTGTTGCTTTTCGATGGCTTTATGTACTGTGTTCGGCTCTCCCGGATGCAAAACTGCGCATACATACTTCCCTCGCTCGTGGAAACAGGCGCTAAGCGTGCAATTACGTGCCGTGCACTTTTCTGAGCTGTCTAACGCAATGCGACATGCACGGAAAGAGCAGCGCGGGAGCGAGTCTGTGCTGTTGACACACGCACCGGCAGTAAATGCGCGTCGATGGGCGCTATTTGTGAGCCTCTGCGCAGTGTTATCCGCACACTATCTTGGCGCATTGCTAGAGTTTATAATCTGCAGTGTACACGCCGCGGCAGACGTCAGAATGACAGTCGGGAAGCCGGGAAACTCGAAGCGGTCGCTTCGAGTTTTGCCACAGTTTCGTGTCCGCACGTGTACATTGCCGATGGGAATGTATCATTGATAACAAAATCATGTCACCTCCTATATATTGGACCGTCTCTGGCGACCCATATAGTGGTTTATTTGAGATTGAGACAGAAAAAACAATAGCGCCGAAGGGAGAAAAATATAGAAAGTCCAACGCAGGACACTACATATGCGATGTCCGGCATCGTCTTGCACTTTTCTCCCTTCAGCACTATTGCTTTTTCCGTCTCAAATCATATGCACCATATTGCCCAAATTGACGTTCTTTTAAACCATACAGTAGTTGTTGATGACATACACTTTTGGCGACCTTCATGCCTCGTTCGGCCTTGACAAGCTTCGAACCCCCGTAGAGCGTCCGAGTTCAACGACACCACATGGGCCGTTCTGGCCTCGGCCGCCGTCGGTTTCCAAGAGCGCGTGTCGTCCACAGGCCATCACGCGCGCACCACACTCTCAGTCGCTTCTGCTTGGGGCCGGGGAAGCGCGCGGACTTTCACGCGAGCCGTTCCGCTCTCCGCCGGCGGGCGACCTCGTGGTGGTAACATGTTCCCGCCAGCTCGTCCCGTCCGGCCTCGGAGTTTCCCCTTGCCCTAGCGTGGGCGAACACCCGCTCGTGACCGTGCTGGTGAGTCGGACGTCCTCGATTCCTCAGTGTTCCGAAAAATTTCAAAATCGTGAAAAATTTCCATCATGAAAAAATTTCCAATTTTTCAGTGTTTTTATGATGGAGATATAAATATCATATTTGTGGAACAAACTTCTTGTTCCATTGCACCGAGAAAGGGGACATTAAAACTGATCCATATAAGTCACTCCATATCGGACTCAGAGTCACTGTCGCTGGACGCGGCACTACGCGCAGCAGCATGGTTTGAAGCTGTGTCCACAGCTAGGTTCGACTGCACATACACAAGCTTTCGAACGAGTTCCCCTGAAAGCCTGTAGCGAATCCTTGTCGTGATCAGTTTCGTTCGCAGCTGGCGGATGATGGTGTTATCTGCAGTAGACGGCAAGCCAGACGAGTTAGCGGCTGGTTGGGGCAAAGCTTTGCCACCAGGTAAATGGGGCCACGTGATTTGCTGAAGACCCCTGTCCTGGACCAAATTCCTGCGGTTGTCCTGTACTCTGCTACGTTGGAAATCAAGAAGTTAGGCTTGTATTTGGCTAAAACCGCTTACGTGCACACCAGGCTATGTTATTTATGCCATGTGTGTAGCGCTGTAGAATTTGCAGCCATTTTGTTCTACTTCAGCCGTGAGTTCATGTATTAGTGTGTTTTTAAGTCAAGCCTGGATCTTATATGTGACCTGGCCTTCAACCCGCGTACTCGCAGCACGAACGTTTTAAAAGCACTACCTGTCACCGGCGATGACGACTGCTCTCCAATCGTTCAACGATGCACGCTGTAATGGTTTTCAAAGCAAAAACAAAAACCTAAACTAAAAGCAAGCAATCATAAATCCTTGAAATTGCATTGTGAAATTTTCGGTCTTTCCATTTTTTCTCGTCTGAAAAAAAAAAAACAAGAAAACTTTATTTTTTTCAAAATTGCAGTGTTCTTTTCAGGCCTTCACATCTCTAGTTGTGACGGGTAATAGAGCAGAGCGCTATAGTTGGCGGGACGAGAGAGGAAGGAAAAAAATTACCGACGATTACGTTACTTCCTAATGCGAAATTTGAGCGCAGCAAATAAGCTGTTTCACCTTTTCGATAGATTGAGGCAAAGAAATCGAGCAACACATGTATGCGCTATCACAGAATTTTTTTTTTATTTTTCACACGTATTCCTTTAACAAAGACTCCACTAACAGTTCTTGACAGTCATGAAGGAAGCTTTGTGGTCGGAGAAATAGTCTGATATATGTTCGACTTGGTACACCAATGCTTGATTCTCAAAGACGAGATCTATACAAGTGCCTCGCGAGGTTGTCACAGCCGTGGGACGCGTTACGAGCGAGAGGAACGGGATGTTCTCCCGCATAAGTGTTAGGAAATTGCTGTTTGTCTTTATGTCAACATTAAAGTCCCCCACTACTAACATCGGTGTGGATCGATGGACGGTTAATGCGAGTTGCAGGAAGTGCACGACGTCTTTCGTGAGTGCGGTAGGGGCGAAGTAGGCAGCTACTACCAGCAAGCCGTTGGGCAACTTTGCGGCGCACAGTTCGCCAACTTCATGTGACGTGCCAAACATTTCGACTGGTATTGCAGAGAGACCTGTGCGCAAGTAGATAGCGACTCCCGCCGCTCTGTTGTGGTCTCTGCGAGCACCACAGCAGTATAGGAAATCTATGATTTCGAGAGGCTCTTCGGGATCCATCCAGGTTTCAGCAAAGCAAAGTACAGAGGAATGGCGCAGAATGTGATCGTGGTGTACGTCCTTGGCATGTGCGGCAAGGGAGCGTACGTTAAGAATGTGGTTGTGAATGATGAATCAAGTGCTGCCAGCGAATGACGCGTCCATTGGCTGTCTGCGTGTGTTACTGATGTGTGGTTAACATGTTAAGCTTCGCCTGTAAGAGTGGAACGCGACAGCGTCTTGCAACGCTGCCAGGGAGTCCACAGAACGCCATCGCCAATTCGGCTGTACGCCTTGCTGGACGGTAAATTTATTTTTTGAGGAAAGGAAATGTATCTCTCTCGCATATCTGGGTGGACACCTGCACCTCGCCGTAAGGGAAAGGGGAAGATGGGAGTGAACGAAGACGCCGTATTAGCTAGACGCGCCTTTGTTCATTCCAAACCATTCAGCTGGCATTACGGAGTGGCTATCGTGCTCGTATCGCACTCCGGAGACCCTGGTTCGATTCCCCAACTCGACCAATTTCGTTCTCGGTTTTATTGATTTATGCGGGCTAACTAGAAAGGTTAATTAGGCTATTTCATATTTATATTCTTGTATTTCTATCCATCGTGTTCTGTCATTAACCTGTCAATTGTTGGAACTGTCTAGGATGTTCGACACAACGTATATGAAACGAGCAATTATTTACTAGAGCCAGTAGCAGGCCCGTGCAATTTCCTTTTCATCCTTGTCTCAGTCACAACAACAACACTTGCTGAGTGGGGAAGTGCGTGGTGGTGGAGGGAACGCGGCTTCGTACTTATCTGTTTTTTTTCGGCAGCGTCTCCTTCCGCGGACGCTGTTGTCGCTGCAGCGCGCGTCTTTCTTTTCTTATGACCTCTTCATTCTCCTCTATATTAATTAGGCTAATTGATTAATTAAGCAATTAACTAAACTCAGTCCAAATTCGTTGCAGCATCACTATACGATCCCTTTGATTGGTTGCATGGTTACTAGCCAAAGTACAATTGGCCCCATTTGAAATTCGCGCACTGTGACGTCACGAGCATTTCGACCAATTGAAAAGCGTGACATTGGGGGCGGAGCTGGTTACGAGGCCGACGCCGACGCGAAACCCAGGAACGGACGCCAAAGAGCTGCGCTCTAAAAAATCCAGGCGAGCCATGGTGGCGACGGAGATGGGACGATCGCCTCCTCTCGAGCAAGTTCCCGCTAAATCGTCGGCATTCGCGCAAGTAAGACTCCTGTGATGAATCCGGGCACGAGCTTACCGACCGAGCATCCCGGCACGCTCCGCCATCAAAGGACCCCGCGAGGCTCCCATTGAGTTGGGTGGTCCCAGGACCCCAACAAAAAATTGGCTGTGGCTTAGCTGAGGTTAAGCCTGGATATACGTAGCGAAAAGTGCCATAGTCTCTCACACACATCACAAACATGGCCAAACGGGTTGTTCACAAAGTTCGACGTAAGCACTAGGGACACACTCGCGCTTTCACTCAGTCTTAACACGTGTTCAGTGCAGCGGTGAGTCTTTGAATCTTCTTCCAAGTTTTCCTCCTGCTGCTGCTCCTCCTCCTCACTTTATTGACTACCAGTGGCCACAGCGGTGGCCCGCGTCGTACGGCTTCTTGGCGGCGTCTTTTCGCGATGCGTTCCTCGCGTTGCTCCGGCGTTTCAGATGCACGTTTCGCCCAGGCTCGATCTTGCCTCCGTTGTTCGGCGGCCAGCTACCAGGCTGGATCGGAAAAAGAACTCAATTTCTGCGCTCTTCTGCGTCTTCTGCGCCCGCTCTCCTGCGTCGCACTCTCCTTGGCTTCCATGTCGAACGCGCCCGCCAGTTGTTGCGACTGAGAGAGAAGGATGAAAAGAAAAGTATACAAGGGCCTGCCGACTGGCTCAAGCCGGGCCACCACCGCTGCAACGTGCAGATAGAGGAGAGTTAAAAGATAAGAGGAAAGAGTGAAAGGAAAGAAAAGACGCGCGTCGCAACAACCGCGTCCGCCGGAGCGGACGCTGGCTGAGAAAAACGGATAAGCGGCCGTAGCCGTGCCTCCTCGTCACCACCTCTCCCCGCATGCGCAGTAGCGCGCGGCGCATCTGTCGTAAACACACGGACCGGCTATAAGGTAATGAGCACAAGCGCAGTAGCGCGCGGCGCATCTGTGGGTCAGGTAGCGGAGTCGGCGACGGCTGCGGCGAGGAGGCGACGCTAGTGATGCAACACTATCGGAAAATTGACTATCGATAGTATCGATAGTTTCTTTTAAACTATCGATAGTGTAAAAAACTATCGATAGACTATCGATAGGCTATCTATAGTATTATCGATAGCCTACTGTCGATAGTATTATCGATAGTCTACTATCGATAGTAATACTATCGATTCTACTATCGATAGTATTACTATCGATAGTAGTATTACTATCGATATAGTGTTGCTATCGATAGCAAGTCTATCGAGATGGTAAGACTATTGATAGCACCAATATTGATATTATGCATTCGTTGGCCAGCGATATAACCAAAACATTTACGATACCTGATTGGAGGTCTCCAGGTAAATTTCGACCAGCTGCGGTTCTTTACCGTGCAGTGGGACAGTTCGGAAAAATACGTGGAACTGCGGCCGATGAAAGAACAGCACAAGTTGTTCTGGCGCAACCGCTGCAGAAATGGTTTTCGCACACATGCTTCGCAACTAGGTCATTCCCACGCTAACATTTTATCCAGCAACTTTACGTAGGGAACGTCTGCAGAGCTCGGTGACGCGTAGGCTGCAAAAACGGGCGAGTCCTGTCAGTTACTCATACCATCACCTCCATACCACACACCCGGGAAATCAAGTTTAGGATGCAGTGGGTACGCGTGGTTGATTTTATAGTATCGATAGTACTATATATAACAAGTAGTATCGACACGGCTATCGATAGTACTATCAATAGAACTATCGATAGTACCATACCGATAGTACTATCGATACTACTATCGATAGTACTATCGATACTATCGATAGTTGAGTCACTATCAAACTATCGATAAGACTATCGAACTATCGATAGTACTATCGATACTATCGATAGTTGAGTCACTATCGAACTATCGATAGTAGAAAAGACTATCGTGACGTCACTTGGTTTTCGCACATGCGCAGAACTGGCGGCTCCCGCACACGCGAAACTCGGCTCTGACCCGCGTAGTGTACCTTTTCGCTACAAAAGCCGTCCCACGTGCTTGGTGAGCCCGACACCATAATCCTCTTCCTCCCCCACTGGATGAGAAGCAAATAAACTGCTTTTGTTAACTTTTAGAGCGCAGCTCTTAGGCGCCCGCTTCCGCGTTTTACGGCGTCGCCGTTGTCAGTTGTAACCAGTAGTGGACACCCTCTAAGCTGCGAAAGCAATGGAGCGGGGGCTTGGAAAGGAAAAAGTAAAAGCAACCGGCGCGCCAGTGGGGGGCGCAGCTGTTCATAGCAACCTAAAGCCCCTCAATGAACTTTTTTTCATTGAGGGGCTTTACAGCAACCGTGACTGACGCGACACAGTAGCGAGAGAACGAGCGCACGCGCGTCGGCGGTGGCGCCGCTCCTTTTCCAGTCGTCTCGTCGCAGCCGAGAGAGTGAGACGCATGGCTCCGAAGCGGCCCATTGGTTCCGCGGGCGCCAAGCGGTTCGGGGAAGGGGCAGTCGGTTGACCGCAAAGCTTTCGCCAAACACACTTTAGAATTTCCATAGTGTGTTCGGTATTTTTTTTAGGAAAGGAAATGCGCTGTATCTGTCTCCCACAGCTGCGAAACCGATTGAACAGAAGGGGGGGGGGGGGGGGCTTGGAAAGCAGAGGGTAAAATTTGTAAATTGGTGCTGTGTATGTGTATTGAGTGCGTGGCAAGAGATGGCGCCACCATCCCAGCGCCTGTGTGTGCGTGTATTGAGTGCGTGGCACGAGATGGCGCCACCGCCCCGAGCGCCCCAGCAAGTGCTGCGTGTGTACGGCCAGACGCCGGCCCTGTGTAACGTGTAACCCATGTGAATAAAGATTGCTGTTATGTTATCCCAAAACACAATTGGTTTTCGAGGAAAGGAAATGTGCAGTATCTGTCTCACACATCTCGGTGGATGCCTGAACCAGCTGGAAGGGGCATAACTGCCCTCTTGGAACAGTGGACACCAGTGTGCCAGAAATGCTGGTGGGTGGGGATTTTAATGTAGATATAAACACAAGCGGGAATTTCTTACAGCGTGGGGGGAGGTGGGCTTGGAAAGCAGAGGGTAAAATTTGTAAATTGGTTTTCCAGGAAAGGAAATGTGCAGTATGTCTCACACATCTCAGTGGACACAGGCCTGAACCAGAGGGAGGGTGCATAACTGCCCTCTTGGAACAGTGGATACCTCAATCATGCTTTTGCATTGGCAACATTGTGCCAGAAACACAATGCACAGTGGGTGGGGACTTTAATGTAGATATAAAGACAAGCAGGAACTTCTTACCACTTAGGCAGGAGAACATCCTCCTGCTCATAACGGCTCCCACAGCTGTGACAACCTCGCAAAGCACTTGCACAGACCTCGTCTTTGAGAACCAGGCATTCAGCAAGTCGAGCCATCTATTTCTCCTTCCACAAAGCTTCCTTCATGGCAATCAAGAACTGTGAGTGGAATGTTTGTTGAAGAAGGATGTGTGAAAAATAACAAGTTGTCTCTAATTGCCCAGACAACACCAAACGTCTTGAGGACGTCCTCAAATGGTCAAAACGTCCTCATCCCGAACAGGACATTCTGAGTACTTTTTGAGTGCATCACAGCAAAATGTCCTCATGAGGATGTCCTCAGTTTGTACTTCGCGGAACGACTCGGCTCAAGGACGAAAATTTCTCAAATGTCTTACAAACGTCCTATCTCAGGACAATATTGTGGTATTTAACTGAGATGAAACCAGCTTTATCTCTCGCACTCGGCTTTCATTTTGTAAAAAGTTCAGGTTTATTAAAAGATACTTGTGTACAATAGAGATGTAATGTAGGAAACCATTCTGACTGAAAATATTGTGTGCCTTCAGGACATATCTGAAGTTATTTTGGTTTGCAAACCTGGTCACATGTACTGCATGCTTCTGATTGAGTTGGAGTGTGCAAATTTCCGGCCAATTTGTTGGATTGGTTATTCCACTGAGGCGACAGATTTCAACTCATGTGAGAGTTATATTGTCATTGCTGTAGGAAAATATTGCATGTAGAATAACCTGTAACTGCCAACAAATATGGTGAACGAACCAGTTACTTGTTGAGTATGCGAAACGTTTGCAAAATTTGTTTGCTAAAATACAAGACAAAAGAAGTACGAAGAAAGCAGTTCACAATCCCTGTGCACATGCCTACTATAATTAAGCAGTGACCCGCATTCCCTGGGCTACATCATCGTCTGATGTCCCGAAAACAGACTGAGAAAGTCCTCCAGAGGAAATCTGAGGATGTCCTGAGGACATACTGAGGCCGGACAACAGGACTAAGTGAGGACCTTTTAAGGATTAGAAGAGGACGTCCTCAGGACAACACAATGTCCTCAAAAATTAATCCTCAGGACGTCTTGAGGATGTACTTGTGTTGTCTGGGTGTACATACATGTCTTGCTCGAATTATTTGCCTCAAACTATCGAAAAGCTGGAACAGCTGATTGAGCTGCGCTCAAACTTCGCATTAGGAAGTAACAAAATCGTCGGCAATTTTTTCACCTCGCCTCTTTGGGAGGATCCCATGTCTGAGATGACTTCAAGACTCTGGAGGTGGTGGGGGTTCAAGCCTTTCAGCTCATCTAGAGCCGTCTCATGTCCAACTGTTTGCACAACACAATTGAAACCAATTGGCTCCAACTGGTTCCTGCAAGAGTGTGCAAATCTTCCTGGCTATCTGCTCACAGTACAATATCGTCCGCATACATTAAACGCCGTTGCTCACCAACTTTTCCGCCTAATCTGGACAGATTATAACCTAATTACTTTCTTTTAGCCTTCTTTCCATATTTATCATAGAAAGCATGAACAGCAGCAGTGACAGGGGACAACTTTGCCTTAATCCTTTGCGCACCTTGACTGTTGTCATACTTCTCATCAAGTCCTACCTAATTTCAACTTTATTATCCCAACAAACACAAAACCTCCTCAGAAACTCCAAAAAAGGATGGAATGTCCCAGTCCCAGTACAACGTTTATCAAACGTTTCCAGACCATAGAGGCACGACATAGAAACACAAGCAAAAAGGCAGTGCTCCCACTAAAGGTCTAGAAACGTTTTTTCTGGAGTGTTAAGCAGCAACAAAAGCGAGTTAATGCATTTTCGTCCCAGAAATGTAACTGGGCATAACGTTTTGGGACCAATGATTTTCAACAAGAAATAAAAATCGACTGCTCGCGCTCTCTTTTCTCTCTCCTTCGCGCCACAAGCTGCGGGGAGAGAAGGTTTTGCTCTTGCACTCGTCGTTTTGAGAGATGAAACGGCAGTTTCATTCGAACAGCCGAAGGAAGCGGTTAACCCCGCATCTCTCTCGGTGCATGCGTTTCTCGCACGTGGGCCGTCGGCTCCATTGCAGGCAGGCGGCGGCGGTCTGCATTTTCATCGCGCCGCCGGCAGCGGCGGTCAACATCTTTCCCGTCTTCTAGCGTTTTCCCAGCTTACGCCCAACTTCAAAATTGTGTGGTGGTCCCTCCAGGCGTCTCCGACTATCGGCACTCCACGCTGCGCCGCTGTCTAGCAGAAGTGCGGTAATGGCCTCCCGTCGCTCGTCCGGCTTCCTCGCTGGACGGACGCCATTTTGCGCACGCTTATTCGCGCTGCCCCAGACGTTCGAGCACAAGCCCCAGCGCGCGGCAGTTCTTGCTCTCGTCACTGCGCCAACTGGGCTGTCGTGGACTTCGTAGCTACGGATTCACGGAAGTTTTCCCGCGCACCTCGGCGTGCCCACACCATTCCTTTTGGAACTGATGCCGCGGCTGCGCATCGCAAGTCCTTTGCGCAGCTCCACGGCCCTACTGATGCCGCTGTTCGAGGCGGCGTTCGTGGCAGCGGAGTTCGTGGCAATAGGTGACTCCTCGCACGCACCCTGCATTCCTCAGCGCCTCCGACGACTGCAGCACGTTGGTGGCGGCAGCGTGGCCGTCTACTACGGTCTGAGGCGGGAAGGACCTTCCGAGACCCACCACTCTCTTTCTGCGAGTGCCCATGGATTAGCCTGCTCTACCAACTTCGCCACCGCGCAGCCATCCTGCCGCAGCGGTATAGTTTGTGCAGTGTTCGCGTGGTTATATTGATTCTCTCCCACTGGATTAATCGTGCCTTGATCTCGACTCCCACGCTGGACTGTGCCGCATGCGCGGTCTGCCGCACCATGGATGCAGCGCGCCACTGCACGTTCACCTTACCGCCTGGCTCCAAGCAGTCTTATCCCCACACTTAGTCACAAGAAAATAAAACTCCCAGGATCGTTACGAGGGTGTAACGCGTAGTTTGAGCGCTCGCTGTGCTGTGAGAAGGCGCAGGACAGAAGCCTGCGTTTAATTTATGGTTTCAGCTGTTGCAGCCTTGTATTTCATCCCTGGGTTTCCGTAGGCAACGTCGTCAAGGTATGTTGGTTTATTTTAATTATTAATTTAATTTATTGATTTAAGCATACTGCAGGCCCTTTTCGCATTTTTTTTTATTTTCGCCTAGTAGAACTAATATTTTTTTTTTCTGTTTTGATAACACGTCGCTGAAGCTTGCTCCGAGTCTCTAAGCGTGAGGGGGGTTTCAACTTGAAGAAAATCCGTGACCTGAAACTGCGTGTCTGCAGCGTACGCCCATCTCGTCTTTTCTTTTGTCACCGAAGTTGCTCTTTACATACGTTTGCTTTTGCATGTGCATATCTGCTTTTGAAGCCCTTAGAATGCTCGTTTAAGGTGCATCAACTTTCAGCCTGTATTCTGTTTTACTTGCTTCATATTGCAGATTTCTCAGGGCTGGAGAAAAAAGTGGCCATCATATGCATGGCGCCGTAGTGTTATGTACACTGTGTATTAAATGGTGCATACGTTTGCGTCTGCTGTTTGTATTCATTCAGATTTGCGCCGTTGAACGTAAGTTTTTCGGCACGGGCTTTCAATTCGGTCTGTATTGTTTTTCTTTGACTGAAACATGAATGCATTTTGATTGTGGTGGTGTATGGTGCGGTCGCCGGCATGGACGACAGGATGCAATTCGTGCTAAGAGCACACCTAGTAAACTGAAATTACTTCTGTATGGCGCTGCTATTTGCTCTTATATGAGCCAAATCGGGTGACTTTTTGAGTTCATATTTCCTTTGTGTGCAAAATGCTAGGACATTTCATGTAAACGAATAAGTGCAGAACGGCCGAGCCAGCTAGGACGCATTCAGACGAGTGGAATTGTGGATTACACCACCTGTAACGTAAGTATGCACCTGAAATTTGGCACATATGTGCGCTTGGATGCCTGCAGGCTGCACGAAAAATGAGGAATAATTTTATTGAACCAGAGCCGAGAAATCGAGCATTAACCTTTTGGGGCTTTCCATGGGACGCACAACTTTTTGGACATTGCTAGTTGTGGGGACGTTTTTTAAATGTGTTCGGGAAAAATGAGCACCTCCTGGGGAGATTCCAGATGTCCCGATGGGTTATTTTTGGGAGATTTTGAGGAGGTTTTGTGTTTGTTGGGATATAGGCATATTTCCTGTAGAAAATCAATTATCTCATTACCGATAACTTAATCTTTTAGTATTTTCCACAGGAGTTCCTTGTTCACATTGTCATATCAAGCAATAAAATCAGTCAATCAATGATCAATCGATAAGGTTTATTCCACATCAGAGATGAGAGGAGCACCGCTGGGCACTGCACTGCTTATATCCAGGAAGGCTAATCTGTTTTCCACCTTGGCTATTTCTATGCACTGGGCAAGCATGAACAGGCATGTCTAAGCGTCTTCCCCTTCAGGATCCCTTCTGGAGTTCTCAGAGTATCATAACTTTCCACCCATGACTGCATTTTTAATTTCAGTGCCTGCATTGCCAGCCTGTATATACAGGCTGGCAAATCCTTTAGACTGATGATAACATCTGTTATATATATAACAGATGTTATCATCAGTCTAAAGGATTTTATATGCACCCTATCTCCTTTCTGTTTATAAATCAAATTCATTTTACACCGTTGCCAGCTGTGCGGAATTTGCATATTTGTTATGACTGTTTCCAATACTTTTAACAACATTTCCTTGCTTCTTGGGCCAAGTTCATAAATCAGCCTGATTGGAATTCCATCTATGCCTGTGGATGTGCATTTAGGAATATTTGCTTCCTCTTTTTTCCAGATTGGTCAGTTCTAAGCTGCTTTATAGTATTGCCACGTATCATTGTAGCGTCCGTTCGTTCGCGCAGAAAAGGGGTGTTATCATTTGTGTTCGTGACGCGAGAAGCGACCGGACTAATCTCGATTGATCACAGCCATGCCGAGCTGCATCTACGTGTTTCCAGATTACTCTAGATGATCTCGACCTGTTATCATAGAGAAAGATATTGGTAAAGAGCGGACACTCGGCGAAATCTGGCCCCAGGAAATGACGCGCAATCCTCCTCCTCCACTAGATAATCTTCCAACTCCAGGATGGCGCCACCAGTCTCTAAACGCGCGCGCGCGCGCGCGCGGGCGGGTAGCCGGCGCGGCGGCTCAGACAAGGTGGATGTAGAATGGTGGCGAAGGCTGGGCCCAAAAACGGTCTAGCGTGACTGCAGCACAGCCACTTTGGGCGGCCGAAACACTTATATCATGAAATTCAAAAGCACAAATAAAAATACTATAAAACAACAAAAACAAATGAATACTTTAATGCCACGTTTCATAAAATAGATAAATTACTTCAGCAAAACATATTAAGCCGAATTTTGTAAATTTTGCAACGCTCTTGTTGCGCCCTCTGTTGATGAGTGTGCGGTGCATTTGCAGCGCTACTTTGCAGGCCTTGTTTCGGTACCCGGCCCCCCGACCACAGTGGTACTAGGCACTGTAACAGTGGCTGCGGAAGCTTGCGAAGCGATTTCTTATCTCCAGCTGCCTGCTATGGCGCGCCTTGGAAAACGTGCAAATTAAGCTCGCCGGTCTCGAAATGGCACCTTTAAGAAGTTTTTGTCGTCCTTGCCCGTCGCTTCTCTGTCACCGTTTGGCAAGATCTGCACCCCGTTGCACCGCTGCAGCGTTTCCTTCGGTGTACGGCCAGTGCGAAACCTTTTCCCGAGGCTTCGCGCTCATCGTTTCAAGCGCTTAGCTCTGCATTTCAAGATGAGGTTGTGGCATGTGAAGAAACCTTGCTCCGTGACACATTGTGACAGCGTGGGTTGTACCGTGGGTGTCTTACCAAGACTGCACCGCTTCCCTCTGGACTTTCGCAGGTGAGCTCTTGCCGTTGTCGTCTGCTCTAGATATGCTTTTGTCGGGCTTTCCGCGCCTATTCGTAGCTGTAACCGTTTCATACGCACTTGGCTTCATGTTTCGGGATATTTTAGTAAATTGACTTGCCGCATGGTCAATTTAAAACCAACTGCGTTGCCTAACAGCTCTGAGCATGACATTAATGGGTTTTGCAGCACCGTGAAGCGAATTTGAGGATCCCCTCGCAACTGACAGTATCGAAACTCAACCATGTGTATGTGCACCGCATTGACTGTGCCTTAACTGAATTCACCCAGCAGTAGTTATTGCCGTTCTGCGTATACATGACCGTCAATGTAGTTTTATACTCATTTTGCTGCATCGCTCTCGTTACTATTTGAGCATAGAAAAGCAGCTAGCCGCGTGGTATCAGGCGAACGTAACCGCACTCTGAGGCGCGGAGGCTTGGCGCGAGCATTTCCTGCCATAGTTATAACGTACTGCATTTAGGTGAAAGGAATCTTGGCGTATTGACGTTTGGAGTATATGGTATTCATTTGGGTGCAGTTGTATAATGTGGATGCTGCTTCATGTCCAGATGCAAAACGTGGGTGGAGTTCTGCCGCAACCTCAGCCTGGAGAAGACGCCGTGCCAGCTGCGAGACCTGAGGGTTTCTTCCAAGCACTACGACGTGTATCTGCGGCCAGGACGGCTGCATCTCGATGCTGTGCCTACTCGAGGAAGGAGTGGCTGTATTGAATGTCCCTGCACTTCACTTTAAACTGCGGCGTCTCTCATAGCCTCAGTCACTTTGGGACGTTAAACCCCAATAAACTAAACTAACTCACTTTAAACTGCACTTCATGTATATTTTAGTTTGATTAGAATTGCTTCAAATTACTTCGGTTAGCGACAAGGAGCTGTCGAGGTTGTGCGCAGGCCTTATGTATGGTGTAATACTCTAGCGTTGAGCAGATTTGTTGATGCTAAAGCTTGTTTTTAATACTGTCATGCAGGTGTGAACATAGCTGCTATATTCTGTCAGTTGAAGAAATGAAATGTGGAGAGTAATCCCTGTGTGCTGCATGGTCTATGTATTGATGCGCCTACTTATGTCATGTCATGTTTGCCTCAATGGAAGCTGTCGTAGCATTGTTTTCTATACTTTTCAATTTCCTACCTGGCAACGTTCGCGGAACTTCAGGGCTTTTTCCTATCCGCACTGTGACCATTGAGATGAATAGCCAGCTTTAAAAAACTACTGCTTGAGCTGCCTGTGTCGCGCATTTTTTGTTGGTGTGCTTTATCACTGTATTTGTTTGGTTGTTGTAATAAACCATGAATATGAAAACCATACTTGCCGTACACGGTATTGCAAACTGTGCACTTGAGCCTGTGCTTTGTGCATCAAACCTTGATATACTCACAAGCACTGGCACCAGTAGTTCCACCAAGGTTTCCACTACGAATCATGCATGCTTACCCGGCGTCTGCTAGTGTTGTTGCCTTTCTATGCTGCCTTCTTTGCCAGTCACTTTCACTGGGTTCCCAATTGCACATTAACAAGGCCATAACTAGCAGGAACTCGAGCACATTTGACTGGCAAATGTTGGTGCGCACTGAAAGGCAACCTTAAAGTGATACCGGATCGAAAATGCGGGTTCTATAAAAAGACCACTTCATAATTCGCGCCAAAAGCATACGTATGCGTGACGTCACTCATACGTAGTGTGCCCCCCAAATTAGTGGCGCTGGGGTGCCCCCATGAGCCGCCATGTTTTAGACCAATGGGCGTCTATGGAGCCTTCGCTACCATGGTATATCTACCTTGGCTCAGACCCATCCTAGTGGCAGACAACGGAGCGTCGTGGGGGCTGTTTTGTGCGCGTGAAAGCGTGCGGCGTAATTGTTCGTGCGGGCAGACCGCAATTTTTTTCGTCTCTCTTGCCCTTCGACGCAGAACTCCTCCTGTTTATGACGGCGGCAAGGTGAGAAATGTTTATTTGTGGAAGTACGCTGTATTGCATGCAATTTAGGCGGCCGCGCCGGCCGCCGTTGCCTGTCTGCAGTTCGTGAAGCGGCGCGCTCGCTCTGTGGCCAGCCGGCTGTTGTCCACGGCATTCTTGCAGTTTGTGACAACGTCAAGGAAGGAATGTTTTGTTTTTGCAAAAGTACGCTACATTTCAAGCACTTTATGCAAAATTACGCTGCATTTCGAGCACTCTAGCTTAGTACGCCGGCGCAGTTGTGAAGGGCGCGCGCACGCTGTGTCATGCTACGCCGTGGCGGGAGCGGCGGGAGGAATGATGCTGCATGATGCAGCCTCGCCGGTCGGTGCGTAGAAACAAAAAAAAAAACCTGCCCACGGCCTGTGGCCCGACGCGCTGTGCCTAGCGGTTAGTTTTGCTTGGTTTCGCCCCAAGCAACCACCGATATCCTTCGGACGGCCGACAGAGGTCTGTTTGGGATGTTCTGTACATCCGCTGAACATCCGCAAACAGCCGGTAGACGTCCGTCGGCCGTCCGAAAGGTGGCCAAAGGTATACGGTTCGACCGTCGACGGACGTCCAGTTGAGTACGTCCATTGGCGGATCTTTCTCGATTATTCGCATACATGGTGCATGCGTGCTTTTTTCACTCCGCGCGATGCAATAAAACCAAAAAAAAATTTGATGCATAGCACGCATATTTTATTGTGGTTGATGATACATCAGCAGAGCAATGGGTTATATTCGGAAAATTTAAATGTGACTTTTCAAATGCGGCAAGCTTGGGACACACATCCGTAATCTTCCCACCCACAGGATTTCTGAAATAAAAAGAACGCGGCAAACATCAGTCACGTGAAACAAATGGCACAATGCAGTAGCCCAAGTAAAAACATTGGAACCAATTAATAGAAGTGTTTAATGCTGCAAGTATAACAGACAATGCACTTTAACAAACACCTCAATAAGAATAAGGCAATAACAGCTCTCACTTTTCCACACCATATTTGACAATGTATCTGTTCTTTATTTATTCTCATGGGCCTTAGGGCACTAACCTGCGCAGCACTGTACGCGACTGTGCACAGAAAGCCGCAAAGCTTCCGTTGCGAACTACACGTGCTTCCTATGGTCTGCCTTTCACGGGTTGTCACTCTTTATATAGGCACAGTGAACCTAGCGATGCCTTAAAAATTAACAAGATGCGAATATACTCCGTCCCGCAACTTTGAAGAGGAGTGGGAATTAGCCACGCGAGTTGAGGGCTCCCGCAGCTGTGTGATGTAAGCTCCCGAAAGTGTGAGAACAGCACACACTTGTGGAAGCCATCTCCTCGCGCTTACTGCTCCCACTGTCCTGTGAACGAATGTTATATGAGCATGCTGCATTGTCCTAGAAGCAAGTTCCAAGAAGTGTACTGGATACATACCTTCGTAGGCAACCACATGTGCACTAAGCCTTCTTTAAACCAAGGTCGATGCAGTACGGGATTCCGGTGTTCCAGAAGAGCTTCAGACGCTTCCCGTATCTTTCGAATTGCTTAAGTTACATACTACTTTCGTCCACATACCGAACAAAGCCACACATTATAATAAAAGAGCTATAAAGCTCTTGCGCGACAACACTACGCGACAAACCAACAACAGCGCTACGGAGCCGTACTGATGGATTGGATTGGACTGACCGCGAACTGACATCTATGATGATGGTTTTGATACTTACTAATACTTGCGTATGGTTTCAATGGCAAGTTTAGCTAGCAAAACGGTGGACATGTCGCACAACTCCACTAATTTGGAGAAGTTTGATAAATATAAAACTAGTCATTGAGTTCTTGCAAAATTCTGCAACACCTGCTTCTCCTCTTAGATAAATTTAGCTCGTTGGCGGCTCTTGCACTGCAGGATGGAGTGGAATCGCACCAATTTACAAACATCTTCACGTCAAACCCTCCAACTGATGCAAATAAAACAGTGTACATACACGAAAGACGCGAATTTTCTGTGAAATAAAAAACGTCCATACTCATTGTAAGGTATCGGTAGCGTTCGCGGGGGTAATCGGAACGCGGCTGGGGGCACTCAAAGCGGAGCGTCTCCTTTCTTGGAACGCGGCCGCTCGCGAACGCGCTGGGAAGTACGGGTGTCCACCCCACCCGCGGTACCGATTCGCACACGTGCTGGCACGGATGTGTATTTGTGTTTGTTCTATTTTTATTTTGTAGTGGAGGGAATGTTCTCTGCACGTACTGGCACGACCGTGCGTTTGTATTTGTGGGAAGGGCGTTTTGCCCTACGGAAGCTGGAGGGCTGGCCAGGCTCTTGATAAACCAATCATGTGAACATTGTGACATGATTGGAAGCTACGAAATGTGGGCCGGGCCTTTAGGGCTTTAAAACCGGGCCCCGGAGCTGGAAGCGGGGTTCTGGGCTAAGGTGAGATGCAACGCATCTTCGGCAACGCCGAGTAGGGGCCTCCCCTAGTATTAGCCAGTTCCGCCCTTTTTGTTGTTTGTCCTTGTGCCGTTAATTTGTCTCGAGTGTCTAAACTTCTATACGCTGTAAATATTTGTATATAAAACTTCAAGTATCCCTTTTTGTTATCCCTGTGTCTTCAAGTCTTCAAGTTGAAACCACCCGTCTCTGGCGGGGCACCTATGGTGCAAAGAAGAAGAAGAAGAAGAAGAACCTGAAATTTACTGGCGCAGTCGACAGGATCCTGCGGCCATCGGAAGACGGCGCAGGAAGAAGACTTGAAGGCAGGGAGAAAGGCGACGACAAGGAAACAGGTCAGCGTTCGAGACAGGACCTGTGGAGAGACGGCGGCAAGGACGCAAGGACCACGGCAGGTGTCCAGCGACGCGGGACTGCATCCGGTCAAGGAAAGCAGCGCGTCGAGAACTCGACGGTCACCGGCGGCGGACCAGCGGCGTGCGACAGCTAATCGCAGCGTCCGGTGAAAGCGGCGGTGGACTGCGACGCCAAGGAGCTGGCAATGCGGATCGACGCATCGAAACTGTGAGTTTCCTTCGTCGCATTGTTAGCGTCCCTGTGCATGTGTTCGAGCCGGTAGGACAGTTGAGGAGTACAGACGGCGGTATGGAGGGCTATCCATGCCGGCCCTCACTCGATGTGAGGTACCAGGTTGAGTTAGCGAAGGCACGCTTAGCGTACTTTCAGGCTGAACTTGCGAAAGTGAATAGAGGAAAGGCGCCGCTGTGCGAGGAGAAACCTCAGGATGTTAAGTGCGTCTTGGATGAATTAGAAGCAAAGCGCCAGCAGCTAGCGCTGGAGCTCGCTGAGCTCAAGGCGTCCAGGAAAGCTAGTGAACTAACCAGGGAGAACTGCTCCGAGTCCCGAGAGGTGAGGCAGCCTGTGCTGGAAGACAAAGGATTATGCTTGTCATGCACAGGTCAGGGAAAAAGCAGTGAGGACGCTGAAAGCAATCAGCCGGTATGCGGGAACGCATCTTTCTTAGGAAACGCCGCGAAAGGTTCAGGAAGTGAAAACAGGATTCCTGAAGGACGCGGAAATACCACAGCTTTTCCGCCACCGCGGGCGGCTAGCAAAGAACAGGAGCAGCCCAATTCTAGTGATCTAGGGCCAATCGTGACCAAGGTGTCCGATAACAAACAGGACAGCGGTGGAATTCCTGTAGGCTCTATGACTAAGATTGTGACCTCTGACGCGGAGCTAGTAACAGCCAGTGAAAATCTGGCGTTGCCGCAACCGCACACTGTGTTGGGTATGGAGCATGAAGTGCCCCGTAGCGTTTCTGGTGGCAAGAGCCCTTCATCCGAGGCAAAGAGCGGAGGTGGGCCTGTTGGGCCGACCGGGCAGAACGCCGCGCAGTTGTTGAACGCACCCGGTGTGTGCCCGACCAGGTCAGTTGAGGACCCGGAAATGAGTGGCGACTTGCCGCAAGGCAAGCCCGGGTCAAGTGACTGTCAGGGAGCTTATGGAGCCTCGGAGTCAGACTATGCCACGGGGCCAGCGGGCGCTGATCAAGCACGGAGCGGCGGTTTCAAAGTTTGCTCGTGCAGTAAAGGTGCAGATGGCCCCGGGCGAGTTGGAGTGGCAGGAGGCAGGTGCGTGGCTTTCACGCTGAAAGTCGACGCGAGGAACAGTATGTTTCGTGCTAGAGGTCGGCATATCAAGTGTAGCGAGACTGACTGTACTGCTATATTTGGACGGGCCAGGGGCTATGCTCTTTACGCACCACGCGTGTCGTACTGGTGCGCCGGAGAGAGAGTGCTCTCAAGTGCGTCGCATGGTCAGAGATTTTCACCTATCGATGACCAGGACGTTTTTGATCCTGGAGGGCACCGTCTTTTCAGTTCGCGCCCCGCTGTGGCACCAGCCTGACGAGCATAGTGGCCATTAGGTGTTAATCGTGTCGAATGAGGCACGTGTGGGCTCGAACGCGCACAGGGATGCTCGGTGCGACTAAGGAGGCTCACGTGGCCCGTATCAGTGCTACTGAACGCTCCAGTTGCGAGTGTCGGTGTGTGTGTGTCGAGCAGGACGCGGGTGTGCATGCTGGTGAACTGGGTGCAACGCACCAACTTGGACGCTGTGTTACGGCGCACGGCAGGCATGCCACTGTGTGTATTTAAGTGTGCATTTTGCGTAATGTTGTGTGGTGCCCGTGTGCATTTTTTTGGTTTTGGTTTTGTTTGTGCCAGTGCTAGTCTATCCGCGGCATGTAACCCACAGGGTGGTTTTGTGACCCGTACCGATCCCTTTGTTATAATTCTAAAAGTGCCATTTGAGCCCTTTGTAGAATCTTGGGAAGGGCGTGTAAGGTATCGGTAGCGTTCGCGGGGGTAATCGGAACGCGGCTGGGGGCACTCAAAGCGGAGCGTCTCCTTTCTTGGAACGCGGCCGCTCGCGAACGCGCTGGGAAGTACGGGTGTCCACCCCACCCGCGGTACCGATTCGCACACGTGCTGGCACGGATGTGTATTTGTGTTTGTTCTATTTTTATTTTGTAGTGGAGGGAATGTTCTCTGCACGTACTGGCACGACCGTGCGTTTGTATTTGTGGGAAGGGCGTTTTGCCCTACGGAAGCTGGAGGGCTGGCCAGGCTCTTGATAAACCAATCATGTGAACATTGTGACATGATTGGAAGCTACGAAATGTGGGCCGGGCCTTTAGGGCTTTAAAACCGGGCCCCGGAGCTGGAAGCGGGGTTCTGGGCTAAGGTGAGATGCAACGCATCTTCGGCAACGCCGAGTAGGGGCCTCCCCTAGTATTAGCCAGTTCCGCCCTTTTTGTTGTTTGTCCTTGTGCCGTTAATTTGTCTCGAGTGTCTAAACTTCTATACGCTGTAAATATTTGTATATAAAACTTCAAGTATCCCTTTTTGTTATCCCTGTGTCTTCAAGTTGAAACCACCCGTCTCTGGCGGGGCACATATGGTGCAAAGAAGAAGAAGAACCTGAAATTTACTCTCATGGCCTGGGAAAATACTCGGCCTTACATCCTTCGGACGTACACCTCGTCTCTCATGCGGATATACAAAAGTGGACACTGTCCGTACGTCCGGCGGATGTACGAATACGGATATCCGAAATCGGATTCTGTTCGTACGTCCGATGGACGTCCGATCTCGGCAAAGGATGTTCGGATCTAGCTCGTACGTCCGACGGATATCTGTGGTTGCTTGGGGCGCTTTCTCGGGTCACGTTTTTGTATGGCCCCCGACAATATGTAACTTCTTATGGGTGACATTTGTCGGTGTAAGGTTAAAATGTACTTTTTTGAAAGTGGGCGAACGGCGAAGACGACCGTTCCCGCGCAGCAAGTACGGGACCGTAGTTTTCAAGACTGGTGGAAAAAAAAGATGACGCACGAAAAGCTCAAAAACCTTACTCTTGTAGTACGTATGTATGTATGTAGTACGTGTGAAAGAGTCCGTTATCTACGCTCGTGGAAACGCACATTTCGCCCGTGCATTGACAACACAAGGATGCGCTTTTGAAAAGCGGCAAAAAAAGGCAACGCGTCGGGCTTTCTAAACTCTAAAGAGCTTGAAAACCAAGAACTGTTGCGTCGATAGTTTAATTTTCTATGCTTCTAAAACATACGTTGCACCCGTGTATTTCTCAGTGCCCCTAACACATTGTGTACTTCTGGTTCGTAGTCCGTGTTGTGGCCGTCTTTGTACGAAATATTCTCGAACAAACCGCGTACTCTGCTGTTCACCTAGGTTTTAGAAGGTAGACAATAACGTCGGGGAATGTAGAAATGCTTGCAAAAAGCTGATTGGTATCTGCCGTGTAGTACGGTATGTGTATTGTACTTTGCGCAACGACGTTCAGCACGCGAGTTTCGCAAAAACATGTTTACTCCGCTCGTAATTTCGTTCCCTCGCCGCTTTCGCACCTTTTCACTGTTTACAGAGTTACAATATAAGGTGACTGAGAATGACCATACTTGCGAATTTTTCAGGTGATGCCACCCGTCGGCAACACCTGCTGTGTGCCGTGGTGCCGCAACAGGATCACCTTGAGCAGGAGGCCAGGAACCATCTTCCGCATCCCACGGCTTTGTTTATGTTGCACAAAATAAATGTTCTCATTTCACTCAAAACCTGGTGTCTTTTGTGGAGTGCTAATATTTGGCAAAGGCTGTGATGCAGCTGCGTTCATGGCTGGTCAAAAGCACTCGAAATCTATTTAATATACGCTGCCAACGGCGCAGCGGGGCGCGGCGTATGCTAACATTCAAACCGCGCGCCCCTGAAACCGGAACCGGAAGTCGTCCCAGGCAGCGAGGCGCAGCGCATGCAGCCATTCAAACTGCGCGCGTTGAAACCGAAACCGGATGTTATGAGACTCCGCCCGCTTGGTGCGCTACAGTCAAATGGGCCGCTGGGCCCTATGGGAGTGTCCGCTCTTTACCAATACATAGCTTGCACCGACGTCACATCCGGTGGCAGTCGGTTGCGAGTCGGCCATGCTGCCGAACCACTGCCAGGCCGCCTCTAGCTTTCCGCTGCCTGTGTTAGCTCGCAACGTGTCGGTTCTCGTCCACCCGTAGATTCGGTATGGTTTTGTGTGCCACCCTTGGCTGCTATGACTGTAGCGGCAGCTCCAGGCGAAACAAGAAGCCGATTAACACGAACTTCATCTGCATTCGCAAGATAATCGCAGGCATGCAAGTGCGAGCGCTCCATGACACAGTAGGAATCTGCGCGAGCTGTGGCTGGCTCGCATTAAGCGCGATGATTTGGACCCCGACAACCCAAATTTAATTGTGTTCGGAGTGCACTTTGTGACAGGTAAGAGGCTTGTGTCGTCAACTTAATGTTTACGATGTAGCGAACCACGACGGGCGCGCCTGATACCGCCTAGGCCGATCGCTGTCGTAGCGCCAACGACGACGAAGCGTCGCTGAAAGACGAAGTGCCGCCGCTCTGCACGAGATCGCTTGGGTTGGACTGGCCGTCTTCTGCGCTGCTCGCCGTTTTGTGTCGCCCGCTGTGAACACCACGCCTTGCACCATTTCTGCAGAAACGCCCTTTCAACGAAAACGTGGGAAGCAGTGGCTGCACTCTTGAATGTTGCTGTTTTGATTGACGCCATCTAATTTGTCTGAAAACACGAACCCAGACTGGGTCCCGTGTCGCTGCATCCTAGCTACAGGAATAGGCAATCGTTTTCGGATCGCTGCGACCGCAGCGAGCAATGACGGCAGAGAAAGCGGCGTGCCGAGGCCGAGCTTTTCGTCTCGTTGCTTGCGCATCGCAGACAGGCTTCTCACCCACCTGCTGTAGAAATCATTGTGTGGTCCCATTGATTCGAAGGCTTTCATTTTTTCCAACTTCACAAAGCTGGAAGGAGTACACGATATCCCCCGTGGGCCACTTCGAGGAACACATCAACGCCCATCGTCGCGTCGACTCCCGGTCGCAGCGTGTACGGATCTGTATCGTCAATAATTTTCACTTCGTCTGCGTAGCTACACGCGCCGATCGAATAAATTCAGACCAGTAGCCTTCACTGAATGGTTCATTCCTCTGTGGAGTAGGCATCGCATTCGAAAGGTAAGAAAATAATCCAAAGCGTCCGAGGAGTGGTCCGGCATCGCAGGGCGGACGGGCGGGGACGGCCGAATGGTTCGGCAGCATGGCCGCAAGCGCTTGATGGGGGCGGAAGTGACGACACGTGCAACCTATGTATATCTTTCTCTATGCTGTTATCTCGAAGTTTCCTCATAGAGAAAGATATTGGTAAAGAGCGGACACTCGGCGAAATCTGGCCCCAGGAAATGACGCGAAATCCTCCTCCTCCACTAGATAATCTTCCAACTCCAGGATGGCGCCACCAGTCTCTAAACGCGCGCGCGCGCGCGGGCGGGTAGCCGGCGCGGCGGCTCAGACCCATCCAGTGATGCCAACCCTAGGGATTTATCCCTAGATCTAGGGGTTTTTTGTTTGCTTCAGGGATCTAGCGTCTTTTTGTGAAATCTAGGGATTTTGAGAGGCCGTAGAATTGCTACTCTAAGCGGCTTAATGGCAGGTGTGTCTGATTATTTTGCGCTTGGAACAGAAAAAAACTATGAAAAATGCTGATTACTACTCCTTTATTTTTAGTATTCTGCCGAACCGAGAGAGGGCGAAAGCAGTTCTGTAACGCGAAATTATCGACTGCTGCACAGGGAGGAAAAACGAAACCATGTGAATTTCAAACGGTTTAACGTGCGTGCCATCTCTGGCGCTTCCAGTGACTGCTCCTCTACGAAATACGAAGTTGAATTTTGACTTGTAGTGCCTGGATCAACGCGCTACGTTTACGCTCACCGCTTACCTTTACCAAAAAGTGCCACAAGTCGCATTCTCCACGTATGCTAGGCCACTTGATTTAAACGAGCTGTTCAACCAAAAAACACATTCAAAGTTGTAAGGAATCACTTTCTGATTTTGTAATTACCAATCTTACGTCTGTATCATTGCTGTGTAACTATAATAAGATTACATTTTTGGTTATGTCAGTTTCTCGGGACGTCAATCCTTAGTAGCTCCAAAACTATTTGACGGTCTTTGATTGGGACTATTATTAATAAATAACTGTGCGGTGAGATACGCCATTTCACCGCTTCTGAATATTCTCTATGAGGCGAGAAGGGGTCTTTCATTAATTCAAAAATTTTCATCTTCCTGTGTGCCTCTTAAAACAATCCTTAAAACAACCCTTAATGGTGTCTGAATAAAATACTTTCATGTGTTGACGGGGCTTAGCAGAAAATGCCAGCTCTTTCAACTTGGTATCAACTGCATTTATTTTTCAAAGGGTTGCATAGGTTCTTTGCGCGTAAAGATAAGCCGGCCGAAGGAGCAGCTCAAAAGCCGGTGCGGTGAAACGGGAGTCGTCTGCTCGTGAGCGTCGTTGCTATCTTTCTCTCCAGTGACCACACGGCTCTGTAAAAGCTGGCGCCATCTGCGGGCCCTCTATGTAAGGTAACTCTACAAAAAAAAGTGCAATTGTGGCTAACACGCTTTTATTCATGTCTGACAAAATGTATAACCAATACACGAAACAGTGAACGGCGCTGAGACTTTGTTAAAGCTCAAATGGTCGCATTAACAATTAAACAATTATAGACTAGGGATTTTTCTTCAATCTAGGGATTTTTGGGGGTTCAATCTAGGGAGAAAACGTTGACCTGAGTTGGCATCACTGGACCCATCCGAGTGGCAGACAACGGAGCTTCGTGGGGGCTGTTTTGTGCGCGTGAAAGCGTGCGGCGTATTTGCTCGTGCGGGCAGACCGCAATTTTTTTCGTCTCTCTTGCCCTTCGACGCAGAACTCCTCCTGTTTATGACGGCGGCAAGGTGAGAAATGTTTATTTGTGGAAGTACGCTGTATTGCATGCAATTTAGGCGGCCGCGCCGGCCGCCGTTGCCTGTCTGCAGTTCGTGAAGCGGCGCGCTCGCTCTGTGGCCAGCCGGCTGTTGTTCACGGCATTCTTGCAGTTTGTGACAACGTCAAGGAAGGAATGTTTTGTTTTTGCAAAAGTACGCTACATTTCAAGCACTTTATGCAAAATTACGCTGCATTTCGAGCACTCTAGCTTAGTACGCCGGCGCGGTTGTGAAGGGCGCGCGCACGCTGTGTCATGCTACGCCGTGGCGGGAGCGGCGGGAGGAATGATGCTGCGTGATGCAGCCTCGCCGGTCGGTGCGTAGAAACAAAAAAAAAAACCTGCCCACGGCCTGTGGCCCGACGCGCTGTGCCTAGCGGTTAGTTTTGCTTGGTTTCGCCCCAAGCAACCACCGATATCCTTCGGACGGCCGACAGAGGTCTGTTTGGGATGTTCTGTACATCCGCTGAACATCCGCAAACAGCCGGTAGACGTCCGTCGGCCGTCCGAAAGGTGGCCAAAGGTATACGGTTCGACCGTCGACGGACGTCCAGTTGAGTACGTCCATTGGCGGATCTTTCTCGATTATTCGCATACATGGTGCATGCGTGCTTTTTTCACTCCGCGCGATGCAATAAAACCAAAAAAAAATTTGATGCATAGCACGCATATTTTATTGTGGTTGATGATACATCAGCAGAGCAATGGGTTATATTCGGAAAATTTAAATGTGACTTTTCAAATGCGGCAAGCTTGGGACACACATCCGTAATCTTCCCACCCACAGGATTTCTGAAATAAAAAGAACGCGGCAAACATCAGTCACGTGAAACAAATGGCACAATGCAGTAGCCCAAGTAAAAACATTGGAACCAATTAATAGAAGTGTTTAATGCTGCAAGTATAACAGACAATGCACTTTAACAAACACCTCAATAAGAATAAGGCAATAACAGCTCTCACTTTTCCACACCATATTTGACAATGTATCTGTTCTTTATTTATTCTCATGGGCCTTAGGGCACTAACCTGCGCAGCACTGTACGCGACTGTGCACAGAAAGCCGCAAAGCTTCCGTTGCGAACTACACGTGCTTCCTATGGTCTGCCTTTCACGGGTTGTCACTCTTTATATAGGCACAGTGAACCTAGCGATGCCTTAAAAATTAACAAGATGCGAATATACTCCGTCCCGCAACTTTGAAGAGGAGTGGGAATTAGCCACGCGAGTTGAGGGCTCCCGCAGCTGTGTGATGTAAGCTCCCGAAAGTGTGAGAACAGCACACACTTGTGGAAGCCATCTCCTCGCGCTTACTGCTCCCACTGTCCTGTGAACGAATGTTATATGAGCATGCTGCATTGTCCTAGAAGCAAGTTCCAAGAAGTGTACTGGATACATACCTTCGTAGGCAACCACATGTGCACTAAGCCTTCTTTAAACCAAGGTCGATGCAGTACGGGATTCCGGTGTTCCAGAAGAGCTTCAGACGCTTCCCGTATCTTTCGAATTGCTTAAGTTACATACTACTTTCGTCCACATACCGAACAAAGCCACACATTATAATAAAAGAGCTATAAAGCTCTTGCGCGACAACACTACGCGACAAACCAACAACAGCGCTACGGAGCCGTACTGATGGATTGGATTGGACT
Source organism: Amblyomma mixtum (assembly GCF_055824585.1). NCBI lineage: Eukaryota > Metazoa > Arthropoda > Arachnida > Ixodida > Ixodidae > Amblyomma > Amblyomma mixtum. Next base: position 173,458,693 of record NC_143016.1, read on the forward strand.
GACCGCGAACTGACATCTATGATGATGGTTTTGATACTTACTAATACTTGCGTATGGTTTCAATGGCAAGTTTAGCTAGCAAAACGGTGGACATGTCGCACAACTCCACTAATTTGGAGAAGTTTGATAAATATAAAACTAGTCATTGAGTTCTTGCAAAATTCTGCAACACCTGCTTCTCCTCTTAGATAAATTTAGCTCGTTGGCGGCTCTTGCACTGCAGGATGGAGTGGAATCGCACCAATTTACAAACATCTTCACGTCAAACCCTCCAACTGATGCAAATAAAACAGTGTACATACACGAAAGACGCGAATTTTCTGTGAAATAAAAAACGTCCATACTCATTGTAAGGTATCGGTAGCGTTCGCGGGGGTAATCGGAACGCGGCTGGGGGCACTCAAAGCGGAGCGTCTCCTTTCTTGGAACGCGGCCGCTCGCGAACGCGCTGGGAAGTACGGGTGTCCACCCCACCCGCGGTACCGATTCGCACACGTGCTGGCACGGATGTGTATTTGTGTTTGTTCTATTTTTATTTTGTAGTGGAGGGAATGTTCTCTGCACGTACTGGCACGACCGTGCGTTTGTATTTGTGGGAAGGGCGTTTTGCCCTACGGAAGCTGGAGGGCTGGCCAGGCTCTTGATAAACCAATCATGTGAACATTGTGACATGATTGGAAGCTACGAAATGTGGGCCGGGCCTTTAGGGCTTTAAAACCGGGCCCCGGAGCTGGAAGCGGGGTTCTGGGCTAAGGTGAGATGCAACGCATCTTCGGCAACGCCGAGTAGGGGCCTCCCCTAGTATTAGCCAGTTCCGCCCTTTTTGTTGTTTGTCCTTGTGCCGTTAATTTGTCTCGAGTGTCTAAACTTCTATACGCTGTAAATATTTGTATATAAAACTTCAAGTATCCCTTTTTGTTATCCCTGTGTCTTCAAGTCTTCAAGTTGAAACCACCCGTCTCTGGCGGGGCACCTATGGTGCAAAGAAGAAGAAGAAGAAGAAGAACCTGAAATTTACTGGCGCAGTCGACAGGATCCTGCGGCCATCGGAAGACGGCGCAGGAAGAAGACTTGAAGGCAGGGAGAAAGGCGACGACAAGGAAACAGGTCAGCGTTCGAGACAGGACCTGTGGAGAGACGGCGGCAAGGACGCAAGGACCACGGCAGGTGTCCAGCGACGCGGGACTGCATCCGGTCAAGGAAAGCAGCGCGTCGAGAACTCGACGGTCACCGGCGGCGGACCAGCGGCGTGCGACAGCTAATCGCAGCGTCCGGTGAAAGCGGCGGTGGACTGCGACGCCAAGGAGCTGGCAATGCGGATCGACGCATCGAAACTGTGAGTTTCCTTCGTCGCATTGTTAGCGTCCCTGTGCATGTGTTCGAGCCGGTAGGACAGTTGAGGAGTACAGACGGCGGTATGGAGGGCTATCCATGCCGGCCCTCACTCGATGTGAGGTACCAGGTTGAGTTAGCGAAGGCACGCTTAGCGTACTTTCAGGCTGAACTTGCGAAAGTGAATAGAGGAAAGGCGCCGCTGTGCGAGGAGAAACCTCAGGATGTTAAGTGCGTCTTGGATGAATTAGAAGCAAAGCGCCAGCAGCTAGCGCTGGAGCTCGCTGAGCTCAAGGCGTCCAGGAAAGCTAGTGAACTAACCAGGGAGAACTGCTCCGAGTCCCGAGAGGTGAGGCAGCCTGTGCTGGAAGACAAAGGATTATGCTTGTCATGCACAGGTCAGGGAAAAAGCAGTGAGGACGCTGAAAGCAATCAGCCGGTATGCGGGAACGCATCTTTCTTAGGAAACGCCGCGAAAGGTTCAGGAAGTGAAAACAGGATTCCTGAAGGACGCGGAAATACCACAGCTTTTCCGCCACCGCGGGCGGCTAGCAAAGAACAGGAGCAGCCCAATTCTAGTGATCTAGGGCCAATCGTGACCAAGGTGTCCGATAACAAACAGGACAGCGGTGGAATTCCTGTAGGCTCTATGACTAAGATTGTGACCTCTGACGCGGAGCTAGTAACAGCCAGTGAAAATCTGGCGTTGCCGCAACCGCACACTGTGTTGGGTATGGAGCATGAAGTGCCCCGTAGCGTTTCTGGTGGCAAGAGCCCTTCATCCGAGGCAAAGAGCGGAGGTGGGCCTGTTGGGCCGACCGGGCAGAACGCCGCGCAGTTGTTGAACGCACCCGGTGTGTGCCCGACCAGGTCAGTTGAGGACCCGGAAATGAGTGGCGACTTGCCGCAAGGCAAGCCCGGGTCAAGTGACTGTCAGGGAGCTTATGGAGCCTCGGAGTCAGACTATGCCACGGGGCCAGCGGGCGCTGATCAAGCACGGAGCGGCGGTTTCAAAGTTTGCTCGTGCAGTAAAGGTGCAGATGGCCCCGGGCGAGTTGGAGTGGCAGGAGGCAGGTGCGTGGCTTTCACGCTGAAAGTCGACGCGAGGAACAGTATGTTTCGTGCTAGAGGTCGGCATATCAAGTGTAGCGAGACTGACTGTACTGCTATATTTGGACGGGCCAGGGGCTATGCTCTTTACGCACCACGCGTGTCGTACTGGTGCGCCGGAGAGAGAGTGCTCTCAAGTGCGTCGCATGGTCAGAGATTTTCACCTATCGATGACCAGGACGTTTTTGATCCTGGAGGGCACCGTCTTTTCAGTTCGCGCCCCGCTGTGGCACCAGCCTGACGAGCATAGTGGCCATTAGGTGTTAATCGTGTCGAATGAGGCACGTGTGGGCTCGAACGCGCACAGGGATGCTCGGTGCGACTAAGGAGGCTCACGTGGCCCGTATCAGTGCTACTGAACGCTCCAGTTGCGAGTGTCGGTGTGTGTGTGTCGAGCAGGACGCGGGTGTGCATGCTGGTGAACTGGGTGCAACGCACCAACTTGGACGCTGTGTTACGGCGCACGGCAGGCATGCCACTGTGTGTATTTAAGTGTGCATTTTGCGTAATGTTGTGTGGTGCCCGTGTGCATTTTTTTGGTTTTGGTTTTGTTTGTGCCAGTGCTAGTCTATCCGCGGCATGTAACCCACAGGGTGGTTTTGTGACCCGTACCGATCCCTTTGTTATAATTCTAAAAGTGCCATTTGAGCCCTTTGTAGAATCTTGGGAAGGGCGTGTAAGGTATCGGTAGCGTTCGCGGGGGTAATCGGAACGCGGCTGGGGGCACTCAAAGCGGAGCGTCTCCTTTCTTGGAACGCGGCCGCTCGCGAACGCGCTGGGAAGTACGGGTGTCCACCCCACCCGCGGTACCGATTCGCACACGTGCTGGCACGGATGTGTATTTGTGTTTGTTCTATTTTTATTTTGTAGTGGAGGGAATGTTCTCTGCACGTACTGGCACGACCGTGCGTTTGTATTTGTGGGAAGGGCGTTTTGCCCTACGGAAGCTGGAGGGCTGGCCAGGCTCTTGATAAACCAATCATGTGAACATTGTGACATGATTGGAAGCTACGAAATGTGGGCCGGGCCTTTAGGGCTTTAAAACCGGGCCCCGGAGCTGGAAGCGGGGTTCTGGGCTAAGGTGAGATGCAACGCATCTTCGGCAACGCCGAGTAGGGGCCTCCCCTAGTATTAGCCAGTTCCGCCCTTTTTGTTGTTTGTCCTTGTGCCGTTAATTTGTCTCGAGTGTCTAAACTTCTATACGCTGTAAATATTTGTATATAAAACTTCAAGTATCCCTTTTTGTTATCCCTGTGTCTTCAAGTTGAAACCACCCGTCTCTGGCGGGGCACATATGGTGCAAAGAAGAAGAAGAACCTGAAATTTACTCTCATGGCCTGGGAAAATACTCGGCCTTACATCCTTCGGACGTACACCTCGTCTCTCATGCGGATATACAAAAGTGGACACTGTCCGTACGTCCGGCGGATGTACGAATACGGATATCCGAAATCGGATTCTGTTCGTACGTCCGATGGACGTCCGATCTCGGCAAAGGATGTTCGGATCTAGCTCGTACGTCCGACGGATATCTGTGGTTGCTTGGGGCGCTTTCTCGGGTCACGTTTTTGTATGGCCCCCGACAATATGTAACTTCTTATGGGTGACATTTGTCGGTGTAAGGTTAAAATGTACTTTTTTGAAAGTGGGCGAACGGCGAAGACGACCGTTCCCGCGCAGCAAGTACGGGACCGTAGTTTTCAAGACTGGTGGAAAAAAAAGATGACGCACGAAAAGCTCAAAAACCTTACTCTTGTAGTACGTATGTATGTATGTAGTACGTGTGAAAGAGTCCGTTATCTACGCTCGTGGAAACGCACATTTCGCCCGTGCATTGACAACACAAGGATGCGCTTTTGAAAAGCGGCAAAAAAAGGCAACGCGTCGGGCTTTCTAAACTCTAAAGAGCTTGAAAACCAAGAACTGTTGCGTCGATAGTTTAATTTTCTATGCTTCTAAAACATACGTTGCACCCGTGTATTTCTCAGTGCCCCTAACACATTGTGTACTTCTGGTTCGTAGTCCGTGTTGTGGCCGTCTTTGTACGAAATATTCTCGAACAAACCGCGTACTCTGCTGTTCACCTAGGTTTTAGAAGGTAGACAATAACGTCGGGGAATGTAGAAATGCTTGCAAAAAGCTGATTGGTATCTGCCGTGTAGTACGGTATGTGTATTGTACTTTGCGCAACGACGTTCAGCACGCGAGTTTCGCAAAAACATGTTTACTCCGCTCGTAATTTCGTTCCCTCGCCGCTTTCGCACCTTTTCACTGTTTACAGAGTTACAATATAAGGTGACTGAGAATGACCATACTTGCGAATTTTTCAGGTGATGCCACCCGTCGGCAACACCTGCTGTGTGCCGTGGTGCCGCAACAGGATCACCTTGAGCAGGAGGCCAGGAACCATCTTCCGCATCCCACGGCTTTGTTTATGTTGCACAAAATAAATGTTCTCATTTCACTCAAAACCTGGTGTCTTTTGTGGAGTGCTAATATTTGGCAAAGGCTGTGATGCAGCTGCGTTCATGGCTGGTCAAAAGCACTCGAAATCTATTTAATATACGCTGCCAACGGCGCAGCGGGGCGCGGCGTATGCTAACATTCAAACCGCGCGCCCCTGAAACCGGAACCGGAAGTCGTCCCAGGCAGCGAGGCGCAGCGCATGCAGCCATTCAAACTGCGCGCGTTGAAACCGAAACCGGATGTTATGAGACTCCGCCCGCTTGGTGCGCTACAGTCAAATGGGCCGCTGGGCCCTATGGGAGTGTCCGCTCTTTACCAATACATAGCTTGCACCGACGTCACATCCGGTGGCAGTCGGTTGCGAGTCGGCCATGCTGCCGAACCACTGCCAGGCCGCCTCTAGCTTTCCGCTGCCTGTGTTAGCTCGCAACGTGTCGGTTCTCGTCCACCCGTAGATTCGGTATGGTTTTGTGTGCCACCCTTGGCTGCTATGACTGTAGCGGCAGCTCCAGGCGAAACAAGAAGCCGATTAACACGAACTTCATCTGCATTCGCAAGATAATCGCAGGCATGCAAGTGCGAGCGCTCCATGACACAGTAGGAATCTGCGCGAGCTGTGGCTGGCTCGCATTAAGCGCGATGATTTGGACCCCGACAACCCAAATTTAATTGTGTTCGGAGTGCACTTTGTGACAGGTAAGAGGCTTGTGTCGTCAACTTAATGTTTACGATGTAGCGAACCACGACGGGCGCGCCTGATACCGCCTAGGCCGATCGCTGTCGTAGCGCCAACGACGACGAAGCGTCGCTGAAAGACGAAGTGCCGCCGCTCTGCACGAGATCGCTTGGGTTGGACTGGCCGTCTTCTGCGCTGCTCGCCGTTTTGTGTCGCCCGCTGTGAACACCACGCCTTGCACCATTTCTGCAGAAACGCCCTTTCAACGAAAACGTGGGAAGCAGTGGCTGCACTCTTGAATGTTGCTGTTTTGATTGACGCCATCTAATTTGTCTGAAAACACGAACCCAGACTGGGTCCCGTGTCGCTGCATCCTAGCTACAGGAATAGGCAATCGTTTTCGGATCGCTGCGACCGCAGCGAGCAATGACGGCAGAGAAAGCGGCGTGCCGAGGCCGAGCTTTTCGTCTCGTTGCTTGCGCATCGCAGACAGGCTTCTCACCCACCTGCTGTAGAAATCATTGTGTGGTCCCATTGATTCGAAGGCTTTCATTTTTTCCAACTTCACAAAGCTGGAAGGAGTACACGATATCCCCCGTGGGCCACTTCGAGGAACACATCAACGCCCATCGTCGCGTCGACTCCCGGTCGCAGCGTGTACGGATCTGTATCGTCAATAATTTTCACTTCGTCTGCGTAGCTACACGCGCCGATCGAATAAATTCAGACCAGTAGCCTTCACTGAATGGTTCATTCCTCTGTGGAGTAGGCATCGCATTCGAAAGGTAAGAAAATAATCCAAAGCGTCCGAGGAGTGGTCCGGCATCGCAGGGCGGACGGGCGGGGACGGCCGAATGGTTCGGCAGCATGGCCGCAAGCGCTTGATGGGGGCGGAAGTGACGACACGTGCAACCTATGTATATCTTTCTCTATGCTGTTATCTCGAAGTTTCCTCATAGAGAAAGATATTGGTAAAGAGCGGACACTCGGCGAAATCTGGCCCCAGGAAATGACGCGAAATCCTCCTCCTCCACTAGATAATCTTCCAACTCCAGGATGGCGCCACCAGTCTCTAAACGCGCGCGCGCGCGCGGGCGGGTAGCCGGCGCGGCGGCTCAGACCCATCCAGTGATGCCAACCCTAGGGATTTATCCCTAGATCTAGGGGTTTTTTGTTTGCTTCAGGGATCTAGCGTCTTTTTGTGAAATCTAGGGATTTTGAGAGGCCGTAGAATTGCTACTCTAAGCGGCTTAATGGCAGGTGTGTCTGATTATTTTGCGCTTGGAACAGAAAAAAACTATGAAAAATGCTGATTACTACTCCTTTATTTTTAGTATTCTGCCGAACCGAGAGAGGGCGAAAGCAGTTCTGTAACGCGAAATTATCGACTGCTGCACAGGGAGGAAAAACGAAACCATGTGAATTTCAAACGGTTTAACGTGCGTGCCATCTCTGGCGCTTCCAGTGACTGCTCCTCTACGAAATACGAAGTTGAATTTTGACTTGTAGTGCCTGGATCAACGCGCTACGTTTACGCTCACCGCTTACCTTTACCAAAAAGTGCCACAAGTCGCATTCTCCACGTATGCTAGGCCACTTGATTTAAACGAGCTGTTCAACCAAAAAACACATTCAAAGTTGTAAGGAATCACTTTCTGATTTTGTAATTACCAATCTTACGTCTGTATCATTGCTGTGTAACTATAATAAGATTACATTTTTGGTTATGTCAGTTTCTCGGGACGTCAATCCTTAGTAGCTCCAAAACTATTTGACGGTCTTTGATTGGGACTATTATTAATAAATAACTGTGCGGTGAGATACGCCATTTCACCGCTTCTGAATATTCTCTATGAGGCGAGAAGGGGTCTTTCATTAATTCAAAAATTTTCATCTTCCTGTGTGCCTCTTAAAACAATCCTTAAAACAACCCTTAATGGTGTCTGAATAAAATACTTTCATGTGTTGACGGGGCTTAGCAGAAAATGCCAGCTCTTTCAACTTGGTATCAACTGCATTTATTTTTCAAAGGGTTGCATAGGTTCTTTGCGCGTAAAGATAAGCCGGCCGAAGGAGCAGCTCAAAAGCCGGTGCGGTGAAACGGGAGTCGTCTGCTCGTGAGCGTCGTTGCTATCTTTCTCTCCAGTGACCACACGGCTCTGTAAAAGCTGGCGCCATCTGCGGGCCCTCTATGTAAGGTAACTCTACAAAAAAAAGTGCAATTGTGGCTAACACGCTTTTATTCATGTCTGACAAAATGTATAACCAATACACGAAACAGTGAACGGCGCTGAGACTTTGTTAAAGCTCAAATGGTCGCATTAACAATTAAACAATTATAGACTAGGGATTTTTCTTCAATCTAGGGATTTTTGGGGGTTCAATCTAGGGAGAAAACGTTGACCTGAGTTGGCATCACTGGACCCATCCGAGTGGCAGACAACGGAGCTTCGTGGGGGCTGTTTTGTGCGCGTGAAAGCGTGCGGCGTATTTGCTCGTGCGGGCAGACCGCAATTTTTTTCGTCTCTCTTGCCCTTCGACGCAGAACTCCTCCTGTTTATGACGGCGGCAAGGTGAGAAATGTTTATTTGTGGAAGTACGCTGTATTGCATGCAATTTAGGCGGCCGCGCCGGCCGCCGTTGCCTGTCTGCAGTTCGTGAAGCGGCGCGCTCGCTCTGTGGCCAGCCGGCTGTTGTTCACGGCATTCTTGCAGTTTGTGACAACGTCAAGGAAGGAATGTTTTGTTTTTGCAAAAGTACGCTACATTTCAAGCACTTTATGCAAAATTACGCTGCATTTCGAGCACTCTAGCTTAGTACGCCGGCGCGGTTGTGAAGGGCGCGCGCACGCTGTGTCATGCTACGCCGTGGCGGGAGCGGCGGGAGGAATGATGCTGCGTGATGCAGCCTCGCCGGTCGGTGCGTAGAAACAAAAAAAAAAACCTGCCCACGGCCTGTGGCCCGACGCGCTGTGCCTAGCGGTTAGTTTTGCTTGGTTTCGCCCCAAGCAACCACCGATATCCTTCGGACGGCCGACAGAGGTCTGTTTGGGATGTTCTGTACATCCGCTGAACATCCGCAAACAGCCGGTAGACGTCCGTCGGCCGTCCGAAAGGTGGCCAAAGGTATACGGTTCGACCGTCGACGGACGTCCAGTTGAGTACGTCCATTGGCGGATCTTTCTCGATTATTCGCATACATGGTGCATGCGTGCTTTTTTCACTCCGCGCGATGCAATAAAACCAAAAAAAAATTTGATGCATAGCACGCATATTTTATTGTGGTTGATGATACATCAGCAGAGCAATGGGTTATATTCGGAAAATTTAAATGTGACTTTTCAAATGCGGCAAGCTTGGGACACACATCCGTAATCTTCCCACCCACAGGATTTCTGAAATAAAAAGAACGCGGCAAACATCAGTCACGTGAAACAAATGGCACAATGCAGTAGCCCAAGTAAAAACATTGGAACCAATTAATAGAAGTGTTTAATGCTGCAAGTATAACAGACAATGCACTTTAACAAACACCTCAATAAGAATAAGGCAATAACAGCTCTCACTTTTCCACACCATATTTGACAATGTATCTGTTCTTTATTTATTCTCATGGGCCTTAGGGCACTAACCTGCGCAGCACTGTACGCGACTGTGCACAGAAAGCCGCAAAGCTTCCGTTGCGAACTACACGTGCTTCCTATGGTCTGCCTTTCACGGGTTGTCACTCTTTATATAGGCACAGTGAACCTAGCGATGCCTTAAAAATTAACAAGATGCGAATATACTCCGTCCCGCAACTTTGAAGAGGAGTGGGAATTAGCCACGCGAGTTGAGGGCTCCCGCAGCTGTGTGATGTAAGCTCCCGAAAGTGTGAGAACAGCACACACTTGTGGAAGCCATCTCCTCGCGCTTACTGCTCCCACTGTCCTGTGAACGAATGTTATATGAGCATGCTGCATTGTCCTAGAAGCAAGTTCCAAGAAGTGTACTGGATACATACCTTCGTAGGCAACCACATGTGCACTAAGCCTTCTTTAAACCAAGGTCGATGCAGTACGGGATTCCGGTGTTCCAGAAGAGCTTCAGACGCTTCCCGTATCTTTCGAATTGCTTAAGTTACATACTACTTTCGTCCACATACCGAACAAAGCCACACATTATAATAAAAGAGCTATAAAGCTCTTGCGCGACAACACTACGCGACAAACCAACAACAGCGCTACGGAGCCGTACTGATGGATTGGATTGGACTGACCGCGAACTGACATCTATGATGATGGTTTTGATACTTACTAATACTTGCGTATGGTTTCAATGGCAAGTTTAGCTAGCAAAACGGTGGACATGTCGCACAACTCCACTAATTTGGAGAAGTTTGATAAATATAAAACTAGTCATTGAGTTCTTGCAAAATTCTGCAACACCTGCTTCTCCTCTTAGATAAATTTAGCTCGTTGGCGGCTCTTGCACTGCAGGATGGAGTGGAATCGCACCAATTTACAAACATCTTCACGTCAAACCCTCCAACTGATGCAAATAAAACAGTGTACATACACGAAAGACGCGAATTTTCTGTGAAATAAAAAACGTCCATACTCATTGTAAGGTATCGGTAGCGTTCGCGGGGGTAATCGGAACGCGGCTGGGGGCACTCAAAGCGGAGCGTCTCCTTTCTTGGAACGCGGCCGCTCGCGAACGCGCTGGGAAGTACGGGTGTCCACCCCACCCGCGGTACCGATTCGCACACGTGCTGGCACGGATGTGTATTTGTGTTTGTTCTATTTTTATTTTGTAGTGGAGGGAATGTTCTCTGCACGTACTGGCACGACCGTGCGTTTGTATTTGTGGGAAGGGCGTTTTGCCCTACGGAAGCTGGAGGGCTGGCCAGGCTCTTGATAAACCAATCATGTGAACATTGTGACATGATTGGAAGCTACGAAATGTGGGCCGGGCCTTTAGGGCTTTAAAACCGGGCCCCGGAGCTGGAAGCGGGGTTCTGGGCTAAGGTGAGATGCAACGCATCTTCGGCAACGCCGAGTAGGGGCCTCCCCTAGTATTAGCCAGTTCCGCCCTTTTTGTTGTTTGTCCTTGTGCCGTTAATTTGTCTCGAGTGTCTAAACTTCTATACGCTGTAAATATTTGTATATAAAACTTCAAGTATCCCTTTTTGTTATCCCTGTGTCTTCAAGTCTTCAAGTTGAAACCACCCGTCTCTGGCGGGGCACCTATGGTGCAAAGAAGAAGAAGAAGAAGAAGAACCTGAAATTTACTGGCGCAGTCGACAGGATCCTGCGGCCATCGGAAGACGGCGCAGGAAGAAGACTTGAAGGCAGGGAGAAAGGCGACGACAAGGAAACAGGTCAGCGTTCGAGACAGGACCTGTGGAGAGACGGCGGCAAGGACGCAAGGACCACGGCAGGTGTCCAGCGACGCGGGACTGCATCCGGTCAAGGAAAGCAGCGCGTCGAGAACTCGACGGTCACCGGCGGCGGACCAGCGGCGTGCGACAGCTAATCGCAGCGTCCGGTGAAAGCGGCGGTGGACTGCGACGCCAAGGAGCTGGCAATGCGGATCGACGCATCGAAACTGTGAGTTTCCTTCGTCGCATTGTTAGCGTCCCTGTGCATGTGTTCGAGCCGGTAGGACAGTTGAGGAGTACAGACGGCGGTATGGAGGGCTATCCATGCCGGCCCTCACTCGATGTGAGGTACCAGGTTGAGTTAGCGAAGGCACGCTTAGCGTACTTTCAGGCTGAACTTGCGAAAGTGAATAGAGGAAAGGCGCCGCTGTGCGAGGAGAAACCTCAGGATGTTAAGTGCGTCTTGGATGAATTAGAAGCAAAGCGCCAGCAGCTAGCGCTGGAGCTCGCTGAGCTCAAGGCGTCCAGGAAAGCTAGTGAACTAACCAGGGAGAACTGCTCCGAGTCCCGAGAGGTGAGGCAGCCTGTGCTGGAAGACAAAGGATTATGCTTGTCATGCACAGGTCAGGGAAAAAGCAGTGAGGACGCTGAAAGCAATCAGCCGGTATGCGGGAACGCATCTTTCTTAGGAAACGCCGCGAAAGGTTCAGGAAGTGAAAACAGGATTCCTGAAGGACGCGGAAATACCACAGCTTTTCCGCCACCGCGGGCGGCTAGCAAAGAACAGGAGCAGCCCAATTCTAGTGATCTAGGGCCAATCGTGACCAAGGTGTCCGATAACAAACAGGACAGCGGTGGAATTCCTGTAGGCTCTATGACTAAGATTGTGACCTCTGACGCGGAGCTAGTAACAGCCAGTGAAAATCTGGCGTTGCCGCAACCGCACACTGTGTTGGGTATGGAGCATGAAGTGCCCCGTAGCGTTTCTGGTGGCAAGAGCCCTTCATCCGAGGCAAAGAGCGGAGGTGGGCCTGTTGGGCCGACCGGGCAGAACGCCGCGCAGTTGTTGAACGCACCCGGTGTGTGCCCGACCAGGTCAGTTGAGGACCCGGAAATGAGTGGCGACTTGCCGCAAGGCAAGCCCGGGTCAAGTGACTGTCAGGGAGCTTATGGAGCCTCGGAGTCAGACTATGCCACGGGGCCAGCGGGCGCTGATCAAGCACGGAGCGGCGGTTTCAAAGTTTGCTCGTGCAGTAAAGGTGCAGATGGCCCCGGGCGAGTTGGAGTGGCAGGAGGCAGGTGCGTGGCTTTCACGCTGAAAGTCGACGCGAGGAACAGTATGTTTCGTGCTAGAGGTCGGCATATCAAGTGTAGCGAGACTGACTGTACTGCTATATTTGGACGGGCCAGGGGCTATGCTCTTTACGCACCACGCGTGTCGTACTGGTGCGCCGGAGAGAGAGTGCTCTCAAGTGCGTCGCATGGTCAGAGATTTTCACCTATCGATGACCAGGACGTTTTTGATCCTGGAGGGCACCGTCTTTTCAGTTCGCGCCCCGCTGTGGCACCAGCCTGACGAGCATAGTGGCCATTAGGTGTTAATCGTGTCGAATGAGGCACGTGTGGGCTCGAACGCGCACAGGGATGCTCGGTGCGACTAAGGAGGCTCACGTGGCCCGTATCAGTGCTACTGAACGCTCCAGTTGCGAGTGTCGGTGTGTGTGTGTCGAGCAGGACGCGGGTGTGCATGCTGGTGAACTGGGTGCAACGCACCAACTTGGACGCTGTGTTACGGCGCACGGCAGGCATGCCACTGTGTGTATTTAAGTGTGCATTTTGCGTAATGTTGTGTGGTGCCCGTGTGCATTTTTTTGGTTTTGGTTTTGTTTGTGCCAGTGCTAGTCTATCCGCGGCATGTAACCCACAGGGTGGTTTTGTGACCCGTACCGATCCCTTTGTTATAATTCTAAAAGTGCCATTTGAGCCCTTTGTAGAATCTTGGGAAGGGCGTGTAAGGTATCGGTAGCGTTCGCGGGGGTAATCGGAACGCGGCTGGGGGCACTCAAAGCGGAGCGTCTCCTTTCTTGGAACGCGGCCGCTCGCGAACGCGCTGGGAAGTACGGGTGTCCACCCCACCCGCGGTACCGATTCGCACACGTGCTGGCACGGATGTGTATTTGTGTTTGTTCTATTTTTATTTTGTAGTGGAGGGAATGTTCTCTGCACGTACTGGCACGACCGTGCGTTTGTATTTGTGGGAAGGGCGTTTTGCCCTACGGAAGCTGGAGGGCTGGCCAGGCTCTTGATAAACCAATCATGTGAACATTGTGACATGATTGGAAGCTACGAAATGTGGGCCGGGCCTTTAGGGCTTTAAAACCGGGCCCCGGAGCTGGAAGCGGGGTTCTGGGCTAAGGTGAGATGCAACGCATCTTCGGCAACGCCGAGTAGGGGCCTCCCCTAGTATTAGCCAGTTCCGCCCTTTTTGTTGTTTGTCCTTGTGCCGTTAATTTGTCTCGAGTGTCTAAACTTCTATACGCTGTAAATATTTGTATATAAAACTTCAAGTATCCCTTTTTGTTATCCCTGTGTCTTCAAGTTGAAACCACCCGTCTCTGGCGGGGCACATATGGTGCAAAGAAGAAGAAGAACCTGAAATTTACTCTCATGGCCTGGGAAAATACTCGGCCTTACATCCTTCGGACGTACACCTCGTCTCTCATGCGGATATACAAAAGTGGACACTGTCCGTACGTCCGGCGGATGTACGAATACGGATATCCGAAATCGGATTCTGTTCGTACGTCCGATGGACGTCCGATCTCGGCAAAGGATGTTCGGATCTAGCTCGTACGTCCGACGGATATCTGTGGTTGCTTGGGGCGCTTTCTCGGGTCACGTTTTTGTATGGCCCCCGACAATATGTAACTTCTTATGGGTGACATTTGTCGGTGTAAGGTTAAAATGTACTTTTTTGAAAGTGGGCGAACGGCGAAGACGACCGTTCCCGCGCAGCAAGTACGGGACCGTAGTTTTCAAGACTGGTGGAAAAAAAAGATGACGCACGAAAAGCTCAAAAACCTTACTCTTGTAGTACGTATGTATGTATGTAGTACGTGTGAAAGAGTCCGTTATCTACGCTCGTGGAAACGCACATTTCGCCCGTGCATTGACAACACAAGGATGCGCTTTTGAAAAGCGGCAAAAAAAGGCAACGCGTCGGGCTTTCTAAACTCTAAAGAGCTTGAAAACCAAGAACTGTTGCGTCGATAGTTTAATTTTCTATGCTTCTAAAACATACGTTGCACCCGTGTATTTCTCAGTGCCCCTAACACATTGTGTACTTCTGGTTCGTAGTCCGTGTTGTGGCCGTCTTTGTACGAAATATTCTCGAACAAACCGCGTACTCTGCTGTTCACCTAGGTTTTAGAAGGTAGACAATAACGTCGGGGAATGTAGAAATGCTTGCAAAAAGCTGATTGGTATCTGCCGTGTAGTACGGTATGTGTATTGTACTTTGCGCAACGACGTTCAGCACGCGAGTTTCGCAAAAACATGTTTACTCCGCTCGTAATTTCGTTCCCTCGCCGCTTTCGCACCTTTTCACTGTTTACAGAGTTACAATATAAGGTGACTGAGAATGACCATACTTGCGAATTTTTCAGGTGATGCCACCCGTCGGCAACACCTGCTGTGTGCCGTGGTGCCGCAACAGGATCACCTTGAGCAGGAGGCCAGGAACCATCTTCCGCATCCCACGGCTTTGTTTATGTTGCACAAAATAAATGTTCTCATTTCACTCAAAACCTGGTGTCTTTTGTGGAGTGCTAATATTTGGCAAAGGCTGTGATGCAGCTGCGTTCATGGCTGGTCAAAAGCACTCGAAATCTATTTAATATACGCTGCCAACGGCGCAGCGGGGCGCGGCGTATGCTAACATTCAAACCGCGCGCCCCTGAAACCGGAACCGGAAGTCGTCCCAGGCAGCGAGGCGCAGCGCATGCAGCCATTCAAACTGCGCGCGTTGAAACCGAAACCGGATGTTATGAGACTCCGCCCGCTTGGTGCGCTACAGTCAAATGGGCCGCTGGGCCCTATGGGAGTGTCCGCTCTTTACCAATACATAGCTTGCACCGACGTCACATCCGGTGGCAGTCGGTTGCGAGTCGGCCATGCTGCCGAACCACTGCCAGGCCGCCTCTAGCTTTCCGCTGCCTGTGTTAGCTCGCAACGTGTCGGTTCTCGTCCACCCGTAGATTCGGTATGGTTTTGTGTGCCACCCTTGGCTGCTATGACTGTAGCGGCAGCTCCAGGCGAAACAAGAAGCCGATTAACACGAACTTCATCTGCATTCGCAAGATAATCGCAGGCATGCAAGTGCGAGCGCTCCATGACACAGTAGGAATCTGCGCGAGCTGTGGCTGGCTCGCATTAAGCGCGATGATTTGGACCCCGACAACCCAAATTTAATTGTGTTCGGAGTGCACTTTGTGACAGGTAAGAGGCTTGTGTCGTCAACTTAATGTTTACGATGTAGCGAACCACGACGGGCGCGCCTGATACCGCCTAGGCCGATCGCTGTCGTAGCGCCAACGACGACGAAGCGTCGCTGAAAGACGAAGTGCCGCCGCTCTGCACGAGATCGCTTGGGTTGGACTGGCCGTCTTCTGCGCTGCTCGCCGTTTTGTGTCGCCCGCTGTGAACACCACGCCTTGCACCATTTCTGCAGAAACGCCCTTTCAACGAAAACGTGGGAAGCAGTGGCTGCACTCTTGAATGTTGCTGTTTTGATTGACGCCATCTAATTTGTCTGAAAACACGAACCCAGACTGGGTCCCGTGTCGCTGCATCCTAGCTACAGGAATAGGCAATCGTTTTCGGATCGCTGCGACCGCAGCGAGCAATGACGGCAGAGAAAGCGGCGTGCCGAGGCCGAGCTTTTCGTCTCGTTGCTTGCGCATCGCAGACAGGCTTCTCACCCACCTGCTGTAGAAATCATTGTGTGGTCCCATTGATTCGAAGGCTTTCATTTTTTCCAACTTCACAAAGCTGGAAGGAGTACACGATATCCCCCGTGGGCCACTTCGAGGAACACATCAACGCCCATCGTCGCGTCGACTCCCGGTCGCAGCGTGTACGGATCTGTATCGTCAATAATTTTCACTTCGTCTGCGTAGCTACACGCGCCGATCGAATAAATTCAGACCAGTAGCCTTCACTGAATGGTTCATTCCTCTGTGGAGTAGGCATCGCATTCGAAAGGTAAGAAAATAATCCAAAGCGTCCGAGGAGTGGTCCGGCATCGCAGGGCGGACGGGCGGGGACGGCCGAATGGTTCGGCAGCATGGCCGCAAGCGCTTGATGGGGGCGGAAGTGACGACACGTGCAACCTATGTATATCTTTCTCTATGCTGTTATCTCGAAGTTTCCTCATAGAGAAAGATATTGGTAAAGAGCGGACACTCGGCGAAATCTGGCCCCAGGAAATGACGCGAAATCCTCCTCCTCCACTAGATAATCTTCCAACTCCAGGATGGCGCCACCAGTCTCTAAACGCGCGCGCGCGCGCGGGCGGGTAGCCGGCGCGGCGGCTCAGACCCATCCAGTGATGCCAACCCTAGGGATTTATCCCTAGATCTAGGGGTTTTTTGTTTGCTTCAGGGATCTAGCGTCTTTTTGTGAAATCTAGGGATTTTGAGAGGCCGTAGAATTGCTACTCTAAGCGGCTTAATGGCAGGTGTGTCTGATTATTTTGCGCTTGGAACAGAAAAAAACTATGAAAAATGCTGATTACTACTCCTTTATTTTTAGTATTCTGCCGAACCGAGAGAGGGCGAAAGCAGTTCTGTAACGCGAAATTATCGACTGCTGCACAGGGAGGAAAAACGAAACCATGTGAATTTCAAACGGTTTAACGTGCGTGCCATCTCTGGCGCTTCCAGTGACTGCTCCTCTACGAAATACGAAGTTGAATTTTGACTTGTAGTGCCTGGATCAACGCGCTACGTTTACGCTCACCGCTTACCTTTACCAAAAAGTGCCACAAGTCGCATTCTCCACGTATGCTAGGCCACTTGATTTAAACGAGCTGTTCAACCAAAAAACACATTCAAAGTTGTAAGGAATCACTTTCTGATTTTGTAATTACCAATCTTACGTCTGTATCATTGCTGTGTAACTATAATAAGATTACATTTTTGGTTATGTCAGTTTCTCGGGACGTCAATCCTTAGTAGCTCCAAAACTATTTGACGGTCTTTGATTGGGACTATTATTAATAAATAACTGTGCGGTGAGATACGCCATTTCACCGCTTCTGAATATTCTCTATGAGGCGAGAAGGGGTCTTTCATTAATTCAAAAATTTTCATCTTCCTGTGTGCCTCTTAAAACAATCCTTAAAACAACCCTTAATGGTGTCTGAATAAAATACTTTCATGTGTTGACGGGGCTTAGCAGAAAATGCCAGCTCTTTCAACTTGGTATCAACTGCATTTATTTTTCAAAGGGTTGCATAGGTTCTTTGCGCGTAAAGATAAGCCGGCCGAAGGAGCAGCTCAAAAGCCGGTGCGGTGAAACGGGAGTCGTCTGCTCGTGAGCGTCGTTGCTATCTTTCTCTCCAGTGACCACACGGCTCTGTAAAAGCTGGCGCCATCTGCGGGCCCTCTATGTAAGGTAACTCTACAAAAAAAAGTGCAATTGTGGCTAACACGCTTTTATTCATGTCTGACAAAATGTATAACCAATACACGAAACAGTGAACGGCGCTGAGACTTTGTTAAAGCTCAAATGGTCGCATTAACAATTAAACAATTATAGACTAGGGATTTTTCTTCAATCTAGGGATTTTTGGGGGTTCAATCTAGGGAGAAAACGTTGACCTGAGTTGGCATCACTGGACCCATCCGAGTGGCAGACAACGGAGCTTCGTGGGGGCTGTTTTGTGCGCGTGAAAGCGTGCGGCGTATTTGCTCGTGCGGGCAGACCGCAATTTTTTTCGTCTCTCTTGCCCTTCGACGCAGAACTCCTCCTGTTTATGACGGCGGCAAGGTGAGAAATGTTTATTTGTGGAAGTACGCTGTATTGCATGCAATTTAGGCGGCCGCGCCGGCCGCCGTTGCCTGTCTGCAGTTCGTGAAGCGGCGCGCTCGCTCTGTGGCCAGCCGGCTGTTGTTCACGGCATTCTTGCAGTTTGTGACAACGTCAAGGAAGGAATGTTTTGTTTTTGCAAAAGTACGCTACATTTCAAGCACTTTATGCAAAATTACGCTGCATTTCGAGCACTCTAGCTTAGTACGCCGGCGCGGTTGTGAAGGGCGCGCGCACGCTGTGTCATGCTACGCCGTGGCGGGAGCGGCGGGAGGAATGATGCTGCGTGATGCAGCCTCGCCGGTCGGTGCGTAGAAACAAAAAAAAAAACCTGCCCACGGCCTGTGGCCCGACGCGCTGTGCCTAGCGGTTAGTTTTGTTAAACCTGGAAAGCGCATAAAAACAACGGACAACAGAAAGAGACAGACACACGAGCGCTTACTTCCAACTGATTTTTATTTTCATGCGAGAGCAGAATATATGTGCACTTCAGATCACCTGCGCATGCGAAGAAAACTCAAACAAGATAAAATATTATCTGGCTGCACATGCAAAAGAAGAAAGATATGCAATCTCTTTCTCAGACAGCAAAATCGACGCACCACTTACACATTCATCGGTTAGTTTTGCTTGGTTTCGCGCTTTCTCGGGATGTCACGTTTTTGTATGGCCCCCGACAATATGTAACTTCTTATAGGTGACATTTGTCGGTGTAAGGTTAAAATGTACTTTTTTGAAAGTGGGCGAACGGCGAAGACGACCGTTCCCGCGCAGCAAGTACGGGACCGTAGTTTTCAAGACTGGTGGAAAAAAAAGATGACGCACGAAACGCTCAAAAACCTTACTCTTGTAGTACGTATGTATGTATGTAGTACGTGTGAAAGAGTCCGTTATCTGCGCTCGTGGAAAGGCACATTTCGCCCGTGCATTGACAACACAGGGATGCGCTTTTGAAAACCGGCAAAAAAAGGCAACGCGTCGGGCTTTCTAAGCTCTTAAGAGCTTGAAAACCAAGAACTGTTGCGCCGATAGTTTAATTTTTCTATGCTTCTTAAAACATACGTTGCACCCGTGTATTTCTCAGTGCTCCTAACACATTGTGTACTTCTGGTTCGTAGTCCGTGTTGTGGCCGTCTTTGTACGAAATATTCTCGAACAAACCGCGTACTCTGCTGTCCACCTAGGTTTTAGAAGGTAGACAATAACGTCGGGGAATGTAGAAATGCTTGCAAAAAGCTGATTGGTATCTGCCGTGTAGTACGGTATGTGTATTGTACTTTCCGCAACGACGTTCAGCACGCGAGTTTCGCAAAAACATGTTTACTCCGCTCGTAATTTCGTTCCCTCGCCGCTTTCGCACCTTTTCACTGTTTACAGAGTTACAATATAAGGTGACTGAGAATGACCATACTTGCGAATTTTTCAGGTGATGCCACCCGTCGGCAACACCTGCTGTGTGCCGTGGTGCCGCAACAGGATCACCTTGAGCAGGAGGCCAGGAACCATCATCCGCATCCCACGGCTTTGTTTATGTTGCACAAAATAAATGTTCTCATTTCACTCAAAACCTGGTGTCTTTTGTGGAGTGCTAATATTTGGCAAAGGCTGTGATGCAGCTGCGTTCATGGCTGGTCAAAAGCACTCGAAATCTATTTAATTATACGCTGCCAACGGCGCAGCGGGGCGCGGCGTATGCTAACATTCAAACCGCGCGCCCCTGAAACCGGAACCGGAAGTCGTCCCAGGCAGCGAGGCGCAGCGCATGCAGCCATTCAAACTGCGCGCGTTGAAACCGAAACCGGATGTTATGAGACTCCGCCCGCTTGGTGCGCTGCAGTCAAATGGGCCGCTGGGCCCTATGGGAGTGTCCGCTCTTTACCAATATCTTTCTCTATGGTTTCCTTGCCGGCTTTAAATTGAACGATGCCGCGAGCAGCGGGCATTCGTAGTTCGACGACCGACGAGCACGTTTGTTGCTTACGCCGCCGCCGAGTGATTCAGTTCTTTTCCGGGCGCAAGTCAGCCAAATAAAGAGCTTCGTTTCCAAGTCTTGTTGGTGTTTTCGTGACCGTTGGACTGCCGTCACTACAACGTGACAGTATTATGCTATTTTGTGTTGCTTCCTCATTCGGCGCGATCACTCTATTGTTCTTAAACCACTCGGCTGTAACTGATGTAATTCTCCCTCCTCATCTCGCTCAGAGTATTTCCCCTCAGCATATTGAATCCATTCCTGCTTTCTTTGATTCGTTTTACTCAGTCAGCTTATGTGGTACCTGATTTTTCTTTGCCCACCTTCAGTTAGATCGCGAACTTCAGCCATCCAGTGATCAGAGGACTACTTTTTGTTTTTGACGAAAACCTGCACTACCAGCTTCAGAGCACATGCTGCCAGCTCACAGGCCTTAGCCTTTGGCTCGTGAGCACATGCGAAGAGTGCGCTTATGGAAGCCGGCGCCTCGCACTTGCAGTTTCCACAACAAAATATTCATTATGAAATTTACTTAACTAGCTATTAAAGGTGCACTGAAGAGGAATCTGAACTTGTCTTTTTGCCACGGGAACTCGATCTACACGTTCCGAGCATTCTTAGAAACTTCGATTTATTGCCCTGTGTGGCCGATTTCCCTAATTAAATCGAATTAACGTCCGGCTCCCGCCTTTCTTGAATTCTCCCTCGTACGGTGGGCGGAGTCGACCAACGCGTGGAGCGCCTTTCACCCAGTCCCGTGGCGGCTTGCCGCTCTGCCATCGGCGGAGTAATACGTAGTAGTCCGTAGTAGCAAATAGTCCGCGCGTATTTTTATTTCTGCCGGCTTATTTTGCGGCTATATTATCTGCGAATGAAACAATTTATTCATGGAAACCTAAAAAATAAAGCGAAAGCAAAGCCTCCACCGAGCTGGCTGAAAAGCACTTCACGCGTTGGTCGACTCCGCCCACCGTACGAGGAGAATTCAAAAATAAAGGCGGGAGCCGGACGTTAATTCGATTTAATTAGGGAAATCGGCCACACAGGGCAAGAAGTCGCAGTTTTTAAGAATGCTAGGAACGTGTAGATCGAGTTCCCGCGGCAAAAAGACAAGTTCAGATTCCTCTTCAGTGCACCTTTAAGCACGCTCTTCAAAATTAACGATTTACACCATGGCAGACAGTCTGTTTGCAAAAAAATTTTTTCTTGCTGAACCGCCCTGTTTTTGCGAATTTTTGAGTGTCAAAAGATTAGCACAAGTGATCGATCCCTGGTGCAAAATCTCCACTCACTCCACTACGGTTGATGAAAATGCCAATAACAAGAATGGCAGCCATTCCTGAAACCTCAGTCTTGCGGGAGGTTCCATAGTACATCAATGCCTACAAATTTTTTTTTCTTTTTTCCATAGTACAACAATGCCTACAAATTTTTTTTCTTTTTTCCGCTCAGTTAGTCTTGGTCCCTAGTGCTAATCTTTTTTACTGACAACTGTACCATCAGCTAAATTCATTGCATCATGATCAAGTTCCTTTGCTTCCCAGCATATTTCAGCAGCAAGTAGCAGCTTTAAAACTTTTTAATTACCTGGAAACTTGCACATGGTCACACAGCTTTGCACCTAAATAAAGGTCACAATAAGCAGTGCTCCAACGGTATTAATGGTAGCCAGTGTGTGGTGTTGCCTTTCAGGCAGTCTATAAGCCAACAGTCTTGCTACTCTGATTTGCATGACACATTTTAATTGACACACACATATCTGCACTTCTAGCACCATGATCCCAAGCTGACTTGACCTAGCGATGCTTCGATCTTGAGCGATGATGTCTTGATGACTTTTTGCGCCTGTCTGTGGACCTGGAACGAGACTTGTGATGACGCCGTTTTTTGTGACTCCTGGACCTTGACCTTGATCTTGAAGCACTTGACCGTTTGTGTGACCTGTGACTGTGAGACTCCCTAGATCTGGATCGCCTCTTTTTTTTAACCACGGGGCTGTGGGAACGCTGCCGTGGTGGTGACCTGCACGGCATGGGAGAAACCAAATGAGCCTTTCAAAGGTGACTTTCACGATTAGGGCACTTGCGAAAAAAATCTCCAATTTTATATCCTGTTTCTCGCCTATAATCTGCTGAAAGCCAGCAGCGTAATATTTATTCAATATATTGGACAATTGAATCACAGGCACGGCAGTACTAGAAGGAGGTTAAGCGCTTTAAAACGCTCTTGGTTCCTCTTAGAGCCTGTGCTACTATATAGTGAGCATCATTCTCTTCCTCTTCTGGAGCTCTCAAAAGGTGGGAGTATGTTACAGATAGCAATAAAAAAAAAGCAAGCAACATTTCAAGAGGTAATAATACCCTTCTAAGCACGTATTAAAGGTGCACTGAAGAGGATTCTGAACTTGTCTTTTTGCCGCGGGAACTCGATCTACACGTTCCTAGCATTCTTAGAAACTGCAACTTATTGCCCTGTATGGCCGATTTCCCTAATTAAATCGAATTAACGTCCGGCTCCCGCCCCTTTTTTCTAATTCTGCCTCGTACGATGGGCAGAGTCGACCAACGCGTGAAGTTCCTTTCAGCCAGCTCCGTGGAGGCTTTGCTTTCGATTTATTTTGTTTTTTAGCTTTCCATGAATAAATAGTTTCATTCGCAGATAATATAGCCGCAAAATAAGCCCGCAGAAATAAAAATACGCGCGGACTATTTGCTACTACGGACTACTACGTATTACTCCGCCGATGGCAGAGCGGCAAGCCGCCACGGGACTGGGTGAAAGGCACTCCACGCGTTGGTCGACTCCGCCCACCGTAGGAGGCAGAATTTAAAAAAAAGAGCGGGAGCCGGATGTTAATTCGATTTAATTAGGGAAATTGGCCACACAGGGCAATAAGTCGCAGTTTCTAAGAATGCTAGGAACGTGTAGATCGAGTTCCCGCGGCAAAAAGACAAGTTCAGATTCCTCTTCAGTCCACCTTTAACACTCTCAACAGTGCAACCAAAAATAAAAGCACATGCAATTGGGCGAAGAGGATGCCCTGATATTATTCGCTGTTTTGGAAATTTCATTATTATCTCTATAATGGACATTTCTCAACACATGCCTGAGAGTAAAAAATGCAGCAAATGAAACTCCAGCCATTAGCTGGAATCACAACTGCCGTATCCTCAGTCTTCAAGAAAACTCGGGGGCACAAATTATACTCCAGGTCTCGGGAAATTTACATTTCTGGCAACACATCTGCTTTTTTCATTTATAGCCCTTCGGAGCCTTGCCACAATTGGCCTACAAAAAGCTGGCGGCAGGCTTAACAGTAGAAACTACCATAATTATCTGGAATTGTTTCAGACCAAAGCTGGCCAGGCAAGAGTCAACTAACACCACTGGCCACGGTTTATATGCACTCTTGTAAACCACCAACCAAATTGTTGTCGTGGCCAACTGCTATCCCCTGTTACTCTCCATGGAATGGGAAAACCAAAGTGACCAAAGGTTTGAAAAAGTTGTCCAAGATATTGCTCTCAAAAACTGCTAGGCATGTTTGAATAGTGAATTTTCACTTCAAAGCGAATACGAAGAAAATAATTATTTTGTTATAATAACTGCAAGCAAAGCAAATATTTTCAAATATGTAGAAGTGAATACAGTACACAGCTACGAATAAGTCTCAGTCTTTTTTAAATTTCTCTACCAAAAAGAACCATCCGAAATTAGGGGATGAAACTGTAGACGTTTCCAACGAGTGAGAGAGATGTCGAATTGCCTCTCTCTGGGCTGTTGCAAATCAGTGCTGCAGCCGCTTGAACCACATTAGCGCAGGGTGCAGACAACAGCCCGGCGAGCAATGTGACGATGTCTAAGGAGCCCTCAGAAAAGCCATAAGCGAAGCCAATCTCTCTGGGGGCTAAGGTAGTTTCAGCCCAGCCGCGAGCAGTACACGCCCTGTGCTGGTGCCTGTCCTATGGAGCATGTTTCGTGCACAAAAAAACTAGCTAAACTATGCTATGGTTTCGTTAAAATGTTCGGCAAGAGCTGTCGTTGGTAGAAAACCTCAGGTAATGGCAGTGGCTGCTTCATGCTGACTCCTCCTAAAGTCTCGTCGCTGCGTGGCACTCCTATCAGGAACCTCATCCAAGAGGGTAGTTCCACCCACTTCGCATTGTTGCCAGCACCGCTCTCTGCACAGTCTTGGTTGCCTGCCCTACCTTGGCCGTGGCAGCGCAGATCTCTCAGCAAGTCTCCCTTCTTTCTAGCTTTTCTTCCTTCCCTGCAGCTTCAGATTCATTTCTTTTTCTCTTCTTTCAATTTTTCTCTCCACGATGGTGCCCCTCTATTTTTCTCTCAGCAGCTCACTCTGTGGGGCCCTTGGACCAGAAGGGGGAAGCCCAGAGCAACCTGCATTGCTCACATCGAGCTTTTTCAGAGCAACAATAAACTTTATTCTTTTTCTACTTGCTGGTTGGTTTGGTGCCAAATTCCCTGCACTTCAGCCACGCGACGGCTCAGGGTGGACTCCCAAAATGCAGCTCACGCCCCCAAAAATGTTAGCTTATATGAACATCCGCTCTTATAATGAAAGTTCCAACTGCACACTGTTTACTTGGCTCGCTCGCACTGGCGACAGCTTTCCCGGGCAATTGGTAGGCAGATCCGACCTCCAGTTTACTTCCAGTAACACCTGGAGCGTTCGTCACACCGAAATCCGAAACTGCAGGACCGTTGGCATTTTCGGTCACTGCATCAGTTTGCCACTCACTAGACTAGTCAACCGGGCTACATGCAAGTGTGGAAGGCAGGAAGGTGTAGTATTGTTTTTATGCCTTTAATATCCATTTGCCTCCAACTCACCTCATGACTGCGCTGTTACACGTCTGTTGCTTTCAGCTGTGCTCACACTGAAGTACATGGAAGGCAAACATGCATATTCCTGTTTTGTCAAATGCCGAAACTAAACAGTGCAGTCCTAAACTCTTACCGCGTGATTCAACGCATCGCCGCTTATTTTTGCTGACAACTGCTTTAGGTGCCGAAATTTTGGACACGGTTCATTTCCCAGATTTGGAGTCCCAGGCGAAATTTTGTAACTGGGAATCTGCTGGTTTGCGATGGTTTTTTCTGGTTTCAGTTGGCCCCAAAAAGAACCATACTAGTATTGTTCTAGGCCAGCTGGTTCCAGGAAGAGCCTTGCTGGTTTTATGCTGGGTCAGCTGGTCCCAGCAGGAACCTTGCTATTTTTGTATTGGGTCAACTGATTCCAGTAAGGCCACTTACTGGGCCAACTGGTCCCAGCAGCAAGACTTGACGATTTTGTGCTGGGCCAACCAGTTCCAACAGAAATCTTGGTTTGGTTTATGGGGTTTAACATCCCAAAGTGACTCGGGCTATGAGGGACGCCGTAGTGAAGGGCTCTGGAAATTTCGACCACCTGGGGTTCTTTAACGTGCACTGACATTGCACAGTACACGGGCCTCTAGTGTTTCGCCTTCATCGAAATTCAGCCGCCGCAGCCGGGATCGAACCCGTGTCTTTCGGGCCAGCAGCCGAGCGCCTTAACCACTGAGCCACCACGGCAGGGTCCAACAGAAATCTGCTGCTGCTGAAATCTACTGGTTCCAGCTCAGAACTTTTCGCTGTTCAATTTGGACAACTTTTTCCACTGTTTGGGAGGTTATGAAATTTCTTGGATTGTGCCTTCTATATATTGCATAGAGAGACAAAATTTGATGCAATAACTTTGCTCATTACCGATTCCTCACTGACACCTCTGGTACACCCTTACAGAGGGCAGGGCATATAAGTATGAGCCCCTAGTATTAGTTTGAATGTAGGTGTACGGGTTCCACAAGCAAGTTGTGTGCACTGTAGTACTTTGTTGTTGCTCTTGTCGCCGCTTGCCAAGTGGAGTTTGAAGCAGTATGTGTGCTGTCACTATAGTACGTGGTCCTGCTAGGTGACTAACATTTAAAAGAAGATTGCAAGCAGTTTCCTTAATTCATTTTTTGTGTACACGTAGCTTTTAGAAACTGGTGCTTTAGCACTTGATTTTAATATTTTAGAAAAGTAGAAAACAAATGGACATTGTACGAATTGTTCATCCAGACAAAGTGAAGTCATTTTAACGTGGCTCAGTGGTTATGGCACTTGACTGATGACCCAAAGGGCATGGATTTGATCCTGGTTGCATTTCGATGCAGAATATACTAGAGACCCATGTACTGGGCAATGTCAGTGCACACCAAAGAACTCCAGGTGGTCAAGATTATCTGGAGCCCTCATAGCCTTAGTCGCTTTGGGTTATTAAACCCCATAAACCAAACCAACCCTTTCAATGCTACCAGGGCCCCTACCGTTCCCACCAGTTGCTAGGAATGTACTAACCCAGCACTGCTGGAACCAGCAGATTCCCAGTTGGAAATTTTCACCTCGGGTGGCACTGCATCATGCATCCCATTGAGTCAATAAACCAAGGATGAAATTTCAGACATGTCAAGTCGTGGTTTCTTTTCTCCAACTCCGTTTGCATGGCATGAAATCTTGCACTTGCACTGTGCATGCGCAATTCCACGCTTGTAGCATTGCCGGATGTCTGTCACTACGCTTAAGTCGAAAGATGTCAGTGTAAGCCCCACATGTGCACCAACAGCGGCATGGCAGCATACACCAATGGCAAATTGCTGCTTCTGGGCTGGGTCCTGGCATGCTGATTGTCGGCACGGACCAGCAAGAGAGAGAGAAGGAGACATGTGCATGCCTTCTTCCCCAGCCAGTGTGTCACACCGCAAAGGTGCAGGGTGCAGTGCAGTGCACAACTACTTTGAGCCAAATGGTGGTGGCCGAGTCCTTCCAACTAAACAATGGTGTAATCCGAAATGTAAACAAAATGCTCCGCAACCTGACTTTCTCACAGCGATACCTACACTAACTGGCGTTATGCCTCTCATCTAACAATCGAGACTTCTTTGGATGCTACACTGCCTCTGTGCACATACACCACACACTTACAGTAAGAGCTCAAACTTCTCAGGGAAAACATAGCCCACATGGCATGCAAAAATGGGAGACCAATGCTATTTGAGACATAACAGCCAGCTCAGTTTAGCACTTGTTCACCCTTTCCTACTCGGCACTGCTCTTTCGCTGCCTTGGCTTTATCGATGACCTGCAATGACTTCTATGGCACCTGCCAATCTTTCAATTGGAGAGGCAAAGAGTGCAAAAAGGTGGGCTTCAACAGACCCTAACATTTTTAAATGGTGGAGACAACTGGTTATGCCTGCCTGGATAACTGTGCACGGCAATGCCTAGTTCAAAAGCAGCGAGTTTGGAGCAGTTTGGTGCAATTTTCCCGATTTTTATCAGAATGGTGCAGCTTATCTAGTTTCCTGCATCTGATGCAATGGTGGAGTCACTGAGCAACTCACCTGTCCTCATGCCAGCACTCATCGGTGGGGTTCTGGAACACGTGGAGGAAGTTGCAGCCACGGCCCTTGGGGCATGCACGCCGGAAGAACAACCCTGCACAAGACAGAAAGCATGGAGCCTCAAAATGCAGCAGGCAATGCTGCGGAGGTTGCTGAAGTAGTGCGTCCACGAAGCTATATTACTCCGCCACGTGTCATCCGTTCTTCTCGAAACTCCGG
This sequence comes from Amblyomma mixtum, assembly GCF_055824585.1. Classification (NCBI taxonomy): domain Eukaryota; kingdom Metazoa; phylum Arthropoda; class Arachnida; order Ixodida; family Ixodidae; genus Amblyomma; species Amblyomma mixtum. Next base: position 173,486,342 of record NC_143016.1, read on the forward strand.
TCATTGTTTGGACGAATACAAAGAGCGGTATAAAACAATGTAGTAGCCTTGAAAATCATGGTTGAAGCTGTGAGGAGCTCAGTGTTCGGGCTCTCTGGCCATAATTTTCACGGACTGCAAACTACTTTTTGGGCGCGGATTTAGTGGAAGCGATTCGCCTTACCAACCGCGTATCATACCACCACGTGTGCTTTTTGCTTCTCAAAATCTCAACGAGTCGCAGTACGAAAATGTGACAAGAGGTAAAACGAAGTCCAGGAGGTGCCAGTCACGGCACTTAGGATTTTTCGCTACGAACTATGCTTGTGTTCGCTTTGGTTGTATGGCGAACTACTTTTTGCATGCGGACTTAGCCTGTGCGAACAGTCGCGCTAGCTTTGGCAGCGTTGCCTGCTATGTATGAAATGGAGTATAGAAGAGGTGGAAATTTTTTCACATTGTAGAGTGGGCTGCAGAAACTATTTTCAACAGAAACACACCCAAAAGTGGGAATAGAAGGCATTGTTTAAAGGAAAAATAAATCTTTCAAGGATTCTGTGATGCTTTAAAGTGCTGAATTTGCACAACTGTGGCACAATCGCACATATTCCCTGAGTTTGGGACGTTGGGCAGAAAAAGAATATGTCACACATACCACCACACTTACAGTACAAGCTCAAACTACTCAGAGTGAGAAGCACTGCTGAGACAGCAGGCAAAAAAGCGAGACCAATGCTATTTGGGACATAACAGCCAGCTCAGTTTAGCGCTTGTTCACCCTTTCCTACTCGGCACTGCTCTTTCGCTGCCTTGGCTTTATCGATGACCTGCAATGACTTCTACAGCACCTGCCACCCTTTCAATGGAGTACTGCCATTGGGGACGAACTGCAGCTGATCACACCAACAACCAGCGAGGGATGCGTGCTACCATGGAAGCGCCAGCACCTTCCAATACTGAATACTACTGAACTGAATACCATATTTACTCGCATAATGATCGCAGCCCCGAATTGTGTTGCCAAAATTCCATTTTTTTATTTTCCGCGTAATGATCGCACCCCGAACTTGCCACTGCAATTTGTTGTACGCCAAGTCTAGTCAACGATGATCGTACTTGCCATCTGTCTGATAGATGGCATGTGCAGATTACCGCGTTTAGCGGCGCAGCCGTGGGTAGCGTGCCCGTGTGACAAGAGTAGTCTGATCTGTAACTTTTTTGAGTTTTCGGTGCTCAAAAATTTTTTGTAGAAAATTTACCCCGCGTAATGATCGCACCCCTAAATTTGCGTCAATTTTTTGAAGAAAGGAAGTGTGATCATTATGCGAGTAAATACAGTACTACTTTCGTTGCTGTGCGCTTACCGCCTGTATTGCTTAGCCCTGGTTTCAAAGGCAGGGCCTCACTCTGTAGCACAACTCCTCTCCAATCTGTAGCCGGTTTTGCACCTGACTGCACCGCAATGCACCTGACTGCACCGCAATGCACCTGACTGCGGCGCATTTTGGCTTGATAAAAATGCCCCTAAAGATATCTTTGTTTTCTTAATATACCACTGCACCAAAAGTGGTATGAGGACTCCCTGGGGTCTATGAATGTTAAGTACAGAGAGACCAATTGTGCATATAAGGGCACTAAACCATTAGTTATCCCATCATACTCTTAAGGCAGAGTACAGGCTGCAGTATGGTGGTGGAGTCATAAATTACACGCTCAGCGATCATCTTCCAATCTTTATGTCTATTGCGGATATTGTTAACACCAACAGACACTCAAGACAACCTTTCCAGTACCGTGTAATCAACCCAGAAAAGCTGTCATCCTTTCGCACACGCTTAACCGGCTTTAATTGGGCCGATGTACTTGAGATGAGAAACCCTGAAGAAGCTTACGATAAATTAATGGAAAAAATTACTGATGCCTATTACGACTGCTTTCCACTTGTTACACTAAAACGACCCAAAAAGGCTCGCAAGCCATGGGTTACCACCGAAATGCTAAAGCTTATTAGAAAACGAGATCGACTGTATGCTAAGTTTCTGCAAGCCAGGAACCTTGACACATTAAAAATTTATAAAGAGTACCGAAATTTTGTCAATAAAGAACTACGTGCAGCTAAAAGGAGTTATCACGAAAATCTTTTCAACTCCTCGACTGGCCGATCAGAGGACATATGGAGGATATTGTGTCTTTTGACCAGAGAGCCACCCGAGACAGTCTCGAAGGTAACGTTAGATAATGTAGAATTAACCGCAGTTGACCTAGCCAATGCTTTTAACGATTACTTCCTTTCTGTTGCACAGGCACGAAACACCACTGCTAATTACAGTTACATGGAGCAAAGTACCGGCCACAGTATGTTTTTGAAGCCCGTCACTATTGATGAAGTTATTGCAGCGTTTGTATCGCTTAAAAATAGTAAGTCAGAAGATGCTCTTGGTCTTCAGATCACACCAGTTAAATATGTTATAGATGTAATAGCACCCTATTTGATGCACATCTTTAACGCCTGCCTGTCGCTCGGTCTGTTTCTGCGTAGCATGCAAACCGCAAGGGTTACCGTGATCTATAAAAAAGGAAACCTAGATGAATTATCAAATTATCGTCCTATTTCTATTCTTCCTGTCATTTCCAAAGGATTCGAAAAATTAATTCTGCAACGCTTGATGGCTTTTTCTGACAAATATAACATTTTAACTCCGGCTCAGTACGGTTTCCGAAAAAATAAATCAACCGAGTTAGCTTTGCTTGCTCAAAAGGAGCTGATATTACAGAATTTTGAAAATAAAAATATCGTGTTGGGCCTCTTTTTAGATTTCACGAAAGCCTTTGATCTCATCAATCGCCGCATCCTGCTTAAAAAGATGGAATACTACGGTTTTCGCGGCAAAGTTTTTTCTTTAATATCTTCTTACTTACAGCATCGCACACAATTTGTCGATATTCATAGACAACGCTCAGCTATTAAACCAGTAGTTTCGGGTGTCCCTCAGGGGAGTATTTTAGGGCCCTTCCTGTTTCTAATTTATGTCAATGAAATTGTTAATATTGACAAATCTGCTAACTATATTATATACGCCGACGACACAAGTGTGTTTTTTTCTGGACAATCGAGCATCAGTTTAGCCGATCGTGCAAACAGGACACTGGGACATATAAATACTTGGGCGACGGAGAATGATTTAAAGATCAACGTTGCAAAGACAAAAGCAGTGATCTTTCATCCACGTCAAAAAGGTATTTCTATTCCATCCCTTGCAATAAACAACACTACAATTGAAGTGGTTCTCCATTTTAAAACACTAGGGGTCATTTTTTCAGAAAATATGTCGTGGGACGACCACATTACCTACCTGTCCGGGAAGCTCTCGTATACGACTGGCTACTTGCGTCGCTACTGTTCATCTTTTCCTACATCAGTTAACGTATTGTTATACAATTCCCTTTTTTCCTCGGTTATGAATTATGGCGCGCTTGTCTGGGGAACCACAACGCTTGATAATATTAATAAACTTTTGCGTTTACAAAAACGTGCTATCCGCATTATTGCAAAAGTCCCTCGTTATTCACACACAGCCGAATTGTTTAAGAAATTTAACATAATCAGTATAGAGTCTTTATATTCCTATAGACTAATCCGTCACTACAAATCAGAAATAATTAAACACGACAATTCTTTAGCAGTGCTAGCCGCACTTGCTGCGAACTATCCTGTGTATTATACACGAAATCCGGAAAAATGGAAAGTTGATGTATGCCGCACAAATTATGGGAAACAAATGTTGAAACATCGTCTGCCAGCTATCCTGAACGAACTCTCCGGTGATGATAACCGAGACGTCCTCAACAAATTGTTCAGGGATCTACGCAGCATGTTTCTGTAATCAAAAGAATTGTACGTGGCGATAAAGTGACCTTCTTTGTTTTTGTTTGTGAAAAAAGCACTGTTACAGAGATGTGTGTTATTTTGTTTTCGTTTTTTCTTGTCGCATCTTTTGTTTGTGAAATAAGCACGGTTACAGAGATGTGCGTTATTTTGTTCTCATTTTTTCTTCCCTTCACTTTCGTGCCGTGCATTTTTTATACTTAGCCAGCTTTGTGCACTACATTTTTTTTTTTTTCCATGATCCGGACACCTAAAGTTTTGTTTGCCTTTCGTTTCTGCCTAGTGGGCAGCTGCGTTTTCTGCGTTTTCTGCAAACTCACTGCCTGTATTTTAAACATTCTGCGTATTCCACTGTATGCCTTGTAAGGGGCACGGACCTCGTCAAGCCACCTTTGGCTTTTTGTCCGTGCCCCTAAGCATCTCAGGATGTTTGAATAAATTTGATTTGATTTGATTTGATTTGATTTGACTGCCTTCACGAAGTTAGTACGCAGCTCAGAAGGGGCGTGGAGCGGCACGGTGGCGGCTACATAGAGCCATGCAGAGGTAGAATTGTCAGCTGCATGGCATTAGGTTACATCAACTAACAGCGCGCAGGCCCTGCAGAAGTTTGTACCACGGCTTACCATGATGAGAGCCCCTAAGGAATTGATGGACACAAAACAACCATTAAAGCAAAATGTTTTGGGCCTTGTAGAAGTTTCTACCAGAGCTTACCGTGAAGAAAGCCCCTAACGAACTCAACACAAAACTATGCAAGCAAAATGTTGTGGGCCCTGCAGAAGTTTGTACAAGAGCTTACCATGATAAGAGCCTTTAACGATTTGGTGGCAACAAAACGATCATGCTGGCAAATTGTTGTAGGACCTGTAGAAGTTTGTACAAGATCTTACCAGACGAAAGCCATGATATGAAGTACCTTTTGTTGTAGGCAGCATCTGGGGTTTTAGATCTCAAAGCTACTCGTAGGCTATGAGAGGCACCACAGTGGAGGGTTCCGGATTTATTTTGGTCACCTGGGGTTCTTTAAAGTGCACTGACATTGCACTGTGCATGGGCATGTTTGCAATTTAGAATCCTTCAAAACGCAGCTGCCACCGCCAGGATTCAATCCTGTATGCTAGGGTTTAACAGTAGAATGCCCTCAACAAATGTCTAGGGGAATCCCCCAAGGTGGAGTAGATTTTTAACCAGGGAGCAATTACTCACTGACAACCACCCAAGCGCAGCCATACGGCTACAAAGGAAAGCTATACAGCTTTCTCAGAAACTTCGTAGTTAAAGAAAAAGTCGTCCTGGTCCGGGGTTCGAACCCGGGACCACTGCTTCACCGGAGAAGTCGCTCTACCAATTGAGCTAGCCGGGACGGCAAGCTTATGGTAGGACGAGAGCGAATTGATCAATAACTCAATAACTCCACTGAAGCGGTGGTCCCTGGTTCGAAATCCGGACCTGGACGAATTTTTCTTCAACTGCGAAGTTTCTGAGAAAGCTGTATAGCTTTCCTTTGTAGCCGCATGGCTGCGCTTGGGTGGATGTCAATTAGTAATTGCTCCCTTGTTGAATGCCCTGAATGAATGTAGGCCGATACAAAGTACCCACAGGGGTTACATACCGGGCTACTAGGGCATTATGCAAATCAGATTTTGTGCATCCTATCAGGCACAACAGAGCAGCCTCTGCACAATGAGGCCCCCCCAGAGTGCTTTTCAAGGGGGTATTCAGTGTTGCCCAGTGCGGACAGGAGAGACTGCATGGCCCATGTGACCATCCCAGGTGGCAGCCAACTCACCGCACACTGCAGTCTTCCAGCGCTCCACAGGACTGAACTCACAGCTGACCGGGCGCCCCGCGTACCATCGGCCGTTGAGCATCGTCAGCGCACGCTGAGCCTCATCCTCACTGCGCACACATACACACACACACACACCATTCACCAGAACCCTCATCGCTCAAGTTCAATGCATGCACGACTGCTCCACGATGTATCCACCAAGAGGACCACAATTTTTTTTTCCTTATGTCAGCACGTCTTATACAAGCAGCACAACAAACAATGCTCAACTGCACATATCTGCAGTAACGGCCAACTAACATTTAGTACAAGGAACAGTTTAATAACAAAAGAAAAAAAATTACCGACGATTACGTTACTTCCTAATGCGAAATTTGAGCGCAGCAAATAAGCTGTTTCACCTTTTCGATAGATTGAGGCAAAGAAATCGAGCAACACATGTATGCGCTATCACAGAATTTTTTTTTTATTTTTCACACGTATTCGCAATTTCGGCTCGGGCGGTGCACATATACAGATCCGCCGCCACCGATCTGGCTCTCTGATTGCCACCGCACAGGGGTTGCATTGGAGGAGGAGCGAAGAAAGGAATTAAGTTCGAGCCGGCGCTTTGACAACCAGACTCGCAGGAAGAGGGGGGAGGGGGGCGGCGTGTACACCCAGCGGCAAACGATGGGGGCAGAACCGCGCGCAGCAAGCGGACAACACGATAAAGGGAGGAGGGAAGAGATAGCAGCGACTGACTGATGCCGCTGATGCCGATAGCGCTGGGGGGATGAAAGGGGGGCGGAGCTGGTTACGAGGCCGACGCCGACGACGACGCGAAACCCAGGAACGGACGCCAAAGAGCTGCGCTCTAAAAACAAAGATGTTTCCGGTAGTACAATCTAAACTTTATTTCAATTATGCATCCACAATAATTGTGCTAAAAAATGGAGCAAGTGCATGAGTTTCTCCATATATAAATATCCTGCCGACATTTTTTTTTTCTGGGGCACTGCCAATATGAGCAGCACACTGCTAAAACAAAAACTTCCCATTGCTATGTTAACCTAATGCACTCCTGTAAAACACAAGCAGCCTACAGGGTTCCCTTGCATCGACCCTCAGGGCAGAAAATAAGTAACCAACTGCTTTCTACAGCCCTAAATCCTGTGGGGCGGCTACCACGGTGCAGCCACAATTCTGCAGAGCTGTCGAGAGCAGAGAACTGGGGCCTCCTGTTGAATCGCCCACAGGCTGCCCAGCTTAGTCCAGGGTGCACATCCTTGCTCGACCAACGACCATGGGTCAACAATTATTATTGCGTTAGCAATAGAGGGGTCTGTACAAGCAGAAATGGCGACCGCCATTTGTCAGTAGCCAGTGGCGGCCTGCTCACCAGGCTACAAACAAACTTAGTATAGTAAAACCTCGTTAGTTCCAAGCCACTGGGGTGACGAAAAATACAGTAGCCGACCGATTTTTCGGACTCTAATAATTCGGACTTGTGTGACATTTCAGGCTTTGCTGAGGAAGCGTCGTGCACCTCATAGGAACGTGTACCGTATTTTCCGGTGTGTAAGACGTACCCGCCATATATGCAGGCTGTCATTGAAAAAGTTGGTATATAAGATGCACCCGTATATAAGACGCACCCCAATTTACCCTCTTAGGCTAGTGAGGGTTAATTAAACACGCTTGCGCGATCATCACAAAATTCACCGTACCTCTGAGAAATTCTTAAGCAACGCTAAATGGTCGAAATAGGCAACACTCACGCCATACCTGCCCACGTCTTAGAAAAAAAGGACGAAAAAAACGAAAGAACTCTCCCATATGTCAATAAGAACATTTTATTTCTACTTAAAACCTTCGAAGTCTTCAATTTCGGATGGGTTATCAAAAAGTTCGCCCATTTCTGTAGGCATCGCGGCTGAAACATTCTCTGCGCACTACGTACACAGAGCAAAGAAAGTTGCAAAGGGTGGGTAAAAAAGAACGCCGGCTTGTCTTGGCTTGTCTTGACAATGGCGAAGAGCGTGATTGTCATAATCTTTTGGCATTTTACATTACTTTTGCTTGGGGCCTCCGAAACAGTCGCGTGTTTGTTATCCCAGAAGTCGTCATCCCCGCCGTTTCATGATAAAGTTCACCTAAAAAAAGTTGCGCACGGCGGTCCCCGTATTGAAGCATTAACCGTGTTACAACCGCGTCATTGGTAGTGATATTTTTTCAGTAAAGAAAGCTTGAGCACGAACCTCAGTAATTTCTGAACTCGCAAAAAAAAAACGAAAAATTCGCATATAAGACGCACCCTAGTATAGGACGCACCAGCAAGATTTAAAAAAAAAAGCCGCATCTTATACACCGGAAAATACGGTACATTCTCACGACCGATATTTCGGACTTTGTGGAGCCTAGAAGTCCAAATTTTCGGACTAAAATAGACGCCAACAATCTTGTGCAGGTCATTTTTTAACCGAAAGCTCATTATGTCAGGTTAATATAGACGCAAGCGAGCCTCGCTGTTGCAACCAACCGTTCCCTGCCACCGTGAAAGCCGCCATCTTGGATTTAAACGGAATTGGCGGCCGCAATCGGACTGGCTTGGCTGTTTGTTCTTCATCGTTGCCATTCGAGATAATGCTCTCGGTTGCCATCGAGATGGCCTACAAAGAGTTTGCGATCACCTTGAAAACGGTACAACGGGACAGTGGGACAGCTGCAGTTTCCGCCGAGGCTTGGACGACGCCCCCCGCGGTGCGGGGCTGCAAACACGGTAGTGGTGGGGAGGGGGAACTGCATTCGGAGGCGCTCGCTTCCGCTCGCGTTTTCCCGTGGGTTACCCATGGGTTACCTCTCGGTCTTTGCGAGCGTCATTACCCCATGCAAACTGACAAGTGTATTCATTCGCAGCATGACTGCGGCCGCGTCGCACTGTCTGGTATCATGAGGTGATAGGGTGCGGACACGATGAAAGCATGGCTAAGACTCAGATAAAGGCTAATATATTATTGCTTGTAGGCAGAAAATGGGGAGCAGCGATTTTCGCCATTTTGAAAGCTGGTTTTTCGCAGACAAGTTAATTTTTTTAGTTCACAGATTTTTCGGGTCCCGCCGGGTCAGAAAAATCAGTTGGCAACTGTATTCGAATTAACCAAGTTTTCAAATTAACTCAGCACAACAAAGAAATGGCACCCAGGCAAAAAATTTTGTCACAGGGACACGCTACCTATGCCGTGCAAAAAAAATCGGCAGTGGCTTAGCTCAGCTAGGCCAGGATATACGTAGCGAAAGCAGTTTCGTATGCTAACATTTCGGTAACGACACGCCGTCGCTGTCGTTCGGTAGCTTGGCGGCGTCTCTGTGCAAGGAGTTCCTCTCGTTCTTCGGGCGTCTCAGCCGCCCACTTAGCCTTTCTCGCCTCGTTTTTACGCGGCACGGAAGCTTAGCACGGTCCGCCACCAGCGTTATCTGCTGGGGCAGTGCTGTACATTGTGAGAGGGGCAACACTTAATTCTGAGGAAAGTGCAATAGAACACGTGAGACACAAAGGCCTTCATTTTTTCTATTAAAGATCGACAGATGCCCTCAATGTCTACAGTGCTAGCGATGTCGCTTGCTAAGGGCAGTGACCCACTTTAGGTGCACGAAATTCCTGATGTTGCTAATCAGCCCATGGAAAGATGCTCTTGCTGCTTTTCTAAGCATCAGTATGTGACACATTTTCAGTGACATCTAACCCGTGTGCTGCCATGCGATTTTTCAATGGCTCCGTGCGTAAGTCAATTACCCATTTAAATGCTGCACAGGATGGTCACTGACATTCAGAAGGCACTACTCTAGCTGCGTGGCTGAACGACTCAGAAAACTTTCCTTTCATTGACGAGGCTGTTTTTCAAAGAATACGGCTGGGCAGTGACGATGTGATGAGACTTCGCCCTTATCTTCACATCGATCTTGTGCGAGAATCTATTGGGTGGTTCTTTCAAAAAAAAGATTGGCATATAAAAACCTTCGCACCGTAACTGCAGTACTTTGTGAAGGCTTGAACGCACCTTCGCTTCCCTGCGATAACAAGGTACAAGAAGCCATTTCTGTAAGGTACTTTTGTTCATAAGCTTCTACCCAACTTTCCGTGTATTGCGGCCTCATTCCTCATGTTATATTCACGTGCTCTTCTTTTTGTGTGCCTACAAACTGGATTCCCCCGTTACGTCTGGGCAAATACGGTGCATGCTATGGCTTGAGTGAACATTAGGAGCTCTACTGTGTAGGCAGTTTCTTCTCCTACGCACAAAGGACAAATTACCTGGCGTACTGCACATAGACGTTGCCACGCAGGTGTGGCTCGAGGTTGCGGCAGACGCGCAGCTGGCAGACGGTGCCCGCCCGCCGCAGCTCCTCGAGTACATCCCAGAAGAAGGCCTCGAAGTGTGCCTGCAGCTCCCGCTCGTCCGTCTCGAGGCTGTCGTCACCGTGGTGCTGCTCGAGCGACAGATGACTGTACAGACCCCGCAGCAGCAGCGTGCGGCTCACAGGGGGTCGTGGGTGCGCCCGTGAGCACCTGCGCAGAACCAGGTTCATCCTTGCACTCGCAGCACTACAGCCTGCAAAACTTTCACCCCACAAGATTCGCATCATCGAAATCTTACTGCACAAAGACTGCATAACCGAACAGAGTGGAGCCCTGCTGATATGTTCCCGGCAGCTACATTTTCGTGGACCAGTCCCGTCACACTTTAGCTTCCACAAAAACCAATGCAATACACCGTGAATGTCATCTCACGATAGTGCTTTAGCTTGTGAAGCCATTTACGTGCCTGGCGCCCACACTGACGCCACGTACGCCTACGGGTGGCATGAATTTTGGTGGGGCTGTTGGGGTTCATCTCCACAGCGATGAGAAACTATGCAGCGAGAGACGGTGTGGGCAGTTCTGTACGAGATGCTGTTGTGCAAGTTGGCATCAAGGCTTTTGATCGTTTTGCGTTTTTTTCTTGTTACCCACTGTTTCTTGCTGTTGACGACCCAATATCTGAATTCCAATAGACGAGGACAGTGCAGGATTAGAGCAGCTTCTGTGCTCTCCTCGCTGCGGCTTCCTTTGCTCAACGCTGCTCGCCTAGGCAGACGGAGTGCCATACACAGGGCATATCGGATGGTCTGCATACAACTTTTTTATCACCTACTCAAACACTATGTTTCCTGGCTGGCAAGTTTGTTTTTTTTTCGCCATAGAGTTTTTCACTATTCATTAGAAAGAAAGCTGGCGGCTCTGCACCTCATCCACCATGGACGCCCGAGGTACAGTGTGCTAGAAGGCTTTGTAGCAGCAAGAGCGAAACTGGTTTCCATGGGAGGCGCTGAAGCAAAAAAAGTCATCCACTTGCAGCGCTGCCGTCAAATACTGGAGGAGCGAAGCTTGCCGTCTATGATGCTGCGTCGCTGCATTAAGCGAGTTTGAATGCTGTCATTGGAGAAGGGTGGTGGTTTAAGCTCGTTCGGATGATAAAAGCGGGTAAGCGAGTGCCTCGGAGTCATAAAAATAAGCAAGGTCTAAAAACACGGGGCGAATGCCTTGCACATATGGTATACCACTTCACACCCAGCCGAGCATGAACACGTAGCCTGAATGGGGCACCCCTGAGGATGCATTGTCAGACAGGCACACACAGAGTGGAAAAGCACCTGGGGCAGAGAAAGTACACTGAAGAGCAAGTAGGCAGCCAGCAAACGCGGGCAAAATTGACAAGATGTTGCAAGCAATAAGCAGTGAAGCTCAAGAAGCGGGTGAAAGAGGAATGGCTAAAGTGAAATGGAAGTGGAACCACTTGGTAAAAGTGTGAACCGACAGTAAAACCGGAGAGTAAGGGTGTGGACAAAGAGTTAAAGCAATGAACGAACGATGTGGGAAAAGATAAAGTGAAAGGTTTGGTTCAGTTTTACGGGTTTAACCTAGGGTTATGGGGTTTAACCTCGTAACCTGAGTCCTGTTGGGCCAAGTGACTCAGGTTACGAGGGGCGCCATGGCCGTTCTGGATAATTTCAAACACCTGGGGTACATTCTTTAACGTGGACTGACACTGCACAGTACACGGGTCTCCAAAGCACTTCGCCTCCATCTAAATGCCATTGCTGCGGCCTGGATCAAACCCGCATCTTTCGGGTCAGCAGCTGAGCGTGCACTAGAATCAGTGATCAGCCACCATGGCAGCGAAAGAAAAGGGAAGCATGAAAAAAAATACAATAAAGCAAGTGGTGGTTAGGCAGAAAACAAGCAGACAAATAAAATTATGGGAAGAGATGAACAGATTAAAGACCTACGTCCGCCGACGTGGACAGGAATGGTATTTTCCTTTCTGTGAGAATGAGAGAGGGAATGCTGATGCGGCAGAAGTAATATGAATGGTTTCAGTTATTGCTTTGGTAAGGCGGCCACTAATCGTGATCACTGAGCAGTTCGCAAGGAATGGCAGGCAGCCGCAGTCACTGCAGTGACACCATAAGGCGTCCTCCATGGTCGGTTTAAATCCTTCTTTTCATCACTTGAGCACCAGTAGAAAGTCAAGACGGGGGCAGTTTTCTGCATATATGCACAATGTGAACATAAGAGCTGTTATTTTATTAGTGAATATTGTTACGACCAGGGGTTTATTTCAGACTGGGACGGGTGACTGAAACCAGACGGGTCCGCTTGCCGAGCCCGAGACACAACCAACCTCATTCTCCTCATCTTCAACATAGTCAGCGACGCCAACCGCGCAGAATACGTATCGCCTCTTCATGGGCATCACAGTTCCCCATACGCAGCCGAAGCCCGCAGAGCGAGTTAAAAAGTGCCACGCAAATGGTAGGGCTCCAGCCGGGCAATGTGAGTCACTTCAGTTAGCGCAGAATGAAGGCCGCTTGCCATGAGAGGCGCTATGCGGTAATTGAGCTCGCTAATTTGCTCAATAATGAGATAGGGTCCACAGTAGTGGCACAGCAGCTACTGAGATAATCTCCGCTTTCTGATAGGCCGCCACAACAAGACCAAATCACCAGGCCTGTAAGTGACATGACGGCGGTGGTCATCACAGCGCGTTTTAGATTGCTCTTGGGAGGCGGGAATACGAAGGTGGGCAAGGCACGAGGCTTCTTCAGCGAGACAGGGTGTCTCGGCGATGGAGGGATCTTCAAGAAGCTCGTCAGAAAATGGTAGTATGGTGTCCAGGGTGCAGCGTGGGGGGCAAGCATAGAGTAAAAAGAAGGGGCTGAAACCAGAAGTCTCATGGCGCGCGGTATTGAATGCATACGTGATGAGCGGCAGGACGCTATTCTAGCTCTTGTGCTTGGAACCAACGTACATTGACAGCAAGTTAGTGATCGTTCAGTTCGTAAGCTCAGTTAGCCCATTCGTCTGGGGATGGTAAGGTGAGGAATGGCGAAAATGCAATGCGCAGGAACAGCGAAGCTGCTCCACGACGTCAGCAGTGAAATGCCGAGCACGGTCACTGATGTTAACTTTTGGAGGTCCATGGCGCAGAACTATGGATTGCAGCAGAAAAGAGGACACGCAATATGCAGTAGCCGAGGGTAGGGCCGCCGTTTCACAATAGCGAGTAAGGTAATTGACTTAAACCGCTATCCAGCGGTTCCCATGACAAGATTTCGGAAATGGGCCCAGGAGATCTATGCCCACTTGTTTGAACGGTGCTGCAGGTGGTGTCACAGGGTGAAGCTGGCCAGATGCAAGGCTAGTAGGTTGCTTGTATCTTTGACACTGAGTGCAGCTGGCGATGTACTGCTCAGTTTTGGCCCATATTTTCGGCCAATAGAAGTGTGCCTGGGTACAGTGGAGCGTCCTTGCCGAACCAAGATGTCCAGATGTAGGGTCTTCGTGCATGACCTGCAAGACAGAGGTGTACAGGCTCTTCGGAACTACCAGGAGGAAGCGGTGGCCCGTAGAAGAATAGTTTTTCCTCCACAGAAGACCATCTCGAACACAAAAGTGGCTGACATTGGAACGGTCTTAGCCTCCGCAAGGAGAGACCATAGGGTTAAATCTTTCTGCTGTTCAACTTCGAATATGACAAAATCAGGAAGAACTGGTGACATTGACGTGACGCAATGGTCGAAAGTATCGATGTTAGACTCCGACTCAGGAAGGGGTAGCCTCGAAAGACAGTCCGCATCAGCGTGATGGCGACCACTCTAGTAGTCGACTGTGTAGTCAGACTCTTGTAGCCGGAGAGCCCACCGTGCAAGGTGCCTGGATGTGTCACGAAGGTTAATGAGCCAGCAGAGGGCAAATGGTCGGTGACGATGGTGAACGGGCGTCTGTATAGATATGAACGGAAATGCTGCGTAGCGAAAATGACAGCCAGGCATTCCTGCTTGGTGACTGTATAACTGCGCTCCGGCTTACTGAGTGAGTGACTCGCATACGCAACAACGTGTTCTTTGTTGTCGCATCGCTAGACGAGAACAGCGCCGAGGCCAACACCACTGGCGTCGGTGTGAATCTCTGTGGGAGCGGAGGGATCGAAGAGGCGAAGTACAGGGTGAGACGTCAGAAAGAATTTTAGTTGGCGGAAGGCGGAGTCGCACTCAGGTGTCCACTCGAAAGCCACATTTTGCTGAAGTAGACCTGTCAGAGGATAAGCTACGTCCGCAAAGCGTTGAATGAAGCGGCGAAAGTAACTCCACAGTTCTTTGACAGACTGTGGTGGCTTGAACGACTCGACAGCTGCAGTCTTGGCTGGATCAGGTCTGACGCCGTCTTTATCAACGAGGTATCCAAGCACTAACGCTTGATGCGCAGCAAAGTGGCACTTCTTAGAGTTAAACACAAGGTGAGCTTTGTGCATACAGTCCAGGACGAGAGCTAAACGGTCGTTGTGCTCACTGAACGTCTTTCCGAAAATGACAACATCGTCAAGGTAGCACATGCATATTTCCCATTCAAAACTGTGGATTATAGTGTCCATAAATCTCTCAAAGGTGGCGGGCGCATTGCAAAGGCCGAATGGCATCACATTAAATTCATAAAGGTGCAATAAACGCTGTTTGTTCTTTGTCCGCGGGATCCATATGGATTTGCCAATATACGCCAACTGGAGATCAATAGAAGAGAAGCAGGAGGCCGAGAAAAGGCAGTTGATGGCATCGTCGAATCGAGGTAGGTGACGGCATTCAGACAACAGTAATGCACGCAAAAACGCCATAATTCATCCTTCTTCTGAACAAGAACTACTGGAGCAGGATGTAACACTAGCACAAAAGGAACACGAGGGACGGGAAGGAAACGACACAGACAAGCGCTACAAGCATTGTAGCGCTTGTCTGCGTAGTTCCCTTTCAGTCCCTCGTGTTCCTTTTGGGCTATTGTTACATCATGAATGTTATCCAACTTGCCCAACTTTCGGCTTTACAGGAGCAGTCCAGGGACTCGGCGACTCTTGTATAACCCCTTTGGTTAACATCTCCTTCATTTGTTCATTGATCAGCTTGCATTCAGACAGAGACCCTCGGTAGGGCTTTTGCCGGATCGCATGTGAGGCGCCAGTGTCAACCCCGTGAAGGGTCCGAGACGAGGGGATAGAAGGTGGGCTGCCGGGCTGTGAAAAGCCAAACACGGTGGCGTGTTGCAGGAGGATGGCCAACAGAGCACAGCGCTCATGCATGGAGAGCGAGTTGTCGATCATGCGAAGTAACTTGGACTCATCGAAAAACTCTGGCGCTTCTGCATCCAAGGCGTCGGTAACCAAGGCAACGGATGCTCGTGAGTCATGGCTGTACGACGCAAGCTTCAAGCCTTCAGGCAGAACTACAGATTCTGTCGAAGAATTGACTGTCCATAGTTCAGTGCGATCGTTGCTGACAGAAACCATGGCATGAGGAACCAAGATATTCTTTTTTATGCAGGTCAAATGGGTTGGCTCCACAGTCGCATCAAACACGTCGACAGTGGTATCGGGCAGGAAACGGGTACGCGTACGGCCGAAGAAAGAGGCACGACAGTATTTCGGCTAACACAGGACACACCCTCTCCACTGCACGAGCCTTACACAAGGCCAGTGGTGAAACATTTGCAGATGCTGCGCTCACCGGTGTGACAGTCGTCGTTAGCGCCACACATTTGCAGAAAGTCGAGCCCAAGAATGACGTCGTGCGTTGATCAGGCAAGCACTGCCATTTCCGTGCTGAACACTTCACCACTCAACAAAACCTTAACACTACACACTCCAATTGCAGGCAACGGTTCACCCCTCACATCACAAAACTGGACATTTTTGTCCCACTGAAACAAAACTTTAGGTCCAAGAAGACACTTAAACACAGCGCTCATTACAGAACAGTAGCACAGGTATCAACTAAAGCCATCACAGGTACACGATCCACTAGCACATGCACTTTGTTCCATAACATAACTGCAGGCAGGGGTATCACTTCTGGCAGCAGACTTCCAGCGACCTCACCCCTATCGGTCGACTAGTTTTCCGGCGGAGGCGAGGAGGAACGGTGTCGGGGTGATGGAGATCGACGAGTGCGGGAAGCTGGAGGCGGAGTCATGCTTCTATCCAATGCTGGCGAAAGATTACACATTTGTGCAGGCCATAGGTTGCCGGAATCAGGCAGGTAGGATGGGCACTGAAAAGGAAGAGGTTGATAATCCGGCCGCGGAGGATAGCTTGAAGAGCCGTAATGGGGTGGGCAGCGGGAACAAAATCGTGAGATGTGACCGGGCTAACTGCAGTGATAACACACAAGAGAGGAACCAGGAGCAGGCTAAGCCGGCAAGTAGTCATCGCTGTGATGGCATCTTGACGTTTGTCAGGCAGCGGCGCAAACCACGCATGTACCACAGCCAGTGACTGCCACCTCAGTGAAGTGATATGGCAAAAAGGCATGCAAAAACACAAGAAAATACTTCTGGGTGCATGTGTTTGGTCATGTGGTTTAGTTCCATGCAAAGTGCTGCAAGTCCACACGGAATTGCCAGTTCATTTTTATCTCAATATAAATTAATGTTTTTTTAAGCAGACCAGCCTTTGTACTGTGTCTAACGACTATCATGGAATTATGCGTGCACAAGGCCTAATAACCCGTGCGGCTCGGATGAAACAATTTTTGACCCTGCACATAAGTCAACCATCCAAATCTGGAAGGTAATTTTTAAAAAAAGAACACTGTCTTATAATCGGCAATATATGATAACTAATGTAGCTTGGCAGCACTCGAACCTACTGACTTGAACCATGAAAGCAAACAAAAAGGTTAAAAGTCAGGCTAAGAACTACACTGCCGCGAGCAATGCAAAGAAAAGTTAAAGGTGTCACTTTGACAGGAACAAACAACAACGGGGAAAAAAGCAAACATAACTCACTGGTATTTCAGCTGAGATTAAAAAGGAGAGGTAGTCATGGTAGAACATGTGATATATGCAAAGTGACAGAGTGTGGTCTGCACGAATGTAAGATTGCTTACCAAGAGAAGCAAACCTAACTGAGGGTAACACGCAGGTAAGGCCACCTGAAACAGGCTCTTGCACTCCTGCAGTTTTGAGGCACCCCCCCTGAAGACAATTGTTCCAAATAGAACAGCAGCAGAATCTGACTGTAGGGTCATCCTTTACGCTACATCTGTACAAGGAAATTTCTCTGGCATACTAAATGGCACCTGTGTTGTAGTACACTGGGAGCATATTCTCTTACTTTCTCCAGGTGGGCCCAAGATAGGGCAGGAGAAAAAAAAACCTTAGGTCTCTGCTTTGCACTTCATTACTGACAAACTATGGGTCACCAACTGGCTTAGTAAAGCACAGTTATAAGCCCCGAGAAGGTTCCCCTACCATGAAGGACAAAAAAAAAAAAATACTCCCAGAGCCAGGCTCACACTACCGACTAAAATGAGCTCTTTTCTCTGTTGTAAAGCCAAGCACAATTCTGTGCCATAATTCTGGCTAACCTCATGGCACCAACTGCCTGTAAGTCGAGGGTACTTTTGTTCTCCCTCAAAAAGAGGATAGTTCCACTGGAAGTGTAGGCCTTGTGTGCTGGACTGGAGCCTTCCTGGGGCCACACAAGACACGTAGGCATCTGTCCCGTCTTGCGTGTCTTCATTCAGCTGCGCCTGTCTAACTCCTGCTATGCGCCCAGAGAGAGAAGAGTACTCGCCAGTCGCCAAAGCGGCAGGCGCCCGTCTTGAGGTAGAAGGAGCATGGCTCGGCTGGTGCGTACGACCTGGGTGCCGGAGGGTTGTGCCAGCTCTCACGGGTGGTGGCCAGGGCTGCAGTGGGTGGTGCCTGGAACAGAGATGCACCATCCCAGGGGATGTGCACAGAACTCAGAGCCCCAGACAGTGGTGCAGGGCAGTCAGGTATGACAACACAAGTGGCATTAGCTGTTGCCATATGCTGGAGGAAGTGACGATCACACATAGGCTAGCAATCAAAGGCCTCCAGGTGCACAGCAGGCTAGCGAACACGACAGACAAGCGCTCATCCCCGCTGCTGTCATCAAAAGAGGCAA
The DNA here is from genome assembly GCF_055824585.1 of Amblyomma mixtum. Taxonomy (NCBI): domain Eukaryota; kingdom Metazoa; phylum Arthropoda; class Arachnida; order Ixodida; family Ixodidae; genus Amblyomma; species Amblyomma mixtum. Next base: position 173,504,499 of record NC_143016.1, read on the forward strand.
AAAAAAAAGTAATCGCTAGGACATGGTTGCCCAGAAACAAGCGAGACGAATTTTACTGATGTGGCTGAGTGACGGCAACGAAAGGAGCATCTTTCCCCCAGCTGTGGTTTCTTTAAAACCAATACGACAAGGAAGGAAAATTAACATTTACTGGGCAGAAAAGCCGCCTTCTGTTGGCATCACGCAGCCACGACTTCTTTGCTTACAGACGCACAGAAGACAGGCTTGGTGCCAGGGTATTCGCAGTGAGCTCGCGAAAAGAAGTGGGAGAAGTTATAATGCCTTCGAGCATTAAGGTAAAGCAAATAATAAACTAAACAAAACGCTGCGACAAGCATTTCGTGCGCTCGCTCACCCGCAAGAGCGCCTAAATAATATGGATGCCATTAATCGACTAGAAGAAACTGCTAATAAAGAATGAAATAATATAGCTGAATGGTTTACTGCTAATAAATTAACCGTGAACTGCACACAAATAAATTATGTAATTTTCACACCTTCAGGCAGCAAAAACAAAGGTTCTATTAACTTAAGGATTGGTCGAAAGACATTGCTCAAGTCGAATCATGCCGATACCTAGGTGTCACGCTGGACTCGTAATTTCATTTTAAGGAGCACATCAGTAACGTCTGCAAGAAACTAAGCCATGCTTGTTTTGTACTTTTTCAAGCACAACAATACTTTCCCCTAAAAATGCTCAGAGCAATATACTTCGCAATTTTTCACTCTCATCTCACATACTGCGTTCAATCATGGGGCTACTATACCTATCCTTCATATCTAGAACCACTTATCATTCTGCAGAAACATGCTCTGCGCATTTTAGCCTCTTCAGGTTACAGAGAACACACTGCAGCACTATTTCCTGAACTGCAGATTATGCCATTCACAGTCACACGTGATTACAGAACAGCTTGTGCTGTGCATAAAATTCTGTCAAGCAATAACCCGTTTCCCTCCACCATCTTTATACCCCTAAAAAGGCACACGTGAAGTGAGGATCATTATAACTTTAACTTACCCGCCGTTCAACACATACAGCAGGCAATTATTAACATATACTGCTACAAAAAACTGGAACGCTCTTCCAGTAATGGTTAAAAGAAGCCCAAATTTCTCTCGCTTGGTAAAGGACATTATCTATAAAAAATAACCTGCAATCTCATGCCGAAATGTAGTCTACTAAAAAGTGTATTACTTGGTTTGTATAGAATGATCTAATACTCTTGAATCTATATTTATGTATTATTCAATGTTTGTAACGAACGTCCTCTGTTGTCTTTTCCTTCATTTCATTGGTTGCATATGCTTGCTTCAGTTGATTGTAGTTTTGTGTAATATTTTCTATGCATATAAAATGTACACTTTTTTTTTTCTGTTGACACCTGGGTACGCTATTTTGTGCAATTATTGCATGGGCTCGAACTAGCAGCTTGCTAAAGGCCCAGATGCTTTTATCACCCTCTTTTGTATAGCCCTCATCCAAACTGAATAAACTGAAACTGAAACTGGAAAATGACTGTCGTCAGGATGTGAAAAAGGCGCTCAGCAAATTTTGATTGGCCCGGCAGATTTTAACACTCGCCTTCCAGCTTTCCTGGCCTGCGTCATTGGCGCAAGCGCTTCTGGTCAGGTGGATGAAACAGGCGACTTCTGATAGAGTGGTGCAGAAGGTGTGATGCGTACCGAGCTTCCTCTAATCGGGAGAAGAAAGGCGTGGGAGAATGCTCGAAACATGCAAAACCGGGGCGAAAACAGGCAATTTTCCCCCTCGAGTCATGCTCCTTTGCTTGAAGTGAGCTTGTGTTGTGAGTGTGATGCAGCATTCAGAGATCAAGATGTATGATGGCTGTTGTGCCCCCGGGTATTCTACACACATTATAAAAGGGCACCGGTTATTTCACTAGGCTCGTGACAGCGCGTGCAGAAAAAAGTGACAACCGGAGGTCAAGCGAGACGGCTAGACCAAAAGTAAACCTCTAAGTATGCGAGGTAAGGCATGCGAAAAGCCGCTTTCCATAACAATTTCTGCTGGGGACAAAGGAAAAAATTGGAGAGAACACTTAAACTCCGTCTTAAGGGTAGCGCAGTCAGTTGGCTTCCCAGTCCGAGCGCATTTTGCATTTTTTCAATTGTTTCATTACATAATGAATCAATTACACTCGAAATTTTTTTTAATTACCATCATCAATCATTGCCTTTTCATTCTGAGCATTCTGACCCCTCTGAACCCCTTGGTGTCCGAAATGATGTGTTGATGGGCTCGACGGCTGATGTGCAGCCAGTGTTGTCGTCACGGGCTGGAGGCAAAGCTCTGTGAACTATGCAGTGATGGAGACCCTCCGGCCGTCCTCACACCTGCCGTTGCACAGAAATCTGAGGCAATAATGAGCCACGCGATACAGGCTTCAGGAGGAATAGCTGGACGACCGCTTAACATGCCAGTCATACCTCGACATGACATCCTTTTGGAAGCCTTTTCAACTCACGCTGCACAGCTAACCTGATGTATCTAACCTTGGCCACTGCTCTTTCGCAAGCTCTGAACGCTAGAGCGAGACAACAAAAGAAAGTGCCCATGGTTTTAAATAAGCGGCTTTGAAATGCACTGGAAATATGTAGCCAGCTGAATTAACCAAGAGTGTGAATTGTCCAAGCTTGAATTATGGCTAGTCTGCTGTGCGTCCCGGGCTTGGAAACAGCTGAGCAAAGGAAGAATAGGGAAGTGGAAGAACAAGAAGAGGTGGCCCATCAGTTGGGAAGACAAACAGAGCACTGTTTGCGCTATGGAAAGCAGCCAAGGAAACCAGCCAGAACAAGACTGAAAAAGGAAGGTTTTACCATCAGAAAAGAGCTAAAGGTTAGCCCTGATATACTCCAAAGTATGCCTACGTGACCCACAAGCTCGAAATTGCACAACGAAAATCTCCACTGGTGCTATTTGGAAAGAGATGTCGAAACCAAAGCTTTTCTTTTTATCAAAACCAACCCAAGTCATGCCCGACAGCAGCCCATCAGGAAAAGTTGGCTTTCTTCAGATACCGAGGTACGTGTCAGCATTTAAAGTGCCCAGAGTGAGTACAGAAATAGTGGGCAAAGCTGGCAAGACACTTGAGATCTCTGCTCGTGCTTCATGGCCTAGTCCACAAAGCACTGCACCTTGTCACTTGTTTCAGAGCCATAGCACGGTGCTCCTGAAGGCAGTGCAGCTGCCTTCTAAGCATTCACATAAGCAGTGCAGCTGTGCTCTTACGCACGGCTAGCTCAAAGAAGTCTGTGCACTTGCAAGGCTTCCTCATAGCTTGCAGCACTGTTTGCCACATGGCAGCAGGAGAAAAGAACAGCGATGAACTGGACTTACCTCAGGCAGGTGTGCCAAGACCTCCTGCAGGCTCTCCTGCAATCACAGAGTGAGAAGCCCATTGTCAACGCCCCCGTCACAGTGGGCACTGCACTGGGCAGCTGAGGCCAGGTCGAAACCCGGCTGTGGCAGATGCCTGTGTGCTGTGCCATGCCATTGCATGCAAAGAACCCCAGGTGGCCAAAATTGATGCAAGGCCCTCCACCATGGCATCTCTCTAGGCCCATCAGCAACTTTGGGATGTTCACAAGCAAGTGCCCTGCCATGAGTCACAGAGGAATTTAGCCCACTTTCAGCCTGAATTTAGCCAACATTTAGCCTGAATAATGTGAGATAGAAGACACTTCTGCATCAAACCAGAAATGTCCACTGGGTGAAAGCCTCCCTTGACAAGATGAACACAAGGGTCAACTTGATCAACAGCCTAGAACAGTGCAGACATGCAGACAGTGACGGCAACAACGGCTGTTCCCCAAACAAGGCCCAAGCTAGGGGCATGCTTCACAATGCCTTTTTATTTTTTTCACCTCAATTGTTGATTCATTGATTTATGACATCTTAACACTCTTGGATGAGCCCCTTAACAATTCTCCTAGCACCTGTTCAGAGCACATTCCCACATCTTTTACAGCAATGTCTGTTTGTGGGAGAAATCTTTCATTCATCACTGGCGGAGTTTAAATAGGGCCTTCACTCTGAGGAGGAAGGCCCTGTGAAGGACTTTCATGCTATCCTCCCCTGCATCGGGCCACCTCCTCGTAGTTTAGGCCCTATTTAAACCCCGCCAATAATCTACACTTTGCCCAGATGAAGACGAGCCCACTTGTCGAAACGATGGCAAGCAGCCTGACGCTTTTCCCTCTTTAGCTCACTATGTGAGTGTCTAAAATATGCAGAACAGAGGACTTCCTAAAAAAAGACACCTCTGCACTTTATGCAATGTTGCTGAGCAGCACCTTGTTGGCTCATCCAGAAGCACACACACAGCATCTCTTCAACAGCCACAGTGAGGCAACGTGGCACATGAAAAGTGGCCTCTAAACTCCGTGGCCATTTGCAGTGCACACTGCTGGTTGCACTGGTGCACCTGTAGTGCACCCATTCTGCAGCTGTTCACTGTGTCAACCACTGTGCACTGACTGCGCTCGGCTAGTTGGTGGTTCAGCCTTTAAGAAAAAGCGAGTGCTTCAGACGAGGATAAAGAGGACAGAATGCACGCTAAACATCAACTGTCATTTCACCTCTACAAACAACACCCACAAAAGCAGTGGTCTTTTGTATTTTTGTTTTTGCTTTCAGAAGGAGACACGAGGAGGAATGACGCAAATAGCTGCCACCTGAATGTTGCATTGCATAATTGTAGTAATTGCTAGCACGCATTTTCTTTCCTCAGGAGTATGATGACAGGACTGTCTAAATGCCATGAAGTTACACATGACCAATGAGAAATGACATAGGAAGGGCTCTGGATTAATTTGGACCCCCTGGGGTTCTAACGTGCCCCGATACCACAGAGCACGTGGATGTCTTTACACTCTGCTTCCATTGAAACACGGCCGCCAGAGTCGACACTCACTCTTGCAGCCCTGGGCTTTGCTGGTCAACACCAGAGCCACTGCTATGTGAAACTTTTCATGCCAGGCACAGAGTGCAACAACAGGTTGCTTTGATGAATCTGCAGTCACCTCTTTGGAAACCTCCTTGGCCCCAGGCACCACCTTGCTCTCCTGTTCACTGCGACGGCGCTGCTCAAACTGACGCTGCGCCTCTGCTTCCCGTTCCAGCCACAGTTCATGCTGCCGCTGCCTGCACAGCAACGCCCAGCTTACTGAGCAAACTGAACACAGCTGTGTTTTCTTTCTGTGGGGCTGCAGTTGTTCACGGCCTTCTTGGCTCGCCAAATCTACCACCTACACACCTGTCACGTGCAACATCCAAAGCTCAGCTTCCAACCAGCTGTATTAACTGAATTCTAGAATGTAAACCTGGGTCACTACCACGTCAAAAATGGGGGTTAGTTTACGTTTCGGAACCGCTATGGGTTCCTTGTTCACAATCTTGTAAACAAAGAACAAGGATTGTGAAGAAGGAACCCGTAGCGGTTCCGAAATGTCAACTAACCCCCCTTTTTGACGTGGTAGTGACCCAGGTTTACATTCTACTATGCCACTACCTGACCACACAGGATACGTTAACCGAATTCTGTTTTCAACTCGTCGTCTCCAGACAGTCTTGCCAAAGAAAGCTGCACCTTTAACTGGCTTCTACTTGCTTGCACTGCTGTCCAAAAGGCACAGAACATATCCCAAACACTTGTTAGCCTTGTCTCCAGCCTGCCAAGGGCGGAAAAATTCACCAGCAGGGTGGCGATGGCCACACAGTTTGCAGCAAGACGAGAAGGCCTGCTACACCACGCTTAATGCGTGGTCTGCTTACCTCTGAAGAGGAGGGCACGGTCAAGCGTACATACACAGAAGTAAACAAAAAGGTCATAGTTACGCAGCCTGCATGAGTGTCACCAAGGCCAAATGTGCACCTTGAAAGTCACGGCAGGACAGTGCACCGTTCTGGTGACTTCAGCCACGAGGCAGTTGAAAGGAATGTCAAGGACTGCAATGGTGCGGCCAGTGCAAAAAAGCCCATTTAGGACCACAAGCATTTTCAGACATAGAGCACTACCCTGCTTCCCACACAAAATGCAGCACGCAAGTGTGTTTGTACCGTATTTTTCAGTGTATAAGACATGGCTTTTTTTTCAAAAATCTTGCTGGTGCGTCCTATACAAGGGTGTCTCTTATAAGCGAATTTTTCGTTTTTTTTTTTAGAGTTCAGAAATTACTCAGGTTCATGTTCAAGCTTTTTTCACTGAAAAAATATCACTACCAATAACGTGGTTGTAACGCAGTTAATACTTCAATACCGGGACCGCCGTGTGCAACTTTTTTAGGTGAACTTTCATGAAACGGCAGGGATGACGGGATCACAAATATATGACCGTTTCGGAGGCCCCAAGCATGGCAACAACCTCGCTTCTCGCCATTGTTAAGACACGCCAAGACAAGTCGGCATTCTTTTTTAGTCAGCCTTTGCAACTTTGCTTGCTCCGTGTATGTAGTGCGAAGACAATGTTTCAGCCACGTTGCCTCCATAAATGGGCAAACTTTTCGATAGCGCATCCGAAGATGAAGACTTCGAAGGTTTTAAGTAAGAATAAAATGTTGTTATGGACATAAGGAGAGTTCTTTCGTTTTTCTTTCTTTTTTGCTAAAACGTTGGTGGGTATGGCGCGAGTGTTGCCTTTTTCGATCACTTAGCGTTGGTTAAGAACTTCTCACAGATACGGTGCATTTCGCGATGGTCGCGCAAGAGTGCTTAATTAAGCCTCACTAGCCTAACTGGGTAAATTGGGGTGCGTCCTGTACACGGGTGGGTCTTATAAACCAACTTTTTCAATGACAGCCTGCATATATGACGGGTGCATCTTATACAAGGGTGCATCTTATACACCGGAAAGTACGGTATGTACATGACAAACATGTGAACATGCACGCTTCCAAAGGCTGTGCTTTCTTGCGCTTCAACCCCCTCAACGTCAACTGCTGCTCAGGTCCATTCCCCTGCCTACAGTCATTCCATGGCAAGAAGTTGGTGAACAATTTGAAAGCACAGCCAACCCCCGACAGTAAGTGCATCCTGGAAACACTGTGAAGGCAGCTCATGAAGTTCTTGGTCAAAACTGTAGTTTGGGCAAGTTGGTTCAACCTGAGACATATGTGACCAGTGTAAAAAAGACACAGACAAGATGCCCTGTCTGATTGTTGTGTAGTCCACAATAGCGAGAGAAATGACCCAAATTAGTTGAGCCACAGCGATGAGGGTAATCGCGCTTTCAAAATTCTAAAAACTGATATGGCTATAACTAACTGCTGGCTACAAATCTCTAATTGCAATCGAGCACCTGTGAATAATAGTTAAAAGGTTAACTATTAGTGTTTAGTTAACCACTTTACTAGTTAACATTATTCGCCTGTTTCTCACGTCCGCCAACACTGGCATTACTATGTTGCAAAAAGCTTCTCTTTACCTCCCAAATCCTATTTTTAAAAATTAGTGGCAGACTTCCAAGAAACACCTAGTATGTCATATATGGTCACATATGTTTCACAAACTTTCCCTTTTATTCTTTTATTTCCCTTCCTTCACTGCATTTTATTGCCATAATCTTGCACCACCCGTCCTTTACAGCATTCATATTCTCTGTCAGGTTCACATTGCAAATAAACACACTGCACGGTCTACGCGAGGCACTTTCATGGTTTTAAGTCTCAAGTATACGAGCACCTCAGAGGTGCAATCACTGGCCCCAGCCCAAACTGAGTGAGGCTTTGCAGCTGCGGGTTCACAAAAGGATATGACGCACACAGACGGAGCAGAACACTCCGAGAACCCTGCTCGCCTTGCCGATGCCAAAGGCAGAGCCTCCCTTCCTTCACATGGGAGACCAGCCTGAAAGTGCAAGCCGCATGCTGCCGGGGTTGGGCGGGAACGACACAGCGGCAAACCGCTGCCTTCGAATCAAGTACAGTAGGCAGCTAAAATAAACTCCACAAATGCAAGCAGACTTGCAGGCAGCCTCTTCTGTAAATGTGCACAAACCATTACCCCTTCACCAATGCATAAAACTTTTTACTGATGTTCGTGCCTCCAACAGACCATGGTTGAAATACCAAAACACTGTAAGAGAGTGCAATTACCTAGTACGCTCAAAATTTGTGCCCACAGGTGTTCAAGATTTTACCTCGCTTAGGTAGCAACTAGAGCTAACAAAACTACTTAAATAATGAGCTTGAACGCTGCAACATAATTTGTTTGTGTTTGCACAATGTATTTAACTCGTACAGGAGGTCCCCGCAACAGTTCCACTTTGCGACCTCCAGCTGAATAATACCGTGATATGTATTTCAATTCATGCAAGCAATAAACAACTGATTGATTGATTGAACACCACTGCTGCACTACGCACCTGAGACTTCTTTTTGTGTGCTGTGAAATCCAACCGAATGTTCTCAAAATCTGACTGTCACCTTTGACATATCAGCACAGTATAACCAATAACCTTAGCCTGATTGTTGTGCGACTGCTTCAGATACAATTTTTTAGAACTTGGAGCATGTGACTGCACATTATGCGTTTTTGGAATATACACTGCTGCACAGAATGCAAAAAAACGCTATGACAACAAAAATAACAACAACAAATCTGCAATGCACCAATTACTGAAAAAATGAGCAAGGAAGTGGCACTGTGAAGGTCAGTGGTGCATGCAACAAAATAATGTCCTATCTTACCTGGCGCCGACTAGCCCAACACTTTCCTTTCCAAAACTAAAACAAAATAATTTGACCGACAGCTACAGTACTCCCTAATGCAAAATTTCAGAGCAGCACAATTTTGCAATACAATGAGGCAGAAAACTTGGATGACACTTAAGCTACCTCCAAGGGTACAATGCAAAGCACTGCTGCTTTGTTGGACAAGGTCACTAAACTATCACACTGAACGCATGCTCCTCAGCAGTGCAGAGCAGTTGCCTGGTACACCTGGTTCCGTATATACTCTCCTGTGTTTGCAGCTCCCTGCAAGAACACGTTGCAATGTGCTCATCTCATTGCTTCAAGGAGGTAGGCTGAAGCCACAAAGGATGCGTCTTCATCTGGAGCGAGCCACAAGGCATGCGACTGTTCTTATGGTAAACAGTGCGGACTCCACAAATGGCCCCCGTAGATGTTCATGCATGTGCTGGTTGCAGTTCAACTGCAGATTCACGGCTGATTCAAGTTGCGACTAGCTCTTTTTTAGTAGATCTTAACCCGCTTCAAACACAATGAGCCACGCACCTGTGCAACAATTAAGGGGCCCATGATCTCTGCTCAAAGAATCGCTTGACTTGAGTAAAACAGTGTGTCAATTTTCACAAACCCTCCAATATATGCTGCCTGAAACAGAGGGACTCCAGGGGTATCTGCCGCACCCACTGTAGTCGATCTTACATGGGTGGTTGTGGAGCAAATTCAATGCATGACGACTAGCTGTTACCGCGTTTAGGAAGTCGTTACACAACAGCCAGCACAAACTATGCACACGTTCACTCACAGCACAACATTATCCACTCCAGAAGACACCATCTATACACATGTTCAGTCGCAGCAGAACATAGTCCATTGCAGAGCCACCGTCCATGCACACCTTCACTCACAGAATAACATAGACCACTCCAGAAGGCGCCATCTACGCACGCATTAAATCGCAGCACCAACTAAGTGAAACCCTTCTCGCCTTCCTTTCCACTTCTGCCTTTCTCTCTTCTACAGCTACACCCTCCTCCACCTTTTCAATCTCACCTTCCCTTCATCACTGCCCCACTCTCATCCTTTGCCATGCTCTTCACTTTGCTATAACTCTGCTGGTCACAACTACGACGAAGACACACTCAAGCCAGAAAGAGATGCACCTAAGCGCTGCACAACACTTTCAGACTTGTCTCCCTCCCCCCAGGCCCCTCGTGGCTCCGCCTTGCATAGGATGTGCGGACAGGGGGCAAGCCCTTCCCATGCTGCTGGTGCTCCTCTCACCGTTCTTGCTCCTCCTGCTCCTGCTGCTGGCGCTCTCGCTCCTCTTGTCCCGGCGACACGGGGGGCTCCTCAGCTGCACCACACGTGCACCACACATGCACCGGGTCAGGGCATGCCACCGACATGTCGCCAAATGAGGCCTCTTGGGGGCCTCGGAGAAAACACTAAATCGGGTGACCAGTGTTCCTCATTCTTTTTAAGGCAAAAGCCTTTACTGCCTCATCGATGTCGACAGAAGGTCGTCAGCAGAGGTGTCACGCTTTTCAGTTGGTCGAAATGGTTATGAAGTCAGAGTGTGTGGATTCGCAGTAACGAGGTCACCCACGGATGCCTGGCGCCCCCTGTTGGAGCAGACAACAACTAATAAAATAGTTGTTGTCCACTCCAGCAGGGGGCGTAAGGTGTCAATGCAAAGCAGTGCACCAGGAAAGGCTTTCACCTTGCAACACTTTAGAGAGGCAAAGTGCCCTCTGAATTTTTTTTGTTCTTTGCATGCAACTCATAAATAATAATAATTCTTATTAAATAAATGCACACCAAGAATTCTCAACATGCACAATAAAAAATCTTATTTGCAGGCCAGCACCCGTACCACGCGCGTTGTGTTTGCATCCTATCACAACAAGCTCTTCAAATGTCATGAATATTTGCATCATGCAAGATTTTCAGCACACCTGCGCAATTCCTCATGCGGTGTGCTAGGCGAACCTTCACTGACCTGTCTTGTTATAGACACAGCACAATCATGCCAAAAAAAAAAAAAAAATTCTTTTTGTTTGCAAAGCAACCAGCTTAGTGATGCTCTGATCTAGTACAGAACACCAGACTAAAACCAAGTATTAAGCCCCAAAATACCGATAAAAACAATGTAAGTCTGCAAACAAGTATGAGGCCCAGGAGATGTGTCTGCAAGTGTTTGGAATGGAAACTAACACAACAGCGCCATGTCTGTATAATATTCAATAAAAGTGCTTTTGTTTACTTTCCCCAGATTGCAAACCAATGTGTTCGCTACAACTCACACAACAGCAGGTGTATGCAGCGTCACCTGCCATGAAGCAGACCACTCATTTATCCAGTAGACAAAGCAGGATCACGTAGCGGTGATGCATGTCTAGTGTGCTGGAAACCTTATTTTGGATTGTAATCAATTAGGACCAAAAGCACCCATGTGACAGTGGTGTTATCAGTCAATTGAAAAATTGCTGTAAGCTTAATCTCCATGAGGTCTCTCACTAGCTCAAGAAAAGCATCAGCAGGCATCCCTTTCCTCTGGCATTTTCTGCCCTTGGCAAGCTCGTAAGGCTTTAACCAGCACTTGCAGCAATAGCAGCTGTGCACTATAGTGGTGAACACCATTATTCCGTCCTGTGGAAGGCTGCACAATGGTCTCACCAGGCAATGCATCAATGAGTGGCAAAGGTTGGCTCACATTACTGCATACGTGTGTGTATCACAATCTGAAGGGACAACGATTCTTGGCAGAAGTTCCCATGAACACACACTTGACTTTGGAAGCCTACCACATAAGAAGAAAGGCAACCAACTGTATCAGCGACACTCCATTGCTTCTGTTTTGGGTCAAGCATGACTTGTCGGACCCGCATCTCTAATATCACTGGCTGGCACACATGCTTTCTTTGATGGCTGTATTGAGCTAGCATAGTGAACGGCATATACGCGTGTTTCTGCCCACACGGCTGATAGTAGAAGGTGTGTTTGCCACTTTCAAAGTGCCTTGCCTTCTTTTATTTGCGTAAACTTAAAATTAGTGTAGCGCACGTCCTGGTTCTAATTCCCCATGAGTGCCAACACATCCACTCAATTCCACTCACCTGCTCCTTGTACCTGGCTCTAAAGCATACCACACATGTAGCTAGCAGATCCAGGCAGCTGCCACAAAAGGCAGCGGCTTCTGGCACCACCACTTTGGGCCCCTTTCAGCTACTACATGCGCTGATGAATGTGCAACAGTTAATGCACCATCTTCAGCTGTTTTGAGCAGGCCCATCTGCCACCATCCTCCCCACACGTGGGTGTTCTTTTTCTCTCAGTACAATGGCAGCACTATGAGGTGCTTCATATGAGGCGTGTGATGTAGCCACTGAATTAATTTCAATTTTTCGTGTTCTACAATGGGTCACAGATACGTAACCTAAAATTTAAAGGGGGGGGGGGAGTCATTTAGGTCGACATAAGACGTTTCCACACTGCACGAAAGGCCTAAATATTCGAGGCAGCATGTTCCGCATAAGCACTTACGCAGAGAATGTGTAAAATTTGAGCAAAGCTTTTCAAAGCATTGGACACTGCACATTCTTTCATCACACAAACAGCTTTTGCTTTACAAAAGCCACAGCTGCTATGTTAATTCTTCTTTTTCGGTGTCGCTGTTTGATCACAGAGCCTGTAGGCCAGCTTCTCCTACCAGCCTATCCAGCTGGCAGCGCACACCCGCTTCTCGCTCTTCCACCAAATCGCTGTGGCCATAAAGCAGTTATAATCATCAGCCTAACTACACCCACTGCAGGACAAAGACTTCCCCCACGTCCCTCCAATTAACCCTGTCCTTCGCCAGTTGCGGCCACTGTATCCCCGCGAACTTCTTAATCTCATCCGCCCACCTAACTTTCTGCCGTCCCCTACTACGCTTGCCTCCTCTTAGAATCCACTCCGTTACCCTTAAGGACCAGCGGTTATCTTGCCTTCGCATTACATGCCCTGCCCAAGCCCATTTCTTAATCATGATTTCAACTCGAATGCCGTTACTTGAGTTTGTTCTCTTACCCACTCTGCTCTCGTCCCATAACAAGTGCGAACAACAAAGTGTTGAATTGGCAAGAATGACATTAAATCCCACAAACGGCAGCACACACCTTCACGGAGAGCAGTTTAGCATTTCCAGGTTGCTACTGGCATCCCCACAGAAACAACATTGCTGAGGTCAGCCAAGAAGCAGTCACATAATTTACTTTCATAATGAACGCAGCAACCTGATGGAGTTACACCATAGTACAGAAGCAGCTGCACTGACCTGGCCGTCTATACTAGCCATGAAGTGAGGCCACCGTTCGGCCCTTTCCACAATGAGTGCAGCAACCTCTAGCTCCGACTGGAATCACGCACACCATAATAAGACAAGCAAGCCCAACATATTTAGTATGAAACTCAGTGATATCCATTTGACCTTGCCCTGCACTATAGTGTGATACAACACAAGAATGCAGTGGTAAATGCCCCTGCCAATAGCGTCGACCTATACCCACGATGCCGCGGTTAATCGATTTCACGGGGGCACCTGCGAGTCACCTCCAATGTCACGCTGGGGGATCAGGCACGATGTCATGTTATCAGTTGATGACACTGACTGGACAGCCTCATATGAGGCGCACTTGACGCTGCATTCTTGAGTTGTATCCAACTATAGCCGCTACCATTGCACCCCCATGCAAATTCATCTCACCTGACCCACTACCAACCCCTGCCACATTTATTTCCTCAAGGAATCCATGCCATTGCCATAAGAGGCCATTGGTTTTCTCCTCCTCATACAACATGGCTTCTTCCAGATTTCAGCTGAGTTGTCTTCAATGCAATTTCAAGCATTTTCGCTCGACTTGTCGTTTCTGCCCCCTAAGTGCATACTAGCGAAATACAAACCCAGGCGGAAATTCTTTACCTGGGATGATAACATACTTTCTTCTTGAGGAATATGAGCTCCTTTTCAGGTACAGAGAGTACATGCCAGATGCACGCCACCTTATCTTTTTTGTCTGAGCTACCTCACCCTCATGGATTTTCTGTCGCTTCCTGCCCTGATGGGCAAAGTCATCATCTCTGCATCATCTTTGCAAGAGAATTGAAAATGTTCAGCGTAAGCTCATACACTTCCTTTATGATAGATATGTCGGTTGCCGTTGTTTCTGCAACTACGATTCTCTCTTAGATAGCCTTAGTATGTCTACTCTTCATTGCAGGCAACCCATGCATTACATGCCTCAACAGCCAGTTGACCTAAACAAGTGCACACTAGTTCAAATACAAATATACAAACATGATTACATGAATATCATACATTACAAAGACACGCATGCCATTGACTGTGAAGAATTACTTATGTCACTGAGATTTCGTGCGCCTCATGCAAAAGCCACCAAACGTTCTGATACATTTTAACCTGAGACGCATGCCATTTGTCCCATGGCTCATATGCAGATCATATGTAATTCAACTTTTCTTAGCACGGATACATTTGCTAAATTACTGTTTTTCATAGCTCATTTTAAATTAATCTTTTTAAACTGTCTTTGCAATGTATGATATTCATGTCATCATGTTTGTATATTTGTATTTGAACTAGTGTGCACTTGTTTAGGTCAACTGGCTGTTGAGGCACACTCAGATAAATCTATCTAGAGACATATTCCCTTACACTTTCAACACGTTGCTGCATATCGTGAAAGGTTCTTTTCTCAGAACTCTGTACATTACTTTGGTTTTCTGCATGTTAACCTTCTGTCCCACCATTCTTCTTTGAGTGTTCAGGCCAATCGTGTGCGGTGGCTCCTCTCCCCGAGTTACTAGCAAAGCAATGCCATTAGCAAATTGGAGGTTACCAAGGTGTTCACCACTAAATCTTACTCCCACCTCTTCCTAACCTAACCTCTGAATAACCTTGATAAACAAGCAGTGATTAGCAGTGGACAGACTGCATATATCTGCTTGCCTGACACCCTTCCTGAATAGTATTCCGTCACCTCTTTGGCCGTAAGCATCAAACCTAAACACATGCGACTCGTCAGCTTTTATCAGCGAAAAATAAGCCCGCAACAGAAAGTACCCGTGTAATATATTTGAGCAGTTAACACGGGTAACTAGTACGCTGTGTTGCACTGGTGCAAGGAAACACCATGCAACATGCAGGCTTTTTCCGTACACAAAACCCTTCACAGCCTGCTTGCCTAGCATGACCACTGAACAACGCAGGGCATCCCCGAAGTGCGCGCAGTTCACCACCACCACAGCCGCTGCAATGACCGCTGGCTAAAAGAGGCCTCTTTCCCGACTCCACCAGCCGACAGATCTGCAGCTGTCGGCATGCACCAACCTGCCAAGAGGCGATCCCTCTCTTGCGCGGCCTTCTGGCGAATCCTCTTTCGACGGAACTTCTTCAGCAGGGCCCGAAAGCGCCTGTGGCTGCAGCAGTAACAAGTGTTCATCAGCATCGTGCCAAACGACATCGCAACACGCATTGCACCGGCACTCACTTTAGCTTCGTCGTTGGGGCGTTCCCCTCGCACAGCTGAGCAGATTTCCTGCTAAGCATCACGCATGTCATTTCAGGCACGAGCACAGCTCAATTACAACTGAGCTAAAGGCTGTATCAAGCCGGTACGGTAGTACAGAGGCAGTGGTACGCGCCTTCTGCAACGCATCTGGATTTGGATCCGACTTGGACTGACTGCAAAAAGGCCGCGAGTGGCTGTGGCGGCTGTTGCAGACTCCTTTGAAACGTCGGAGACTTGTAATAGTAACTTTGTAGGAAAAAAAAACAAAATTTACAACCTTTAATTTTTTTGTAGCGAAACAGAATGAAGATATTGTATAGTAGGCTACAACTTTAGCCATGGTCCGCGGCGTGCGGTATTACTCCGCAGCCACTGATCGGAACAGTAAACTAAATAAACTTTTTGATGTTTGACTATAGTGTCTAAAAGGTATAGTTTGACTATATTAAACAAGCCAAGTATTAGAGCTTATAATTTTTTCTTGTGATTAACTTCTTGTTTAGGTTACAAGAAAAGTTTTAACGGCGGACTACTTTTATGTCGCGGAGAAATTCTGTGCGTCCTGAATGCGAGAGACGACGACGACAGGTGGCGAGGTAGTGCTAGTAGTGCAGCATGTCGTGCAGGTAGACACCCTAGTGCAGGAATGGAGAAAAAAAAAAAACTCCTCCATGAGTGCTGGCAGCGAGAGCACTACATCGCTCGGGCTCGCAGCGTCGAAGCTGCAAGGTCCACTGGATCCGTATTTTTTTTTTTCGCTTTAATTTTAATAGGCTGATGAAAGCTGCCGCCACGAGGGTCGAGAAAAATGCTAGGCACTCGGCTCATAACGTGCAGCTTCTTTTATACACACTACCTTTAATTCAATTCGCTGTGGCTTAGCTTGGTTAAGCCCGGTAATTGCGAAAGCAATATCCGTACCTACGCCATGGTACAGCTGGTACTGTAGCTGGTGGTGGTGCTTGTGGTTAGACTTGTGGTGATGCATCGGTTATACAATCCCATCCAATCCAATGTAATCTACTCTAATCTAATCCAATCAGTCAATGGTGGTCACCGCCGCGGCACCGCAAAGGCGTGAAAGTGCAAGTAGTATTGCTTTCGCAATAAAACTGGTGAAAGCTTCCAAAACTATGGCCTCTTCTGTCAGTACTTTGCTGTCAAATCAAATAACTGCAGCAATAAGCTGTGACCGCAGTGCTCCCCCCCCCCCCCCCCCATTTAAATTGAAGCCACCAATTTTCCCATGAGTGCATGCTGCTGCGTAACCTTTTCCATGCATGCATGCTTGGGCGAAAAGTCCCACCTTTCTATGCCTACACAGGCACACATTTGTTCTCTTTGCAGTGCACCTCTTGATGAATGAATGTTTTTCTCGGCCAAACTGCTGACCTATTTGTACTTTTTGTACTTGTATATCACACAGAGGCAGCATCAGTCCATTAAGGTTTACACTGCATTTCAGATGCGTGCATTCGTAGCGAAGTGCATATAGATGCCCGAAGCTCAGACTTCATGCCCGCTCCTCCCCGCGCACGCACGCACGCACGCACGCACGCGCGCGCGCGCGCACGCACGCACGCACACACACACACACACACACACACACACACACACACACACACACACACACACACACACACACACACACACACACACACACACACACACACACACACACACACACACACACACACACAGAGAATGCCCACAAGGGGCACAAACAGCCCTTACAAACCGTTCAAAGGGCTTGATAGGTCTCCGATTATATAGTAGTGAAAATCACCATAAGGCCCATGTAAATTGGTGCACCACTTGTGGCATTAAGATTAAGTGCCACAAGCTGTTCAGAACAGCTGTCGAACTGCGAACAACTTATTGCTTTGATCATGGGCAGCATTATCATTTGTTAATTTCAAGCAATAGGCCACTAGTTCTGTCCACATCTTTATTTGCGACTGTTACGACTAGAAAATTATGGCACTGCTTGCTTATGACATCACTGTTCCTTGCTTTCTGGGGCCCTAATATGAAAGGCATTTTGAGTGTCTCTATCTGTGTGCTCCTGTTGCTGATATAGTAAGCAGGTTTGCTAACTTTTTAAAGTTTTAATATAAATTTAAAAATATATTTTGTGCCTCAGCTTTAACTAATACGTGGAGTAAGTAATGATTGCACTGCCAGGAACAGTAGAACTGCAGGCTTTACATGTCTTTGAAATTTGGTAGCCCTACTCCTCAGTGAAGAACTTTTCAACATTTGCCAGCCAAGGCCCATCAAATGGCGCATCAGTGTAAGGCCTAGACACACCATGTCACACACAGCTAAAGCAAATGGGCCACATATTACGCTATGCCTCTAAGCTCAAGTAGTGAAACTGCATAAACCCGGCAAAGCTGTTTTTGGCGGGAGCAGCACGGTTCTTAGTGTCGGTAATTGGGCTTAGAGGTCCAAAGAGGCAGGGCTATGTATGAGCAGCATTTATTGGAGGGTTGGTGGGCCTCCAGAGATGAGCGAAGGGTGGCTAGGCGTTGCGGATGCCCAGGGCTTGTTCCAGCTCTGCTCGCCGCTGCTGCACCTTGCCGTAGAAATAGCGGCACACAGCCTCTTGGGTCCATCGCTGGTAGTAGAAGTCCGCACGGCGCTCCTCTTCGGGGCTTCCCACCACATCCGTCATTGTCTGCAGATACACACACAGACAAAAGGCAGTGAGGTGCATGCATGCAAACCTCCTCTGTATTGACAACTCAGGAATGAAACACAGTGGCAGCAGCCTCTGAGCTCAAGCATGCCGCCAAGTTAGCGAGGCTCTTTGAAGACACCGCAACATCTTGTGATCTGCAGGCACAAAATAGGTTGGCTAAACAGGATTCAGACTGAGGAAGCTCAGTTACAGGCCTGAACAGGTGCAGGCTAAAAGACGCCTTGCTTACCCTTGAGAGAAAAGTGCACAAGTACAACCAGTTTAGGGAGCATAACCATGAAACACAAAAGGTATGTCAATGATTTCATGAAATCGCCGCCTACTGTACACAAAAAAAACAAGACTGGAGCTGACAGAAATACGCCAATAATCACAGTTACAGTTGACAAGTGATTTTTTGGATTCTAATCAACTCTCTAGGAGCCATGAAACACTTGCAGATTCAAATTTGACCATAAAAATAACTTTACGTCAACTTTTCGAGAGCGCTACCAGCTCGCAAGGCACGTGCGCGATGTGCAAACCTGCAGAGAATATCAGTCCCGCCATTGAAAGGCTCCCTTTTAGCTTGAGTTTCGCTTTATCCAATCATTTTTGATCCTGCTTGAAGCCTGAATTAACGAGGTTCCACTACATACATTATGCAGCGGCTTGGATATTGGTAGCATGGTGCGGCGGCAAGTGTGACTGAGGTCCGAAAAATCGAGCAATCAGTTGCGATGCATCCAAAATTTCAGTCACTTTTATACATTGGCTCTATGGGGCAGGGGCATGCATTGCCATGGCCAACAACGCACCTTGAGGTCGCGCATCTGGGAGACAAGCCACTTGCTGATGAACTGCTGGGGGTCCTTGGCAAAGCTGAGGAAGAACTCACGGTTGGTCTTCAGCTGGTTGATGGTCTCCACAGTCTCATGGATCTGCAAGGCGGTAGGACAAGTGGGGCAGACCGGAAGGAAGCCCAATTTTTGTCAGTTTGCATTTTTGTCAGATATGCATCACTTTAGAAACAAAAATGCTCCAGTGCATCACCACCATAAACAGATTTAGGCATGCGTATTAGATACACAGTTGAGCCTAGATATATCAAACTCAGACACTTTGAATGATGTATGGATCACGGATTATCCCCTTGAAAATCCTGCCTTAATGAATAGGATACAATGCAGTGCTTGCTGGGCATCGCTAGGCCAAGCCTGCTTCTCAGCAAACGGTGCATTGGAACTAGCCGCTGCCTACTCTAAGGTCCAACAATCCAGCTACCACTACACTATGAACAGAATACTCTCTCATCAAAAATAAGGTACAGTTGACTTCCGCAACGTCAGCGGCAGAAAAGTGAGCGGAACACTCCAGGCGAGGGCTGCCGGTAGGCTACGCTCAGTTGCATTGGCTTCACTGCACAGCAAGCGGTGACTTTTTTTTCCCTGCACGACAGCGGTGTCACGAGGCAAATGAGTACGAAAGGCCGAAGGCTACCCTCAAGCATGCACTGCCCTTGCACCGTCGCGCAGTTTTACAGCTCTACTGCTGCCAGCAGGTGTACAAGGCTGCACAGCCGACATGGCTCCGTGCGCGAAAAGTGGTAGCAGATGCACCGTTTGGAGAAGCACCACTTACAGGGGGCACCGCATACTGTTTGATACATAGAAAGTTCCCCTGAACGGGAGTTCAATAAATGCGAGCAGTAGCGTTACACTTCTGTGAGGTTTCTAGAGTGATGTTCTGAATGTTCGGTATAAACGGTAATTTGATACTATATCCGGCAACAACTGCAACTTTTTTAGATGAAAGGCCTCTCCACTGAGACAAATGAAAATGAATAGTACAGTCGTTTATGAGAGGTCAATTAGGACCTGCATTTACACTTTACTACACCTGTTTCCTTACTACGTGCAGGGGGGTTTTCTTCAGCATATCTGTAAACTGAGCTCTCCTCTCCTGCAAGGAGCCGGCACAATTCATTTTTCCCACAAGCTGCCAACCACATTTGACAATTTTTCTGTACCCAAATGGCTGTGCTCAGGGGGAATTTTTAGAGCAGCACTAAACGAAGTTGCCACTTGTTCAAGCTTTGCAAGCAACAGGTTAACAGTAGACAGAGGTAAAAATTAAACGGATAATTGGCAAATGGCATAGTTGGCCCTGGATCTGAGTACAAGGAGCCTCACACTAAAGGGCAGCTCTGGAGGTTTTTTTCCAAGGCTTGGGCAGGGGATGCAATGTGAAGGCAAGATAACCGCTGGTCCTTAAGGGTAATGGAGTGGATACCAAGAGAAGGCAAGCATAGCAGGGGGCGGCAGAAAGTTAGGTGGGCAGATGAGATTAGGAAGTTCGCGGGGAGACGGAGGCCGCAGCTGGTGAAGGACAGTGTTAATTGGAGAGACATGGGAGAGGCCTTTGCTCTGCACTGGGTGTAGTCAGGCTGATGATGACGATGATACTCTTATGAAATCTGTAGTGTAGGTAGTGCTCTCATTCCCGATTACGCCGCCAATTTTGGCAGCCATGTGGCATTTCGTCGCACTGCAAATCATTTTAGTTGGTTGGTTTATGGGGTTTAACGTCCCAAAGCGACTAAGGCTATGAGAGACGCCGTAGTGGAGGGCTCCGGAAATTTCGACCACCTGGGGTTCTTTAACGTGCACTGACATCGCACAGTACACGGGCCTCTAGAATTTCTCCTCCAAAGAAATTCTAGCCGCCGCGGCCGGGATCGAACCCGCGTCTTTTGGGTCAGCAGCCGAGCACCATAGCCACTGAGCCACCGCGGCGGCTCAAATCATTTTAAAGTTTGCAGTTTCCATGGCCTCAGTTCAAAGGTGATCTCTACATGCAACACTGCATTTTCGACATCACAAATATTCCCCGCACGTTACTACCCGCTCCCACTTTAGTAACAAAGTTTTTGAGGCTTCTAGAAGGTAGCCTCGGGCATTTTATGAAAGGCCTTCTTGTTTTTAACCACTATTCCAGGCATGTACTGGCGTTTTTCTAGTAACGTTTCAGAGGTACCGTATTAACTCGCATAATGAACCCACTTTTCTCCATTAATTTGGGGGGAGGGTTGATTATGCGACGAAAAAAAAGTTTCCGCTGATTTTTTGGCAAGAGTAGAAATTTCATATAAATCCGTCCACCTGCCCATCCGCCTGCCTATCCCTCCGTCATCAACAAAAGCATGCGGTCAGCCGCGTTCATGTTGCTGGTGTTCAGCAGCGCTCGCTTCACAAGGTGTGTGCTGATCACAGCGCCATCAGATGATTTTGTGACAGTCGACGGCGCTAGCCAATCGCAGCAAGATAAAGCGAACATGCTGAACACCAGCCCTGAGGGTAAGGTGCGGGTTTTTTATGCAAGGCTAAACAATTCGCAGGATGGCTGTGAGTGTAAAAATTTCCTGAAGGTGTTGGCGTAATGTGAATGAGTGTTTAACCCTTCAACCTCCAACCCTGAGCTGTACTCATCGTGGGAGATTGCACCAATAACACCAATGATGAGCCACACTTGTCTGGCCTGATAATGCGCTAAGAGAACCTTTAAAAAAAAAATGTAAATTCTCAATGCCAAAAGTGGGACTGAATTCATTATAGAAGAAAATACGGTAATGGCTGCGTCACACGGCACATCGTCCCTGGCTATCGACCTGTTTTGGTTTCAGTTTGCTCTTTTCGCTGGTCTTTGTGAGTATTTGACTCAAATTTGAAAGCTCTGCGCAGGACAATACAATTGGATTTTCCAGTTTTCTCAATATCATCACTGTACAGCCCCTGTACACTGAGCTCGTGAGAGCAGTCTCTCCCTGTCGCCTGTGTACTCGACGCCCTGTGAGATTTAGTCATGAGGAGAGTCAGAATATGAACAAAACTACTGACCCCTTCCTCTGGCAAGCAACAAGTTTAAGTGATTTTTTTGGTGAAATTCGATTTTTCAGACATTTTCACAGTCCCTAGAGAGTGTGAAAAATTGTACGTCAGCTGCATTCATCTGGAGCAACTAATGCTTCTGGGAACACTTGGTCTGTGTGGTTTTGGATGATGTCCAATACAGTCGAACCCGGATATATCGAACCCGCATATTTCGAATTATTGGCTATATCGAACACACAGATTACCCCCTTGAAAATACTATGTAAAAGTATAGGACAGTTGCGTTGTATATCGAATTCCATTTTCGCCGGACATTGGATATATCGAACGCCGCGCCGCGCCCCTGGAAGGCGCGCTTTCCCCAAAGACATTCCTGTCCGGTCCTCAGCCGCCTCAGCGGAGAACATTTCCGCAGTCAGTCAGCAGGCGCAGGGCCCCCGTTTTTTTTTTTGTTCCCCGTTTTTGCGCCCCACCGGCGCGAGCTTTCCCCCTCCTCCTGTACCGCCGGCATGTGCTCCGTCAAGGTCATTGGAGCTTAGCGAAGAGAGAGTGCGGCATGGAGCAACACCCTCGAGACGCGCGGCGACGGTTCTAAGCCACGCTTCTTGGGGAAAGAGAGAGAGAGAGAAAACGGTCGCTCGTGGGCACATCGTGGGTCTGGGGAAAAGAGAGAGCTCAGAAAAAAAAAAAAAAACGAAGCCCAAAGCGCCTATCTTTCTCCCTGATCTTTCTTTTCCCTCTGTCGTTCCTTCCCAGTCACGTTGACTGCCGCTCGCATAGGCTTCGCTCTTATCACTCCATCTGCGCCTCGCGTGTTTTTTTTTTTTTTGTGTGTGCCTGTGTTTCAACGCGCGACGTGAAGCAGGCCCCAGTAGCCAACTGTTTTGGCAAGGCAGGCCTTGAAGTGGCCGGAGATGAATGCCCGGAAGATTTAGATGACGATGAGTGCTTGGACGACGCGTTTCGCGACTTGTCCAATTTTCTCGGCGCCGTTCCGTCCGAAGTGACTGTTGAGGACTTTAACGCTGACAGCGAACTTCAAGCGGTAGCTGGCGTTCAAGACGCCGACTCCAGCGACGACGAGGGCAACTGTGTTGTCGAAGAAACGCGTCCGTGCGCAGCCACTGAACTGCCGTCAGCGTTAGCCTGATTCGGCGCTGTTGCGGCGAAATGGAAGGCACTGTGCTCTCGCACCTGGACAGTCTCGAGAAGATCGAGGCCAGTGTTTTGAACTTCGTTTCCCAGGGAAAAAAGCAGCCCAAAATTAGTGATTTTTTTTTTCCGCGAAATAAAGCGATTTCACATTGCGTGCCCATACTATGTGATTCGCGGCTGTTCCAAACGGTAAGCCACAATTTGTTATGATCGGGAGTGCAGTTTTAGCCTATATCTGTATATCGAATTTTCGCTATATCGAACTATTTTCCGATCCCCTTCGAATTCGATATATCCGGGTTCGACTGTATAGAGAAAGCTACCAAATTTCCAAAGCCAAAGGAAAAAGAGCTTCCGTCATTTAAATATGTGCCTATGTGCGTTGGCTGCACTGTTACAAGTGCTCGTGAGTGCCAGAAAGTGTGTTACCACTGCCTGCTGAAATCCCTGTGAATCGTATTGAATGTGCTCATGTGTTGACCATCCCCTCTCTGAGAGTTCCTGAAGAGGAGAGAAGACCACACCCACTACACCACAGCTGAGAAGCAGCTTCCTACAGGACCAAGCTTGTTCTCATGGCTGCCACAGAGTGGACTAGGTTCTCACTGCCAGCTCCCAGGAGGATACCCTGGCCTATTTCCCGGGACCATGACCATGCAGCACACGTCGCCTGCATCCACTGAACAGGCTGTGGCGCTCCCAATCTCAAACAGTTCCCTGCTGAAACAGTGTCAACAGAGAGGGTGTGTACCTTGTTGTCCAGGGCCTGGATCTCCGCCTGGTTGGCTGTGGACAGGATGAAGCTGTTCATCTGGGCCTTCAGGGGGTCATCCTGCACCCAAACCCCAACAGACTCAGTGCACCCACACTCCCAGCTGGGCAACCATAGCACAGGCAGTGGCCGACTCTGGCTCACAAATTCAGAGCCCCCCCCTGCCAGGTCGTCCCAAGGGTCACACGTTCACAGAGACGACAGACCGCAGCACTGCCCCAGAACACACAGCACTAAACCAGTGGTGCAGCATGATGACAACCTGGGAACAGCCAGCGCTACTAGGCTTGTGCCAATATTCGATAATTTCAATAATCGGTCAAACAGTAAAGTTTCCAACATTCAATTAGATCCAAATGTTTGGTATTCGAAATCTCGAAGTACTAAACTAAATAATGCTTCAGGAGCGCTTGCTTCGAGTGGTTTAGGCCCAAGGTATCTCCTGTGGGATGGCATCACAGACAAAACAAATAATTAAACAGCGACAACTACCACAAAAGTCACCATTGCAGGTGACACAGACGATATATGCACCGTGGCCTAGTCGAAACAAGCGCCTGCAACGTGCAAAACATTGCATAAAGAACCGCGGTCCTTCCAGTCAATATCAAAATGGCCACGCGAGCTTCCCGCTATCATTCCACCTCTCCGTCATCTGCTAGTTGTCCGAGCACTGACAGCACAAAATCGTCCTGGCGAGTCTGGCTGTCAGCTCGAAACCGCCCAGCCAGAGAAAAACAAACGCGCTCTGGGCAGCCACCGGAAGTGCACTGAGCAGCCTGAGGAAACAGAGCGGCTGGCTCCGCGCTCTGGCAACCCGCGGGCTGCCCGCGGGCTGCCCGCCAGAGGCGGATAATCGACGACGCCCATTAACTGGAAGTTAAAAATTAAATGTTCATTCTGAATGTTCCACAGATCAAAGGTCCAAATCTAACAGCTATGCTGCTTGAGAAGCCACAACAGGCACCTACTGGACCAAAGCACACATTATGCGGCCATACAGTGCTGCTGACCCAATAGACGCGGATTCGATCCCGACCGCGGCGGTCGCATTTCGATGCAGGTGAAATTCTAGAAGCCTGTGTACTATGCGATGTCAGTGCACGTTAAAGGACCCCAGGTGGTCGAAATTTCTGGACCCCTTCACTACGGATCCCTCATAGCCTGAGTCAATTTCGGACATTGAACCCTGACAAACCTATAAACCTAAACAGAGTTGCACAGCTGACTCAATGCAGAAGACATCAAAAAGGGCACCTCACCACTTCAACATCGATGTCGTAGCAGGCAGTCTTCTTGGTGTCCGGGCCCTCCACACTGGCAGCACATGCAAACAAAATCGCATTTCACAATGCATGCTGGCCACTTCCTGCAGCTCTGGCTGCACGAGCAGCCAGCCACTTAATTCAGTGGTGAATGTAAGCTGCTACATGGCCAGCTTGAAAGGCATGCGGCCATGATGGCCACAAACTTGGCAGGGAGCTCTAGGCCACGGGTTCTGCAGAGTGCGTTTTGGACTTCAAACCCCACCTTTCCTTTCACCCACTGTGTCTTGGGACTACCATTAACTGCCATGTATGAATTGACTCAGTATATGAGTTGAGCCCCAACTCATAGCCCTTACTAGTGAAAAAAAAAAAAGTTCACCCCAGATATAAGTTGACAAATGCACCCCTGCCTTGAATTGTCTTTGGAGTCTGTTTTGTACTTTCCTGCAGGATGGCATCACAGTGTGCGTGCGGCTCAAAGCAGCAAGCATGTAAAGATGCAATCAGAAGACTAGCTGTCCAAAGTGAATATTCAGAAGAGGAAAAAATGGCGCTCTGTCCTGCCTTCCACACCCGCGTGCAGCTCGACTGACTAGCGGCAAAGCAAACTGCTAACGGTCCTGTAGTTTGCTCTTGCACTACCTACCACTTGTCCAAGAACGCAACCGCCAGCGTGCAATTTCAATTTTCTTAGTCGAACCGATCTGCTTGTGAATTAACAATTTTTTTTTAATTTCAATGCATGAAGCTTCATGTGTCCTGCAGGAAAGGGTCACCAGCATGGGGTGTGTGCTACCTGCCGCTCGTCTGAGACTACAGTCACCAACCGATTTTTCGGACTTGGCAGGACCCGAAAAATGGTCCGAATAATCTAACAGTCCGAAAAATCTGTGAACTTAAAAAAGAAAAAACAACTTTTCTGTGAAAAATGGCTTTCGAAACCGCGAAAACATTGCTCCCCATGTTCCGCCCACAAACGATCGATAATATTAGCCTCTGAGTTATAGCCATGCTTTCGTCATGTCCCCACCCTATCACATCATGATACCAGACAGTGCGACGGGGCCGCAGTCATGCCACGAATGAATGCACTCACTGCGCGAAGCCAGAGCAGTCAGTTTGCATGGAGCAATGATGCTCATGAAGACTGAGAAGTAACCCATGGGTAACCCACAGGAAGACGCGAGTGGAAGTGAGCGCCTCCGAATGCAGTCCCCCTCCCCACCTCTACTGTGTTTGCTGTCCCGCACCGCGGGGGGCGTCATCCAAGCCGCGGCGGATGTTGCAGCTACCCACTGTCTCGTTTTCAATGCGATCGCGTGCTCTTTGTAAGATATCTCGAATGGCAACGATGGAGAATAGCCAAGCCTATCCAAGCCAATCCGATTGCGCCCACCGATTCCGTTTAAATCCAAGAGGGCACCTTTCACGGTGGCGACAAACGGGTTGGTAGTGACAGCGATGCTCGCTCGCGTCTATATTAGGCCGAAATAACAAACTTTGGAGGTGACACGGATGATGTGCACTGTGCTCTAGTTGAAACAAGCACCTGCATCACACTACAGATCGAGCAAAACTTTCCACGAAGAACCATGGTCTTTGTAGTCCATAAAGAACAGGCTGCTCACTTTCATACTATCTCTCCGTCATCTACTAGTTGCTCAAGCCAGCCTGAGCGCTGCTAGTACGGAGCAATCCGAGAAAAATGTGGGCTTGGCTCCGCGCTCTGGCAACCCATGGGCAGCCCGCAGGCAGCCAGAGGTGGATAATCGAAGAGGCCCACTGCCCAAGAAAACCGACTGCTCTCAGCATCCGTTTGAACCCATTGTTTTCACACAGCCACTCTGTGCATGTGTGTCTCTCTTTCTCTGCCCTCTCACGAGTTGCACTTGTTAAAAACGAACCAGCAGGCTCTAGTGTGCATACGTGGCTCAAGCTGGTGACAGGTGCAAGTGACAGGTGGTGGCAGCTACCAAGCCTGTAACCGCCACTTCACATGTGCAGCTGGTGCCTTGTGCCTCATGGAACCGCATCGTGCCATGTGTTGTGCAAGTGTGTTTGTTTCCAACCAGTTCCCTGAGTAGCAGAAAAATTTTAGCAAACAGTTTGTAGAACGCTGCAGCTGGTGGAAAAGGCAGACTCTCCAAGCTTCAAGTGGGGATCAGATTCAATGACATCGGGCAAAGCATAGAGACTAACTTGGGTGCAAACAAGGTCGCCAATCGCTCCCAGGCACTTTGGCCAGTCAAGCACATACTGCCAGGGTCTGCCCACCTGATGACGTGGTTGATGACAATCGGGTCGGGCGGGTGAAGCAGCTGGTGCAACCGCTGGGGGATCTCGGCAAACTTCATGCGCTGGCACTGGAAGATCTGCTCGAGGTACTTGTCGCAGTTGATGTGCTCCCGCTCGTGGTTGTCCTGCAGGCGGTGGGTCTTGACATACTGCCACAGGGCGGCAATGATGACGGGCCTTGTCTGCGTGTGGATGCCCAGCAGACGCGCCAGCCGGGGGTCCAGCTTGAACTGCAGGGGCTGCACAGCACACACACCACACAGCTGTCAGCGTTTCCACACAGGAGAGAGAGACCATCAGCCACTGCACTCACCTGGTAGTCAAGCAGGAGGAGAATGGTGCAGCGGACATTCTTGTCCCCGGGCCGCTTCACCTGAAAGGAGGAACACAAACAACTTCCTGGAAAATGCAAAAATCTGCAGAGCTTAAAGGTGCACTGAAGAGGAATCTGAACTCGTCCTTTTGCCGCGGGAACTCGATCTACACGTTCCCAGTATTCTTAGAAACTTTGATTTATTGCCCTGTGCGGCCGATTTCCCTAATTAAACTGAATTAACGTCCGGCTCCCGCCATTTTTCTAAAATTCCCCACATACGGTGGGAGGAGTCGACCAATGCATGGAGTGCCTTTCAGCCAGCTCCGTGGAGGCTTTGCTTTCGCATTATTTTGTTTTTTAGGTTTCTGTGAATAAATAGGTCTAGTCAGAGGCTACATAGCTGCAAATTATGCGCACGGAAATAAAAATACGCGTGGACTATTTGCTTTCGCCGGTCACTACGTATCACTCCGCCGATGGCAAAGCGGAGAGCCGCCATGGGACTGGGTGAAAGGTTGGTCGACTCCTCCCACTGTTTGCGGGGAATTAAAAAAGGAAGGGCGGGAGCCCGATGTTAATCCGATTTAAATTAAGGAAATTGGCCACGCAGGGCAATAATTCGAAGTTTCCAAGACCGCTCGGAACATGTAGATCGAGTTCCCGGGGCAAAAATTCGAGTTCAGATTCCTCTTCAGTGCACCTTTAAGCCAGGCAAAGAAAGCTGAAGCGTCTTTCATCATGTCAGACACTTCTGATGAGGTTCGCAGCTGGGTTATGCATTTTTTCCAGTGAGAGCCTGGATATGCGCTCATCAGAGTGTGCAGTGTGCTTCAAGGCTGCAGGGCTAACAAACACACGCATGCAAACATGCACAAACAGGCACCCATACATAGACGCACACACCACAAATTATTTTGAGAAAGGTGGTTGTACTGCTGACGCAGTAAAAGAACTACACCAGTATACTCTAACCCCAAAGTGGGATCCGGACCAGGGGTCGCCAACAGAGAAGCTTCATTTGCCCATGCCTTAGACCACTCGGCCATCTTTTTCGTTCATTTTTAGCTCCAATCTGCTGCTGTTGCATGGAATAGCAGTAGCCTCTCTGACCCTCCTCGTGCTTCCTGCCACTCTCACTCCATTACTCCGGCCGCACATCAAAATTCCAGGCGGCACACAAGTCAAGAAAGGTAAACCAGTCAGGTGATTGAGCCTACGCAGCGCGTTTACCCATCACACATCTTTTCTACACACTTTAACACTCCTATGAACACCAAAAGTCTGCACAGAATCCCAGAGTTTTCATTACACGCAGAAATCTTATTATGTATGGCATGATCTCAGTGCCCTTTCTAAGAGTCTCCTGAAGTATGTCCCAAAAGAACATACAGCATCATGACACAACACAAAGCATTATCCAATAGTTTCTCGTTGCTCGTACAGGTAGCAATTCACTGACCATGGTACAACGTTCCCTAGGCGCGAAGGCATGTCTTAATGCGCAAGATCCATGTGTGGAGTCTAAGAAAGGATTCTGCAGCCGATTGAATCTGCATCCTCTGAGCTTGCTTTAATACACTGGTACAACGAAAGGCTAGGTAAAGCTGCAAGTCCAGAAAAGGCAGATTAGCACTCAGTCGCTTATTATAGGTGCAGGTGCCAGGTAAGGGTAGTTCGTGATTATAAAAATAAAAACTGTAAAGCAAGTCCGTGGACAAAAAGTGCATGACAGATTCACCGGACTCTATCAAGGAAGTATTAAATTCTGCTGATGCATTGCCTCCCTTTGAGAACGTCCAAAGAAAATTCACTAAAGTTCTATGCGGCACATGTGCTCATCGCCCCTGTAACCTGCCCCTAATGTAATACCCCCGATCCTGAAGGGCCTTTAAGGTAATAAAGTGAAGTGAAGTGAAGAATGCAGCACTTACAACAGTGTTGCAATGAAAGCGTTGCAAATTTGTGCCTGTGCAGACAGCTCCCAACTCGTCGAAGCCTGCTTTTTTTTTATTGTACTCTTTTTATCAGAAAGAAAAGAAATCAATGTCATCAGCACAGACGAAAATCTTAATTTCACAATGTACAGGCGAGGAGCTATGATGTGCTGTGTTTTAAATGCATCTGCAGTGGAGATAAACAGGGTGTTTCACCTAAGAGCTTTTGCATTTTCTAAAAATAAGCTTTTTGAGTTAGAAGACCGCTTTTTTCGGCACTGCATTGTCAGTGGTGCAGTGCATCAAAATACAGCAAAGATGTGCTATCTAGCAGGCTGGTCAACTAACATTGAATAGTTAACTTTTTAACTAATATTGTTAGGCTCCTTCTATATCAGTTCTTGCAACTTTGAAAATGCGGTTACCCTCGGCACTGTGGCCCAACAAATCATGGCTACATCGCACCAAAATACATGCACTTTCGAGAACATTGCAGGCAAAGCGACCACTCCAGAGCACGTAGCCAAAATTTGCTGGGCCACAGCGGTGAGGGTAACCACTCTTTCCAAATTCGAAGTGATATGGATATCACTTATGATGGGCTACACACCTCTTAATAATTATGGAGCCTAACAGCAATACAGTAATCCCTTGTTACAACGAAGTCAGCGGGATGGCGAAAAAATTCGTTATAAGTGATAACTCGATATAAGCGACCGCTCGAAAAAAGCTAAAACAATCGAGATTTAATTGCGCCACAACTGCGAGGAAGCTGGCGGATGACCTCGAACCATTGCCTAGCAACCGCTGCAGCTGGCGGACGCCGCGCGGCGCTGCAGCTGCGGCGGTTGCTAGGCAACGGCTCAAGGCCGGTCTCTGTGCCTCCTCGGAGCACCGCCACAGCCAAATTGCAAGTTCGTGGCCAATGTAGCTTTCGCTACAAAATTTGCTCGTAGCACAATTCTTACTTCTACCAACAACTCAGTATTGGTCAGCGATCCTCAAAGATGATACAGTTTTCAAATTTCTTATACCAGAGTTTATTATCTACATCAAGAACAAGCTTTAGCTCATTTTTGTGATCCTGACAGGACCCAGGCTGATCGACAGGCCGGCAGGCCACGGCTGGTCTCGACGCGCGCGCGTGAGCGCATCGAGACCGGCCGTGAGCAGGCCGGTCCGGCCAAAGGAGCGCGCCCTACGTCATCATGACGCTGCCGCTCTCCGCGCTCGCGTTGGCTCCCGCTTCTCACCATTGCGTTTGCCGCAGGCAGCCCGTCGTTGACATCTAGCAGGTTGGACCACGGTGGGTTGGACGCTAGCGCCGCGCTGCAATCGGACGCTGCGGCGCCGTTCGCAACCTCGCGCCGCGGTGAATCGCGCTCGCTTCTCGCACATGTGTTCCCGCCGTAACAACAAAATTCAGTGGCCCTACCACGCATTTAGACCGTTTGTCTAGTCGAATGGCGCGAATCGAGCATGACCGGCCACTTTTCCGCATCCAAGACACCGCGTTTCTGGCATCGCAAAGCGCGAGGAAAACTTTATTTTCATGAGGATTCTGTCACGGGGGGAATGTGCTGCCAACCGAGATTAACGGTTCGGGCGCGCTGCACCATGGAATTTGGCCCCGCTGAGCAGGGGACACTCGGCACTCTCCTGGTGCCCGTTACTAGGCAGGTCATCGATCGTGGGTTTGGTACTTTTGTGGCCTGTTCTATGCCTGCATGAGTTTGATTCGTCGGCGGTATTAATTTGGCACTGCATGAGCAAAGGGCCACCGCCACGGCGGCAATGCCCTACGCTCGGCGGCGGTGGTGCCTCCGCTCGCCACTTCGCTCTAAGCGGGTCAAGCTCTTCGTGCGCTTCGAGTAATGCGGCTTAAAATGCATGCGGTTGGGTCGGGACCGGAAGAAATTTCGAATAAAGCGATATTTCGAGTAAACCGATTTCATTATAACGAGGGATTACTGTAGTTCAAAAGTGAAATATTACCTATTAGTTAACAAGCCTGCTAGTTAGCACGCTCTAGCTGTATTCCGACTTACTACACCGCTGACAATGCTATGCCGAAAAATTGTGGAATGTCTTAGGCATAACACTCTGTATAAAGCGAATTACAACGGCGATATCGAACAGGGGGCTTAAAGGGCAGCTGAAACAGTTTTTTGAGAATTCGAGATTATTCAAGAATTCGAATCTATCAAGCTTCTAGATAAACCATGCAAAGTATTTTTGCACTAGCATTTAAAATGGTGGCATAATCGTCGATTAAAACCGCGACGATGTTCAGGCTTCTCCTCACTACGCTGGAGGAGTGCGAGGAAACTCGGCAGTGACGTCATTATCGCCGAAACGTGAGATGCCCGCTGCTTAGGCGTGCATGCTGCTGTGCGTCGTCAGAAGGCGCCAAATGCATTGTGAGCTTCACCTTCGATGGCGTCGGTTTTCTTCCATGAAATAACCCTTTCTTCGCTGGAAACGTAGTACCGTCATACGTGACGTCATTATCGGGGCCTCTGCTCGTCGCTGTGCACTTCAAAGAAGCCTGAACGCCGACGACGACTTTATTCGGCGATTATGCCACCATTTCAAATGCTAGAGCAAAACAATTTCGCAGGCTTTACCAGCACATTTCGCACATTCGGCAACCTTAAACTCATGGAATTCTAAAACCGCTTCAGTTGCCCTTTAATACGTCTGGTAAGTTCTTGGTTGTTAGAGAGAGCCAGTGTTCCCATGAGGCTCTCGTTGCGTGGGGATGGGGGCAGTTGAGGGGTTGCTCGCACATTCTCATATGATCCCGGCTGCAGTGGTTGCATTTTGATGGAGGAGAAATCCTAGAGGCCCGTATGCTGTGTGATGTCAGTGCACGTTAAAGAACCCTGGGTGGTCCTACGGCGTCCCTCATAAGCTAAGTTGCTTTGGGATGTTAAACCCCATAAACCAAAAGAAACCATTTTCATACATGTCACAGGGAGTCGGAGGGGGGAGGGGAGTAGGACTGTGCAAATTTGAGGTTTACCAGTGGGGTGACTGGCAAGTCGGTTTTTGGAAGAGGGAAAGCTGCTTCTCTGTAGCTTATTATAATATAACATAATAATGTCAAAGGTAGTGGGCGCCCGCGGCTGTCCTGAAGGCACCCTCATATATACCTCGCGTAGGAGAAATTCCCGACCGACACAAGCATCAGGGGTGACCTTTTATTAGTGTGACGGAGTCTCCGAAACTGCTGATGCTGGAGCGTTTTATGGATGCAAAATCCATCTGCTTTTCAAAGCCTTATGTGCTTCATCAGGTGGATTCTAGGGCATATACAGCCGATTCACATTAATTTTGGGTTCATTTGATTTCGGACCATAAAAAAAAAACTTTTCCATTTTGTATTTTCTATACTATTACAACATAGAAAGATAAACAGCACAACAAGGTTGACTAAAAATACATCTAAGCTAAGAATTTTTCGTTACCCTGAATGCGTCTGAGCCAGTTTGAATAGGTTCGAACCGGAAGAGAATGTCGATCCAGAGCCGAACCCGGAACTGAACCTGAACTGAACGTGAAAGAGTACCATTTCAACATCCTGCTCCCACACCATGAGAGCGCCAATATAATGTCAAAATATAAAGAACACATCCAATAGAAAAAAAATATTATGCATTAAAAATGTACACCACATTTTACCAAGATGCACTAGTGCAGTGGGACACACCAATATAACGGCAAAGTTTACTGCTGAACATCACTTCAACTTGTTTTGTGCGAGTCTCAATGCCAAGCTAAACCCCATAAATCCTCATGTTTTTGATATTATCAGTTCCCTTGCCACATAGCACTAAACAGACACGACCACAGGGAGACACACAGGACGGGCGGTAACTTACAACTGAAGTTTATTGCGTGAAACCAGGAAATATAAGCTCTTTCTTAACAGAGAAGAGGAGATAAAAACCTTTGAAATATTGGAAGCACTCATACAGCGCTATTGTTGAATAACGTTTACGGATTAGCAGACACGAAAAGCATGTTCGACGATAACGCTGATTGAGTGCTTCCTTATTGCAAAGGTTTTCATCTCCTCTTCTCTGCTGAGAAAGAGCTTATATTGCCTGGTTTCATGCAATAAAACTTCAGTTGTAAGTTAGCGCCCGTCCTGTGTGTCTCCCTTGTGTGCGTGTCTGTTCAGTGTCATGTGGCAAGTGAACCATCACCAACTCGCCTAAGCGTCCACTTTGATATTGTTAGCCCCTGATTTGTTCAACCCGAGGCAAGATCTTTGAAGAAGGCCCCTGCACCTGGAAGCCGTCTGTCTCGGTGGTGGTGGGGGTGCGGTGCCACTCGACCAGGTGGTTGTCCGGCCCGTACAGCTCCTTGTCCAGCTCGATGACGAGGCTCTTGAAGAAGGAGGAGAACTTGCGCTTGGCCCCCCTCGCCGACTCCCCCTTGGGCTGCTCCTCCAGCAGCCGGCCCTCCACCCGCAGCTCCCACGAGGGCACTGTGCCCTCCGCCGCCACCCCGTCCACCCCCACCCCCCCGTCACCCACCCCGTCACCCCCCCCACACATCTTGCCCGGGTAGAAGGTGTTCGAGATGAAGATGCGCAGCTTCCGCTTTTGCTGCACAGAAACAGAAAGACAGACACCCAATGTTCCCCTCTGCACACTGTCCTTCCACGCAGCATGCCCACACACTGTGCACTTCATCATCAGCCTGACTACGCCCACTGCAGGGCAAAGGCCTCTCCTATTTCTCTCCAATTGACCCTGTCCTTCGCCAGTTGTGGCCACCGTATTCCCGCAAACTTCTTAATCTCATCCGCCCACCTAACTTTCTGTCGCCCCCTGCTATGCTTGCCTTCTCTTAAAATCCACTCCGTTACTTTTAAGGACCTTCGCATTACATGCCCTGCCCAAGCCCACTTCTTCCCCTTGATTTCAACTAGGATATCATTCATGCACGTTTGTTCCCTCACCCACTCCGCCCGTTTCCGATCTCTTAACGTTACACCCAGAGGTCAACTCATACTGATGCTTAGCAATGTGTACTGGGAGAGCCTTTCTTCCTCTGTTCTTGGTGTTTCTGCACCGGAGTGGGTACTACAGCTCTAGCACCAGCAGCTCACCTTCATGGGGCGCTTGAGGGCCTCCTGGATGTCCAGCCTCTTGCGCATGATGGTGAAGTCCAGCTTGCGCTCAAAGGCCAGCAGGTCCATGTAGGCCTGCGACTCGGGCACCAGGTCCCGCACCCGAGGGGGGAGGATCTTGTCGGCCAGCTTCTTTTTCTTCTTGGAGACAGGGGCTCCACCACCCCCGCCAGGGGGCGGGGCTGCACCGCCCACAGCCGGGGGCGGGCCACTTGCTGGCCCCGCCCCTCCCAGGCTGCTCCTGCACACACACACCGCCAATCACTGCATCTCCTTCACCTTCCTAACAGGACTGCACACGGACAGATGCCCAACACAACATTCTAGAGCAGTACACTGAAATGTGAGGATTACGCCTCACCAGAGTGAATGCTCCAGTGAAGCGATGGTCCCTGGTTCAAACCCTGGACCGTGAGGAATTGTTCTTCAACTAAGAAGTTTCTGTCAAAGCTGTACAGCTTTCCTAGTAGTTGTGTGGCTGCGCTTGGGTGTATGCTAATCAATATGCTCCCCCATTACAGAATACAATTCTACATAATCGTGAAAAACAAAAAAAAATTTGTGCCAACTTCTATTGGGTGCACGTCAAACACATTTTCTCCGCACATTCTGCCTGCGCTTGCCCACATTACATTCTTACTTCAGATGACAACAACTGACTTTTTCACTCGAGATGAAGTCCCTATGACAAGCTGTGACCGGTAGGAGAACACTGACACACAACCTTGTGGAAACGCATGGGCATATTTCACCTGTGTGGTAATGTTTCAGTGCACCTGCATGCCAAGACGCCTTAAATATCACCCTAAAACACTGACAGCTGTCCACTGGCGAATTTCGCTTTCTACATGCCGCTGGTTTACTGTTCTTGCTTTTCTGGCCAACTAAGGTGTCATAGGGATGCGACAATATCATATGGCCCTCACCTGTAGGCTGTTGCCCCCATTTCATTCACAAAGATGGGCGCCTTTCCAAGTCACTGCTGTCAGAAGCCAAGGTAGACAAGGCCTCTTATAGCTCGTGCATCACACATGGCTTATACCCCTGTCAAGTGGTCAAGTGCCCTTACGGAGAGTGTTACTCGCTATAAGTACACTTTGCCAAATCTAAACGTCGCAAGTGGAGTGTGCTAGCCTGTAAGAACAAGGACTAACACCACTCTAGAGTTTCGTTTTCGAATCCCTTGAACAAAACAACAACACATGCCCACAGCCAGTAATGCAGCTGCATGCACAGAACTGCTGCAGCTAGGTGGCCATGAAGGACTCAGTCACTGGGAAAGAACTTGTTAGACTGCCACTGGAAGTCCTCATGACCATCATAAGCCTGACTACATCCACTGCAGGGCAAAGGCCTCTACCGTTACCTCCCTGGTTAACCCTGTCCTTTGCCAGTTGCGGCTACCGTATCCCCACAAACTTCTTAATCTCATCCGCCCACCTAACTTTCTGCCGCCCCCTGCTACGCTTGCCTCCTCTTGGAATCCACTCCGTTACCATCAAGGACCAGCGGTTATCTTGCCTTCACATTACATGCCCTGCCCAAGCCCATTTCTTCCTTGTGATTTTGACTAGAATGTCATTCTGTAGCTTAACATTACTAAACCTATCACAGCTTTCCATAGCGCACTGAGTTATGGAAAATACAATGATACATGTAACGTTAACACACAAAAATTAGGGTGGGCGAATAAAAGCAATGAAAAATAATAGCGCCCTGCCCGCACCGCTTAGAGCACAATGGGCTTAACATTATGAGACAAAGAATAGGTTGGGGCAACCGAAAAGGAAATAAAGTAATACGCCCCTGCCTGCACCAAATGTTAAGAGACAGATATTAGTGTGGGCTTAAAAATAAATAAGAAAAAAGTGCCCTGCCCGCACCGTCTTACAGGAAGAGGGTGTCCGGTGGAGAGGTGCCACAGTCCAGCTCACCCTTTGGATGCTGCCGACCGGGGCGGGGCGTCTCCGGGCGGTGGCCGCTTGCGTGGGGGGCCTTCCAGAGGTGCGGGGCCCGTGGGGAGTCGGGCAGGGGCATAGGGTGAGCCTGGAGGTGGTGGCATGCCTCGCGAGTGCATTGGGGGTGGGGCAGGGCCCGGTGAACCATAGCCGCCCTGCACAGGAGGAGGAGGAGGCCAGCCGTAATTACGCACCCCCTGTCTACACCCGGCAGGCCTTACACATGGGCCTGGAAGACGTTACCACAGCAAGGAACTGCAGCAACCCAAAACAAGCTTAATGACTGGTTTTGTAAATATTTTGCGCAGATATGCATATACTTAGGGAAGGAAAGATGTAGTGCCAAAGGGTGACACCAGGTGCCCTTATGTGTGTAACTAATAGAGCCATAAAGAAATGGCGCCATTACTGACTGTAGACATACATACGAGTTGATGCTTGAAAAATGAGTCTTGCGTGGCAGGGGTTGACATGTGTGTTGTGTTTCTTCCCTAGGTCACACTGCTGGACAACACGACACTAGCAAGGCACTTGGGGGCAGGGTATTTGTCTCATGCCGCATTGGGGGGACCCACCTGATAGCCAGGGTATGGACGAGGAGGTGCTGAGCGGTCGGGGGGCGGCCGCATGCCACCGGGGGGTCCTGGAGATGGCACCATCCCACCACCACCTACGCAGCACACAGCCAGTGTGTCACATTTGGGCACTGGAAAGACTTCCTCGTTTCAACGCTCAAGACGCTCCTAACTTGGTCCTGCCCACTGTAGCATGTAATGCAAAGAAAAGATAACTGATGGTCGCTAAGGGCAAGAAGTTTGCGGGGATAGGGTGGCTGCATCTGGCACAGGACAGGACAGGGTTATTTGGAGAGATATGGGAGAGGCCTTTGTCCTGCAGTGGGCGTAGTTGGGCTGATGATGATGATGACTGCAGCATAGAGCAGCTCGCTCCCAGAAGGCCGTTAGAAGCGACCAACGAAAAGGAAACAGTAAAACAAACCCTGCCAAACGTAATATTAAAGGGAAAGGAGCACTCCAGGCCACCTGAGCATAAATGTTCAAGTGCACTACAGGAGAGAGGAGCCTTCTTCCAATTTACCACATGCCTACATTGTAAGCATAAGTCCAACAGCATATGCCTGAAGGAATTAAAATGGCAAGAGCATGCAGACTATCGGCAACAGGCCAACAACAGCATGGGTTCATGGGTTCTCTCTTGGTGAAATCAAACCTCTGCCAGGGGTCCAGATGAAGAAGAAAGCACCTTGCAAAGCAGACTGATGCACATGAAAAGGCTGGATGGACATGCTGTCTATAACCCATTCACTAAACCATGGGTCATCAGCTTACACGCACGTTGTGCATGCAAGCTGAGCAGCTGAAGAAGCTGCAACGAAGCCATGGGATAGCTCAGGAAGTATCAAAGAGCCAGCGAACAGCGCATTAGCAAGGTCACTTTTGCTACCTGTTGGCAGCTCAAAGAAGCTGGTTTCACCAGAGGCTCACTGGTGGGTCACTCCGCACAGGGATTAAGGCTCGAAAAATCACTGCTGCGCTGCATGTGTTAAGGAAGAACCACTGTAGGAGCTGAGCAACATGAAACCACTCATCAGGACAATCTACTGCCACCGAGCCCCAATAAAAGAGCCACCCAGAGCTTGCAGTGATCACCTTCTAAAGGCTGTTGGCGTTGATATTAGTTTACATAGTCCAGATACCTCTGCAATCGGCTGTCTGATCATGCAGAATGTTTTCTCACAAGCCAGCTGTTGATAACTTCTCGGTCACACACAATATATTCAGCTTAAATATTCCCTGCCTGCCAATACAGCAGAACCTAGATATAGCTGATGTGAATTAATAAAATTCTAGGGCCGAAATGCATTCTGCAAGCATGCAGAGTTTCAGGTACTCCGAATACTCTCCCGCACCACTGTGAATGATGCAATATTGGAAGCTGCAGTGGCCGACAATAACATGGTGAGGAGGTGCAGACTTTGACAGCTGCAAAGCATCAAGCTTCCAATAGCGTGGCTGAAAAACAGGGGTAGAAGCGAGGGTGCAATGGCACTGGGATGTCACACGTTCTACACACGACTGCAACCGTGCAGCCTGTACATCATCACTGCCACGATTACCAGTCGCGCATTATGCACTCGCATGCACTACGCACTGCCTGTACTGTCAGCAACAAATGAAACACGAACAAAAGTGAAACACAAACTGCAAAATGAGAAGATCATGGCCAGGGGAAACTCAGCGATAGCACAGGTCAAGTTCACAGCAAAGGCACAAAGGAGGCTGCCCTTTAGAAGTGCTAATCAGCCTCGCTTATATTTCCTCTGCAGAAGCTGTGTTTGGAATTTCATTTTTCCTGTCCGCATTTCATTTGTTGCTCCTAATACACTGCCAAAGCCGCTTTCGTCAGTGCTCCTGTATACAGCAATGAAGGAAAGTGCTGCCCTCACATTGTTACCGCCGCAATTGGAAGTTACACAGTACAATCTGCAAGCACTGAGCAGTGCAAGAATTCTCTTCCCTACGCCAGCCTGAACAGACACGCACACACTTGTGGGCTAACCTTTGCAAGCATTGTGTTCGGGAGTTAATACCAGCCCGCTGTTACACCTTTCAGAATTCCCTCTGGCCAAAAATTAATTTAAGTGAACACGTTTCTTACACTCAAACACGAGAGTTTCATATGAAGCCAGTACATTCTTGTCAATTTCGAAGTCATAAAACCAGCGAAAAATGTATATTCAATTTTGAACTGTACTGACCGTGCATTGAAAAAATTTCAGCCGTCCACTTAGGATTACTTTCTAATGCAAACTTTTTGGCACAATCCCAGCACTTGCTCTCCCCGCATGGGAAAAAGCAGGCCCCTTATTTTACTACTTCTTTTTTTATTTTTTGAGTTCGGCCCTAGTATTTGTCATCTCTCTCGGTCTCCCTGGCTGTCGTTGCATGGGGGAACAAACCCTGTCCTCATTCTAAACTTCAAGATCAAAACACAGGCATCAGCTATCAGAGCCATACACTTTAAACGTAAAGGAGTTATAAGGTAGTAAGCTGTCATCTAATGCACTTCCTAAGGGAGTGCACCAGAGGTCAACTGACTGCCTTTTTACTCCATATAGGCGTACTTGTAATTACAGGGCAACAAACGAAGTGGCACAAAGCGCCTGCAAGTGGCACGCATTGTGATGCACCAGCATGGACTTGATTGTCAATGAGCAGTGTAGCCTGAGGGCCGTGGAAACCACTGGCTGGCTCCCCTTTTTATTTTTATTTTTTTAGTTTTCACAGGCCAAGATTTTGAAACATCAAAACCTCATCGCAAAACCCTTACGATGTAAGGAGTCACAGATGCATGAGGCTTGTTGCACATCACAAGGAAGGTTCAACTTGAACCGATATCGTGAGACATGAGAGTTAACAAGGGCTTAGTGCAGTAACTCTCGCGATACTGTGAGACTGGTATCAGCAAGATTTCACTGTACTGACACTTGCCACTTAACTTTCAAGTTGAGCGAGAACATGCAGCCGTGCCTCATTAATGCAACTTCCGTTAATACGGACAACTCAGAGAACAGAAATTTGGACTGCACTAATCAGACATTTCCTTTCCCACATTTCAAGCGTAGGACACTGGCAAAAGGCAATGCACAAACTCAAAAGCCTCAGTGGTGGCCTTTTCTTTTTGTGTGTGGTTTCATGCTTTAGAGTGCTAATGTGTGCATACTGCATGAATGCTGGTAACAGAATTTATCTCAGATGCTCCTGCTTCTGTGACACACAAATAGTGCTCAAAATCGGGCTTTCCAGAATTTTTTAAATACGAACAACGACCACAGCACAAAAGCTGCTTTTGCTCCAAAGAGGACAATAAAATGACAGAGCAAGTCTCTTCATCAACCTTCCAAGTTAATAAACTACTTAGTCACGGCAGCTTGCTTGCATGTTTACAGTGAAAACGTGGGGGTAGCCACACTCACAGAACCGGGATTCTGAACCTTATCTGGCTTCAAAAGGAGCTGAGAAACCCTGTGTGTCTTAACTTCTGCTGCTTCACGACTAGCAAGCATGAAAAAAAAAAAATATGCACAACTTAGCGTCGTCAGCCCAAATGTGAATTAGGTGCAATTGTGGGGGTCTTGGTGACAGTACACTAAAAAAGAAAGTGCAGACTGACTCTTCCTTAAAAAAATGCGTTAATTTATAATGACTAGCTGTGAGTGAAGCACAGTATGCTCTAAACAATTAGAGTATGATAGGTCAATAAATAAAGTGGGTAACAGAAAGGTGTGGTTGGCGACATACATGGTTTAGACTCAGGGAACCCGAAAAGTACTCCAAGGACCGGAAGGGTACCAAGAAACCCAGTCTAAGAACACCTGGCCTAGACTATATTCCCATAGCACTCTTTTGTTCCGAGACATTTGTTTACAAATTTTGAACTGAATTAGCATAATTATGCATGAAAAGAGTACCGAGTGACAAAAAAAAACTCTTTCAGGCATGACGCAGCAGTTACGTACAGTATTTCACCTGCCAGTGATGTAAGGCAACGTGTGAAACTGATAACATTTCAGTGTCACTTACCCTTTAATCTCTGGCTAGTAAAGCAATAATAATATTAATCAAAGAACTCCAAATGTAACGGCAGCCTCACTCGCGGAGGAGTTTTACGTCAGTCATCTCTCTCTCTTCCATGCTTAACGGACTGAGTTGATCCTGCCACTGGTGGAGTACGGAAATTCTAATGATATAAAAATTGGCTGTGGCTTAGCTAAGGTCAAGCCTGGATATCTCGGAGTGAAAAAGCTCTCGCTGCTTTTCAGCCAACTCCCAAGCTACCACTTCTGGATCGGTGTTTCTGCGCCGTCCGCCTGCTCCTTCTTGTTCTCCTTCCGTG
Organism: Amblyomma mixtum; assembly: GCF_055824585.1. Taxonomy (NCBI): domain Eukaryota; kingdom Metazoa; phylum Arthropoda; class Arachnida; order Ixodida; family Ixodidae; genus Amblyomma; species Amblyomma mixtum. Next base: position 173,546,111 of record NC_143016.1, read on the forward strand.
GCAAGTGTCTGCGCCTGTTCTATGGGCAAGCGCGCCTTATATAGCACTCCCTTCAAATGCGCACGGCTGCGGCGAAAGGTCAAACGGTGGCGAGGATGGCCGCCTCTTCTATGGCCGCCGCCGCCACTCACGCGTTCTCGCAACGCCTTGTGAAGGAACCTTCTCCTCTTGGAACGGCGGCGGCAACCGCACGGCAGCGACGAAGGGTAAAACGGTGGCGAGGAGGAGAAGCGGTTTCGCATGTGCGCAGCTGTGGAAAATGTGTACTGTGGCTCACGTGAAGCACGGTGTTGATGAGCCTAGTGAAGCTTTTCACTTCAAAAACTTTGAGGCCAACGGCTGTGACCATGGTTTGGGTGTGGTAGAATTTTGCCAAATGCAGTACAGTCACGAAACGCAACCACCTTTGGGTTTTCAATATAAACATGCACGCTAAATGCAGGGACTACAGTTTATTAACTAAACTTTACTTAATTAGGAAGATGAAAAAGACAAATCCCACCACTCTGTCTGTCCAAATGCATTATCTATTCGCAATGACGCCTTTTCTGTACCGCTCGTTGCCTGCTTTTAAAAAGCCCGGAAATTCAAGTTCAGAAAAGAAATGAAATTGGTAACACAGCACAAATGACAGGGCACGCTAACCTGTCACTTTTTTGTTTGCGCATTCTCCGCGTTTTCTGTGTGCGAAGAATGAAAGTGTTCTTCATGGTTTACGCTTTCAAATTTGCCTTTACCTTGAAGAAAGCATGGCGCTGCATAAACAAAAAGATAGATTAACGAGAGATTACCAAGGCACATGAAATTATGAAACAGTAATCACAGAATGAGCGGCCTGTTGGTGGCTCCATCGAAGAAACAACCGCTTTTCCCAAATGTGCGCACAAAAAAGCGACAGGTAAGCGCACCTGGTTCACTGTGCGTCTATACGCAGCAAGCATTTCCATTAAGTTTCAAGCTGAAAGTCGGTTCCTCTGTGCGAATGCTGCCTTCGCACCGGTTCCAGCGCACTGTGCTTTTTCTCGAATAGCAGTTCCTTGTTTACCGTCATGACCTGCTTCTGGGGTGACCCACTTTATGATCTCGTTTTGGTTCGAAATCAAAGTGTCCATATTAACCCTAACGAAAATGTTGGATAAAAACTATGAACTTCCACTATTTCATCGCTAGCGGTCCCTAGACTGCAAACATTTAAAAAATGGCAGATTTATTTTTTAAACGTTAAGATAACTGCACAATAAATCTGCACACGAATAGTCAAGCACATAAAAAAAAATTAACAGTGCAATTCAAAACACTTACACCACCTGCCAATGGAGCAGTATGACCACGGAAATTTTGCGCTGTTTTGCCATTAGGGTTGGCTTTTTGTAGCGAGTTATCGTCAAGCAAGCTTCCTGCGTCTCTACTGGCCAGAATTTTTACCTTGCTTTAAAAAATATGTTAAATAAAGTCGCTTCTCCAATAATGTGAGAAAGTGACATACATCCAGGGATAAATGAAAACATTCACATTTTAGAGTCTGTATCGTACATGACCAGCAAGACATTAAATTTAGCATTAACGAGGCACAACTGCATTCTTTCAAGTTATGAAAACGAACTTGAACACATGACAGTTTTCTAATACATCCGTAAGCATCCTCTCTCTCTCTGGAAGGATGCCGTACATTATTAGCATGAAGAACAAACAAAATATCTAAAGTAAAGCAGCAAGAACTGACCTCCCATCAAGTTGTGCCCAAACGGGCTTTCAAGTGGCCCTGAAACACACAAATCCAACATGCACCACACGTCATTAAATACCAGCAAGAGCCTGCTTGACTAAAGAAACAGCACAATTCACACACACACAAAATGGCCACCGCAAAGAAAACCAGTGGCATGTCGGATCTCCCGTATTTTCCGGTGTATAAGATGCGGCTTTTTTTCAGAAATCTTGCTGGTGCGTCCTATACAAGGGTGCGTCTTATACGCAAATTTTTCGTTTCTTTTTTGCGAGTTCAGAAATGACTCAGGTTCATGTTCAAGCTTTTTTCACCGAAAAAATATCACTACCAATAACGCGGTTGTAACACAGTTAATACTTCAATATGGGGACCACGGTGCGCAACTTCTTTAGGTGAACTTTATCATGAAACGGCGACTTCCAGGATCGCAAACGCATGGCCGTTTCGGAGGCCCCAAGCAAAAGTGATGTGAAATGCCAAAAAATGGTGACAATCATGCTTCTTGCCATTGTCAAGACAAGTCAAGACAAGCCGGCGTTTTTTTTAGTCACCCTTTGCAACTTTTTTTGCTCCGTGTATGTAGTACGTATGTAGTGCGTGTTTCAGCCGCGTTGCCTCCAGAAATGGGAAAACTTTTTGATAGCGCATCTGAAGATGAAGACTTCGAAGGTTTTAGGTAGAAATAAAATGTTGTTATGGACATACGGGAGAGCTCTTTTGTGTTTTCCTTCTTTTTTGCTAAAACGTGGGCGGGTATGGCGTGAGTGTTGCCTTTTTCGATCACTTAGCGTTGCTTAAGAATTTTTCACAGGTACAGTGCATTTCACGATGGTCGCGCAAGCGTATTTAATAAAGTCTCACTAGCCTAACTGGGTAAACTGGGGTGCGTCTTATACACCGGAAAATACGTAATCCTTATGCGGGAGCAATGCACACGCACTGGAAAAGCAAAAACAGAAAAAATAATGCAAAAGCAAGACAACATGACCAAAAAAACGACACAGAGCTGAAAATGAAAGCCACACAAATCTGTCCAGTTAAAACTAGTTTCATAGCATACACTAGTAGGAATAAATGCATGTACAGCCCTGAGATGCACAAGTTTTAGCACCAAGCTGGTTCCGTAGCAAAATCAATATTTGTGCAGGTAACAGTTTACATGTGTTTCTGGACCACTGACCCCAATCATTCAACATGGACTGCCCACATCACATGAGTGAACAAGGAACTTACCACCCTTGCTCCCTCTCTGCCCGGAAGAAGATAAAACACACAGCCCGAAAGGCACAACATAGCATCTCTACCAGCAATTCTTTCACGGTCATCCTCATACAGCACCCTAGACATTTTCGAGAATCCTCCTCACTACCATTCACACACCTGAAAGCATTCCTGTCCACGCTTACTTCCTCGCCAATCCCACAGCGTACGTACACCTCAGCCACTGCTACGAGCTCCCTCGATGAGGCATCACAGCATGTTCACATCAGGCTGCACTGGCTGTCCGACCTCCCATACAACATGTAGCCTCCACACGGCTACTCCATCATCACCTGGCTACTCCACCGCCACCTGGCTACTCCACCACCACCTGGCCATGCATCTCAGTCGGAGCATCCCGCCATACCTCAGCTTCAAGTCTCAAAATGAGGAAGCAGTCAGTACCACCAGTGTCTGGTATCTAAGCCTGACCTACAACCGAGTCAAAGCTAGCCAAGCTATGGATGAACCAGCATCTCAAAGCATACCGTGCATGCCTGACTGACCCATTCACTTGATACACATGTGCTGAGGCATAATGCTAGCTCCCCTCCAATTTCTTCTTCACTGCCTGATGGCACGCACGGCTTTGCACTGCGCAAAATTGGAGGCCTGCGTGGCACTGCTGTATGCGGCAACCGTAGCAGTGAGAACAACAACTCGCCCCCATTACAGTCCAATCACTCGAGCATAAACCAGATTCTCCAGCTAGCTCCACCAACAGGATTCACTTTCACGGGAACGCCTTCACGGAAAGCGTACCACACTAGTGCCAGGCCTTTCTGGTGTTTCAACGCAGTTTCACCTCTCCGGACAAGAAATATGGCAACTCACAGGAAATACAAGAAATTTCGTGTCACAAAATTGATCCACCATTTTCCAGCATTGCGTGGCGCTGTAACTATGGCAGGAAGTTAGGGACTCTGTTTTCCCCAGAAAGCCATCCTTCCTCACAAAAAAAAAGCAAAGGTAGAGTTCCCAAAGGTTAATGTACTAGCCTAGCATAACTTACTGTTCCAACAATATATCTTTTTACGTCACCCTAGAACAGTCAAGATATAGTCAACAAAGCATGCACCATAAGCATTTCTTGCTTTCTAAAATGCTTCAATGTGACGATTGCGATCCTACAATGCACTACCTGTGACTCTAATGTGCTGACAATGTGAGACTTTTACAGCTTGCCCCAAATGTTCTTTTAAGTTTCTGTCACACAGGACAATACTGTCACACTGCCAATTAATGCTCGTCACTTATAAATCTATTATGTTGCCAGCAACAGTGCTGAAAACATAACTTGATGGCATAAGTATCCAACATAAATACTCTAAACACAGCTTCCCATACCATATTTGTGATCTAGCATGAACTGAGAAACTGCTTGCACGGCACTGCATTCAAAGCAGTGAGGTACAGTGCATCAGGCCTGTGAGGTTGAGCTTATAAGACAACTGGAACACTCTTCAGAGCACCGATTTACTCATTTACTTATTTCTTCTTATGGACTGCAACACAACAATTCTGCAGGGAAAAATACACACAAGGCAAATCATACATCAAATAAACAAGAGAGCACTAAAATTATAAAGTACCAGCAAAACCAAATGCCCAAACATAACGGACACATAGACAAGCAAGTAAACTATTACAGTCCAGCCCACTTATAAATAGGGGTTGGGCTTTTTGGTTTTTATTTTTTGAGAATTCAGCGGTTTTCTTTGGTGTTTATTTCAAAGAACGCTATTTTCGTTTATTCTTTCTCGCGGTGAATGAATCAGTGACCTTTTTCAGCTTTTTAATGTGGCTATCCTGAGTAGTATTAAGTCACTTAGAGTCTACCTCAAGCTTATTCTACAGTACTTAAAGTACAAATGGTAGCACTTAGAGCTATGCTTGCAGAAGGAATTGCTACAGTCCTTAAAATACAGAGCAAGCGAGAGGGCGGGGCATCAAGTGATCTGTGTACTGATGGCAGCAATGGAACTGCCACTCAACTGTCACTGTGACCAGAATATGATATTCGTTTATGATGACCATGCATAGCTTTTTGTCTGCATCCTACATGCTTCTGATAAACCCACTCAACCTACCAGCTGTTTTTAAGCAGGAGATGATAGTGAACAAATGATGCTGTGCTGACAGCCAGCAAGGAGGCAGTTCTCTCTGATCTGCAGAGGCATGTAAGCTAGCGGAACAATACCTCAAATTGCATAACTATGCTGCTAATCCAACAACACCATCATCGGATTATGCCTCCGTCTTCCCTACATCGTTAATTGTTAACTACAACTCAGTGTAAGTCATGCTCAACAACCAGTTATCTATGGTATGCATGCAGTTCTTGCTGACCTTTTTCGGTTAAATCTGAATTTCGAAAATTGAATCCGGTGTACTTTTATTTTATTTTTTTTTCTCAATTTAAACTGAATAGTCCAATCTCTACTTATAACGAACCTGACAATGGTGCGGAATATGTCACTTATATCCAGAGTTTGCAGTAGGCGTACCTTACATAATACAAAAACAGCTCTTATTTCTTAACAAGCTGCACTATATACCCCAGCTTCTTTAAAGCTGGCCCTATCACAGCACTTTCCAAGCTATAGGAGGTAATCACGCGACTTAATCTGCAAGGGCCACTGAACAGGCAGCTGAACAGGCAGCTCAGTTATACGACGGCACAGAATTTCGCTGCAGACTTCATGCCCACAAAGCGTTCCACAAGGAAAAATGGACATTGACACACTCAACAACGTGCGAAGATGTTATGGATCAGTAACAATATGGGCTGGGTACTACCTCACAGTGTACCTGACACTGCACGAGCCGGTGCTAAACGAACACCAACATGGCGTGCTAGCCGCAACGATGCTTGCGCCGTCCGGTAGCACGGCCTCAGTGAATACCTCCTATACAGAATGGTCATGCACTACTTACTCCCTATGACCCTTGCTGTCAACAGCCTCCTACACAGATGCGATATAACTGCTTGCGACTGAAGCGTTCATGGGCACTAGAAGCATGCGGGCCTCCTTGCCTTTGCCTTCATTAGATCCCTGCAGTTGGGGAATGATCTGGCTTCGTACGCAATCCACATCAGCGGAGCCATCTAATGTGACATCAGGTCCGGCCAGTAGTGCATCAAAGACACGTCACAAATACGTGGGCTCTCTGACAGTGAAATATTTTGTTCAAAGCCTATGCAGCAAAGAAGCTAGCACAGATCACGCACATGGAGAACATATCAACTGCGCTTTCTGCAGTCTGTACACGACAGGAGATAAGGAAAACTCGGGAGAGGCGCTCGCTATCAGAGCTGCCCGCCAAAAAGAGTGCCGGAAATCATGTGCTTGCGCAAGGACTACTGGGGAGTCTATGGCCACCAGCGCAGCCAATAGTAACGCCGGGCGCAGCGTCGCCGTGTGCTGCATTGTCTGCTACGCATGTGCGAACGTGCTGAGACGATGCCGAAGTAGGGGGAGTATAGGTAGCAGATTTCAAGAAATGTGACGTAACCACCTCTCCCGAGTTCTTTCCTTCCTTCATGGAGTGTAGGTGTAGAGGCAATTGGACCGACGACGCATGCTGTGTCACCGACTGGGCCAGCAAGCCGTACCACGTGACTATTATTCAAATCGCTGCTTTTGGTTACACATTTACTCGATTCTAACGCGCACCTTTTTTCCCGCAAAAAACTCTTCTAAAAATGACATGCACGTTAGAATCAAGCACAAAAATGAAAATATGCTGTTGCGATCGGCATCACAAGATGGCAGCTTGCTACCTTCCACGTGTCAATGCAGTAAAGATTCGTTAATTTGACACCTTTTAATCAGGAAATCTGGGTAATTTGAACAGCTGGTGCAGTCTCAGTTGGCACCCATCTAAGTCTATGGTGTCGGGCATTCCCTAACTCGGATGCTATGAGTCTTGCACCGGTTAATCCAACAGCTTCGGGACGGGAGGCTGTGCCCAGATATGGCTGGCAAGGCAAGCGATCATCAAAACAGCCCTGTCAAAACTGAACTGCATGCTACACAGTTACCCGCACACCTCTGACGTGAGCACAAAAGAAGGAATGACGAAAAACGAACGGCCTCCAAAAACAATCCGACTGCTAAGTTTCGGTTTTGCTTTCCTGGGCTCCACACTACCCGTCGGCAACAGCGATTATCGACCACGCATCAGCCAACCAAATGAACACAGCTGCATGCTGTCTGGGATGCTGAATGGTGCCTCTGTGCGTTTCTCTCGCTTCCATCTGCACGACTCTTCCAGTGCACCGAAACTGGACGCTCATCAGGCGCCGTCTTTGCGCAGAAAGCATGAAAGTCTGGTACACATTGCAATCGAAGGCAATGCACTTTTTTTACTGCGAAAAACAGGTGCGTATTACAATCGAGTAAATACAGTAGTCATCCACGATGTGTAGTAGTTTCAATTCTGTCCCTGTATAGCACCCACCCCTCTTCTCCTTCCACTTAGGACGCTTTGCCCAGCCGGCACACACAGGCTCAGTGACTGACCTTTAAGCCCAGCAGCACGCTCTTTACCAGTGGTTATATACAGTTGCAATTCCACTTTTTTTTTTACAGCTTTTTTTAAGGTCATGGTATTCTTTCAGATGCGGTGCCATGGTGGCTGGTTGACAGTTTTTCAACTGCGAGGTGAAGTTTACTGTGCCTCCATGTTCGCTTTAACCGAGTGGTGCTGTCAACATCGTTAATTATATCTGAGACGCGGGTTCGATCACGGCTGCGGCGGCTGAATTTCGATGGAGGCGGATTTCTAGAAGCCCGTGTACTGTGCGATGTCAGTGCACGTTAAAGAACCGCAGGTGGTCGAAATTTCCGGAACCCTTCACTATGGCGTCCTTCATTGCCTCAGTCACTTTGGAACGTTAAACCCCCATAAACCATTATATCTGAGACGCAGCCTCATTGCCCTAATACATATTTTGACGACAGCACCGCCCTTGTTCGTAATAAGCGAATGTCCATTATAAGTGGACTTGACTGCATCACATGATGACAGAATAGAATACAAATTACAGTAGCATCATATAAAAATGACACTGGTAACTTCCGACATACACTAAGCTGTCAGGACTAGATGGCCTGCCTGCGGAAGTGTTGCAGCTGAAAAACGAGCAAGAGTAACTTGCCAGGGGGAACAACAGCTGCTGCTGGTATTCCGCCCATGGGAGGCGGACCAGGAGGGGGCGTGGCCACATGTGCCGGGTAGCCACCACGGTTCATCCTGCAGAGAGCCACACACACACCCAACTGCTGTCACAACTGTCCACAACACGGGGGTTCCATTCCCATGCAAGGAATTCAAATGAGGCAATTATCTGCACGTCAGCAGCAATGCACAGCACATGACAGCGCCACAATGATCACCTGAAGACACTGCCTCATGCACCAGCCCTGTCCACAACAGCTTCTTGTAGCCCCGCATGACACCGTAATAGTCCAACGTGTTCAGGGGAATCCCACTACGTGGAGTAGATGTGGCAGCTTGAGGAGGATCACCGGCCGCCAGATGGTGCCATGTTCCCATCATCAGCGCGCATTGGCAGGGCATGGTACATGGGGGTAGTAGCAGCACACGCTATGCTAAAGAGTACCATGTGCTCGAGTTTGAATAAGACAGGGAAGGCCACCAATCAATGTTCTCTTCTACGCCATCGACGTGACAATGAAGCATCGCTGGGCGTCCACATGGTTGTGACCACGGAAACGATGCTGCCAGCCTTGGCAAGAATGAGTTACAGCGAATAGGCAACCATGATGTGAAACTTAGGGACGTGCTCAGATGGGCAGTTTTGATTGGTCCCCTCCCAGTGTCGTCACTGAGAGAAAGAAATGGGAATGGGAAGCCCGGCCAAAATCGAGTTGAGGGCAGCACTTTGCTTGTATTTTGAAATTTCTTCACCGAATAACTCCCGTTCCTGTGCAGCGATTCCTGTAATTCTTTTTGAGTCAGAATCAGCGTGATATAAAGAATCCACCTGAAGTATAGCTGGCATCCCTTCAAGCAGTGTTTTGCAGCCCCTTTAGCAACTGAGCCACTGCAGCCGGTCGCTCTGTGATGTCAAAGTTGCGTTAAGGTCACAAGAAGTATGTAAAAATTGCAATATAATCGGTGCTTCTTGATTCATTGTCATTCCAGCTATTAAGTCAGGCTAGATTTAGTGTTGTAATGAATTAAATGATTATGTTGCAGTTTTTTCATGCCTCGTGTGACCCAAACACCGCTTTGACATCACAATTGCCGTTACTCTGCTGAAACCGAAACTAAAACAGCATGAGAGAAATTCGATTATAAATTAACTTGTGGCCATAGGCGAATACCACATGGCAATCCATGTATACTTATGCCTTGCACGTCATTACAAAGAAGAAAACACACCCAAAAATTAGGTGCTATAGAATCCTTCAAGAGGGAACGCAGGTTTTGGAGGTGGACCTTTTAATTTTTTCATGTAATGAAATGAAGTCTGGCATGCTTAATGGAAAGTGCACTGAAAGCTCAAATATAATATTTCAACGAAAATATACCTTGAGTAATTTTATTCACATTATACATCTTTATATATTTCATTGCTATATCAAACTTGCAGAAAGCCTGGCGTGACAACAATACATGGTAGGAGTCTGCAGTCAATTTTTAGCAGCCTGACATTTTTCTACACAGAATGTTATGTCCACGCTTGCATAATGCACTCATTATCGCCAACAAAATTAGTGACACAATAAAAAATAAACTCATTAAAAATATAGGAATGTCACAGCATAAAGAATTTATCAAGGAACACAGTACAACAAACTACATGAAAATCCGTGGTCACTGCCATGCTGTGCTTTCTACAAGCAAAGCAGTCAGGTCAAAAGAAAAAATCCTTTGAGAAAACTGGCATTTTGACGGAGATTTCTGCCAGTTATTTGCTACCTATGATCACAAGAACATTTCTCAAAGTCACTTCTGGGCTGCTTTCATGGAAAATTTTTCAGGTTGTGATTGAAAAGACCTTATAATATCAAATTCGGTGTTTTCTAAAATCAATTTTTTTTTTCTCGAGATTTTTAGTGCATTGAAAGCCACGTCTCCCTCCCCCATTAAGGGGTTAAATAACAGCGACTCCGTCCTCCATTTCTTCAATTGCTTTTTAGACTTGTACGTCGAAAGTGACCAGTTCTGCCAATAGACTCCATTCCCTGGACACAACTTTTCAAGGGGTACAAGAAGATGAATTAGGCCAAAAGCATTGTTCGGTTTTAGGAAGCAATTAAAAGCTAGCTTGGCGCTCACATTTCAATGGAGGTGAAATGCCATGTACAATGCGATGTCGGTGCACATTAAAGAACCCCAGGTGATCAAAATTTCCGGAGACCTTCATTACGGTGTCCCTCATAGCCTGAGTCGCTTTGGCATGTTAAACCCTCATAAACCAATAAACCAATTAAAACCTAGCAAGCTAATCAAAGTATCGGTGCTGGTCCAAATTAACTGAAGTAAGAGATCGCCAGGGAATGAAATGGCGTGAATTAACAGCCCATTCCTTGGTGGTTCATTCGAAGCCGTTGGCTATGAAACTGAGTCAACAAGTACATTCCTTGCTTTTTCCCTCCTCGTACTGCTGTGGTCTATGCCAACACTAGCAGTGCTTGAGGTATGCCGACAGCAACGCCCATATATGCTTAAAAGTAAGGTTCGATGCATCAGAAAGGCTAACACCCCAATTTGAATCGGCCTTACTCTCACATTGCGACTCCCATTGTTTGGCTTTCAACCTTGACTTTGAATCTGCCCGGACCTGGCGTCTGCATTCTTTGGTTGGTTGGTTGATTGGGGTTACTCAGCTACTCAGGCTATGAGGGACGCCGTAGTGAAGGGCACGGGAAATTTCGACCACCTTTCCTTCCAGACACATAACACCACTCAGGTTCCGTCAGCTGCCAGATCTCTGGCGCGGTACGGCACCCGTGCGGACGCAGCCCACCGACACAGGAGGTGGTCGAATGAACGAGGCTTTCAGTTGCTCGCGAGGACAGATCGAGCTACAGCCACCACTATCGGTACACCCGGGCTCCAGGCGGCCAGCGATTTCGACCCACTGCGTGCGAGGTTTGTTCTCGAGCCAAAAAAAAAAAAAAATGCCGATTTACGGCACACACGACTGGGTAAGCTAGCGTACTTAGGTAAGTACGATGAATTGACACCAAAGCCGGAACGGCGAATAGCAGACGAAACTACAAAACGCTGCCCTCCAGCAATCGGGAATGTTGCGATCGAAGAAAGTGCGCATTTTTTTTTTACCCCTTCCATGACATTCACTTACTATGACGAGTGCACTTCTAATGCCTGCAAAGTAAAACTTCGTCAGTTTGAAACTTACGCAGACGCCGGCCGAAGCGTCATTCTCCATTCTACTAGGCCTCGCCAAGAGCGCTGGCCATTTAGGACACTTCTTGTTAAGAAACTGCATAGGTTACCGAAGGCTTACCTGGCTTAAAAAAAAATGCTACCAGAAGACTTCCTAGTTTTGTAGTCAGTCGAACACCGATGCTGTCAAGAAACGCACACGGAACATCAAATCCGACGCACAGTGGAGACGCGCAACGCGCAACAAAAACACATGACCAGTGTTGCCTATCGACAGATGTTCCGCTAACTAACTCAATGTTGCACCGCCAGTCTAGTCTGAAAGTACTTGTAGCATTTGTAAATCTAAAGCCAGATCAATATTTCGCCACCACATGCAATTATTAGTTTTAGTAATTGCTTTGTTTGTTGTTTGTAGAATTTATACTAAACGTGACCAGTGACTTTTAAAGTCAATTTAAGTCCAGGCGAAGACCATCCAAGGTCTATTGGACCATCCGGTAGAGAAGCCAGTCAGCGAACTGTTTGTTGCTGTGATTGCGGAGTGCGAGTGTGGGGTACATACCGTACGCGCTGAGTAATTTTCCCGTGAGCCAGGTAAGTATCGGAGCTGCACTCTTCACTGTGCTTGAGCAGTGCCTTCGCGCACGGTTCTAGTTGGGTTAATGCCAACTGGCCCTCGCTGTTCGCAAAGTTTTAGTCCTTTCGGAGCAACTGCGCGACATAGATGGGCCTGGCCTTTGGCCATGCGTATTTGGCCAGATGTAGCGCGGCCGAGCCGACCGTACTCAAGCGTTCTCTGCGTCAGGAATCGTCGCTAGACGTCAGCGCTGCATGATCTCCTTCAGCGTGCTGGCGTGTCCGGCAACCGCTCCAAATCAGTGCGTTTGGCCGTTTGGCTCCCTGCAGTGCGGCAGAATGCTGCGAAAGAGGCGACCTCGTTGGCTGGGCGCCTCAGGACGCTGCTGTATTTTCTTCTGTTTCGCTGATCACATGGCCGCTGTTGATCATCACTGACCCACTGGAGCTGCCGAATGGGTCACTCGACCTGGGGGATCGAATGTGGGAGGGGCAGTTTGTTGTACAAAAAGCTCGCGACCTGAGACAATGTCATAGGCTAGGGCCGTTGGTCTGGTGGTTTCGAGGAGCATGACCTTATAGCCTAACTGTCTCGTCTGTCATATCGAGAGATGCATTCGTGTGAGGTTTGTACCAGACCACGGCGGCATGTTAACCAAGGGCGTAACCGTCAGCGTGAGGTGTGGCGAGTGGGCATGTTCGTTTTTATGGCATAGCTTCCAGCCAGTCACTGCATACCCACAACTCTAGCGAGTCGCATGTTATGACATGCACTAGGCAACAAAAGCAGTCTGTGTAGTGCTAACGTCGTCTTGTAGTTTTCGTTGATCATGCCCTCGCCTTTTTACTCTTGGGTAGAAAGGTGCGCAGCTTTCAACGTTGCTACAGCCATACCTGTGCATATGTGTTCTTTTGTCCCTTGTGTCCAAATGAGTGCTAGCAAATATGATTTCGAATTCCTGGAATGGTAGCCTGAGACCTTTGTCTGCATTTAGTTCATTGAACCACCCTCCAAAGTTTTACAAGTCATTTGAGCAGTTTCCTAGGATGATGTCCAAAGTAGAAGCATAATTTGTGCAAATCATGTGATCAAGTCCTCCTTCAATGTTGAATGCAACTCCGGCATTGCACACCGCCTCGTTTCATGGCATTTCGGTGGGATCGCTCGCATGTGCAGTGAGAAGCTGATCTCCAGTGGAGATAGTCATGTAAGACAAATGAGGAGACACAGGTGTCGTGGACTGAGGAGGGCTCATCCTGTGAAGCACACCCTAATCACTTGATTGCATGCACATCAGAGATGCGTACGTCGACGAATGAGGAGTCACATGATAATCACCCAGTGTTGCTGGGCTGCATGTCGCTTCTCCACATTAAAGCACTATTGTCCGTTGTGGTCGGGTAGTCGAACAGGCCGGCCTCTCCTGTTCATGACTGATAAATTGTCCCTTGTTGGCTGGCCAGCCTCTATAGGTGCTTCAGCAGTCGCAGTTTGAAGCTGGTGACTTTTATGTCATACAATCCCTTTGTCTGTTTTGACCAGGTATGAGCATGGTTGTCCAAATTGGCCTTGCACGGCACACCGAGTGATAGGTGCACCTGTATGTATCTAAACCGCTGTACGTGGTGAAAGCACTTACTTTCCTTGGCATCGCATCGCTGGTCATAGTCTGACGCCTCCTTTGCCTTCTGCTTCTCATATTTCCACCGGTATAGCTTGGTCTGGTGCTAGCAAGGTTTGAGTTTTTGGAGCAACTAGAAGCATTGAACTCAACTTCCATCCCATCAAGAGCTCTGCAGGAGAGAGACCTTCTGGTCAAGGTGTCATTCGGGGTGATAGCAATGCTTCTACACGGTGTGCTGATTTCTTGAGAATATCCGTGGCCATCTGGACTGCTTTGTGCGCCATCAGCCTGACTACTCCCACTGCAGGGCAAAGGCCTCTCCCATGTTATATTATATGTTATGGACTTTTTTTATTGTGTTGAAACACAGCCCACGAAATATGAAAAAAAAAAAAATTAAAAAATCCACGTGACCGTGTCCTAAAATGAGCACCTGATGAGCAAATCTCACTTATAGTCGACACTGCCCATGCTGTGAAAGGGGCAATGCAAGGATGGTGGTGCAGACCATGGTGACAAATGCGAAATTAATTTCAGTTCCTCTTCATGTCTATGCAGAGAACACCAGATGCAACACCTCTTAGTAGGGTTATAACGGCTAAAACACAAAGAAACATTTCTGTGGTGTTGGCTGCAATTTCATTGCATGTTGCCTCTAGAGGCAAATCACAAATGCCAGTAGGGAGGTGAAACTCCAAGCACAGAGGTGTCAGAGGCAGTCATCTCTGCATCTCTATGCTTGGAAAGGAGACGTTGCCAGCATCAAGAGATGACACCAGTGAACACCCAGGAAACACTGCTTTGTGTTTCATTCTTTGTAGCTGTCAAGATATTGTGGGCGGCTTGATGTTGGGTTGGCGCCAAACTTATAATTAATCGGGCCAACCTGCCCATCACTGCACTCTCCGTAAGTTCGGAGGGGGAGGAGCGACAAACTTCTCCATCCCGCGTGCAAAAGATGAGGTTCGACTGCTGATCGGCGATAGGGGCCACGCCTGATTAGCCGTTGACCGGAGGCATGAGGCGTAGACAAGTTTCTTTAGAAAGCCCTTTACTCGAGCAAAGAACCGCAACCAAAAGGGTACAAAACAAACCAAGCAAAATTGCGGAGGTACACAGGCGCGACGCGAATACAAACACAGAATGAGAAAGCAACACAAACAACTATTAACAAAAAGAGGGAAACATCAGGGGCGAGAACTATACAGCAACTCTACACGATTAAAGCAGTGTACAAAAGAATAGGACGAGAACAGCGACAGAACAAAGGAAAAGAGTAAAGCGAGTGGGGGAGAAACGGTGGCTTAGCTGCATAGTGGCAAGGTCCGGTCGCAGGGAGCGTCGGGCTGCTGAAGCGCGTGGGGCTGATGGGGTGTTTGCGGATATGGGCGAACTTGAGCCACGCGTCTTCCACGTTGGGGCCGCCGTCGCCGCGCTCTACGCGTCAGCTCGCCTTAGCTTGCTTGCCGACCACTTCCCTGGCTGACCTCACACATGTCCGCACGCACCGAAATCTCCTAGCCAACTGCCCAGCTTGCAGTTTTCCCGCCACCGCATTCCCGTGACGAACAACAAAAAACAAACAAAAGCAAATGAATCCTCTACGATTTACAGATGGGGAGAAGGGAGGAGAAGAAACATGAAGAAAGTGAAGGGGACGCGAAGGAGAGCTACAGTCCTAACGAGAAGCCTTCGAAGGTCGGGAATGGGGGTGGGGGCATTCAACCAGCCGCTTCTCGTCTGTACCTCGTGAAAGCGCTGGCTTCCCGGCGATAATCCTGGGGAGGAGGCGGAGTAGCCTTGACCCTCCAGAGTCGCAAGCGGTCAACTGGCCCCTCGAGGGGTGCGAAATTATTGCCGCCGCGTCGCGACACGCTTGCAAAGAACTGGCGCCGTGGCCACTTCGGGCGCAAAAGAAAAAAGGAAGGCAAGCATGCACGCACTTTGTGACAGTAGACCATCTGATGACTGTGCAGGATACTTGGCGTTGCACGTGAAGACTAAGTGGTATCAATATCGAATTTACTGCCAACATCTGTGCCGTGACCTGACCCTGTCACTTTTGCAGCATAAGAGGGCTTGGCTAGAATGGATATTGTTCGCCAGGTGCTCATTTGAGAGCATTGCTACTCAAGTGCACATGAGCATTTGGTCAGGTGGGATGTCTTCATGTTAATGCGGTGGCATTTAGGTTGTCATTTCACAAAAAATACCTGGCTTCTCTGTCATGAAATTCTCTGATTGGTCGAAAGGGGTCTCGTGGCCTTGCATTGTCATCACAGCCCGGCCATCATGACACGTGGCAACCTGCCCGCCAGGTTGTGAGCTACATCCCCCCATGTCATGTGGCAGGGAAATTAATTCAAATGAATTGAATGCTGTTTTCACCTGCCTACCTTGGCACGAACCTTATGGGAGCTTGGGAAGAGCATCCCGGGTCTCATAAGCCCAACCGGTTGCTGTGTTTTTTAAAATAGCTACCTGCCAGGCCATTGGTGCGATCACTTAACTGCTGCACCACTGTGCCAGGAGTGGTATGAGGACTGCCCGCGATCTATGAATACGGTCATGACTTCATCAACACCATGCGACCACCAGTGGCCGTATCATAAGGCACCGGCATTTAGAAAGTCTGAGAACCCCCAAAATAAAGAAGACCCACTCCCAAAAATTCCAAAGGATCTTCAAGTTCTTTCGCAGGTTTTCTTTTCAATGGGTTAAAAATGAGTTCATAACATATACTAATTGGATGCTGATGTGCTAGTTGTTAGGTCTATCATTCAGGGAGAGTGCTAGATGAAACTAAGATAAGAGCTGGAAGTTCACTTCTGGCTAGTGGCGGTAGTGTGGACATCTGAAGCTCATTAGGTTTTCCAAAGGAAAAAAACTTTATTGTTGCACTTGGAAAGCTGTACTGAATGGGATTTTTCTTTAAACAAAAGATGCAAATCAATTCATCTTGGTAGACTGTCATGTGAGCATCTCTTTTGGCCAAGACTGGATGTTTAATGGTTTTTTTGTTGCATCGGTTGCATGTTACATTGTGGAAACGGCCACAATGATGCCTGATCCTTGTTGTAGTGCAAGTGTGCCATAATATAACTCGCTGAAATGTGCGAATTTTAAAGCTTGTGGTTCTCATGTCCTGTTGCCCTACACCTCGACATGACTGGTGCACAGAAATGGCTTTGCAATCCCCTCTAGTGTACCAAAAAAATGGGAAAGGAACTCAGAATTTTTGTGGTCACTTGTGCACTCACGGGAACTCTCTTCCTTTCATGTAGTCCACAAGTGCAGAATTGAGAATAGGCATGTGAGCACAAAAACACTGCAGCTTCTTTGTTGTGTTAGGGCCATGAAGATGAAAACTGATTGAAGCCTCCACATCTTCCCTCTCCCTCTTTTCACTTGTAGGGGAAAGGAGGGAGGCACTGGAGGAAGAATGGCTGAGCAGAAAATCAGTTACTGAGAAGAAAATTACTCAGGCAACAGTAGGCCTGCGTGCAAAATAGGCAGCCTACCGAAGAGCTGTTTGTGCAAAAATGAGGATTGCGGCAACTATTAAGGCGAAAGCCTTTAATGCCTCATCGTTGTAAGCAGGAGCTGTCGACAGAAATGTCACGCTTTTCAGTTGGTCGAAACGGCCGTGACGTCACAGTGCGCGAATTTCAAAAGGGGCCAATTGTACTTTGCCTAGTAATTATGCATCGTATAGTGATGCTCCAAGTAAGTGGGACTGAGCTTAGTTAATTGCTTAATTACCCAATTAGCCTAATTAACTTTTCTAGTCAGGCCGTATAAATAAATAAAACCGAGTAGGAAATTGGTCGAGCTCGGGAATCGAACCCCGGTCTTCGGCGTGCGAGACGAGCATGTTCCTTCTTGCATTGCTCGGGAAAAGCAGGCTGGGTCTCACAAGCCCCTTCGGTGGATGCGTTTGAAACAGCCACCTGCCAGTGCAGTGGCGCATCGCTTAATGTGTCAGTAGTGGTGCGAGGACTCGCCACAATCTATCAGTGTGACAGATTTTGCGTAGTCGGAATTGGAATAGAGTAAGAATTAGATTGGGGAGGGAAACACAGTTGACTCAGAATTAGAATGGATCAGAGAGTGAAAGAAGAATTCGAGCATATTTCCTCCGCTTCAATCCAATTGATTGCCCCTAAATTTTTTCCTCTCCTGATGTGCTGCACAAGAGTGTTCTGCTTTTTTTTTAAAACTATGCTTCTTGAGATGGTCTAGTAAAAGCAGCATGAAAATGTGTCGTTGGTGTGCAAAGCACGTGATTTGTGCGTCACTTTTCTTATGGTGCCTCTCCTTTCTCTTTGCAGAGGACCAAATATGAAGCCAGGTAAGCTGTAAAGCCCGAAAGTCATGCCGTTCCCCCTCTGGTGGGGTATACACCATGGGGCATCTTGTGATTTTTGTGAGCTGACCAGCAACTGTATCTCTAGCTGCAACTTATGTGACAATTCTATAACATTATTCTAACGTTCGGTGCTACCCGGGAGTGGATTAGACATGCGTACGCAGGCCAGGTGCAAACTTCGCCGAGCGGAAGTTGGACGTCACATGATTCATGGTCCGTGGGCCAACGATCCATCGGGTCAATTCACCTTAGAGGAATATACGCACCAAACTTTTGTGCCATGTCTTCTGGTTTCTAACGATGCGTAAGGCATTAGTATACATCGATCACCATGTGATATTCGCCTACGACTGTGAAATAATTTACGATTTAATTTCTTTCACCTGTTTCGGTTTGAATAGCCGAACGATGGCCGTAACATCAAAGGTTAGTAAATGTTACGTGAGACATGAAAAAAACTGCAATATAATCACTGCTTGGTTATTTTAATTCACTATATTGCTTGAGCCAGCCTTGCTCAAGATACGCAATCATAGCGAATGAGAAAGCAGCCATTATATCGCAGTTTTTTTTTATACCTCACATGGCCTTTACTGGCTTTTGATGTCATAGCCATCATTCGGCTGTGTAACTAGAAGGTGAAAGAAGAAATTCAATTGTAAGTTATTTAGCAGTCATAGGCAAATGCCACGTGGTCATCCATGTATAAGGAATGCATTAGGCATCGCAGTGGCTTAGTAGTTATGTTGCTTGACAGCTGACCCAAAAGAGTCGGGTTCGATCCCGGCCGTGACGGTGGCATTTCAGCGGAAGTGAAGTGCTTGGTGCCCATTTACTGTGCAATGTCTGCGTGTTAAAGAACCCTAGGTGGTCGAAATTATCCAGAGCCCTTCACTACAGTATCCCTTATGCTCTCTGCCCTGTGTCTGGGATCAAACGCGGTGTGGCCACCTGCAGGTTCCAAGGGCGAGTCGTGGCCCGTGAGCTTCTTCAAAGATGCCACGAAGGCCTCCCCTGCTAAGCAGCTCACCATTGGAGGCATATCGGGATGGTGAGTGCCGAAATCGGCCGTTGCAGCCGACCCTTTCGGGTGCCACATTCACTGCCTGGGTCTTGTGCGCAGGTGCGTGGGATTTGTGTTCACCAAGGCTGGGAAGATAGCCGCCACAGCCATTGGAGGCAGCCTGCTGCTTTTCCAGGTGAGCTCTTTGCCAGCGGGGTTTGTTGGCAGTCGTGTGTGCAGAGAGGGACGGTTGCAGCCATCACTGTTGAGAAAAAGAAATTACTGCTGGAAAGGGACACTCCCATTACAGACACGCATTCAGTGCCGCTCGATGTGTTGATGGCATCTGGCAGAGGATGTGCTCCTTGCCAAGGCTACTGGGTCTGCACTTTCTTCCAGCCACTCTGTTACGTCCCTGAGAGGCTTGGCTGCACTCAGTGTCTTTTTTTTTTTTTCGTTATTCCATGTGTGAGAAAAATGCGTTGAGAATAGCAGGTGCGATGCGGGGGAGGTGAAGAATGTTCCTCCTCAACAAGGGGAAGCTTTGGGCCAGTTGGTCTGGCATGTTGGAGAGGAGGAATAACCGCGAACTTGGGCGAGACTTAAGAACGAGAAGAAGACAGGACGAGCGGTAACTAGCAACTGAAGTTTATTGGGAAAAAAGACATGTTGCAGCAAAGGTTGCATCTGTGCATAGCGTACATAACACCGTTACAATGCCAGAACTAAGATAAGGACACATGGAACACGTGAGATGGCTAAGGAAACAAATCGAAACAAACACAAAAAACAAAGGAGATGCCTGTCACAGGTTTAACAGAAACCGGGTCTATTTATCTAGAAGCACCACAGAAGGCTCACTACCACACATATCTTCTTCTCATTCTTAAGTCTCTCCAAGTTCGCGGTTATTCCTCCTCTCCAAAATGTTCCTCCTTTTGCTGGCTTGTGTTGCAGCTGAGCAACGGGCAGTAAGCTGTGCTGTACAGGGACATCAGTCATTTTTTTGCACTCCTTGCACATCTTAACTTAGCATGTGTGGCCCTGAGATAAGTCTTCAGTGAATATATGTTTACCTAATCGGATGTTGAGAAAAGACAGGGAAAAAGAGTTGTGCACTGTGCCAGCTATTGTGCCTTTGATGTTTCGCTTTTGACTTTCGTATGCGGCATGTATAACATGGTCTGGTAGTGCTATATGTGGGCTAAGCCGAAGTTGCATACCAAAAAATGCATACGCCATCTAAATGTTTCAAATCTCAAGACATTGCATCCTGAATGCTTTATTTATAATGACAGCAACGAAATCTTATGTCGTTTATATGCAGAAAATATCCTTTTTAACAAGGCACAGTGGGATTTGGTTGATTCAGACTGTGCGTGCCATCAGCAGAGGTGCGCAGGGAACTGATGTGCAGATTTGATTTGAATCGTGCAAATTGAATGATCACTGCTTGCCGGCAGATGGTTTGTTCATCAGTTTCTAATAAGTATCGATGGAATCCAATGTGAGAACCACCAGACTACCAGCTAACGCTGAATGATGCTGCTGGGGGATATACCGCATTATTAGTGAATAGTGGACATCTGAGCTGAAGCTGTCTTCCCCCATGTCATCAAGTGTAATGGACACCTCTCCCGTATTACAGGCAGCACGAGTGGGCCTTCAGCACAGGGTTTAGATTTCTTCCAGCTTTCCTGCATTTAAGTATCATGCTTGACTTCTCTTGGAATTCACTCCGTTACCCTTGAAGGACCAGCGGTTATCTTGCCTTCACATTACATGCCCTGCCCAAGCCCATTTCTTTCTCTTGATTTCGACTAGGATGTCATTAACCCACGTTTGTTCCCTCACCCACTCCGTCCACGTGCGTTCTCTTAATGTTATGCCTGTCATTTTTCTTTTCATTGTGATGTGCTTGAGAGCAGCATAGATGCCATGTAGAGGCTGCCCTTCTCACCTGCAGGCACAGGGGTTGGTGGCATTTACTTTTCACTGATGAGCTCAAAGCCTTTCGTCCCCTGCACTGCGAATCGTGACGTGATGTGACTCCCCTGGTGCAGATTGCGCAGCACCAGGGCTATGTGAAGGTGAACTGGTCGCGGCTCAACAAGGACCTCCAGCAGGCACAGAATGAGCTGGCGCGGCGCACGGACGGCAAGCTTCCCCGGCTCCTCGAGGAGGTGAGGCGCCACGCGGCCGGGGTGTCTCTGACGCCCAGGAGAACGTTCCTTACCAAGGTATGGGGCAGGCACCAAGAGGAGGCTCACTCTCCCTCTCGCTTGGCTCTCTGTCACCTGGCCACGCAGCCCTCTCTTGTGCCCTGTGCCAGATTGCAGGCCGCCTGCCACAGCTGCAAGGAAATTTCACTTAAGAGACTTGTTCCACGCATCTGTTCTTAATGCTAGGTGTGCCTAGCAGGAGTGTGCCTGCTCTGGAAAGTTGAGCAAGGGATTCTTTTGGACAATTTGAAAACTTGCGTGATCTTGGGCAAAAATTATAGGAATGACTCAACACAAATGAAAATGACTAAGAGTGACCTTTAATGAGCAAATTGCATAGACAAAGAAAGGCAAAAGAGGGGCTCGTTGCGAAATACATGACCATTACATGAGTATAGTATTACACGACCATTACACGAGTATATATGGTATGTACATTCATGGGATCACAGAGGCTTAAGATATCAGGTCAAACTTTTGCTCGAGTCTGATGAGGAGATAAATGGAAGAGAAGCAGTTGATAGCAAGGAGAAGACCCAAAGCTAGCATACAATTGTTGTCACATAATGCTAATAAGTACCCCTGTAATTTTTTCATACCTGTGTTTTGCAAAAAGGTGTTTGTTTTTAATTTAAACTACCTGTATTCATTTGAAGAGTATACAGTTAGAATCGCAACAAATTTGTATTGTTTGCATTTGCTTTTAAACCAAAAATCATTTGCACGCCTCTAACTTTAACCACATTTTCAAACTTCATCTAGTTGCGAGATGGTTGGTTTGCGGCGCAGCTAGGATATGGCCTGTGGGCCATGTAAGTTGATGGCTGATGGCCTGATTCTTTATAGCTTTCAATGGCCAGATTTTGAGATATCTTAGTTTTGTCCAAAAACCTTCCAAGGTAAGCAGCGGAGAACACGCGGTACTCAATATAGTTTATTGCACAGCACAAAGAACTTTCGATTGAACAGATACTTCAAGGTATGCAAGCGTAAGTAAACGATGGTTTACTCCATTAGAGTTGGCATTACCGTCAAGAACCCTGCGGAGGCTAACAAAGAGGGTTCAGCTTAAGCTAAGGACAACGCAGCGAGCTATGGGAAGAAAAATGATAGGTGTAACATTAAGAGATCGGAAGCGGGCGGAGTGGGTGAGGGAACAAACGCGGGTTAATGACATCCTAGTTGAAATCAAGAGGAAGAAGTGGGCTTGGGCAGGGCATGTAATGGGAAGGTGCTTAAGGGTAACGGAGTGGATTCCAAGAGAAGGCAAGCGTAGCAGGGAGCGGCAGAAAGTTAGGTGGGCGGATGAGATTAAGAAATTTGCGGGAATATGGTGGCCGCGCCTGGCGAAGGACAGGGTGAATAGGAGAGACATGGGAGAGGCCTTTGCCCTGCAGTGGGCGTAGTCAGGCTGATACGGCAAAACAGCGCTGACGGACGGGACGGAAGAAGACTAGACAGACACATGCGCTGTGTCTGTCTCGTCTTCTTCCGTCCCGTCAATCAGCGCTGTTTTGCCGTACCATTCAACATGAACGAACCAGCTCGACTCAGCCCTCTCCTTGTAGTCAGGCTGATGGTGATGAACCACCCACCTTTGTCGTCTTTTCCCACTGCAGGCCCAGAAGTTTGTCAAGGACAACGTCTTCCTGGCCACAGGCTTTGCAGGCGGATTCCTGCTGGGTGTGGCCTCCTCCTGAAGCGGGCCCTCCTTCCTGCTGCCATAAATCCACCCCCGCCCGGTCTTGTGACCCGACCGTGCACCCACAGGGCCTTGCCTAGCACCCGCGTCAGTTCTGTTCTCCCTAGCAGCGCAGCCCCATTTGTAGTGCACTAAGCCTGTGGTAGCAGGCAGCCACTACTGCTTTTCACTGCGCTAGGGGGCCAGGCATGCTTCACGCTTCTATAGACACCAAGCATTTGTTTGCGTGTTTTCTTCTCTCAAGTGATGCGTTGGACATTAGAATACGTGGTTCACCGCTTGATATTCACCTACGCCCGCTAAGTAATTTATGACTGAATTTCTTATTGCCACCATTTCGGTTTCATCAGCCGAATGATGATTATGACATGTAGTTGAATTTCGATGGAGGCGAAATGCTAGAGCCCGTGTACTGTGCGATGTCAGTGCACGTTAAAGAACCCCAGGTGGTCGAAATTTCCGGAGACCTTCACTACGGCGTCCCTCATAGCCTGAGACACTTTGGGACGTTAAACCCCCGTAAACCAAACTAAACCTAACCAGACATGTAGTTGGCATTTAGGTCACGTGAGGTGCAGTGAAAACAGCAATATAACTGCTGATGCGTAGTTGCAGTGAATTAAAACCATTAGTCACCGTTCTTATTGCAGGTTTTTTTCATGCCTCACATGACTTAAAGGTCGACTACACGTCACAGCCATCATATGATTGATGAAGCCAAAACCGAAACAGCTTCAAGAAGAGATTCAATTATAAATTACTTAGTGGTCATAGGCGAATACCACCCAGTGATTCATGTATGCTAATATTAGTCTGATGCATCGTTTGAAAGAAAACACAAAACTAAAATTAGGTGTCTTTAGTACCTTAACTGATGGGCCAACCGTCACGCGTCACCTTGTTTTTGGGTTCCCGTCGTTTCTTCTCGAGAAACAGTGGAGAAACCCCCTTGTGAACGACAGACAGATAAGCCAGCTTCTAGTGTCACCATTCGCTGGATGCCGCTACGGTGGAATAGTTGAACATGCACGTAACAAAGCTGCTTGGCATTTCCCTGCAAGGACTGAGTGTGCCTGCTAGTGAAGTCTTCTGCATGGACGTGTGAAGTCTTCTGCAGTAGCCTGCTGGGCCTTTGTGCCATGGAATACTACGTTGGGTAGCAGCGGTGTGCAGTGCTTGTTGTTGCCCTACACTGGTAGCCAGTGCAATGAGCATAAACGCTGGGCCGCAGCAGCCGGAAACTGGTGTCTCAACTAGATGAAGCCCTCAGTCATTTGAAAGGCCAGCGGTCAAGTCGGTCTGCAAAGCTACAGTGGTAATTTGAGCAAACTTGTCCCTTATGTTTCCTTACACACATCACTTGCATTTGAACATGCAGTTAACCCCGTAATGCCCAGCATACCATTTGTGATGCAGAGGGTAAAGATGTGCAGAATTTTCATTTCTGCTGACATACTTGAAGTAACGGTCTTCTCCAGCATATTTATCAAGACAAGGGCAAAGTGTACCTGACAGGTATGCAGGAAACCTGCTAAAAGATAAATCCGTGTAAAAGCTGACCATAACAGCAGGATAGCTTAAAATTTATGTGGTCATAATGCTGCATTCACAGATGGCGAATCAGTTTTGAATTTTGCTCTCGATTTACGGTATGTGCTTGCGTATTTGCCCATGGCTTATTGGCTCTTAGACAATCAGAAATCGTCAAAATTATCTCACTTCTGTTATACAGCAATCAGTTTTCTTAATGAATCTCCAGCATTTTTGCATTCAAGGGGCCATCAATGATGAAGTCCTTGAAGTTCATAACTTTTATCCAGCGTTCTCAATGTTTGGGCATTGCAGGGTTAAAAGGACACTGAGTTCGTTTTTTTTTTTTCCTTGATGAAACTCAGCTGCCTGGTTTTTCGTGGCTTTGTAGACGTTTGTTCGGAAGATGTGTTTATACTGTAGAAATATTGCTCGATTCAAGCTTATGACGTTCTTGTAGCCTAGCTTCAGGATACGAAGAAACAATGTTGTCACAGCTTGCTTTTGCAAATTGTCTGTGGCAGCAGTATCTGAATATTTTTAGCCTCTCCTATACTCTGTTTCATATATCAAGTGCAACGCTGTCTAAGCTAGCGCTCTTGTTTGTGCTGCCTACATCTGCGATCAAAAAGTAATGCATTCCTTGTGGTGAGAAAAAAATGATAAATCCTTTGCCTGCAGGTTTATTACAGGATGCATTTGTCATGAGCTTTGATTATATGCGCTCTTATTTCTGACGACATGCTGTCACTTTCTCGTGCTTTAGGCCACTTGGCCACAATACAGGCGCAGAGCAACGCGTCTCCCTTTATTTCTTCATGCGGACTACTTCCAGACCTTTCAGAGCATTGCACCTGACGTATGAAACTGAGGATAGCTTAGAAACACTCCATTTTTAGTGAAAGTAGCTTTTAAGTTATTCAAATATGGCAGTCGGTCGATATAGGCCGATGTGAGTTTGTCCTTAGTGCCCCCTTAAGTTGTCTGGTGTCGTGTTGTCTCTTGTGTGTACCTTTACGGTGAAGACATCTTGACGCAGGCAGGCTGAGCAGTCGTGTATACTGCTGATGCAGCCCACCTTTCATGCGATGGCCAGCATGACCAGGATACAGTGTAATGAAGCGAGAGCTTTTTGTTGCTTTCTATATTTTGTTGGTGTTTGACACTCTGCTCATGTAAATTAGAACTGTCAAGTGCCCTGCTGCTTGGAGCGCCCATTAGTTGACGTTTTGAAATAAAGTGATAATAGGCCTTTCCTTGATTGATTCAGGGGGCATGTGTTGATGTACCTTGACTGTAAATGAAGTTGATCACTTTTCTCACTTCGATTTATTGATGGCTGTGCATTTTCTGAATTCAGTAGTTTTTCCTGTTGGTTTCAGCATAGCAAACACTTCATCTGTGGTGGCTCAGTGGTTACGGCTCTCGGCTGCTGGCCTGAAAGACGCGGGTTTGATCCTGGCCGGCGGTCAGATTTCGATGGAGGCGAAATTCTAGAGGCCCGTTGTCGTGTCCGGTCACTGTGTTGAATGCAGCGAAAGACGCACACGGTACTTTTAGACTTCGTTTATTTAAAGCCGATGAGGGTGCGACCAGCGTCGACCGAGGCAGGAGCCGAACTGGCCGCCCGAAGAAAGGAGGGAGTGGAGAAGCGTCCACGGCAGGGAGTGGCTTCCCAGAACAGGAGGAGGGTGCGGGGGCGCACCGTGGGGGGGCATCCGGCGACAGCGTGCGACGAGGGGCAAGCGGTCGTTAGGAGGAGGATGCGAGTGGTCGTTAGGAGGAGGATCGAGTGGTCGTTAGGAGGAGGACGCGGGGGCGCACACACACAAAAGCAATATGGGGACACAACACTTCCTTCCCCCTTAGAAAGTTGCCTGGTATCGTGCAGGGGGTCGGCGCTCACGCGTGGAGGCGCGCTGGCTTTGTGCGCTCGGGGGAGAAACACTTGTAGGCTGGCTGTTGTTCGCTGCGTCTCCCAGGTCTGTCCTGGGCGAAGTCTCTTCTTCCGGGAAGGGGTGCCAGGCTATGTGGGAAGATGGTGCACGTGTTCTCTCCGCTGGCGGACAGCTCTCAGACGGCGTCATAAATCTACGCAGCTGGTTGAGATGTCGGCGTGCTACTGTGCCATGTATGTTGACGAGCCAAGAGCGCAGGCCTATGCGTCTGACAATTGTAGCTTCCTCCCAGCGTGGCTTTTTCAGAAACTGTCGGGCGAGGACGCGCTGCCCCTCATTAAGCGTGCCGCAGCGCGGAATTGCTTTTTCTTCCCGGAACGTCTCTGCCTTTGGCTCGGGGAGGATGGCTGTGAGCTGGGTTCGCATTTCACGCTCGAACATCATTTTCGAGGGGGTCTCGCCTGTTGTGCTCTGAACCGTCGTGTGCTGCTTGAAGAGAAAGCGCGCAAGGCGGCGCTGCAGCGAGCCTGTCTGATCTCTTTCAAGGGCGCGTTTTAGCTTGGCTACGTAGCGCTCGGCTTGTCCGTTCGTCGCTGGGTGGTAGGGGGCCGATGTAACTGATGAGATCCCGTTGTCGCGATAAAACTTGAGGATCTCCGCAGACACAAACGGTGTTCCGTTGTCCGACACTACCTTGCGCGGCAGGCCGAACGTTGCAAATAGTGATCGGAGGTTGTCAATGACTGCTGCCGAAGTCGTCTGTCCCATTTGCCTTATCTCAAGCCACTTTGTGTAGGCATCTACGACCACAAGGAAAGTGCAGCCCTCAATTGGTCCTGCAAAATCAATGTGCAGTGTGTGCCATGGTGTGTCTGGCTTTTCCCATTCTGGGACAGGAGCTTTCGGCGGGGCGCTCCGGCTGCTCTGGCAAGGCTTGCATTCTCGCACCACTGTTTCGATGTCGTTGTCAATGCCAGGCCACCACATGTAGCTTCTGGCACACTTTTTCATTGCAACGATGCCCCGATGTCCGGCGTGGATGAGAGACATAGCTTGTGCGCGTAGTTCTCTCGGCATCACAACTCGGGACCCAAATATGATGCAGCCGCGATGGGTGCTCAACTCTGTAGCTCGCCTGCGGTAAGCGTCGAAGTTGTCCCCTTTGAGTTTATGCACGTTGCCTTGTTGAACAGCTGTGTAAACTAGCCGGAGAGCTGCGCACTTCTGCGTAGATGCTGCAACTGTGCCTGCTGTAAGCGGAGGTTCTGGCAGTGCTTCGAACATCAGAACGTCTCCTGGTGGAAATGGTTCGTCAACAGTTGTGTCTAGTGGCAGACGGCTTAGCGCATCGGCGTTTTGATGTTTGCCGCATATCATCACGCCTAGTGGAGAAAACCAGTTTCTCCCTAGAAGGCTTGATCCTGTGCCCTTCACAACAAGCAGAGGTAGCGTATGGGTCTGGCCGTTGTAGTTAACCTGCACGTTGGCAGAGCCCAATAGTGGCAGATTCTGTCCTGACCACGTTCGCAGGTGCGTGTCGTCTTGTTGCAGGGCGGGTGCGTCAGATGGCCATGAAGTTCGGAACGTGTCCTCACTGATCAGAGTACAGGCTGCGCCGGAGTCCACCTCGAACTTAATCAGCTGGTGATGTACGCTTACTTCTGTAAAAATCTTCGGTCGCGTGCCGAGATTCATGGTGTTCAGGTCGTACAACACAGATGGTGTTGCTGATGTTGTTCCATGGAGATCAGGTAGCGGCGTATTCTCTGAGGCGTTGACGCTGTGATTAGGCTGGGAAGGTGACTTTATCTTGGCAAGTCTCCGTTTCGTAATGCATGCTCTTTCGATATGCCCTCGCTTGTGGCAAAAATTACACGTGGCTGACTGGAATCGACATCCCTGGGGGTTGTGTTGGTCGTCACACCGCCAGCAGCGTTGTGCCTTTTTGACCGATTTTACAACAACAGAAGGCTTGCGCACCTGGTTGCTTGTCTGGTGTACCGGCTCGGTGTTCCGGCGAATCCCTCTCTGCTGGTGACCGGCGCTCTCCGCTCGAACGGCGATGTCGTAAGCTTTGCTGAATGTGAGGTCCTTCTCAGCGAACAGGCGCTGCTGCAGTGACTCGTCACTCAGTCCGCACACAAATCTGTCGCGTAACATCACGTCCAAGGGAAGCATGGTGGTGTTAGCAGAAGAAGCTGCGTCTCCCTCCTGCCCGGTAGCTGTTGTCGACAGCGTTCCAAAATTGCAGTCGGCAGCGAGCTTCTTGAGCGCGGCTACGTAGGCGCTCACAGTTTCTCCTCCCAGTTGATCTCGTCGTTGGAAGCGAGCCCGGCTGTAGACCTCGGATGGCCTTGGGTCGTAGTGCTTTTGCAGCGCTTTTACGATGTCGTCGTAAGACACTGCCGCTGGTGTGCTTGGCTGAATAAGGGCGCAGACAGTATCGTAGGTCTGCTCCCCGCACAGCGTCAGCAGGTTGGCCCTCTTCAAGGCTGGGTCTGTGATGTTGTTAGCTTCAAAGTAGAACTGAAGGCGTCCAACCCACGATGACCACGATGAGCCGTTGAATTCTGGTTTCTGATTGGGAAACCCTCGCGTAGCCATGGCTTGTCAATAGCGTTGCGTAGCGCGGGTCGAATCCCATCCTCGTCGCCACTGTCGTGTCCGGTCGCTGTGTTGAATGCAGCGAAAGACGCACACGGTACTTTTAGACTTCGTTTATTTAAAGCCGATGAGGGTGCGACCAGCGTCGACCGAGGCAGGAGCCGAACTGGCCGCCCGAAGAAAGGAGGGAGTGGAGAAGCGTCCACGGCAGGGAGTGGCTTCCCAGAACAGGAGGAGGGTGCGGGGGCGCACCGTGGGGGGGCATCCGGCGACAGCGTGCGACGAGGGGCAAGCGGTCGTTAGGAGGAGGATGCGAGTGGTCGTTAGGAGGAGGATCGAGTGGTCGTTAGGAGGAGGACGCGGGGGCACACACACACAAAAGCAATATGGGGACACAACACCCGTGTACTGTGCGATGTCAGTGCATGTTAAAGAACCCCAGGTGGTCGAAATTCCTGGAGCCCTTTAGTATTATATCGTCCCTCATAGCCCGAGTCGCTTTGGGATGTTAAACCCCAATAAACCATAAACCACCATACATGTGCATCATTACCAGCTTCACCAAATCACAGCCATAATGAATTTTGACTGCTACAATTACACCTTGATGTATCGAACTTCAACGTAAGAAAATCCTCAATGCAACAAAGTACTTCCAGGTTTCATAGCTTTGCGTCCATAGAACGCCATGTATCTTTATCCTCAATGTAACAAGTAAATTTTGGCGCACTTTCATTGTGACGAAATTTCATTGCTGGCTGGATATGAACGTGAGGAAAAGTTGTATCGCAGGTGCGAGTGGTTGAGCAGAGCCAAAGGAAGGAAGGAAAAGGGGGACATGGCGTGCATCAGAGCGCATACGTAATATGGCCGCCGCCCACCTTTCACGCACAGAGCGCATAGGCAGACAGAAATGCAATGGAGATAGTAGTCTTGAGCGGCTGCCGGCCGCACCTTGTGCGGTAGTACAGGCGCTTACTTGGCACAAGCATTTACGCAGTCTGCTATCTCACCCAAAAATGACTCCAAATGTGACGCGCTGCTTGTTCTTAAAGGCAGCGTTCCACATTTATCGCGTTTACAGATGCCCAACACTTGGTAAAAGGACTGGAAATGTCGATGCCATTGGCACACCCGTCAGCTGTGAAGCCTACCGCACACTTCAACACTTGACTACCTCGCTTCTCACCCAGATGATGTGCGTATGTGTAAAATACACACGAGGAGCTACATGGGCCTGATTTCATTGGTTGGTGATTGGAGGGCACTCTTCTCACTCTAGCCAACATGTAGAGAGTAAGCGGAGGGGGAGGGAGGGGCAGGGGTTGGGGCCAGAATATCATAGAATTGCACAGGTTGTCGCTGTAGCCTTGGTTCGCCAACAGAGAGATGGCTGCTGTGATGCCACTTCAGGCCATGTGTACGCAGTTGTTGGGAGTGGCCTGGCATGTTTTTGGATACAGTGCACCATCACGCATGCTTCTGCTTTTGAGTTCTCCAAGTTTGAGCTCCGTTGTACTTCACTTCATTAAGGCATTGGGTCCTTTCACAAAGGAACCATGGAAGACTTTCAGCAGGAGCGACCTTGTTGACATTTGATGATATTGAGGAAGACGAAATCTACCTTGCTATGTGACAGCCAACATTTGCAGGGTAGTGTTGCGATGTCTTGGTGAGCAATTCTCAATGCGACACAGCAGACGTCATGACCGGCTTAGGCACACCTGTATGGTCTTGAAACGAGGTGCCAGTCTTACCTGAGGAAACCAAAGCCGTGCAAGAGCATTGGAAAAATTGTGCAACAGCAGCTCAGTGGCTGAGCAGTCTTGGAAAAGCCAGGAGTGACGAATATTCTTGGCACTTATGGAAGTGCCGTGCAGCTACTAGAAGGCCTGACATCACATCCACTAGCTTGCAGCCCCACTCACTGGCTGTTCCGAAATACACCAAAAAAGGCGGCTGCACGCCTGCCCAGTCATATGGTAGGCAAACCAAAGTTTGAAACCTTTTTTTTTTTTTTTTCAATTTTATTAAGTACTATACCGTATTTACACGATTGTTAGTCAACTTATTTCTTTTCATTTGAAAATCCAAAGTGGAGGGTCGACTTACAATCGAAACAAAAGCATAGCACCATAAATAAAGCTGAGACAAGATATTGGGGTTGCTTCAGGGTGGTCGCAATTTTGTTTCCCACCGAACAGCAATGCAGGGCAGAGGCTTCTCCCATGTCTCTCCAATTAACCCTGTCCTTCACCAGTTGTGGCCACCATATTCCCGCAAACTTCTTAATCTCATCCGCGCACCTAACTTTCTGCCGCCCCCTGCTATGCTTGCCTTCTCTTGGAATCCACTCCGTTACCCTTAAAGGGACACTGAGGAGAAATTGAAGTTGACTTGCATCGACAGAATACCAGCTCCTGATTACAAAAACGCCATTCATACTGACAACAAAGCTCTTGTAACGTAGAAAAGAGCAAGAACCAAAATACAGGTATCGCCGCCACAGGCC
Source organism: Amblyomma mixtum (assembly GCF_055824585.1). NCBI lineage: Eukaryota > Metazoa > Arthropoda > Arachnida > Ixodida > Ixodidae > Amblyomma > Amblyomma mixtum. The sequence goes on from NC_143016.1 coordinate 173,577,532, forward strand.
AAACTCGCAAGTACAAGCGTCATGACGTCATAGGACAAAACAGTGTTGCTAGAACCAATAGTTATAGCAACACTAGGACACGAGAAGCCACGAATCACTGAGCCGCAGCAAATGCATGCGCAAATCTTCTTGACATCGCCGGATGGCGCCACGTACCCGACAGCTATGCGCGCTCCTGCAGCGCCGGGACCAATCAGCGCCTGCATGCTCACAGCGGTATGCGGGCTCCCGGTATTCCGCTAACGGTAACAAGGTACACGGTATGCTAAAGGTGTCTATTTGCGAGAACTTTGTTGACGACTTCGAGAACGGGATCCATTGTAACGCTGGCAAAACGCCGGTGTAAACGAAGCGACGGCCGCAATAGCCGATAGATGCCTTCAACGTGCGGCCGGCGGTAGCTTTCTTTTTGGCTGCTGCTGGACCGCACTGCTTGCCGGCAGAAATCACGGAGTCTGCGTTACGTCATGTGCACGTCATGTTACACGTCACTTAGTCCTGTGTCGTCATAGGAGAATCCCAAGTTTGAATCAGAGCAGCGGGAAAAACTTTTTCAACTTCGAATCCAAATTTCTTAGAAATAAAGGAATATTTCGCTGCCGGCCAAGCGACAACAAAGCCATGAAATGCCGAACTATCGGATTTTGCTATAAAAAAAATATTAATAGAGCTCTCCTCAGTGTCCCTTCAAGGAGCAGGGGTTATCCTTCCTTTGCATTACTTGCCCTGCCCAAGCCCACTTCTTCCTATTCAATTCAACTAGGATGTCATTAACGTGCGTTAGTTCCCTCACCCACTCCGCCCTCTTCCGATCTCTTAACGTTACACCTATCATTTTCCTTTCCATAGCTCATTGTGTTCTCCTTGTTTGTCTTGCTTTTATTTATGGCACTATGCTTTCGTTTCAAAGATAAGGTAGGACGCTGGGTTCAAATTGCAACAATATTCAAAAACATCAAAATTTAGAAAACATTGAGTTTGGTACCTATAAAATCATTGTAATCGCATCCCAATAAATTCTCTCCAAGAAGAACTCGGAAGTTACTTGAAAAAAATTTTTGTGACCACTGGTGGCAAAAAAATGGCTGCTAGTGCAACTTGAATGGCAGTTTTCTTAAAAGTGTTGTTGTTGTTTCACCTGACTTCCCTGCTTGGAGAAAGTGTTCTATAACAACTTCATAGCATTTCATGTGGTTTGTTGCATTGTGTTCCTTTATACAGTGACGTTCTTACTTTTTTGAATTACTTTCTCATTTTTTTTAGTCTGTAACTACTTTGATGTGACGGTAATGAGCATGGTAAAAATACCATTTGGAGAATGTCGCTGCATGAACTATTCCTTTGGCTAAAAGTTAAGAGTGACTGCAAGCTCATACCATGCTTTGTTGTCGCGTCAGGCTTTCTTCAAATGTGACGCAGCAATGTAGCACAAAAATTATGTCAAAACTACTCAGGGTATATCTTAAAATTTTGTATTTAATGTTCAGTGCACATCTCAAAATGGATGCCAAATTTCAGCGCTCTACATTAAAAATGAAAAATTTCACCTCCGAACCCCACATCCCCTCTTAAGTTGAACCCTTTACTTCATCCTCCAAGTTTTTGTATAGGTGAGTACTGGTAACATACAGCTGTTATAAACTTTCTATTGACGGATATTGATATCGGTGAACTGCCATTAATGATCCGCGAGAACTTGCCAAATGCGCTCCACACCATTCTTCTAGTTGTTTCGAAAGCCCTGTGATTCGGATCTGCGGTCACTTCCTGCCCTAAGTAGACATATTCCCTTACCACTTCCAGCACCTTGCTACCAACTGTAAACTGCTGTTCCCTGGGCTACTGAACATTACTTTGGTTTTCTGCATATTTATTTTTAGACCCACTGTTCCGCTCTCCCTGTCTAGCTCATTAATCATGGTTTGCAGTTCATGTCCCAAGTGACTTAGCAAGGCAATGTCATTTATCCCCAACTGTTCCCATTTCAGGCCCTGGAATACCTCCTGCAAACAGGCCGTGAATAGCATTGGCGAGATCGTGTCTCTTTGCCTGACATCCTTCCTTATTGGAATTTTACTGCGGATTTTATGAACTATGGTAGCTGTGCAGTCGTTAAAATCTTCCAATATTTACCCATAAGGCTCTTCTACACCATGATTCCGCAATGCCTGCATGACTGCTGAGGTTTCAACTGAGTCAAATGCTTTCTCGTAATCAATCAACAGCATATATAAGGGTTGATTATATCCTGCGCATTTCTCTATCACCTGGCTGATAGCATGAATATGGTCTGTTGTCGAGTATCCTTTACGAAAGCCTGCCTGATAATTTGGTTAAGTCGAAAGTTTTCCTGACCCTATTAGCGATTACCGTAGTAAATACCTTGTAGGCAACAGACAATAAGCTGATCGGTCTGCAATTCTTCAAGTCGTTGTCTCCTTTCCTATGAAGTGAGATAATGTTAGCATTTTTCCAAGCTCCTCGTACGCTCGAGGTCACAAGGCATTGCGTATACAGGGTGGCTAGTTTTTCGAGCACAATCTCTCCTCCGCCCTTAAACAAATCTGCTGTTACCTGATCCTCACCAGCTGCTTTCCCCCTCTGCATTGCTCCCAAGGCTTTCTTTACTTCCTCCTTCGTTACTGGCGGGATGTCTCATTGCTGTGTGCTACCGCTTCTCATTATCATTACAACTACATTGGCTACTGTACAGATCTGTGTAGAATTCTTCGGCTACTTTAACTGTATTATCCATATTGCTAATGACATTGCCCTCCTTGTCTCTTAGCGCATACATCTGGTTTTTACCTATGCCTAGTTTCCTCTTCGCCACTTTTAAGCTACCTCCATTCTTTAGTGCACACTAATTTGTATTCGTATCAAACTTCCTTATGTCAATTACCTTGCACTTATTACCTTGATAGGTCTGCCAGTTCTATTCTGTCTGCAAGGTTTGATGCTTTGGAGTTTCTTGATCAGATCTTTAGTCTCCTGAGAGAGCTTGCCGGTATCCTGTTGAACCATCCTTCCATTATAGACTGCTGCACAGTCAGTAATGACATCTGTGAAGTTACGGTTCATAGCTTGAACATTAAGGTCGTCGTCCTGAGTAAAAGTCGAATGTTTGTTCTGAAACGATATCCTGAATTCCTGTAATTTCCCTCTTATCGTTAATTTGTAAATGGGCTTCAGCTTCAGTATAAAGTCATCCGTTCATACTTCAAATCTAGGCTAATTCAAGACCATCCTGCTTTTAATCTCACCATGGGGCTCTTTCACGTCCAATTACTGTTCTCTCATTTGTGGGAGAAGGCATTCATGACCCATAAATTGTTTCTCTCAGCGGACTAGATTAATAGCCCCCTACTATTCCTGGAGCCTATGCGATAGTCGCCTACTGCCTGGCCTCCAGCCTGCTCTTGCCTACCTTGGCATTGAAGTCACCCACCAGTACAGTGCACTGTGTCTTTTTACGTTTGCTCAGCAGCTTCCATGTCTTCCTAGAAGCTTTCAACAAGCTGCAGCTGGAGGTAGGCGCGTGAACCTCTACCACATTCAATTTGTACCTCTTATTAAGCCTAATTGTGATAACTGCCACCCTCTCGTTAATAGTATAGAATTCCTCTATGTTTCCAGCTATATCCTCATTGATGAGGAATCCCACACCTAGTTCTTGTTTGTCCGCTACTGCACAGTAGCATAGTACATGGCCACCCCTTAGTACTATATATGCTTCATCTGTCCTCCTAACCTCGCTAAGCCCTATGACATCCCATTTCATAACTGCTAGTTCCTCGAACAGCACTGCTAGGCTAGCCTCACTGCACAAGGTTCTAGCGTTAAATGTTGCCAGGTTCAGTCTCCAGCGGGGGCCTGTCCGGAGCCAGAGATTCTTAGTGCCTTCCGCTGCGTCACATGTCTGACCACTGCCTAGGCCAGTTGCTTCGCAGCTGCTGGGGACTGCGGGCCAAGGTGTGGTCAGGTTGTGGCTAAGTACTACACCAGGGTGGCTGAACACTGTTCTGGTGAGGGAGCACATTGTTGGCTGTAGTCCCGAAGATCAGGCCGCACCCCAGGCCTATTCATGCAATTCCATCAACACACAGAGACTTTTTTATATACATATATATCCGGTGGAGAATTGCATGGTACCAGGATTCGAACCCTCGTCCTCTTGCACGTGAGGCAGATGCTCTACCTCTACGCCATCGCTGCATCCCACATTACAGAGTGAAGCTGCCGCAGTGGCTCAGTGGTTATTAAGACACTGATCAGCTGCTGACCCGAAAGGCTCGGCTTCAATCCCGGCCACGGCGGTCGCATTTCGATGGAGGCGAAATTCCAGAGGCCCGTGTGCTGTGCGATGTCAGTGCATGTTAAAAAACCCCAGATGGTCGAAATTTCTGGAGCCCTTCATTGCCCGAGTCACTTTGGGATGTTGAACCCCCATAAACCACAAAGACATAAGAGTGCAAGTCACTGTAAATTGTTGCTACTGTAAAAGATTGCTCACCAGACATGAATGGTACTGCTAGCCAAGAGAAGCGCAACTACATTTAGCTTTTCAAGCAAAAATAAGATGTCGTTTCTTCAATGGTTGCTGGGTCTTGGCACCACTGCCCATGGCTGCAGTTGTGGGCAAGGCTTTGAGCAGTGTTGCAGTCATTCCAAGGCAAGTGCAACTTATTGTTTTATTCAACTATTATCAGAGTGCAAGTGACTGTAACAGATTGCTCACCAGACATGAATGCTACTTCAGATATGTGTAGCACGTTCGTTACAATGCCAGAAATGTTGCACCAACTTGCATATGTACATAATCCCCTTTACCCAACTCTGGCCAGGACAGTGTACATGTGGGTAGCAATACCTAGCAGTGCTGTGCCAATATCCCCAGAACAGAATCTGAGAATAAAGAAATAAACGTTCATCATATCACAGCAGAACGTACAGTAGCTTTGCACACTAACTGTATGCAAGACAACTACAGTACCGTTAGCACTGTTGCGGAAGCCACCATGCTCAGCTATGAGCGACTCTTCTGCCAGTCAATAGTTGTATACTGGGCAATGCCAAGCACAAACTATGGCTTCCACCTGCCCTTAATGTCTGGCGCACAACGCAAAGCAAGGGTGAAGAGAGAACGGAATGACTGCAGGGCTGACAACTGAACGCTATATGTCTCCCTCTCTATATTCAAGCAGTTGTGAAGAAACTCAATGGCCTACCCTAGGGACTTACTCTGTTGGCCATGCATGCCTTGTGAACGTGAGCACGCAAATGAACTAAAATGCTTTGGTCATACAAAAAGCCATATCTGGAGCAACAAAGTGAAGTGCACTTGTTTTCTACGGGTCTCCACTGCACACCTCCAACTCTGCTGCGAACTTCAGCAGGATAGTGACCTTGAAAATAAGGCTACAGTAGAGAGAACATCCACCAGACTGCCTTCAACTATCGCCACCAGACAGCTGCTGCCCAGTGAATGGGGACGTGGGTCCTTGGTCACTTCAGGATTACACACACTGCCTAACTAGCTGCAAGAAAAGAACCTATATACATGATCTTGGCCAATCCTTCAGGGCATCCGGCAACAGTGTGGGGGCAAGCTTTAAAAGGAAGTGGTTCATCTTGTACTGGTCAGTGCTAAGAGTTGTGCTTACACTTAATAAGCCCATGTACTTAATAAGTGAAACAGACTAAAAGCTTGTGGAAGCGAGACTTGCCCAGCTAAGAAGCAAAAGCATTTATAAATGAGGTAGCAGTAAGCGCTCAAAACAAGCTTCCTGAAACGTACAAGGAGCACTTTTTGGGAGGCAGTGTACCAGCACACTGACTGCATGAAAGCAAATTAAAAGTTTTGTTTCCACGCGTCTCCAGAGGTAACAAAGGATGGATAAACGTAATTTGACATCAGTGCCTGTACTAGTTTCAAATTTCCCCAGGTATTATGCTGTACGCAATGGCCAACCATGCACTTCCAAACATTTCCATAGTACGAGCAGCAGTAATGAGCCAGTGAAGGATTTTCAGAACAGTACATTACAGCTCATCTAGATGCAAATAATGCAACTGAGGTGAAGCATTGCCTCGCACAAGCATTCACCAGCGTACAGAACATGCACATCCAACTAAGTGACATCTTCACTTATGCATGTGCATAGTAAGTGAAACATAGTACGTTGCTGCCTTTCTGGATTGCCCAAACAAACCCAAGCCCCCGTGACAAAGATCAGAACATCAGGAATGATGGGAGGCTGCTCTGTGCAGCTCGCAGTCGGAGATACAGCTTCGGACAGTGGGCTGGGCCTGAGGGATCACTGAAGCACAAAAGTGCCCAGCCATCTAGAGCGGCCCGAGGGCTCATTGTCGTTCTACTTCCTCCCCCCCCCCCCCCCCCCGCCCCCCTTCATTTTCCTTGATTCTCTCATGAATCAATAAAGTTGTTACCTACCTACCTACTGTAACCTTCTGCAGAAAGAATACTGCCACCCACACTAGCAGCCACAGAGCTTCGGCCCCGTGCTCTATCCACAACGCCTGTCAATACCAAGTGCCAAGGACTGACCACAAATACCAAAGCTGGCGATCCTTTACCCCTTATGAGCATCGACCAGTGTTACAAGGCAACAAATGTATAGCTTGAATCAAGCCTAACATTCCCTCAAAAAGAGCTAACTTCAGCACACACACACACAAAAATAAAGAAACGCTCAATGCACAGCATATTACTTTGCTGCGAAATTTGGTCTGTTAGCCATTGCATTTGTTTGTACATCACAACAGGCACACGGTGCCCAGTTCTAAGCCCTTCCATGCAGATGCATTTTGCCATCTGGGCAACAACCAGCATTTCCAAGCCTGCTGTACAATTACACAAAAATACAACTCTCTGCAGAACGATTCAGCAAGCCTTCAACTGATACACAAGTGCATTGAAGCCCCCGTTGCATATGTCCTTCCCTTGGCGGAGCTCCTACGCTACACTGTGCCACCTGCTTTGCACCACTTTGTGCAATTCCACCAGCAACGTTTTTCTGCAACATACACAGCGGGACACTGCCACATTAACGCCACGTGTTTCCCTTTGCACTGTGGACTTCCTCTGCCCGAGACTCAACTGGTGGCACAGGTTGCATCGAGAGAGCAGCCAGAGAGGCTGGTGACGATGCACAACGAGCCACAACATGCTGCAATTAAATTTAACCATCGAGTGTTGGCAGAATGTGACCACACCACGTTCTGTGACCCAGTAGGCGCCCTGCGCCCTGACCAAACAACAGACCTGTTTGTTTTTTGTTTTTCGCGTCAAATTGCACAGTTTACAACGTTTGCCTATAATACACAATCAAAGACATGCCCACAGGCACGCATATCTCAGCGCCACCCACGCAAAGCTCTGTGTCCAATAAGGTGGGTCGTCCCGCACACGACGCTCGGAGGGGTGGATGATGTTCCTCAGACGCCGAGCGGGTTCAGTGGCACAGCACCGCCGGCCTCACACATGCCCTCGGCCACGGCACGCATGGTGGCAAAGTTGGCCAGCTTCTCGGCTGACCGCAGGGCTCCCAGGTTGGCCTGGACACGCTCACTCGCCTGCAGGCCCCCCAAGCAGAGCGTTGTGAGTGACACAATCCATCCACCGCGGGGCAAAGGACGTGCTAACCCTAGGCGTGTCACACCGTACAACTCTCCGCCAACCTCAACTCCACTTGCCCCCCTTCTTTTGGCAGCCACTCTCTCAAAGTCTACCAGTTCTCTCTTGCCTACATGCCCTAAGGCCCACTGGTGAGGGTATTTGTCAAATTAGAAAAGGGAGGGGGCATTACAGCACAGGGCTAGTAAAGGAATACAGTAGAATTGCATGCTGACTAAAAAAAATGCGGGGAAAAGTGTGTTATTTGAGAAAACATATGATCAAGACAGCCTAATGCTGAATGAGGCACACAGGTGAGTGGCACAAAGTGAGTGGCAACGTCGCTTCATTGGAGAAATTTAGAGTTGCAGAGATTGGCTAGCGTAGACTATCGGACCCCTCCAGTGCACCCACAGTGGTATGGGTGGGGCCACTGCATGTTCACAGGAAGCATACGGTAAACAGTTATAAATCTATGCTAGCCAATCTCCACTGTGCTAAATCTCACTATTAAAAATGTCCACTGCCATTTCTTGGCACAATGTCTAAGAACAAGGCGTTTCCTAGCGCTCGCAAAATTCAGTCTACATTTGCACTGTTCTTAGCGTGGAATAAAAACTTCGCAACACATTCGGTCTGCTGATGGCAACGGCGAAAGTAGCCAAGATCTCTTCCTCGCTATTTCCGGATGGTTTGCCCCCTTGCATCAGTGCACTGCTGGGAAGCCGCTGCACCGGCTGATTGTCACAGAATTCTTGCTCTTCTCGCTAAAAGCGGGCCCACACACGAGGGGGGACTAAATGCAATACTGAGGGTTATCTTTGCTGGAAGAAGCCTAAGATAAGATTTGATTATTTTTTTGCTCTCTTGCAATCAGTCACCACTTCTGGTACAGTTTCGGTTTACTGTGCATTATTGTCTTAAGGAGAGATTCAGGTCTTAAAACTATAGATTTTATTTGTGGTAGAACCCTTATTAAAATCATTTTACATATTTTTTTTTTTTATGTGGAGTCCAAATATGCAATTTGAGTTTGAATAGCACAATTCATATTTCAGTCATAAGTAGTTTTGGGGTGTTATTTGTGCTTTTTCTTACAGGCCGTTAGCCAAAACAGGTTTATGAATCATTTGAAAGATTTACAGAATTGAATCACCCAATGCATGCTTTGTGTGGTGATGCTGTTTTTAGACTTGCCTCAGTGAAAATAGACTGGTAAAAAAATATCTCTGATTAGAATGTACAAAACGGGTTGGCTGGTAATTTAGGAAAACAACTAATTAAACTCAATGCGTAAAGTAACAGCCAGAGGAATAACAACACCGCACAGCTTTACCTACTTTTCCCAAATAAACTGATACCAGGCTCATTCAATTGCCAAGGAAAACCAGAAAAAAAGCCCGCAAGGCAGAGACTGTATTTGTAAAATCGTGAACAGAGATAAAAGCGCTTGAAGTCTGTGTACGCTTATTGAGTCACAGAAAATCGATTTGCAGGAAAATGCCCACAGCTTTGTCTGCATTGATGTCGTGCCATCTTGAGAGTTGCCAAAGAAACGGCGTGAAACTAGCTTTCAAATAATAGCAAAATGCTGGCAATCAGCAAGCAGTTTTTGGAATTGTGATCATGTGACAACAACATGAACGTCAGGACAAAATTTTATGGACACTTTTTGATGACGCGTACACAGCCATACAATGCTCTTGCATTAATAACTTTTTTTGTACTTCAGGGTCGTTTTGAGTGCGGATATTTTGCAGAGTTATAGTTTAAAGTAAACTAAGTAGTACGAAAAATTATTTTTCCAAAAAACGTGCTTTTTTTACGATCTTTTGTAACCTCAAGAATTGCATTCCCCCTTAAAACGTTTTGGTATGGTATGGCATGTGGTGACATTTAGCGTCCTGAAATGACTCGGGCTGTAAGGGACACAGTAATGAAGGGCACCAGATTAATTTTGACCACTGACAGCACACAGCACATGGGTACCTTTTGCATTTCACTTCCATCGAAATGTGGCCGCAGGGAAAAGTGAGAATGGCACTACACTAGCAATGGTGTGGCTGTTGGCACAGATCCACCGCTGCATTTTACTGGCAGAGGGATGCCGATGGCAGCACCACTGCCAGCAAAATATGGTTTAGGCACACCGCAGCTTTAAGCTGCATTCAAAATTAGCTACGTACCACAGTAACCGCATAATATATATAAGTGCTGCTCCCCACCCCCCAAAACTTGGCACCCAAAAAGCTAAGAGAAAAGATGTCAAAGAATAATTGCATTTCATGCCTGTATAATTTTGCTCATCACGAAGCCTGTCCCACAGAGAGCTACCACAACACAGTAACCTAACCCCATAATCGGGACTCGAGGGCTGCCTCGCATCGACGCCTGCAGGTCTCACACACAAAGCGTGCTTTCAAACAATCAGCCAAACAGACTGCAGTCGATGCTAAATCCCGTCACTATATGCAAATGTCTACGCCTTAATTCCTGTTCGAAACAACCTGGGGTGACGTGATCAGTGTCCTACCATCCCGTTTTATTGCAAGGGGTTTCTGCTGATAAGATTTTCAAGACTTTCAAAGCCTAATTCTATAAAGGGTGCAACAGGCCAGCATTGATTATTCTAAAAACACAGGTCAGCGCACAATATGGGTTCCACCGTAGTAAAAAAAAAAAACTGCATGAAAAATGCTGCTTACATGTGAGGAAGAAGGATGGATTCCAAATGTAAGGGCAACGCTTCACCAATCTCAAAAATAAAGCTGTAGCCCTTAGAAGAGTGTATGTGGTATACGATTCCTGGCTGGGTTGGTAAGCACTAGGTAAGTTGCATATGACCCGAGGAGCCTCTAGCAAGTTGCCAGTGTGTTGCAGCTTGACCACTTTTAAACATTTCGTTGATGACGCGGAGGCCACAGCTTCCAACTCCCAGAGTTTTAAGAACGTCATCAGATTCCTGTACCGCCTCATTGCCGTCCTGAACAAAGCTAGAAGTTTGCATACATACATACATACATACAAGTTTTATTCTCCACAAAGAAGTGGAAGGAGGCGGAGGGAAAAGCCGTACATCTGCGGCTTGAAAAATCCTCCGCCCCCTTACAGTGTATACAGCAGCAGAGTGGGGCAATAAACAGTCGCATTTTTGTTGCAAAGAGGAAAAAAAAAAAAAAAGCTTCTACACAAAAGAAGCTTCAACACACACACAAAAAAAAGCACTATATTGCATCACAAAATAAAATAAGCCTAAATAAGTTTCAATAAAGCACAGGTTTTGGACGCCTGGGAAAACATTTCTTCCCCCTTTTTTTTTAAACGTAAACAATGCAATGTAATTGAACATAAGGATAGACCTGTGCATTCATTCACAAAAAAAAGTATGAGTAGCAAAATATTTGTACATATTTGGAAGAGACATATTGGATACATCAGCGGCTTCTTTTTCTGCAGCATTCAATAATTGCGGAAGATTATACCGGAGTGTTTGTTGTCCATAGGCAGTGCGACATTTTGGAATTTTCCATCGTTCTGGAGTTCTGGTGCTGTAGGTGGGATAATTGGGTCTTAATTCTGCCATTTCAGTAAAAACTGTACTCTTTCGTTGGACGCTTAAACGGTACTGCCTGCATAATTTGTATTCGTATATATTTCTTACTTTTAATAAATTAAGCGAAGCAAAGATATGCGAAGAAGGTGCTGTGTATTCAACGTTTTCAATTGTTCGTACTATTTTTTTCATCTGGTCCATCTGGTCCATCCATAGATACATGCCTTGCGTTAATCTTTTCTAATGCACCGACAGGAAAAGCTTTGCTTGTGCTGCTCCAGAGAAGCAGATACAGCTGCCCTAGCCTGTTTACCTCAGCACAGTGTTGCTACTGGTAAAATCCAATTTGGAGCAATTTTTGGAGCACTGGACCTTCCAATTTGGAGCACTTTGGAGCAATAAAACATTCATTCAGAAGCACTCTGGAGCATGTAGTTCTTAGTTTCCAAATCTCTTTGGTTGGAAAATAATGCTGGAAAAGTTTGAGTGTGCTGTAAAGATATGCTACAGCATTAATTTGTCACTAATGGCACACAGTTGCACAAGAGATGTCATTTCTGTTTTACACAGTAAAGTGTAGTCCACTTATAACGATACCAGATATAACGATATATCGGTTATAAGGATCAAATTATTTAGATTTATCAATTTTCCCATTGACCCTATGTAAAAATAAACCACATATAACGATACGATTATCGGCGATATATCGGATACAACGATAGAATTTTGACCGCCTGGAAAGTATTTACTAGGAAATTTCGTATGAATGTTTGCAAAAAAAGTAAAATTATTTGAAGAGAATGACGGGAAAAGTGCCGCAAATAGACCGTTGTGGAGAAATCCGCAAGGAGGCGATGCATGCGGCCTTTGGAAGTAAGCGCCATCATCATCGCAATCGCTGGAGAGAGAACGTGGGGAGAAGGGGAGCGTTTGCTTGGCCGCCAGCACGGTGCAAGAATACTGAGGTGTTGACACTGCGCCCGCTCGAGCGTCCAGATTACGTTCGGCCGCGTCGGGGCGGTCCTTGCAGTTCGGCTGCAGTTGCAAAAATTTCCCTACAGTTTTGAATTGAGTTCACGCCACCATAGCGAGAATCGAGATGGAGCAGCGGAACCTCAAGGCGCCAGCACCGCTCAACTGGGCCCGCTGGCATCGGCGCCATCTGTCGGCTGGCGCCGATGCCAGCGGGCCCAGCTGAGCGGTGCTGGCGCCTTGAGGTTCCGCTGCTCCATCTCGATTCTCGCTATGGTGGCGTGAACTCAATTCAAAACTGTAGGGAAATTCCTTGCTTGAAATTAAAATCAGTAGTGTGCCAGTCTGAAAACTATGTTTGTATGAAATTATCTTGTGTAAAGCAGTTAAAGATATGGACTCGGTCGAACAGCACTCGAAGCCCATTCAGGTTTCGCTTCCTCGCTCGGTCCCTATTTCATTCAGTCTACTCATAGCTCTAAGCACAATGAATGTAAGTGGGGGTCTGCTCGCAATGGTAGAAAATTGCCGCACCGGAAATTTTCTTGCTCCACTCTTATCGGCCGCCGCGGTGGCTCAGTGGTTATGGTGGTCGGCTGCTGACCGGAAAGACGCGGGTTCGATCCCGGCCGCGGCGGTTGAATTTCTATGGAGGCTAAATTCTAGGGGCTCGTGTACTGTGCGCTGTCAGTGCACGTTAGAACGGGCATAATTTTCATTAAGCTCCTTTCTACAGGAGGCTAAATGGCTCTTGAAGGACTCACGTGTGCAGGGGTCAGCGTTCAGCCAAGTACGCTTTCGAAACTCACAATGAGGTGAAAAAATATGAGGAAATCACCATCTCAGATGTTTGGACTGTCCTGTACTCCCACAATATATAAAAACAATAAAAAAATTTTCAGCACTTTATTAGACACCATATGCCCAGGGCAAACAAAAAATGCTGTAACTGGGTGAATGTTCAAGATATAATCAGTGTCACAGCGCGATAACAGCAGTTTTCGATGTAACCTAAACAGCAAATGTAGCAAAAAATGTGGCATGTTAAAACATATTAATGACAATTCCAGATAAAAGGAATTTTCTATGTGGCTTCCGAGGTGGCTTTCTAGGTCTCTCTTGCCGCGTGAGATACTTGGGACAGTTCAAAAATAAGATAGGAACTGCATTTCTGGAAAGCACGGGCCTCTTTTCCGCGTCAAGTGGCACTCTTCCATCGAACTCCGCGTAATATGCCCGGGATATTGCGTCCTCTGCAAAATGCTTGGCGCACACATGGTCAGTGGGCATTAAAGTCCGGTCTGTCCTGGGAATCGCACGGCGCCACTTCTCCGAACGCACATTGTCGGAAGGAGCTTTGAGTAATGGCATACGCTGCGCACAAGTCCGGTAGCCCGAACTGCAGTTGGGCACGAAGCACTTTCTTCCCATTGCGCAGCACTCGCAAGATGTGGGCTACTCTGCCGACGATAGCCAAACATACGGTCTTGTTGCAAAGTAAAAGAACGCGTTTAAAACAGCACATAAGTGCAGCCGCACACTCATAAATGTGGCAGGAACACATGCGCAGTGCCGCGCCACGCCGGACCAAGCCGCCAAGCGTGGGCCCGCCTTTCGCAGCGCCCTCTAGGTTAGCGACCGGTTGCCATGGCAACACCCGCTCCCTCCCCCGAACATATTGTGGCCGGGAGCAGGCGGCGCGCTCGCGCGCGGTGGGAGGAGACTGTCAACACCACAGTATATTATTCTTACACCGTGGCCGCCAGTCCGTTGGCCACCGCCGTGCCGTGCGAAGGGTGCAGCCTTATCGCTATCGCCACGATCGCACGATTGTACGTGGAAGATGGCGCCGACTAAGCGGACGGCGATCTCTCTCGAGGTGAAGCACCAGATTCACAAGGATTTCCGGCAGGGCTTCAAAGTAGGAAGCCTCACTAAAAAGTATGGGCTTTCGCAGTCGACTATTTCGACAATAATCAAGGCTGTAGTAGATGTCCTCGAGAAGGCCGGCTCCAGTGGCCACGACGACCAGCGAAAGAGGGTTAGAGACCCTTTGTACAGAGATGTCGAAGAGAGTCTCTACCAGTGGTTCCTGAACGCTCGCAACCGGAATGTTCCGATCACAGGACCGATTCTGTCTGCAAAGGCGAAGACATTTGCTTTGCTTCTGGGACGTGAAAACTTCGAGCCCGGCGGAGGATGGATCCAGAGGTTCAAGGATCGCCACGGCATTGTTTACAAAAGCGTGGTCGGGGAGGCTGCCTCGCTGGACGTGTCGGCGAAAGACGAGTGGCTGGCGACAAAACTGCCCGAGCTGTTGGAGCGCTATGAGGAAAAGAACATTTTCAATGGGGACGAGACAGCGTTGTTCTACGAAATGCTGCCTTCAAGGACGCACGCGCTCAAAGGGGACCCGTGCATCGGTGGAAGCACAGCAAGGTCCGAGTGACAGTGTTTTTGTGCGCCAGCATGGATGGTAGCGAGCGTCTCAAGCCGTTTGTGATTGGGAAATCCAAGAGGCCCCACTGCTTCAGGAACCAACATATTCCAGTCCGCTATCGGAATAACAAGAAAGCGTGGATGACTCGCGACCTGTTTCAGGAATGGCTGCTCGAGTTTGACGGCGCAATGGAACGAAAGAAGAGGAAAGTTGTCCTACTCCTCGACAATTGCTCTGCACACAGCGTCAGCGTGAAGCTGACGTCTGTTGAATTGGTCTTCCTGCCTCCGAACACCACGGCAGGTCTGCAGCCCATGGACGCAGGCGTAATTGCCAATTTCAAGGCCCTCTACAGACGTCGCATGCTCGAATGGCTGATCTTAAAAATAGATCGCTCGATATCGCCAGAGCATGCTTCCGGGCCTCCTCACCTGAAGGTGAGCTTAATCGAAGCGGTGCGGTTTGTGTATGGCGCGTGGTACGAGGTGAAGCAGTCCACAATCAAGAACTACTTTAGAAAAGCAGGCTTCGTGCGTCCCGACTGTGCGGTCTCAGAAGGGACAGATGACTTGCTCCCCGAAACTGCCGGCAGAGCGCTCTTAGACGACTTTTTGAACGCTGACAACGCTGCTGCTTCGTGTGAGGAATTCACCGATGAGGCCATTGCCGAGGAGCAGCTATTGCGACAAAAAGCGGCATCGAGCGATGATGAAAAAAGTGATGACGATGACGGCAGCATTGACAACGATGGCAGTGACACCACACGCCAGCTCCAATGTCTTCACGAAGTGCCTTACAGTCCATCCAGTCGCTGATAGGCTTTATGCATGGTACAGGACTGCCGCACATGTACACGCAGCAACTAGAGACGATGCATACGGAAATAATTAAGCTTCAGCTGCCGCTCAAGCAAGCGCGGATTTCAGACTTTTTAAAGCGTGATTAACCTATTTATTCTCTATATATGTACAGCAATAAAGTGTTCAGTGTTCTTTAGTGACTAGCTTTGTTCTATCCGACTGAATCATCGCTGGCAAGTAGGTAAGTCTGCATGCACGAGAAAATGCATGCGTGCTCTTGTTTGCTTTTTTTTCTTTATTTTTTTTTTGGCGGTCCAGATATAACGATAATCGGTTATAACGATCGAATTTTCCCGTTTTCTCAATATCGTTATAAGTGGATTGCACTGTACAGTTGAAAAGAGTCACCTTTTGTGAAATATGTCATACACTTTTAAATTGAAGAGCACATGCTCTGCATAACTCGCAGGCGAAGTAGTTCAAATGTGCTGATGTGTGGTTTTCCACTTTCCTTTATTCCTTATTAAATCTGCTCGATGTTAAGACTTCTCCGGTTATGTAATAATGTCAACCAGTTCTGTTATGTTTTCTTTTGCACTTGTGCTTTCCTCAGATGAAAGCAGCAAAAAGACTCATTGCCTCATATCCTTGTGAGCGAGGCCAGTCATGATCAGTCTCTCTGTTTGCTGAAGCATTGCACTAACCCTGCACGATGCATACAGCCCCCCTTTTTTTTAAACGAATGATGGAGTGCCAGGGTCACCATGTTGCACAACTGGAATGAATGGCGAAGTGCAAACGTAGTAACTCCATGCAGTTGTGCCCCTTGTTAATGAACGCTGACCTAGTAGTACAAATGAGATCAATGCGGCAGTAAAATGCGCATTACGGCCATGGCATGAGTTTTGGGTAGATCGAACATCCCGGACGCGGTGCTCGGTCGCAAGAAAGACGAATGGCCACAATCTCCATTGCGAGCATATTATGTGAGCGTCACAAATTTTCCGCACACAACATGAAAATGACGGCCAATACACGTATACAGTCGACGACCGAAAATTCGGACGCCTGATTTTTCGGACATGCTTGATTATTCGGACTTTTTCGCGGCACCGCGACGTGGCCCATAGAGCCAATGTGTAAGAGCGCTTGAAATTTCGGACGCACCGCAACTGACCACTCGATTTTTCGGACCTCGTTCGCACTCGCCGCCAGTACCCAAGCCGCCATATAATGTGTACAGTGGAACCTCATTAATTCAGACTGCAGGAGATATCGAAAACTTGATCAAACAAAACGAAACTCAAGCTTAAAGGGAGCCTCTTGCGACGCTGAAATTCTGCGCGAGTCGGCACATTGCGCTCGCGTGTTTTCTAATTTGTACTGTCCTTGACTGTCTTCCGCCGCACGAACTTGAACCGTAGTCTGAGTTCACGGAACTCATCTGTGCCGAGTCTTTAGTCCCGAACACGGAACGCGAATACGATCGCGGAGCGCTTGATCGCGGAGGCTACGCGCATGCCGTGGCCTCCGGAATCAAAGCGCGCTTCGGGCGCGCTGCCGGATCTTATCGCGGCCGCGATCTGCTCCGGCGCTGCGCCGTTCGCGGAGGCCACGCACGCGCACCGGAGCTTCCAAGTGCCGTCTATGGATGGCGCCGTGATCATTATCATCAACATTTTTCTCGGTCGCGATTTTCCGCTGTTCACATCGGCATCAGTATCGCCAGCTCCAGCCTTTCGTGACGTGTCAGCATGCGTGTTAGCGCGTTCGCCGTGATAGTGGCTTTCGCGTGCTGCCGCCGAGCTTCCCAGTTTTAGCGCGATGGGCAAGCATAAGCTACACGGCTGGGAGTTAGCTCTCGAACGCGGTTGGTAAGCGTGCGGCGGGCGGGAAATTCAAGCTGCAACACACAAGCACACAAGAAACACAAGCTGCAAAAAGCGCGCTTTCCGAGTCAAGCCGTGAGAGTTTCCTGAACTGGAAGAAGAGCTGCTCCTCTATGTGATGGAATTTAGGAACAACGGCTACGTGTTGACAGCGGACATGCTGCGCGGCTTCTTTTGGAATGAGCGTGCACCAGAGCGCAGCACCAGCTCAGGAGTCTAAATACTTCGCGAGTGACGATTGAACGTAGAATAAATGTCGCTCATTCCCTGGTTGGTGTGTTTTTACTTTAAAAAATTTTTTTTTCGCACATCGCGTATATGGTCCGTACCCCGAAAATTAGCCCTCGAATCTGGAAAAAAAAAAAAGTGCGGCCCTTATACGCGTTTATACGGTATTTCGCGCGGCGAAATATAGTCATGAGGAGCTTTAGAATGTGTGCAATACAATTGGCCGCTTTCTCCGGCATAGTGGTAATAAGTTCGTGATTTTTTCGGTGAAATTTGATTTTCCGGACTGCCCGATTTTTCGGTCGTTTTCGCGGCCCCTAGAGAGTCCGAAAAATCGGTCGTCGACTGTACAACAGAAAGCAGGAAAAAACCCTCCACGCTATTCCTGCAATGTCCTGTCTCGCACACACAAATGCTCATGACTTGTGAGTGGTCGTGGCAGCTCAAGCAGGCACAGCGACGAGGTTCCAAAAAAAAGGAAATTTTTTGCTTTGCCGCCACTCAGTCGCTTGCATGTCAAACCACCTTAAGTGTGAATCTCGTGGGACAGATGAAAAGTGTAGAAATGCATGCTAACATGTATTTTCAATGCTTGATGTCCTTTCCTATGCCCCTGCCCTACCGGCCTTAGACACAGAAATATGAGTTCTGTTTCACAGCGGGCAATAAAACGTCTTATCGCACCCTCAATCGAACCGTGCTTGGTGACTCGCGATATCATCCTGCGCTGGAGCGTTCGTCAGTACTGCCAGATATCGCCCGAGCTGTACGCACTGATCATGACTGTCTTCAAATTGAGATGAAGCTTTACATTAGGGCAGAAAAATCTTTGCCCCAATCCTGCACAACTGCGCCTAAAGTGGATGGGCAGATTGTGCCTCATAACCAGTCTCACCGTCGGCCACACTGCACATGAGATTTTCACAAATGGACTTGATAGGAGTAACCGCCTGCGGAGAGCGGGCTCTTTACACAAGCTAGCTGCTTCTCGCCAGCGTTCACCAAAGTTGACATTCTGGCATATGCGATGTGCCGTTAGCACGGAAATCGCCATGTGTGTGCGTGTTAATTATATTGCCAAATAATTTTAAATGCAACCTTTAGTCGTTTGACTCACGCTAAGCCTAATCAGCCGGCCAGTCGGAATCACACCGACGAAAGGTAGACTTTAAAGATACGCAAGCCTAAGGATGTCGATAGGCCTCCATCTCGATGTGTGTGCTGCTGCTGCTCATGTTTTGTAAGTAAGAGAGATACTGGCAGCGGCTCAAAAATGCGTGCGAATACTTCGCCGGTCCAAAGGTAGCTCATGCATATATGGCATAAGAAGTACACCAAGGAAGCCCGCATCGCGACGATCTTTTTTATTAGTCCATTTACTAGAAACTTCGGGACATAAGGTACGGATGACGAGTGATGGTCACGTTTGTTATAAGTGGGCTTCAACAGACCTTAACATTTTGTAACGGTGACGAGAACTATGGTTCTGTCCACCTGGATAGCCGGCGCACGGCGCCGCCTAATTCGAAGCAGCAGGTTTGAAGCAGTTTGGTGCAATTTTCCTAATTTTTATCATGATGGAGCAGTTATTCTGATTAGGTGCAGTTTGGCGCAAGGATGGGGTCACTGTGAGCACCGAATCAGGTTTGTTTGTTGACGAATCTTGGCACACAGATTTTCATCACTTGACAAGCTATGGCTGGCTTCCTCGAGACCAGCGGCAACCTTGTGGAGAGTACGAGCAACCGTGGCTGGGCACTCACCTCGCTGCAGATGAGCTGCGCCAGCAGGGCCTCGTGCTCGGCTGAGGGCAGCGACTTCTCCAGGGCGCTGCTGGCTCGTGACAGCACCACCATCATGCAGTACACGTCAATGGCACTGTGCGCCAGCCGTATCAGCAGGAACTGCTCATCTGCGCAAAGAGGCACCCCAATTCAGGCGGCTGTGCGTGCCACACTGCTCGCAGCAGTGGCACAGAAAAGGTTAGAAATGTCAGCTGACAAGCCACAGGTTTCAACGAAAACTGGTGATTGAAAAAATTCGAAATTTCAAATTGCAAACAGCACTTGCTACTCGATTTGCAACACACCTCCACCACTTGAAAACACTGAAATTGAAAACTACAAGTTTGAAGTTGTGGTGAAGCATCATGGTGTTTACGAGTGGTTGCCACTCAGTTCAATTCACATGACTTTGCACATCCCCACCAGGAAGCTTGCTCTTCCTCAGGGAGTCAGAGGAGGCTTGCTTCTTTTAGATGCAGGCACACATGTGAGGTACACCCGGCCAAATCTTTGGCTGGCGTGACGGCCGCTTTTTTTGTGCTTTGCAACAAAGCAAACTTTCGGAAAGTTCAATATTAAACACGAGCTTAGTGGACTTATGCTTAGATTTTATATTTCCGCAAGTTTGCTACATCATAAGCTGCAGAAGCACGAAAAACACTGCCATCGCGCAAGCCAGCTAAAAATTTGGCCGGTTGTACAGCCTGGTGGGGGCAAGGGGGGTCGCTTCCTGCCTCTACGCACTTATGTGCAGGCCCTGTAGTGCTGGGTGCTGCACACTGACTAGTTGATCACTCAAAACAAAAGTTGATGGCTGTCATGAGTTAGAGAAATCGTAATGGCACAGCTGCGGAATGGTTGCAGAATGAAAACCAAGTGCAACGCAGCACATGGAATGTCATTTGGTCAAGTGCCCAATCTTGCAACACAGTCGAGTGAGTATGAGTGCAGCAGTACACCAGGGTGAAGAGGCGCACGCATGCTAATCAAAGTTATGCACTCAATCGCAGATATACCAAAGTGTTGCCCATATAAAACGGTCCAAACACCGTCTTGAAAATCCCATACAAAAGTATAGCATTACTGTGCTCAGTCGCACTTTGCGCCTCGGATAAAATGAGGTCAAGCAAAACAGTAACTGCCGCTGCTTGTACTAGCAGCGATGAAAAAGATACAGCCATGCAACGTTTTGTTTCGAAGGCCACTGCCCTTTTAGTCTACTGGCAGTAGGTACAAGCATGTACCTATGCTGCACTTAGCTGTTAAAGTATCATAGATGGCAAAACTTGAGGAAGAGTTCCCTACTGCAGTCACGACTACACGCAGCTGGGATGCATGATGAAGTGACGTGTACCAGCGCATGGAGAATGTCAGCAGTACGCTGACTTCATCACCCCTTCTAGGCAAAACAAAATTAGAACAGCAAACACCTTTACAGGTGCAAAAATAAAAGGCTCTGGCTAAAGGTACATCGGACAAACCCAAAAAAATTGCATGGACACTTTGGCAACTAAAGTGTTGAGAGGCGAAAGCCGAGGACACTATGCTGTGACGACTACCGGTGGATGTGACGGCACACCGTTCCTGTGGCTATATTGATACCTAAATTGTACATCTTTCGGGGATCTTAAGTGTTAATTACGCTTAATTACACATTTCTCCATCCAATTTGACACAAATCCAACATTTTCCCGACCATTCTGTTACAATTTTCACTATGCCATGACGACTTCCGGTGGATGTGACGTCATACCATTCCCATGGCTTTAGAAAGATGGGATGCGCACATGAAACAATCACAAGAAAGAAGACGGGATGGCCGCAAACTTGCAACTTAGGTTTATTCAAGGAATCGATATTTATACATAAGCATGTCAGCACTGGCAACAAAGGGCATCAAGGCAGATAGCGCGGATAAAAAACAAGATAAAAACACTAGGTGGATTCAGGTCACCTTGTTTTCAAAGAAACGTGTCTCTCTATTATAAAGTTTGATTGATGTGTTACTGATGCAATCTTTTCCTTTCTTTTTGATGAAATATGCCTCGAGAAGTTCCCGTGCTTTATTGTTACGGCACTTGCGTAGAATCTTGACTTGTGTCAGGAGAGGCATGCATTTGTGTTCTAGGCAATGTAACGGCAAGTGACGCTGCTCCTTGTTTTCTAAAACATCTTTCTAAAGCAATATGAACCAACTTGCCCAAAAGCGCATCCTGTTCCCTTGGCTGTATCGCCATTCGTGCTATTTCAACGCAATTTCGACATTTTTGCCTATAATTAACTAATTAGCCTACAATCATCAAGCTTGGCTTCTAGGTTCATTTTTTTCCTCCTCTATCTGAAGCAACCATTGGTTTTCTTCTACCTTTTTTAGTTCCAGAGTTAAACGCATGACACGCTTTGTTAACGGACGACAGTATGAGCTTTCGCCTTAATATGTATTTTTTCCCTGGTCCAGACATAAGCAAGTGCATTTACCACTGTGGTATTCTGTGTGCATGTCAGTGGTTCTTTAGAATATATAGCTGTATGCGAAAGTGTCGCCTGACGAGAGGATGAGCTAGATACACTTCACTGTCGCAGCATCGATTGAGCGACAGGTGGAGATTCAAGGATGGGCAAACTTCTTTTTGAAGCTCCTCAAAAGTTGTGAATGCAGCATGTAAAGCTTTCACATGCTATGCAAGGAAGAGTGAAAATCACTTATGCTGGATGCGATTTTAGGCATGTACCTACGGCAACATCCACCTTATCTTTAATGAAGATGAACTGGGTACTTAGGACATGCTAGACATACCTTTAGACACTCTGAAAATAGAAAATAGAATTGCAATTCCAATAAACTGATTCTGAACTGAACTAAATGTCATTCTGCGCTATAGTTCCTGACTCGTGCCAGAATTTTGGCAGCCCACATTTAGCATGACCAGCATGTTGATGACACGCTGGCCAAAGTGGGACTCGCAACTTTTCACTGGCACTTGACAGCCCCTATTTTTGGCGTCTTGCAGTGTGACGGGCCTATGCTGATGCTGCACACGCTTATGGGCGGCGTGAATTTCGCTGCAGCAATCAGTGCAGTCCCATCACAGCTGCAACACAAGTGCGAACAACTGGAAGTGCAAAAATGAAACTACGCCACAGCAGACGCTGTGCAGACAGCGCCGTACAAGTAGCAGCTGCACGAGCTGGCTACAAGTTTTTTTGTTTGTGTCATCCGCTTTCTACTGCGAGAGCATTACAGGGGCCACGTCGGTAAAAAGAGTGCCCGTGGACTGAGGCCGCCAAGCGAGAAACAGAATATGACGTGTGGAAAGAAGGAGTGAAGGGCGAGCAGGAAAGCTGGATGTGCAGAGGAGGAGGGGTCATGAGGGGGACGGTGCGATTTGTTGGTGGCTGGATGTGAGAACGAGAGGGAACACAGCATGGAAGAGGGTGCCTCCTGGAGTATGCGTCTGCTGCAGCCAAGGACAGGGTGTGTGCCGGTGCCCGTGTGGATAAACGGATCGTACTGCATGGTCTTCAGCACTCGTTCGCAATTCAGGGAGCCTTGTACCGCGTACTTTAACGGCGTGTTTTGCTGGTTTGTCAGAGTGATGGAAGCAGTGTGGTGGTTTCTTTGAAGAGTGCTGAGCCAAGTGTGGCGGACGTTCGTTCGGCAAGCTGAACAGCAGCAGCGAAGAGTCGCAAAGAGCCAGGCCAGGAAAAAGGATCATGCCAATGTTGCATCCAAAGTATAACAGTGCGGAAAAAGAGGACAAACAAAGAACCAGACAATATAAGCGTTGTGTTTGGGCAGCGTGTTCTTCATTCATCCTCGTTTTCCGTGCCGTTACACAATAGACTGTAACCAACTTGCCCAGCTTTGTTCTTTGTTGCATACAAGAAGCGCCAACAGGAGTCATGCACTCAAGTTATGCTCACGCATTCCTGTTGGATCAACCCATCAATCGCCGTCCAATTTTTGTTGTTGCCTGCAGCCTAAAAAGACGCAGGTTGCTGATACCATCATTGCTGAGGATCAAAGGGGCCACTGCGAAAAAGCCCAGAAGCACACGGGTGCCACAGCTTCTCCAGCTCCATCGCGCACCCTTCCAATGACAAGTGCTCAGCCAGACAGAGAGCCATTGCAGGGTGGAGAGAGCCCCAAAGCCTTCCAAATACCACTGAAGCATGTTGCGTGTACCATAGTATAAAAAAAAAAAATGCAGTAGAAAGTTCCATTTCCCAACTAGCAGTTTTTTTTTTTTTTCCACGGGTCTGTGTTCTACTTTATATGCTTAGCTGGTGAGAAATGAAATACCGTATTTACTCGCGTAATAGGCGCACTCGCATAATAGGCGCACCCCTAGTTAGGGCGCGAAAAATCAGATTTTTTATTTCCTCGCATAATAGGCGCACCCCGAACTTGGCACTGTGATCAATACTGTATTTACACGATTGCAAGCCGACGCCTCGCCCCTCCGCTTCCCAATCTTTATTTTAACAAAGTTTTTGCTGAACTGACTACTAGTCCCTACTAGTGCTGCTGCCGTCGCAGCTGCTGCCGTCGCAGCTGCTGCGGACCCACAGCACGTACAACGACATCGCGTAGAAAAGCCGCACACAGTTTTCAGGGGTGCTCACTTTAAACGTCGGTTTGGAAAGCTTCATCTCCAGCCGGAAACGTTCCCGACTTAGGCCCGCGAAAACCTCGACGCTTGGAGTCGCGTACGAAAATTTAGGGACGCCGCAGTCGCAACTGCTGCACTTCTCGGCCACGTCGTATTTTCCGACCTGCCGCACGCTTGCCGTGTTCGAGAGCAAACTCCCAGCCGTGTGGTGCTTGCCCGTCGAGCTAAAACATCAACGCTCCGCGGCAAAGCCATAAACCACGATAACTATCGCGCTACCGCAAATCCCGGCGCTTGACAGCAACAACAACAACAAAAAAAAAGAGCTGGAGATGCTGATGGCGATATAGATAGCGAAAGCTCGCGGCGGAGGAAAACGATGGTGATGATGAGCTTGGCCTTGGGTGCCCTCCGTGGGCGGCGTCTGAAAGCTCCTGTGCGCGTGTGTGACCTCCGCGATCAAGCGCCTGTTGCGCGCAGCCGGAGCCGATCGCGGAGGCCTCGGCGCGTGCATTCCGAAAGTTTCGGTGCGGCCCTTACACGGACCCCCTTTTTTTTTTAACATTTTCTTCGCGAAAACGGGGTGCGGCCCGTACACGAGTGCGTTTACGCGGTGTGTTCAATTTTGCGAGTCGAAAAATTTCCGGAAATTTTACCCCGCGTAATAGGCGCACCCCGAACTTTGAGCCGGATTTTCTGGAAAAAAAGTGCGCCTATTATGCGAGTAAATACGGTACTTTCATAGAGCATAAGTTGTGCTGCAGTTGTGTTTGTTAATTTGAGGTTTGACTGCAAAACTAAGACTCCTCCAAGATCGGGCCTGCATACGCTGCACACATATGAAGATCAGCAAAACAGCTAATCGGGCGAGTTGGTGGCACATATTGAAAGGCAAACAGCGCAAAGACAACGACCGCAGTAGAAGGAACACAGGACGAGCGATGACTCACAACTGAAAGTTTATTCGAAGACAGCAACGCAATATGTAGAAAAAGCGGCCAACCTATCAACATGCATACACACACAAACCCGCGTTGCTACGTGGCATCAGGGCATGCAACCTCACTATCATGTAATGAAATGGATGGCTTACTAATGCACAATCTTGTTTTCATCCTCATGCGGTAGGCTTCCATGATCTCACGTGTCAAGCGAAAAGGGTGCTTGTACAGGATATTACAATATTGTAAGGAAGGACATAGTGAAATAGTGTTTTCCTTCCTTACTATAATGCGATATCCTGTACAAGCAACTGTCCTGCTTAACACATGAGATTATGGAAGCCTACCACATGAGGAAGAAAACAAGGTTGTGAGTCAGTAAGCCATCTATTTCATTACATGATAATGAGGTTGCATGCCTTGATGCCACGTAGCAACACGGGTTTGTGTGTGTATGCTTGTTGATAGGTTGGCCGCTTTTTCTCTATATTGTGTTGCTGTCTTCGAATAAACTTTCAGGTGTGAGTCACCACTCGTCCTGTGATTCTCCTACTGCGGTCGTCATCTTTGCACTGTTTACCTCTCAGCACGTGAAGAGCACAGTTCAGTGGATCCAAGGAGGCACCCACCGATGATGTTGCGGCCGTACTTGATGAGCAGGTGCTCGACGGCGCCCCCGCACAGCTCGATGCAGCGCGACACGAGCGCGGCGGGCCCGGCCAGGCGTGGGTGGGCGTGCTGCTGCAGGGTGGGTGCGGCCGAGCCCAGCCCCACGGCCCGGCGCATGCGCTTGGAGCCCTGGTCGAAGAGCAGACCCAGGTGGGCGGCCGGGTTGCGCAGGGCCCGTCGCAGCTCACGCAGGTGCCCGCCCGCATACTGGAGACCTGCACGCACCACACCACATTACTATAGTTGGATACAACTCAAGAAGGCAGCGGCTTTTCCCCCTCAAAGGACCCCCCTCCAGCCAATGGCGTCAGCCGATTCTCATGACACTGCAAGTGTCACAAAGCAGGGAGTGCTAGATAAAAGGTGATAGTCCTCCCCCCCCCTCCCCCCCCCCCCTCCCTCCATAGTTGAGGATAGACCCCTCTCTCCATTGTTGCACCGCTCCCTGCATTGTCACCCTAGCAGGGTCATGAGAATTGGCCAACGCCATTGGATGGAAGGAGTTCCTTTGACAGGGAAAAGCCGCAGCCTTCTTAAAGGGCAACTGAAGTGGTTTTAGAATTCGATGAGTTTAAGGCTGCTGAATGTGAAAAATGTGCAAGTAACGCCTGCGAAATTGTTTTGCTCTAGCATTTGAAATGGTGGCATAATCGCGGAATAAAGTTGTCGTTGGCGTTCAGCTACTCTGACATGCGCAGTGGCAGGCAGAGGCACCAATAATGACGTCACATATGATGGCACTACATTTCCAGCGAAGAAAGTGTTATTCCATGGAAGAAAACCGACGCCATCGAATGTGAAGCGCACATTACATTGTTTGATGCCATCTGACGACGCACAGCAGCATGCAGGTGCAAGCAGCAGACATCTGAAATCTCAGCAACAATGACGCCACTGCCAAGTTTCCTTGCGCTCCTCCAACGTAGTGAGGAGAAACCTAAACATCGCCGCGGTTTTAATCGATGATTATGTAACCACTTTAAATGTTAGTGCAAAAATGTTTTGCATGCTTTCTCTAGAAGCTTGGTAGATTCGAATTCTTGAATAACCTCGAATTCTCCAAAAACCTTTTCAGCTTCCCTTTTAAGTTGTATCCGACTATAGACTGCAAGCCTGTCTCTGCTGCTAGTGCTCCCAAGTAGCCAAGGGCAATGATCTAAAGTCAGAACTTCCTATGCAGTGGATGTAGAGTCACCGTATACTTGTAAAGCACGGATAGAAAATGTACTGTGTTCAGGAAAGTAAAAACAGCGCTAAATTCTACACGAAACACACAGAAAGACGGACAGGACGGGCGCTGTCTTTCTGTGTGTTTCGTGTAGAATTTAGCGCTGTTTTTACTTTCCTGAACACAGTGTCACACCAACTAGCCCAGCAAAAGGTACTGTTAGAAAATGTACTCCTGGTCGAAAAAAAAATGACCTGTCTCTCTGTTGTTATCCCATTCAGGTTTGTGTTTCGTTTGTATTGCTGTGTTTCTTGTTAGATTATTGAAATATATCGATACAAATGTTGCTTTTTCATGCTTTTGACACTGTAATAATTTTCTGTTTAGGAGCTAATTTTTTGTTTAGATAAATATTTATGCAAGTGCGCTTCTTGCCTCTTAACACAATAATAACTTAACAGGTTGTGATGTAAGCTTTATTTTTTTGAAGAAAAATTCTGTTTTCTGTAGTACTTACGATTTTAATTTCATATAATGCGCTGTTCACAACGCTTCTGTTTTCTGCATGTATTGAAAGGTGCAATGTATTTTTTTTCAACGGCTTTTGTAGCTTAGAGAGTGCAATGCTTCTCGCCAGGAGGCGAGGCCTTGTCAGGCGTAGATGAAACGCCTTTTGCCTCGTCTGCCTTGGTAGAATATTCCTCTTTTAAAGGGAGACTGAAGCACTTTTTTTGAAAATCCGGCTGGCAGCGGCGACCTATAGTTTTTCATGCTGTATGCTCGAATATCGCATCCAAATAAGGCAAAAACAAGCGCGAATTGCCTTTTTTAGCAGAAATATGCGGCCTGTGCCGCGGGGCACGCCGCGCGGCGCGCTGCCGCCCGTGATTGGTCAAGCGAGGTCGTGACGTCATTTTGAGGACTGGAGAAGCTGCCGATGCGGATCCGGCGCTGCGCTGAGTGCAGATCGTCGCTTTCCGTGGCGTTGTAATAGCGAATATGGCGACTATTTTTTTACTGACCTCCAAAGAAAAGGATACTACAGTTTGTTCATTCCATGTATCACCTGAAAGCAAAAAAGACACGAGCAAAAAATTCTACGCCTAGCACAAGCATACGCTAGCATGAAAGACACGTACGCAGATCATGCGTAAAAGGTGCCAGCACAACCTCGGCTGGTATTCTCGGAAAGGAAGGGGTGCGAACAATACTCGAGTCAATTACCACCACCGGACGCCTCCTGGCTCACCCGAAAGAGCGTCATCCTAAAGAAAAGGCCCAAAGCGCTGTGTACAAAAAATCCTATTCTCACTACCCGGCGTAGGTTGGGGCAAGAAAGTATTTCAAGGAAACGATGAAGCAGCACAAAGCTGATGTCAAAATTAGCGAAGCGCAGTGGCCAAGCACTGCGAGGCATGTGACCACAGGATATTGAAGGAATCATTGTGCACTGGAAACCAAGCTAAATACGCCCACAAGGCTGCTGCTTCACTCGTGGCGCGTTCAGCAGATGCCAGAAAATATTAATCGCTGCCTCGGAAACGTTCGCCCTTCCTAGATTTGCAGTTAAGGTTCAGTGAAGTAGTGGCCAACTATATGTGTGTTTAAAAGCCAAGCTAGCTACAACTCGTTCGCTGCCACAACTAAACCGACTAAGGTTGCGAGACATGATGTTTTTTTGCAAAAACTTGATTGGCATTCATTTCTCTGTTAAATTTGCATCCGAAATCAGAACGTCGAACGCTTTCATTTTAATCGCTTAGATACGATTAAACGAGATGCCGCATATTGCCACGTATCATTGTTGTGTTTGTTCGTTCACGCTCAAGGCTGCAGGAAAGGGTTGTTATCACTTTTGTTCGTGACGCGAGAAGCGACCAGACTAATCTCGAATGATCGCAGCCATGAAAGGCTGCATCTAGGTTTTTCCAGATTAGTGTAGATGATCTTGTCCTGTTATCTGGAAGTTTCCTTGCCGGCTTTAAATTGAGCGATGCCGCGAGCGGCGGGCATTCGTAGTTCGACGATTGACGAGCACGCTTGTTGCTTACGCCGACACCGAGTGATTCAGTTCTTTTGCGGGCGCAAGTCAGCCCAAATAAAGAGCTTCGTTTGCAAGTCTTTCTGGTGTCTTCGTGACCGCTGGACTGCCGTCACTACAACGTGACATCTGGTGGAGGTGCTGGGTAGCCTTCCATGTTCCGGACACCCCCTACAAGCCGTGACGCCAGCCCTCTGAGTCATCAACCGCAGGACCTGAGTCCAGTCCACCGCGCTAGCCGACGCCTGCAAGGGGACGCACCAGAGTTCGGGAATCTGCCGGACCCTACCCGGAAGCGAAAGCCAGCAGCAACGTCCACCATGAGCTTGCCCCAGACGACGACTCCAATCATTCTGCAGCAGCCCCGGGAGCCACCAACCTTCGACGCTTCGCCTGGCGCCGACCCCGAAGAATGGCTGGAGCAGTTCGACCGAGTGGCTGTCTTTAACAACTGGGACGATGCCATGAAATTTAGGTACGTCTTCTTTACCCTGGAGGGACCAGCAAGAGTCTGGTTTGAGAATGAGGAAGCCAGCCTCGCGAATTGGGCAACCTTCAAAGAGCAGCTTCTCAAGACTTTCACAAACGTCGTGAGAAAGGAGAGAGCCCAGCAGCTGCTACAGTCTCGCATACAACACCCAAACGAGACCGTTGCAGTGTACACTGAGGAGATGAAGCGTCTCTTCCGGCGTGCCGACTCAAACATGAAGGAAGAAGAAAAGGTCAAGCTGCTTATGCGAGGAGTTAAAGAACAACTCTTTGCCGGCCTCGTACGGAACCCACCGAAAACCGTGGCGGAATTCATAGAAGAGGCCTCCACGATGGAAAAAACACTTGACGCCCGAGCCCGCCAATATGAGCGCCAGCAGCGCGTTTTTTCAGCAAACTGCCTGGACGCCGCTAACAACGATAACCTGCGGGAGGTTATACGCCAAGTAGTACGAGAAGAGCTCCGACGATTGCTGCCAAATGGAACGCCGCCGCAGGTTTCACCACTTACTGACGTAATCCGGGACGAAGTTCAACAGGCCTTGGGTGTGACGCCGACACCCACGCAGCCTCTGCAGCCCCCAGCCATGACTTACGCCGCAGCTGTGCGCCGTCCTGCACCTCGACGACGGGACCCAAGCCCCTATCGCCCTCAGCCAGCTGCGTTGGACCGCCGCCCACTCGCCCCAACCCGCCCGTCCTACGAGCGACGCGCGCAGCCGAGGAAATGCGACGAGTGGAGAACTCCCGACCAGCGCCGCCCACTATGCTTCCACTGTGGCGAAGCCGGTCACGTCCTCCGGCACTGCCCATACAGAAGACTGGGCATCCGAGGGTTCTCTTACTACGCTCCACGACCCCGACCCGGCCAGCGACCAGCCGAAATCGAGGAGGTTTTGCGTCGGGAAGAATACTCATCGCCGAGCCGCCTATCACGTTCCCCGTCGCCATCGTCCCCGCGCTTTGTATCTCCTAGCCGAGGTTACGCCATGCGTGGACGCTCCCCCAGCCCCCGAAGGTTAAACTAAATAAAGCAGCCTCTGGAGGTGAGGTTGCTTCTAAGCGCAATGATAAAGATCCTCCATCGACGAGTACTCAAGACCATGCCTCAACTACGACGACAACACCGATGACGACAACACCGATGACGACAACACCGACGACGACAACACCGACGACGACAACACCGACGACGACAACACCGACGACGACAACACCGACGACGACAACACCGACGACGACAACACCGACGACGACAGCTCCGACGACGACGACACCGACGACGACGACGACGACGCGGCCAGACTTGAAGCTTTTACCGTTGCCCAGTGAAGTAACGTCGCAGTACGCCCACCGCAGCCTCACTACTCGACGAAGCCGAGATCGTACACCGAAGACAACGTGCAATGCGAAAACGCGAACAAGTGACCTTGAAGTTATGATCGACGATCACGCGGTTACTGCCTTGGTGGACACCGGAGCTGACTACTCCGTCATGAGTGGGCCACTCGCTGTCCGACTCAGGAAGGTAACAACTACCTGGGATGGCCCGCTGATCCGCACCGCAGGTGGCAACCTGATTACGCCGTCAGGACGCTGCACCGCGAGAGTTACTGTAAATGGGAGAACCTATGCGACAACCTTCCTGATCCTACAGCAATGCTCGAGAGACGTGATTTTGGGAATGGACTTCCTGAACGAACATCGGGCGATCATCGACCTTCGATCTAAGTCGATCAAGCTTTCCACGGAAAAAGCCATACCTGTTGCGACGAGCGCGACTCATCACGTTGCCTTAAACGTCCTCGATGAAGCATTGAGCGTGCCACCCCGATCAAGTGTTCTCGTCGGCATAGGTACTGGAGACATCGAAAATGCCGAAGGCGTTATCGAGGGGAACACCCAGTTACTCCTGGATCGAGGATTGGGCGTCGCGAGGGGAGTCGCCGAAATCCGAAATGGCCAAGCCCAGGTATTACTAACCAACTTCACGGAAGAATACCGGCATCTAAACAAAGGTACGACGATCGCTTTCCTCGACGAGCTGGAAGACATCAGAGACGTATTTGCTCTACTCGACCAACCCGCAGAACCATCTGACCAAGGCCATCACCCCACGTTCGACATCAACCCGGCATTACCCCGGAGCAGACAAGACCAAATACGCAGTCTTCTTCAAAGGTACACCGATTGCTTCTCATCAGCATCGAGTGTGCGACGAACCCGGCTTGCCAAGCACCGCATTGTCACAGACGAACACGCGCGACCACTGCGACAGAGCCCCTACCGCGTGTCGCCGCTAGAACGCCAAGCTATCCGCAAGCAAGTTGAGGAAATTCTTCGTGACGACGTCATACAACCATCGAGGAGCCCCTGGGCAGCACTGGTCGTCCTAGTGAAAAAGAAAGACGGCACCCTTCGCTTTTGCGTCGATTACCGCCGCCTGAACAACATTACGAAGAAGGATGTCTACCCCCTTCCCCGCATCGACGATACACTGGACCGGCTGTGAAACGCTAAGTACTTCTCATCGATGGACCTGAAGAGCGGCTACTGGCAAATTGAAGTCGACGAAAGAGATCGCGAGAAGACTGCGTTCATCACGCCAGACGGACTCTTCGAGTTCAAGGTGATGCCATTCGGCCTCTGCTCTGCCCCAGCGACGTTCCAGCGAGTAATGGATACGGTGCTCGCAGGCTTGAAATGGCAGATTTGCCTAGTCTACTTAGATGACGTTGTTGTCTTCTCCTCAAGCTTTGAAGACCACCTCAGAAGGCTTCGGATAGTGCTGGAAACGATCAAGTCTTCAGGCCTGACACTGAAACGAGAGAAGTGCCACTTCGCTTACGAGGAGCTGCTGTTCCTTGGTCACGTCGTAAGCAAGGATGGAGTTCGACCAGACCCCAAGAAGACGGCTGCGATCGCAGAGTTTCCACAGCCTAATGACAAGAAGGCTATACGTAGATTCCTTGGATTATGCGCTTATTACCGGCGATTCGTCAAGAACTTTTCGCGCATCGCTGAACCTTTGACCCAACTTACCAAGGCTGACGTGCCTTTTAAATGGGAAAGGCCGCAAGAGGAAGCTTTCAACGAACTGAAGCGCCGCTTACAGTCCCCTCCTGTGCTCGGGCACTTTGATGAAAACGCCGAGACCGAAGTTCATACCGATGCAAGCAGTGTGGGCTTAGGAGCGGTCCTCGTTCAGAAAAATGGCAGACAGGAGAAGGTTATCGCGTACGCTAGCCGTTCACTGTCGAAAGCCGAGGCCAACTACTCGACCACCGAGAAAGAATGTCTCGCCATTATTTGGGCCACGTCGAAATTTCGCCCCTACCTGTACGGACGACCATTCAAGGTTGTGAGCGATCACCATGCTCTGTGCTGGCTAGCCAATTTGAAAGATCCCTCCGGCCGCCTTGCTCGTTGGAGCCTGCGCCTTCAAGAATTCGACATAACTGTAGTCTACAAATCTGGCCGCAAGCACTCCGACGCAGACTGCTTGTCGCGAGCCCCCGTCGACGCAGCACCGGAAGAGGAAGACGACGACGCTTTCTTAGGACCGGTAAGCGCGAGCACTTTCGCGCAGCAGCAGCGCTCGGACCCTGAGTTGCAAAGCCTGGTTGATTATCTGCAAGGCAAGACCGCATCGCCTCCCCGAGGGTTCAAGCGCCAACTGTCGTCCTTCGTCCTTCACAATAATGTCCTTCTGAAGAAGAACTTCGCGCCCAACAGGACAGTGCATCTTCTTGTCGTGCCCAAAAATCTCAGGCAAGAAATTATGCAGGCATGTCATGATGAGCCGACTGCAGGACATCTCGGGATTGCTCGCACGTTGCACCGCATCCAGGAGAAGTACTATTGGCCGCGGCTAGCTACCGACGTTTCGCATTACGTGAAAACGTGCCGCGAGTGTCAACGACGCAAAACGCCACCGACTAGACCAGCCGGACTCCTGAACCCCATACCACCGCCAACTAAGCCCTTTCAGCAAATCGGGATGGACCTACTCGGCCCCTTTCCTACTTCATCATCAGGTAACAAGTGGATCATCGTGGCCACCGACTACATGACCCGCTACGCCGAAGCAAAAGCGTTGCCTAGTGGTACCGCAACAGAAGTTGCAAAATTTTTTGTCGAACAAATTCTCCTCCGACACGGCGCACCCGAAGTACTCATCACAGACAGAGGAACAGCATTTACAGCGGAACTGACGCAAGCCATTTTAAAGTACAGCCAGACAAGTCATCGGAGGACAACTGCCTATCATCCGCAAACCAACGGACTCACAGAGCGTCTGAACAAGACCATCGCAGACATGCTCTCCATGTTCATCGACGCCGAACACAAGACGTGGGACTCTATTCTGCCCTACGTGATCTTCGCCTATAATACTGCCACCCAGGAGACAACCAGGTTTACTCCATTCCAGCTGGTATACGGCAGGAAGCCCACAACAACACTCGACGCAATGCTCCCGCACGTTTCCGACGAAGACAACCTCGACGTCGCCGCCTACCTTCATCGCGCCGAGGAAGCCCGAAGACTTGCACGGCTTCGCATTCAAGACCAGCAGCACACCGACGCCCGACGCTACAATCTGCGCCGACGAGACACGCATTACAAGCCAGGTGATCGGGTTTGGATATGGACTCCAGTTCGCCGCCGTGGATTGAGCGAAAAGTTGCTGCGACGCTACTTTGGCCCGTACAGGGTTCTCCGTCGGATCGGTGACCTCGACTATGAAGTCATCCCCGACGCCACGACAGCATCTCAGCGACGCCGCCCACGCCCGGAAGTCGTACATGTCGTACGCCTGAAGCCATATTATGAACGCTAAAGCACTCGAAGTTTCATTTTCCGTGTTTATTTTCATTTTAAAGCATCGAGACGATGCTTCTTTGGAAGGGGGGTAATGCCACGTATCATTGTTGTGTTTGTTCGTTCACGCTCAAGGCTGCAGGAAAGGGTTGTTATCACTTTTGTTCGTGACGCGAGAAGCGACCAGACTAATCTCGAATGATCGCAGCCATGAAAGGCTGCATCTAGGTTTTTCCAGATTAGTGTAGATGATCTTGTCCTGTTATCTGGAAGTTTCCTTGCCGGCTTTAAATTGAGCGATGCCGCGAGCGGCGGGCATTCGTAGTTCGACGATTGACGAGCACGCTTGTTGCTTACGCCGACACCGAGTGATTCAGTTCTTTTGCGGGCGCAAGTCAGCCCAAATAAAGAGCTTCGTTTGCAAGTCTTTCTGGTGTCTTCGTGACCGCTGGACTGCCGTCACTACAACGTGACAATATGAAGAGCTTCAATGCTTGCTTGCTTTGCTTTATTGTGTTTTGCTTTGCTTGCTTGCTTGGACACGTCGAACCGAGTACAAAATCACTAACCGAGCCTTGCTGAGAAGAGCAACACATGCTTGAGCATCTATTAGGTTTCTGCAGGGGCGTGTTTCTAGTGAGCATATTTCTGCTTTTAGAAGAGGCGCTTCTTCGAAATGGTGACACGCCTCTCATGCGCGAGGAAATGAAAGGAACTGCGTCATGGTTCAGCCGCGACCGAAATCTCCAGAGATCACATTAGGGACAAGCTCTGCATGTAGCCGGTCTCACGAAAGTGCTTCGAGCAGAGTACGCTTGCTTTGGTCGGCTTGAATTCTTCGTCAAAGCAGCGAGCGCTTGCGCTGCGAGCGCATGATCTTGCGCAAAACAGTGGAAGACGACACAGTCGCGGGCGTAGTTGTTCGTGGACACGAAAGCAGAGTAGTAACTCGTGTTGAATCTGATTCTCAAGGTCGGCTGACACGCTTTGTACGTCACAACGCATGCAGTACGAGGAACAATGCATGCAGCACGAGAAACAACGCGCCCTGAAAGCTCTCTCGGGTGCGCCGAAGCTCCCGGCTCCTCAACGTGACGTCACGTTGGCCGACATGGACGAGGTTTCCCTCTCCGCTGTTCTCCTCTCCTGCGGTCGCGCGCGGTGCGGGAGATTTAAACATCGCGTTTTTAATTGGTGATTGCGCCACTGTTCTGGCCAAAATCGAAAAAATGATTTCACAGACGTGATCAGCAATGACACTACTTCAAAACCCTAAAAAATTAGCTGATTCGAAAACCGCCTCAGTCTCCCTTTAAACTCTCTTGCTGATGATGTATACTTGCTTTCTACCAGAAATAAAGTGACTTTGAATTTGAAAGTAAATTCCACGGAACCATGGGCTTCTTCGGAGTGTTCTTTTAAGGTTCCCCAAGCACCTAAATCCATGCATGTCTCAATTTTCTGCTTTCCTTTGCCCACTTTATTTCGGGGCTGATCACACTAACTGTTCCCTGCAGGCGGTCTTACTATTCAGCCAGCCATTATTAACTGAATTTGGGCATTTCTAGAGCTGCCATGTGCATGCTTACTCCTTTTTACATGCACGTCGGGCAGGAAGGGACAGAAGCCAAGGCACGTGGGGTTCCACACCTACTGAAAGCCGTTGGGGCTTCCCGAGACCAAAAAGATTGACAACCCCTGTTCTAAAGTGTTGAGGATGAGCTACGGGCAGGCACCCAAAGACTGAACTTTTCAACGGTTAGAAGGGGCTTTAAAGGGGCCCCGAAACACATTCTCAGAGCATTGTTCTGCCTGTTGGTTGAATAGAATGAGTTATAGTGAAGCTATTAGCATTGGTCGTACCGCTTATATTCCACTTTTTAATATTTTAATTAGCTCGCAACAACGAATTCATGACACTGATGGTGTCACAACACAGTGGCGGTCTTTAGCAGTGGATATGACATCATCGGGTGGGAGCTTGATAACTGGACAAACAGTAAATATACTGCTAATTGTGTTAATAAATCAAGATACGTTTTGTTACGTTTCGGGTTGTGGGTTTCTACGTGGACACAGGTCACCAACCACCGCGGGTTCGAGCTTCGCGCGAGCCAGGGGCCCCGATCAGCCGTCACCACACACCACTGGGACACCGATGCGGTGCACTCAACCTCCGCTGGGAGGAGAGCGATTCGCCGCAAAGAAATAGGCCTCCAATCTCACAAAGGAGACGTTTATTCACGTCGTCCTTCAGCAGTACACACACACTCAATCGTCACCCCGTCCCGGGGGCGCGCGAGGAGCAAGACTCCGCTGCGCGCACGAAGCGACTCGAGCAATGCGCGCCGCTAGCACGCCGCTGCAGGAGAATGTCCCCGCGGCAGTGCTGTGATCTCTCTCTCGTGTCGACCGTTGGGCCGGTTGCGAGAGAGAGTGGGCAAACAATGCAAGGTACGCCTGTCGGAGGTCGCTGGACCCCGCTGGACAGGCTCGAGCCGCTGCAGGTCAGAGGACACGTGCGGGCGAGCTCGAGTATGCACTGGTCCGAACGGCAGAGGCCGGCACGGACAAACACAGTAACGTACGCACCTTACGCTGTCTCGGAGGGATCTCTCTCTGGGCCCCGCTTGGACGGTCGCGCGGCGCGCGGCCACCCAAAAGCGGGTCCCGAATTCCCGCCAAAAGGCGCCAATGGCAAAGGCCCTTGGGGAGCCGGGGCGGAGCTGTGGCTAAATGACAGTGATTAGTCACCCAGCCGCCTCTCCACCACCTGAGGCGGGAGCAAGGGAAAGAGTAGAAACAACGCGGGAAGCCGGCAGAGCCGCGCAAAGGCGACGGCGTAAAGCCAGGATTCCCACAGGGTTTAATATTAGATCAACAAAACCAACACGTTTGCCTTGGGTAAAAGCACTTCAAAGGAAGCAAAACAAAAAAGCACCACCAGAGGCTCTGGCTATTGTTCTGCATTGAAGGACTTTGCACCTCACTGTACACATCTATGACCTAGCACACAGCACTTACGGCTACTCTCTATGCATCTCAGAACGGCTTGGCGGAATCGACCTGATCGAGCCATTGCATTCTACTAGCGTTCGTTTCGGTCCCAAGGAAGGACACAAAGGAAAAAGCCATTCGTTTCACATTAACCAGTGCACATCACCAGCATGAAGATCACTGAGCGTGATGCCAGATGGCACCATGTTCCCGTCATCAGCGCACAGTGGTAGGGCACGGTATGCGGGGGCAGTAGTGGCATGCGCTATGCTAAAAAGTATCTCACGCTCGAGTTCAGATAAGTCAGGAAAGGCCATTGATCAATGTTCCCATCTGCACCGTCGATGTGATGAAGCATCGCTGGGCCAGCTGGACGTTCACATGGTTGTTGCTACCATGAGAATAGCTGCCAGCCTTGACAGGAATAAGTTGCAGTAAACAGGCAACCATGGTGTGCAAACTTCCACGACGTGCTCAGATAGGCTGTTTTGATTGGTCCCACTCAATGTCATCATTAGGATAGCCCCAGGAGGAGGTGAATGAATCTGCGACCTTTTTGCTGCCATAAATTTGGTTGAGGAGTCAGCGATGATGTTTTCTGATCTGTCTTTGTCTTTTGCACTACAGTAAAAGCTCGTTAATTCGAACTTCAGGGGACCGGAAAAAAAGTTCGAATTATCTGATGTTCGAATTATCGAATGGCCTCGAAAAATCTGACAAGAACCATTTGCATTAGGGTATATGTACCTTATTTACTCGCATAACAGACCCACTCGCATAATGAACCCACCAACCCCCGATTTTTGCCTAAGAATTTGAAAAAAAAAAAAAAAAGCGTCAGTCGTTAATGCTTCTCTCCGTTTCGCACTGTCATGGTCCGCAACGCATTTCTTGGCAGTGAGCCAAGATGTTGCGCAGGGATAACATCATGGCGTGTTTACCTTTTGACATTAGCTCTAGCAAGGGGGGAAGCGAACTTGGCAGAGTGCCAGCGCTTGTCCGGTTGTGCAAGCCTCGTTTTCAGTGCGTTCATTCGCCTTATCGTGCCATGGGCGATTGAGGCGGACGCTGTCCACTGCCACTCAATCATTGGAACCTGCAATAGCAGCAAACGCCTTTTCCAGCGAAGGATGCTAAAGATGCTAAAAGCCGGTGTCATGATCGCGGCTGACCCGGTGCTTCCAGTGCTTCCATTGGCGACCGGTGGGTGGAAGGATGGACGACACTCGCAAAGAAAAAAAAATGTTTTTATCTCGTAATTTGTAGCGCCCGTCCGAAGTCATAGCCTTTCATGGGCGTGAGCTAGGTCTACGCCGACAGTACTTAGTACTTATTGGTATTTCTGAATTAACAGGGCCGCCGGCCCACTGCGCCGGTGATGGCACCATTTAGGCTTTACCCACTCTTCCACGATTTTATCTGGTTCCATCTTCTGTCCCTGTTTAGGACGTGTGCAGCCTCTATGTGGAGGTGCTTTTTTTTTTTTGGCCGCGTGCTGTGTGTTACGCCACCCAGACGCGCGGCGGCGCGTAGTTCGAATTATCCGTAGCGGAACTGACTCACTTTCGAATTAACGGGCTTTTTATGCACAGATCTCTATAGAGCTTGGCCGGACCAAGTAGTGTAGTTCGAATTATCCGAAAATTCGAATTATCGAGGTTCAAATTAACAAGCTTTCACTATAGTACGCTCTGACAAGACACTGAGCAAGCCAAGTGTTTACCTCTGCCCTAGCTGTGCTGTTTCTGCAGCATAGTACTTCAACTATTGAAGAAACTGCGGGAAACATTACAACCGGAAAACACAATCCTTCAGTGCTGAACCGCACTCGCTATTCTGCTTTCACAGGCGACTTTCCTCCACCTTAAGTGCAGATGAGACGGAGAGGCAAAGACTACAGTCTTTGCCTCTCCATGGGAGACTGTCCCTTGGGAGACTGTTGCAAATAAAAGCTAGCACGACAGAGTACCACACAACTGACAGCTCAGGAAGACGGCACAAAACAAAACTTTGCCCTCAGCTCTTGGCCACAAGAGATGTGGAGGTGAGGGAAGAGCGTCATCACCTTGGAGGGCCACAAACAGGCGCAGGATGTCATTGGCTCCCTCAAAAATGCGGAAGATGCGGATGTCTCGGAGGCAGCGCTCCAGGCCAGCCTCGCGCATGAAGCCCATGCCTCCGTGTATCTGGATGGCCTCGTCCGTCACGTACCACGCACACTCGGACGCCGTCACCTTTGTGCTGGCCGCCTGCAACAGGGAGCAGGCTATTGTTCGCTTGCTCAACAGCCTCCACAGCTCCCACGTGCCACCATAGTGAGTGGGTGGCAGTTAACACCTGCCATTTAATGGTTAACAGCCCCCTGCTTCACAATACGAGACATTCCGTGGCTATGACCCACGCACATTCAATACTGACCACACTCTCCAAAGGGAACTCGCCGATGCTGCATCCCCTTAAGTTCCACTTCCCCGCTTGACCATAACACATTAATTAAAAAGGCACCTCTGTCGCCAGCGCACAAGTGCCACAGGTGAGCACGAGCGACACTAGTGTCTAGTAGGCACAGGTTGTTTGGTCTCTATCTTCAACAACCTTGGCACACGCACAGCCAACACAGTGGGATGCAGCCAGCCTTGCAAGGTGAGCTCAATCCATACTCTTAGCATCCTCCCTACGCTGGCATGGCCAAACACTCACTCACAATCCTTCCGGCTAGCCAAACACCCCGAATTATTTTGCCAAATTAGCTGAACAAATGCCATCTGTGTCAGTGCATGTCGCCTTCTCTTATTCCCAACAGCTCTGATGCTCTTGCTCTGATCATGCTCTGACGTGCTTCAATCTGGGGTAAGGTGCTGGCATGAGCATCAGCCAACAAAAATTTCATGTACTCTCCTTTTCAAGGGGGGCACCTAATTCCTCATGCATGGAAGCCCATCACTCAATGCCTCCCAACAATTCAGTGCCCACAGCCCATGCCATGAATTCCAGCAGTTGGTCAGCAGCAGACCAGGAGTCGTACATGCCTTTCAAGTAAACAGCAGCACTGTTACATTTGCTTTCAGCAAGACAAACAATGCAGCTCTGTCACAGTTCAACAGATAACCTGCTACAGTCACTATAAAAAAATACTTCCATCACTCTAAAGCAAATGGTAGCTACAGGTGCTGCCATTTGCTGCGACCATGTGCTGAGGAGACCTGTTCTATAAGCTTTGCTCACTGGCTCTAGCTTTTCATGAAGTGATGAAACTGAAATATGTTACCCAGCATTTCATCAAGTAAGAACCACTTTGCAAAGACTTGTGGCGCTTTCCCAAGCTCAAAGAAAACCTGAAGGGTTCACACCCAACAGAGTGGTCACCAATACAGTGCACTTCTGAGGCTAAAAAACAGCGCAAACGGGGACGAAGCAGAGAGAGGGACACGACGACAGCGTCATGTCCGTCTCTCTGCTTCGTCCCCATTTGCGCTGTTTTTTAGCCTCAGATCATGCACCAACCAGCCCAAATTTCCACCCTTTTACAGTGCATTTCTATGATGGCATCACCACTGCAGTACCGCACAACTTAAGATTACTCCACTAACCAAACACAACAGCAAACAAAATCAGCTTTGCAATGTTTGACTGTATTAAGTAAGCCAGCACAGGCATCAGTATTCTTGCACTTATAATTTCATTTTTCGTTCAGGTAACAAGAAAAGCTTCAAC
The DNA here is from genome assembly GCF_055824585.1 of Amblyomma mixtum. Lineage (NCBI taxonomy): Eukaryota > Metazoa > Arthropoda > Arachnida > Ixodida > Ixodidae > Amblyomma > Amblyomma mixtum. The sequence goes on from NC_143016.1 coordinate 173,618,290, forward strand.
AACAAACTATTTTCTTGTCAATGAGAAGAAAGAGTATGCGGCAGCCATGAGCGTGGCCGCAACACACTGGGCAGGGGCATCAAAATTGGATATCATATACCCTAGACTAGAGAACATGGAAACTGGACGTGTGGAGAATAGAGGAATGTGGGAAGCTGCGGCCCACCATCTGTCTATTACACAACCAACACAACACAACACAACACAATACCACGTCTACCAGTTAGAACTAGGGAAATGCACATCTCACACCACGAGCAACAAGAAAGAGGCTTACAGGAACAACAAAATCCTCGGGGCTAGTGTACACAACTCGCAGATGCATCTCAATAGCTTGGCCCATGAGCTCTCTCATGGTGTTTTTTTTTCGCATGCTCCTGAGGCTTCATGTCAGCCTCCTTTTCAGGTCCGCCCTGTTCTTGATTACACAGCTGCAGAGTGGAACCCGTACAAGCAGTTTGAAATTAACATGTTAGAAGCAGTCCAGAAAAAAGCTGTGCGTTTCATATATCATCGTTACGATCGTGATTTCTCACCCTCTTCTACACTTCTTTCATTGAATTTAACCACACTCTCTGCCCGTCGCCACAATGAATCATTAAAATTCTTACATTGTATCGTCAGTTCCTCGGTAAGGCTCTCAGATAACCACGACATTAACTTTGCACCATTATCATCTACAAGAAGTCATCACGAGCTAAACTTGATACCGTATTTTGCGCATGCTAACTTGTTCAAATTCAGCTTTTTTCCCAGTTCAATAGAAGCCTGCAATTCTCTACCTGGGTCCATTCGTTCTTGTCCATTTCAAAGTTTTGTAACTGCCATTGAAGACGCATAATACTAGCTGTGTATTCCTACCCTGTCGTTAACAGTTCCTTTCTTGTTTGATATTTGTTTTGTGACTTTAACTTTATTGTAGTGCTCACTTTGTACATTTTGCTGCATTTTGTTACCTTGTTCCGTATTTTGTGTTTTTCGCACTATTGCCATAGCGCATATAATTGTGCTGCAGTATGTATAAATAAATAAATAAATAAATAAATAAATAAATTGTAGGGGTGTGTTTGTTAGGCGTCCTCAAGAGACCGAACCGCTGTGCAGGGTCTGGCAGCGTAGACGGGCGTAGCCAGCACCAAGAGAGGAGAGAGCGGGGGAACTTCGTCGTCGTCAGGCGCAGCGTAGTGTCGGCGCATAACTTCGTTGTCGTCAGGCGCAGCGCAGTGTCGGCGCATGGTGGTAGCGGAACCTGTCACACTTGGCACACTACAGTTGGCACACTACAGGTCAACACAGAACCTGATGGAACCATCTTTCTTTTTTACCAACACAACAGGAGACGCCCAGGGACTGTGAGAGGGCTGTACGACACCCCGACGGAGCATGTCGTCCACGTGATCAGAAATGACTCGGCGCTCAGAAGCCGAGACACGATAGGGGCGCTGGCGAAGAGGGGCGTGTGTACCGGTGTCGATGGTGTGCGCAACGACAGACGTACGGCCCAAGGCAGTCTGAGGAAGATCGAAAGAAGACCTAAGCGCTGGAGGAGGGCGACGAGTTGATCACGTAGCGCGGGTGGAAGGTCAGCGTCAATGGCACGGTGGAAGACGTCGGAGGGCGGTGGATCATTCTTAACATCACAGGAGCTGAGCACATCGACATCGAAGGAAGCGGTGGTATCAAGAATAGAGTAGGGAAGGCAGGAATCAAGGTCTTCAATACGCCCGAGGCATTCACCTCGGAGCACTGCTGACGGGCACGAAGATGGGTTCGAGACGTAAATTGCACTTTGTCCATGGTCGATCGTCAGAACAGCAAAGGGAAGCAGGAGGCAGGGATGGCGGGAAGCGGTTTCGGAAGGCGTGAAGAAAACAGTTGAATGAGTGACGCCAGCACAGGAGAGGGGTACGAGGGCAGCAGAAAACGGAGGAATGTCGGTATCAGTCGCGACCACAAGTTTGGCAGACTGCGTAGGTACGTCGCAAAAGGGAGCGTCACACAGCGGAGAAAAGGCGATTTCAGCTCGAGCGCAGTCAATAAACTCGATGGTGTACAAAACATCTTGAATGAGGACACGGGCCGTACATGCGGCTGAGGGATGAATGCGCTGTGATGAGGCGGTGCGAAGCGAAAAGTCAGAAAGTGGGGTAGTCACTTTGCGGAGTCGGCGGCAGAGAGCTTCGCTTATAACAGATACTGCAGCGCCCGTGTCGACGAGGGCGAGAACCTTGGCACCTTCCACGAACACTACGATTACATTAGCGGGACGACTCGGAGGACTTGAGGAGTTCGAAACAAGCGCAGTTCTTGCCCCCGGAACTGTGGCTGTTAGTTTCCCTCAAGTGCGGAGCTAGAACGTCGCAGCATCGGAGAAGGGGAACGGCGTCGAGGGGAAGGCGATCGGCGAGTGGTGTAAATTTGGCGATCAGGGGAAACAAAGGGGGGACCAGGTGGACTTCTCGGCGAGGATAGTTCGGCATCGTACGGGTAGGAGCGCAGATCAGGTCGAGAAGGCGGAAGGCGCTGGCGGCAAAGCCGCGCAACATGGCCGGGCCGACCACAGGCGTAACAGATGGGTCGGTTGTCCGCAGTACACCAGGGATTCGTAGGATGTGGGCGAACTCTTGAGAACGGAGCTTGAGACGGGGGCTCAGACGGCGGCGGCGGACGGAAAGAAGGGGCGGCCTGGTAGGAATCGGGTGCCGGCGTATGTCGTGGCCTGGCCACTGCTTGGGCGTACGTCAGGGGTGCTGTCACAGGCGGGAGCACAGGGCTTGACGGTAGCAGGTCAGCGACTTGGTCTTGCACGACACGGCGAATGGTAGGAGCCAAAGACGGGGTCGAGTCAGGAACTTGGCGGGCGGGGTCTTGAAAATGTGATATGAGGGACAGCTGGCGAGCGACCTCTTCACGAACGAAGGCTTTGATTTGGTTGAGAAGAGGGGAGTCCTCAGGAGAAGTACCGCCCAGGGCCAGTGTAGAGAGGGCCTCGTCGCAGACACCGGCACGCCGTGTGGAAGCGCGCTGCTTGCGGAGCTCGTCGTAGCTCTGGCAAAGCTTAATAACCTCACTGACGGTGGTAGGATTTTTCGCGAGGAGCATCTGAAATGCGTCGTCAGCGATGCCTTTGAGGATGTGGTGGATCTTGTCCGCTTCTGGCATGGCGGCGTTGACACGTTTGCAGAGGTCAACGATGTCCTCAATGTAACTTGTGAAGGTCTCGTCGGTGTGTTGAGCGCGGTCCCGTAAGCGCTGTTCGGCACGGAGCTTGCGCACCGCAGGGCGGCCGAATACTTCCGCAAAACTCTTCTTAAATACGGGCCAAGTGGGTAGGTCCGCCTCATGGTTTCGAAACCAGAGGTTTGCCACGTCCGTGAGATAAAAGATGACGTTACTCAGCTTGATAGTGTCATCCCATTTGTTGTAGCTGCTCACTCGCTCATACGATGACAACCAGTCGTCAATATCTTGGTCGGCAGTGCCACTGAAGAGGGCAGGGTCACGCTGCCGGATGGCGCCAGAACAAATGACGGTGGTTGAACTGGCCGCCGGTGTTGGGGCAGTCTCATTTGGCATGGTTGACACAGGCGGCAGCGTACGGCTCCGGAGTTCCAGGTTGGTAGGGGACGAACCCCGCACCTCCACCAATTGTAGGGGTGTGTTTGTTAGGCGTCCTCAAGAGACCGAACCGCTGTGCAGGGTCTGGCAGCGTAGACGGGCGTAGCCAGCACCAAGAGAGGAGAGAGCGGGGGAACTTCGTCGTCGTCAGGCGCAGCGTAGTGTCGGCGCATAACTTCGTCGTCGTCAGGCGCAGCGCAGTGTCGGCGCATGGTGGTAGCGGAACCTGTCACACTTGGCACACTACAAAATAAATAAATAAAACATTCCCGGGTGAAGCCCCGGGTGTGGCTGCCCCCAGGAAGTGCCCACCTCGAGGTGGTAGTCAGTGAAGCCCCGGTCCATGTTGCCGGACAGCAGGTAGGTGAGCGACTCGGCCGTGTAGAGGCGTGCCGCCATGCTGGCCAGCTTCTCCTGCACGTTGCCAAAAGTGCAGAGGTGGTTGCCGAACTGGGCCCGGGTGGTGGCATGCGCCACTGCCTTGGCGATGGCCGTCCGCATGGTGCCACACAGCACGGCCGACATGCCAAACCGGCCGTTGTTCAGGATCTGCATTGCCACCTGCACACAGGGGAGACTTGCATCAGGATCAGCACCCTCCTCACGAGCAGGACTGGCATCCACGCATGCAGCCACAAAACAATGAGTGCTTGCAGCGTGACGTTCTGAACAAAAGAAAAACAGCAAAAAAGAACATCTGTGTGCATCTTTTTCTCTTCCTGTGTACCGTTTTACCCTACCGGTAAAACCCTACCGGTAAAACGTTTTTATCTTACCGGTACTCACCTATGGGGCCGAAATGCGGAGGCTAACAAAGAGGGTTCAGCTTAAGTTGAGGACAACGCAGCGAGCTAGGGAAAGAAAAATGATAGGTGTAACAATCGGAAGAGGTTTGAGTGGGTGAGGGAACAAACGCGGGTTAATGACATCCTAGTTGAAATCATGAGGAAGAAATGGGCTTGGGCAGGGCATGCAATGCAAAGGCAACATAACCACTGGTCCTTGAGGGTAACGGAGTGGATTCCAAGAGAAGGCAAGCGTAGCAGGGGACGGCAGAAAGTTAGGTGGGCGGATGAGATTAAGGAATCTGCGGGGATACAGCGGCGGCAACTGGCAAAGTACAGGGTTAATTGGAGAGACATGGGAGAGGCCTTTGCCCTGCAGTGGGTGTAGTCAGGCTGATGATGATGATGATGTCCCGTTTTTAACAGTGTTTTTCAAGTTCAGAATGTTCAGTCATCAACTTGCCTAGCACCATACATTCATGCAGTATGATGTCCTCTGGTGGTGCCACTAACATTACGGCATTCAACTTTGGAGCCATTGGTCATTTTACAAATTTGCATTGGCCCATAATTTTGTCCTTCACCACTCACACAGATGAGCACATTTAGTTCTCTTGAAAGTAACGGTTTCGCATTAAAACAATTTTTTGCATTGCAGAGATGGGACTCAGGAATGTGATGTGATTATCAACTCAAGATGTTCAAAAAAAACTTCAGAGTTGTCCTTCAGCAGCTGCATGACACGCAAACACAATAAAGCTTTCCTCAAAAATATTTAGGCCACGCTTTATGGTCTGCATGGAAAGACTATTTCTTGCATGTCACAATTCCACAGGACACCGAACAAAGGCACACATTAAGCATGGTGGCTGGTACCAATAGATACTTCCTTGCTCGCAGAGTGATAACAGAAGCTATTGTAAATAGGTATGCGATTCACTGCAGGCATAACGCAACACGACATCTTGAATGCTCCTGCGCAAAGTGGCTGTGTGGTGCCATGAATGTGCAAGAGTCGAACATGCTGGTAGGTGTAGCAAGGCCCTTCCTTACCTTGAAGCCCTCCCCCACATTGCCAAGCACGTTCTCCACGGGCACCTTTGTGTCCTCAAAGTGCACCGCGGCTGTGTTGGAGCCCTTGATGCCCATCTTCTTCTCGGGGGGCCCCGAGGTGACGCCACCAAACGAGCGCTCCACGATGAATGCCGTCATCCGGTCGCGCACCTCGCCCGAGTCCAGCTTGACGGGCGTCTGCAAAAAATGAGGCCCCCTTTTCAGCTTTGCTCTACTCACAATGACAGGACTATTCTTCCCAGGCTTGAGCACAACATCACGGACGGTGTAAGCACCTCGGGGCCACTCGCACGTGCTGGCAGCACTAGGTGGTTGCAGCAATGACCTTCGACTGTTTGCACTGAAAACTGGTTGGTTTATTGGGGTTTAACGTCCCAAAGCAACTCAGGCTATCAGAGACACGGCAGTGAAGGGCTCCGGAAACTTCGACCACCTGGGGTTCTTTAACGTGCACTGACATCGCACAGTACACGGGCCTCTAGAATTTCTCCTCCAAAGAAATTCAACCACCGCGGCCGGGATCGAACTCGCATCCTTCGGGTCAGCAGCCGAGCACCGTAACCACTGAGCCACCGCGGCGGCTTGCAATGAAAACTGCGCATGTTCTTTTTCCAAAACCTTCTACAGAGACACCACGAGCACGAAGACAATGCTGAGAGCACTTCTACGGAGTGTCTCACAGCTACAGCACCACCGCAGACATTTTCAATGGCACACCTTAACCCCTTAACTCTTAACCTTAACTTAAAAGCTTAATCTTCTGACGCACCATTGTTTGTTCAGATCGAAATGAATTATTTCTTCACCTAAATAGTATATTCAGGCCTTAAGAAAGACAATTTGATAGTTTTCCACCACAAAAATACTAGCTGTTGAGCTTTTGGGGCGATGTGCAAAATTTTGTCCAAATTGTCGTAATTGATGAAAATAGCAAGATCACAACTCTGCGACTTGTGAAGCAGGCACCCGAAGGATCACGGAAATAATTTCTATTCTGAAAGTGCACAATACGCTTCACATTGAAAAAAAAAAAATGTTATTACTACTGGTGGAAAATATGAGGATGTCTTTGCTAAATGGCAGACGACATGCTACTCTGCTCGCCGTTAAAGAAATATTATTTACTGCGTTCGCTATATGACACAAAAAAGCCGAGTTGTTTATTTGCGAAGGATGCGAAATTCACCTGAAACAAAGAAAGCCCACTCTCAGAAAAAGCAGCAAAAGCTTGATCATCAGTAATGATGCAGTTCACCGATAGTGCAAGTCACAAATCTTGAGAAGTTCTCAGGTCACTGCAGACGGCTAAGCTAAAGAACGGCAAAACAGCAACAACGATGCTCTTTCGTTACACGTAACGCCACAGGACTGATGTAAAAGCATTTCTTAACAAGAGCTGTCCATGGGTTTCGACCACACTGCACTCTGGCATCCACCGACTGACCAATCGATTGACTGAATGATTAGAACTCTGGACAACCCATGTCCATGTCATGTCATGTCCATGTCCATGTCAACTGCTTTCTCAAAATCTAAAAAGAGAATATCTATTTGGCTTTGTCTGTCTATAGCTGCTGCAAAGTCACGTACTGCCTCAAGTAGTTGTGTCACCGTTCATACCCCCTTGTGGAAACTGTGCTGCTGAGAATCTACTTGTGCTTTTCTTTTCAAGAAAAGTGGATAGTAAGTCTTTAAAGATGACATGTTCCATAATTTTCCCACTGGTGCACAAAAGTAAAACTGTTCTGTAAGACGTAATAAGTGATCTGTTTTCTGCTCTGGGTGATTTTGGCATACTCCCAATCATTAGGAAGTATGCTACGAGGGGCAGTGCTGCTACAGTAAAATCTCGCTTATTCGGACTCTGTTAACCCATTAGCGCCCAGCGTACTTTTAAAAGTACAGCTAAAATTTTTATGATTTCAACATGAAAGATTTAATTTTTCTTTTCAAGTACGACATGCTTTTGTCACACGGGGATCGGCCGACGCCCCTTAACTATGAAGACGCGTGTCCTCTTCTTAGTATGTCATTTTTCCATGCTGAAACTTCACGATGTTTGTTTCCCCCGAACTGCACCGGTAGTCGCTGGCTTACAATTTTCTCACAGCAATGTTTATGTACATATTATTCTAGTTTCAAGTATAGAGCAGCATGAAAGACGAAAGTAAACAATGGATGCTCTGAATGTCCCGCAACTTTTAACTTTTTTTGCGCTATGATGAATTATATGCTGCTGTACTTTCTATAGTACACTGGGCCTTCCTGTGTGCACAACGGCGCCTATGTATTCCAGGTCATAGATCTTACGGTTCCTTGCAATCCTGTGAAAAAAAAAAAACTCTTTTTCTGCTCAGTGCGGTCTCAGAGACTGCTGTACTTGCCGCTAGCTATTCTGAATATGACGACAGTGTGATTTTAATTGGTCATAATGAAGTTTTGGTTATAAGAACGGGATGTTCTGCAGAGCAGACGTCTACTGTTATGCTTTTCCCACCTACTGAGGGAAGTCCTTGAGTTCACAAAAGAAACTTCTGTAAGCGCGCGTTGTTCTGTCGTTGCCAGAGGTGTTTCAACGCTTAGTAGCCATTTCATCTTTTTTTGGCAAATTTTTTAGCAGTCAAGACATTCTTGTAACGCTCCGCCAGGAGGAATTTCGGGCTACAGGAACCATTCGCCAAAACGGGTTTAGGAAGAGCTCACTTGATCCAAAGAAAGCAACGGAATAGAACCAGCCACGATAAATTGGTCCTTGCTTGAACAGTGTAGGTTACTTGCTTTTATTGAAGTCTAAGGACAACCGTGTACTCAGTATGGCCTGCAGCTATAACAGCATTGACCCTACATGTTTTGTGAAGAAGGGTGGTTGCCTAGAGCGCACGAAAAAGCAGGACTTTTTTAAGCCAAAACTCCTTTCATTTTGCAACAGTGGTATGGCAGGTGTTGACCTTTCGGATCAAGCCGCCAACTCCTGCTACATCGGCATCAGGGACGAAAAGTGGCGGTGGCTGTAGACACGAAAGTTCCACTTTGCAATTACGAACGCTAGAACAATCAGCCAAATTGCTAGAGACGAGTCTGCTGATTGTCTTGATTTGGTGAGAAAGTTACTCGTCATTACCGACGCCTTTCACGCAGCAACCAGCGGTTCGCAGACACTCTGGCTCAATCGTGTCTGATGATTCTTTGAAAAGGAGAAAGCTTCCCGCGCAAATTAGAATAACTGCGGTGCCAGTGTAGCCAAAAAAGATTCCTGAGGGCATGGAAGAAGAGTTATTTCACCCTGCGTAAAAATCACGGACACATAAATAAAATTTACGCCACCAAGTAGGTGTGGAGCGTAGCAGCCACATGTGCTATGGGTAGGACCCAGCATACTATAAAAAGTACACCTGCGTAACTTCGGAAAGAATGAATCAACCGTAACGAAATTTACCCTATATGTTTCTCTTTATAAGAGAGGATTATGTCCTAAAAATGAAGAAAATCCCTCTGTTAGATTTTTATTGGGCCCTAATGGGTTAATTAAGAAATTCGGACTGCCGCCGAAGTCCCGCCAAATGCCCATGCAAGTCTAAGGCATCAGAAGCTCATTTATTTCAACACCGCAGGACTCCCAGGGGTGCCGCGTCGGGATATGACGTGCTCAACAGGCGATCGCCCAGATATTTGTCCACAGGCCTGAACTGCATATTACATTTTCTCCCGCGCACCCTATGATCTGTGCGCAAAGGCAGGCTTGTTCACGGTCGGCAGGTTCCCATCGATAAGCTGACAGAGAGTCCGACTGCGTAGTTTCGTTTTCGTTTCTGGCGCAAAAGCACGCTTCCCTTGCTTCCATCAGTGCGGTATTTCCATTCTTCCAGCGCGCTGAAACTCCGCACTTGTTACGTGCTGTTCGTCGTTTGTGCAGCGAAGCCTCCTCACATGAGATGCCACATGCGAAGAAGCTCCAGTGCTACAATTTTGGACACTGAAAGAAGCCGAATAGAATCTTACCATTGTGGAGCAGTTCTGCTTGCGGCACTCCCAATAGTGTACATGAATTAAACATTTGATGGAACTGTGAGACATCGCAGCTGTCATGCAATTTTCGTCTTAAAAGGCGACAAAAATTGCCCAGGTTCCCAAAAAATAAATTTCGCTTTCACTCTAATGGTTTTTCGACAGTTTAGGGGGGCCATTCGATAATTCGATATTAAGATAATATGGACATTTTTTTCCACTCCCTTGAAGTCCGAATTAACAAGGTTTTACTGTATATTGAATAGTCATTTAAGGCCCAGGAATTAGGTACAACATTTCATTTTTAATTGCAAATAAGAACCACATCTGTACAACTGTTTGTTTTTCATACTTTTATACTTGCCTGCACAATGATGCATTCAGCTGCGAGAGCAGGGTCAAGTGACAGCACATTTGGCAACACTAAATTGCAGACAAAAAACTAGCACAGTAAATGCCACATCAGTAATAGGACATGTCAGGAGCCAGCACCCCTGTAACTATCAGCTAAAGCACCTCCCCATCGTGCAACTTTGGTGGCACAGTTTTGAAGCCCCCCCCCCCAGCAATTCCCTCCTGCTCAGCCCACAAGAGGCGTCGCCAAATAGGACCTACTTGCCTTGGCAAACACAGTGAAGATGTCTGCAATGCCGCCATTGCTGATCCAAATCTTGCCACCGTTGAGGATGTAGTGCTTCCCGTCTGGAGACAGCTCAGCCCGTGTCTTGATAGACTGCACACAACAGCACCGATGCACATTAAAGTGGCAGTACAGCCAAGTCAGCTTAGGCATGAACATGGAGGAAAAAAACTAAGGAGGGAGCGTGACGTCATGCGGCCAGCGTTCGCAAGCCGAGTGTTCATGAAGTCGTTTTCTCCCTCAGTTTTTCGCTCTCCCAGTCAGTCCTTTATGTTTTGACTATGGTATGTTTTAGTACGCACGTAGTGTGGCGCGGAGCGTCTACAGCAAGGAAGTTGATCTACAGTCAATCTGCTGCGCTAATCCGTGCATGCACGCGTGCAGCGGGGCTAGATTTTACCGCACGCTATCACGTGGCGTGATCACGGGGGGAACACACTCTCTTTCTTTTACTATATCTTTACTTGCTAAGACTAGGCTTCAAGGTTGTCGCCGGACGCTCCCTCCTCAGTTTTTTTTTTCCTCCATGGGCATGAACACCTCTACTCTGTCCTTGCTACATGTATGAGAGTGTGCACACCATAGATTTAGGACCCACCAGATTTGGCTGCGGACACACACATCTGTTCTGTGCCCGTCAACAACATTTCTGAAAAGAGTGTGCACAAGACATACTCCACGAAAGTGGCTGCATGAATCAAGAGTACAGCCACACAAAGTATGGCGCTCCTCCACCGGCCCCACCCACCCGGCCCCTCCACCGGCTGCTGAAGCACACGAGAATCTGCCTTCTTCATAATATGAGTCCACCACGGTGGCTAAATGGTTATAGTGCTCAGCAGTTGCTGACCCGAAAGATGTGGGTTCAATCCAGCCATGGCAGTCGCAGTGCAATGAAGGTGGAATGCTAGAGGCCTATGTACTGTGCAATGTCAGTGCATATTAAGGAGTGGCGCGGGTCTTGAAATGATAAAAAAATGTGAAAATTTCGATTCAGCAAAAGTGGCAAATTCGGGATCAATACACTAAAGTTCCCGCCTAAAAAGTTTCAAGGTCTAAATTCATTTCATTTCATTTTTATTTCCTCAAAGACTCATTTCTGGAGGTATTACATAAGGGGTGGGGTTAACATAAGTGCATATGACAACTTCAATTTGATTTCGTATAGGAAGGTGGATGGACAGGTGGATGGAAATTCGATCTCCAGTGACTAAAATAGCTAAATACAGTGAAATCTCATTGATATGATTCCGCTTAATACGTTTTTTAGCACAATACATTGTTTTTTTCTTTGTTCCCGGCCGATGGCCTATACAGGTAATCAATTTTTGTACGGGTAATACGATTGTATTTCGGCATGGGTTTGGATAATACGATCGCAAAAACATCTGAAAATCACACGCGGTTTCGATTTTTGTGCCAGGAGGCAGCAAAAGAGTTCTAACGGGATCCCACAGTAGCTGCTTGCGCCTGCGGCAGTGTGGTGGCCTCTAACAGCAATATTCGCAGGCTCGTGCACCAAGCGCATCGAAGCCTCGATGGCCAGTGCCGCATTCAGGGTGGGGACACCACTTTAGACGGTGGCATATTGGGTCCCACTCTTTCGTTCGGCTGCATTCAGTGCAATGGGGCGGCAAGCCGTTTCTAAGAGAAAACTGCTGCTATCACTTGGAATAGGCCCTTTACAAAAGTTAGCGCCATCTAGTGAGAAAAACATGAACAGCACACGGCGGCCATGTTTGGTTCAGTCCGTCCCGGAGAACTCGGAGGACAGTTCACTGTACCCGGAGAGTACGCGCCAACGTGAGCCCTCGTGGAACTCATGCACGCACAGCGAGCTTCATTGGAATTCCCGCAAGTGATTGCGTCATTTGTTGGCATCACAACAGTCGGTGCTAGCACCAAGCTCCATTCGGAATGCCAGCATGTTGCTGCGTGCCTTTCTGCAGCAAGCGCAGCGTCGTAGACGCACACGGAAACAAGGTGTGTATACGACCGTTCGTTTGCATTCTTGATCGGCTTTACAAGTGTCACTTGCAGCATGTCAGGCATTACGGCATGTACCTCTGACTGGGAGATAGCTCATAGAACGCGATCGCGAACACCTGAAACAGCGAGGTTGTTTTGCGTGCAATGGAGCCTTGTGAACTTCACAAAAGCTTGTGCTGAGATGGAAAATGACACTGGAGAAGGAGCAATACATGTGTAACGAACGCTAAAGCTCGAATAGATCCATTGGAGCCTTTTGTACGTGGATTGCATTCGCCATTCTCTATTTGACTTATTACAAGGGCATGATTACCGAAGCTAGTTTTCAAACCATTGTGTGAAATGGCCGTGCATTGTGCAAATGGCAAAATGGTTGCCTAGGGCGCCCAAGCTGCTTGTTTCACGCTACAAAAGCGCCTGCCAAAGCCGCGGCGTCCTGTAAAGCAGGAAAAGATGAGGCATCACACGTGTAGCGTCATGCTCACATCCAGCCCGTTTCAAAAAATGTTATCACCTGATGACGCGTGCGAAGTCCGGTACGCGTCCAGAGCGCGCAGTTCAGGTTTGTAGTCTGTGCCTATTAATACTTGCCAGCGCGATCCACAAAATAACGAAGCTTGCGTTTCACTCTAGTGGGTTTTCTCGAATCCGATGATGGTTTCTTAGTTGACAGCCACCCGAAAAGTCAGTTGGTTTTGTAAAGATGACGATTTCTTGTTTATTTCCTCTTTTAGTAGACATTTCAAGCTTTAACCTCATATGCAAGAGCTGAAATGGGCGGCCTCGGGAAAAGAGAACTGTGCTGAAATGATAAGGAATTTTAAAAATCAGCTATCACCGCGCCATGCCTGCTTCGCGCAAGAGTTCGTGTGATCAGATTTTCCAGTATTGCTATAAAGTATAGCATCCACAGCTATAATGTGGTGCTTGTTGACAAAACCTGTTTATTATTTGTGCAGGTCTCCTTCCATTGTTTCCCAAGCAACCTGGCTTTGAGAAAGAAGTGGATTATTGCAATACGCAGAGATGTGGGGAAAGACTTCACTATAACGCATCACACCACGCCTCGGCTCTCAAAATATGCCTCTAGCCGTCGCTGGCAGAAACCGTCAGGGACAAAAGAGAGGTCCCTAGATCAGGAAAGGACTTCGCTTGACATTGAAAATCCGTTCCATGCACAGTACACTTGGCGACAACGTTACAAGCACGGACACAACGGCGGGCACTGATGGACGGACACGGAGCGGACGGACGAAACGATCCAAAGATGGCCGCCACCGTGGGGTCAGGCGAGGTCAGCGTGCCTGTCACTGTTGCCATACCTACTTTTGTAAACCCTCTATTCCGCAAATTGGGTGTTCTGCCAGGATAGGGTGGTGCCAGATATTGTTTATATAGTCAATCGAAGTTAGTTACGGTAAATTAATCACCTTTCGAAGCTGATCTGCCGGGAAACTTAGTGTCTTGTAAGCAGTCGTTATATCCCCACAATGGGCATAGCATATTCCAGTGCAATCTGTTACCCGGATACTCATTTCAATTACTAGTCCAATAATCGGGATTACTTATTTTCAACTGCAGTCACATATTCGCCAAAAGCTGCCAATCGGACAGCTTCTCGTTCACTATGAAATCAATTGCGAGAAGTCACCTCCGACGCCTGCTAATTTCTGTAATCATGAGGATGCAAAGTTACAGTTGTGCATTATACCCTCACCCCTAGGAAACATTGTTCTGGAATGCAAGTGTTTTGCATAGCTTATTTCGCCTACGTTGAAGTTGTCTGTTGGTTTCGAACCGTCTCACAAACTGGCCAGTGATTCTCACTTTTTTCTGCGCGCGCTGTCCCGAACAAAGCGAAATAGCCACTGTCCCTTTCCTAGTGTGGGCAGAGCACCCTGGAACACAACAGCCTCTCATAGCTTGATCTTCAGCTGCTACATCACACACACAACAGCAGCTCGCTTCAAACAAAGGGGTGCAGCCCGTTGGGTGAAATTGCCCACTTTCGCCAAGATCTTGCATGTTTTGAGCGTTCCTCGCCACTTTACTTCTGCCGATTACAGACAGCCTGCCTCGTTACACATCGCACCTTCTGCACCACGCAGTCAGAATTCGCATGTTTTGATCCACCATATGTGCACCGATCACATATACACCCAGAGAGCTGAAACACGAGTACTGAAACGTGCACAGCCAAATCAAAATTTGCAGAGGGCTTTGTTCAGAACCTGGCGACAAAGACGCTTATGCTACCAGTAAAGCAGCCGTATTTTTTGGGAACCCTTGCTGGTAACTTGAGTGAGTATATGTGAAGCTCTCGTTGCTGCGTTTAGTTCAGTTTGTTTATTTTATCTTTATACCATGGAGGCATACTAACCCCCCCCTCTTACTTCTTCCTTTGTGAATCAGTCGCGCGTAATGCTTTTTGCTTCATGTTTTGAAAAGAAAAAAGCGTTTTAGTTAAATCTGACCTCAAGAAAAGCTACTTAGCAACGACTAAGCAACAAGATGTCGTTGCATTGTACCATCAACTTAAGGGTAAACATCGCCCAGAGAGGAACTCACTTGTCTGCATAATTTTGTTGCGGAACAAGCCACTAAGGTAGCAGTTCAGAAAATATGACCATTTCGTGTTAGACGTGTCCCCATCTGTCCACCCAAGAGCAATGCAGCGACGGACTGGTTAGAAGAAAAAATTGCCATTACTGCGCAGAATACTGCACATATGGTGCAGTAATAAGACAAAGGGATCCTAAAGAATGTTAGAAAAACGGCTGTTGACTACGAAAAAAAAAATAGTTATATCTGGCAGGTCATCCTCCGCGCTGCTGGCATACCCGAGCAACTTGGGGCCCTGTGCATAGTCCTTAAGCTCGAACAACAAATGCACCATAATTCTACAGAATTTGGCAACTCTGATACTGTACATTAAGACTACAAAGGAAGATCAAATAACCTTTTTTTTTTTTTTTTTTAAGGGCAGACAGCGGCTATGGAGAACAGCAGTCCATAATAACTTTTCGATTGCCGTGTAGTTGGAGCAACTGCATCATGCGTAAATCACCCTCCAAAATGCCCGAACATTACCGCCACGAGTGAAACAACTATCAGAGCCAATTTCCAGTTCATCCGAATTATTCCAGTCGCCACACAACTGCACAGAAACCAGGCCACACGCATAGTGCGCAGGGACCCAACATACCGTCGCGAGGAGGAAACGGCAACGTGGGGTGGTACAAAGGATGTCCCCACCCTGAAAGCGGAGGTGAGCGGACATCCAGGCACCCTACGTGCCGGCGGTTTTCAGCGTCATCTATCCTAAGACATAGTACGCACGTTAAAATTGCGTGACCAAGAAGCAGTGATTGGCACATGTGTTGACAACGCTCTGCAGGCTTTGTTGGCTTTGTGCTTGCCATTTCTCGTAGCCATTTTTGGTGTTCCGCGCGTTCTGCTTGCACTTGTTCTCATTAGTCAGTTCTTCTGTTTTGGTGCCGCATTTCACCCGTGCACTTCACCATGTCTAGGAAGCACAAAGCGTTATCGCTGAAAGAAAAACTCGACATCCTTGCAAAAGTCGACGAAAATTCAGAGAAGAAATGTGTGGACCTGGCACGTGAACTTTGTTTGCCTGTCTCCACGCTGAACACGATCGTTGGTAAGCGAGAGGAAATTCGGAAGAACATACAAGTCTTCGGCGCCGGTGTGAAACAAAAAAGGGGGCCCAGCATGGCAAGATGAAAGAGATCCTACTGGCATGGTTCAGCAAAGTAAGGGCGGCGGGTGCGAATGTGGACGAGACTGTTGTGTTCACGAGAAAGCAGATGAGATTGTGCCCTCGTTGCGCATCGACAATCAAAACATGGCATGGCCTGTCATATAAGATCGTTTCTGGCGAAGGGAAGTCTGCCAACCATGATCAGGCCTCCAACTGGCTTTCAACTCTGCCGGCGGTGATTTCGCAGTACCAGCCAAGGGATGTGTTCAACGCAGATGAAGCTGGATTGTTCATCAACCTTCAGCCCGAGAAAAGTCTCAGCATGAAAGGTGAGACGTGTCAAGGAGGAAAAAAAGCAAAGAAAGAGTCACCGTATTGTTGTGCTCCAACACTGACGAGACTGAGAAGCTTAAGCCTACTGTCATTGGCAAGTTCCGGAAGCCATGCTGCTTCTCGTGTAACCTGCGCCTTCCTATCGTTTAGAAAGTGAATAGGAAGGCATGGATGACCGGAGCCTTTTTCACAGTTCCTCACTTCTGGATGCCTGGATGCATGCCAAGAACAGTAAAATTCTTCTATTTGTCGACAATTGTGCCATGCAACCTGTTGATACTTCATGGCTGCAAAACGTGAAACTGCACTAATCTGCCTAACTGCACTAGTCGCCTGCAGCCCCTAGATGCAGGAACCATAAGAATTGTCAAATTTCACTTCAAGAGCTTGTTGGTCCAATGCTTTTTGGCACAAAGACTGACCGGAAAGATGCTAACTTGAAGATGGACCTTCCTGACATATCCATTTTCTGGCGATGTCATGGGATCGCGTCAAACCTGAAACCATCGCCAACTGCCTCAAGAAGTGCAGCTTTTTTAATGCGTCTGGCGATACGGTGGAAAATGAAGATGATGGCACAGAGACTGACATCCCGAACTGGGAGTGACCGCAAACCAATGTGTCTCCGGAAGAGTTTGTATCGGTGGACGACCAACTGGCGACATGCGAATTACACTGTCCAAGACATCATAGCAGATGTTACCAGTGAAGAGGAGAGCGACGACGACGAGAACCAAGACGCTGGAGATTGCAGGAGCGATCGTCGGCCGTTAACTACTGATGATGCACTCAAAGCTTTGGATGCACTTCGTGGCTTTGTCGCGTGTGCAGAGCTCAGTGATGAAACTGCTACTCGTTTCTACGAGTTCCAAAAAAGCTTACTGCAGGACGTCGAAAACAAAAAATGCACCGCAAAGTGACGTATTATTTTAAAGTGCTTCAAAAAAACCAAGTTCTATGCCAAGTATGCATTATTCGTGATCTTTTGGAGCCCATTTTGGATAATACGATTTTCAGATAATACTTATTTATTTTCAATGCCCGTGAGAATCGTATCAACGAGATTCCACTGTATTTCGGGCCTACAAAGCCTGGAAATGATGATTTCAGAGCGAAATGCAGCAACACTTCGCACCTGTCGCTTCCCACAACTTTGGTTTGTCTTGGTTTTGTTTGAAAGCTGGGCCCCTTCCCCACTGCCTGGTATTACTCACTACTGTAAAATATTTTTGGAACGTCCACATTCCGCTGTTTTTTAAGGCCTCCGCAATGAACTCCGAATGGCTGGCATGCGCACTTCAAATGCAATTTTCTCACCTTCATGTTTGTTGCCAACATGACTATCCTTACAGAACTTTTTATTACGTTTTTATGGTGCAATTCGAGTTAATCATATACCATTCAACAGAAAGAACTAAACTGTGGAGCTATGCTGATTCTGTTTGGCTGAGTTAAGCATTTCAAAATTTGTGATCCATAATAATATCACCTAACAATTAACACTGCAAGAGCGGGGGCTAGTTGGTGCTTCATACTGATCAAATCGCCTAGAAGGCACAGAAAGGTACGCGTTTCGTCCGTTTGTGTTTTTGTGTGTATGTTCCTTTAGCGCGAATTGATCAGTACCTAACAAAACTTCATAGTTAAGGTGCTTGGACAAAATTTAACATTTTTATAGTATGATGATGTACCTCACCAGCAATATAATTAGCATAGCTGCAGATCGCAGGTCTTTGGCTATAGCCCCATTTAAATCGAAACCCAAAAACAGAAAGAAAGTGTCTTAACGACCTGCAAGAATTTAACTAATTAGCCTTCAGCTATTTTCCTAAAATATGGAAACTAATTAAGATATACTGAAACTAATTATATTTTTTAAAACAGGTAGAAAACCACATTGTAACGGCCTTTATTGACAGCTGTGAAGGCCGGTTAGAGCGGGCAAGAATAGGTCCGGTCCCAGAACAGTTCACGCTCTCGTCTCGCGCCGCGCATCGGCTCTGCTGCTTCAGCTGCCGATCGTCGTCTTCTCGTCTCGCGCCTCGCGTCAGTTCTGCTGCTCCAACTGCTGATCATCTTCCTCTTTACAACATATACATATCTAACATCATTATGATATCTTTAATAATAAAAATGTTCATTTCGAGACCTGTGTCTCCCCTTAAAGAGCCACCAGGTGGTCGAAATTTCCAGAGCCTTTCACTGCGGCATCCCTCATAACCCAAGTCATTTTGGGATGTTAAACCCCCATAAACTAAGCCAAACAAGATGTGGCGCCCTCTGGGGAGTGACGTGCTACTGGTTAAAAACAAGTGACCGAGGGAGGCGCATGCACGGACTGGTTCCACGAGGCTCTGACTGCATGTGCGGTGTGGCAAGTGTGTGCTTGACAGCTGCAGTCATCTGTCGCATGCACTCCCTACAGTCAGCTACAACTCAAGAATGCAGCAGCAAATGCTCCTCAAGAGAGGCTCCACTGCTAGCTTTGCAGCAGAGGCAAGGTAA
Source organism: Amblyomma mixtum (assembly GCF_055824585.1). Classification (NCBI taxonomy): domain Eukaryota; kingdom Metazoa; phylum Arthropoda; class Arachnida; order Ixodida; family Ixodidae; genus Amblyomma; species Amblyomma mixtum. The sequence continues at coordinate 173,636,960 of NC_143016.1, forward strand.
GAAAGGGACAGGGGCCTTTGTCCTCAGCCCTAGCGACCCCACACAGTCTCAATATCTCTCCTTAATTAGGGTGCCTAGATGTGCGCAGCAGGGGAATGGGCGCACTGAGGCATCCTACCCTTAACCTCTCCGCACCCCAAGCCCAAACGAACACCCGGGGACAAAAGCCTTTCTCCTTCCCCTTTTTTGCCTCATGAAAACCGAGCAATACCATTGGCTGAAGGGCCTTTGGGTTCTCCACTTCCCCCTTGAGTCACGACGTGGTTGTGAAATTCCTATTCCTATGAAATTAAGCAAACAAGGGAAGGGGATGAGGGGCTCGTTATAAATATGACAGAAGCCAACAGCCACAGAAACCAAGGGGCACAGGGGATTCATCAGCACGTGGGTGGCGCTGATGAACACTCTCAAGGTTAGGTTACTTGTAAACATAAATACCCCCGAAAGCAGAAGAATTGACAGCCGTCGCCGTAGCTCAGCGGTAGAGCACCGGACGCGTAATTCGGAGGTCGTGGGTTCGGATCCCACCGGCGGCAGGTGGTTGTTTTTTCTTCTGCTTTTCTGATCAGTTATCTTTAAACGATAACATATTCAGTAATATTCTAAATTGATCAACACCACAAAATAAAATAACAAAAAAAAAATCCCCTGTGCCCCTTGGTTTCTGTGGCTGTTGGCTTCTGTCATATTCCTATGAAACACACTCTCACCAGCTCAGATGGCTTCAGGTGGGAAAAGCTCATCCACAGCCGTGGCCAATATCATCGCCCCACAGCCCTCTTATCAATTCGCACCATGCTGGATGCTCCATTCCTGCAGCGAGCAAAGCTACCGCCAAGCTCTCTTTTCTTTCCTCAATTGAGTTTTAAGCTCTGGTGTCCAAGCACCTGCATCATGCACAGGAACGCACACACCAGGATCGTCAGCGTCTGAAACCAGTTCCCGTGCCGATGTCCCTGCATTGCTCCATCTGTCTCATCTAAGATCGTTGGCTTTCAGCGGCTAATCAGCCAATGCAATGAGCCCGATGCACTGTCTCGTCGTACAGCCAGAGTTTCTTTCGAAGGCCCCAGGGCACTCCCTCCACCCAGACAGAGTGAACACTGCCTTCAGGGTGCCACTTTCCACTCCCAACATGCAATGCCCAGTACTGCCTTGGGGGACTCTAACCCAAGCGCAGCCACGTGAAACCAACACTCTCAGCCCCATTATGCCTCTGTGGATTCGACCTGGACCTCTCATATCCCCACTCGTGCACAACGGCACCGGACTCCCTTTTGTACCATTTCTCCTACTTCCTCCTTTCTGCGGGCGGGGAGCTATGTAGCAGCACTGTCGCCATCATCAGCGCTGCGCCATCTCTGCTAGCGGCGCTGGCTGCTGGACCATGCGCCAGAGGACAAAGTGAACAAAGCAGTAGTTGACATCTGGCACTCTGCCTGTTCGCCTCGTCCGCTCGTTTATCCTGTAGATGACCCAGTCTCAGTTTCCCTACACCATCTCTCAACCGAAATACGCAGACGCGCAACACGGAGGAGAGCGAGAGTTTCAAAAAGTAGCCAGAAAACGCTCACCAACTTTCACGCATGAACGTGGGTTCTCTGCTATGTATAGAAGCGTATTAACTTGGCTCAGGTGTTCATGACAACACAATGTAGTGATTGAGCGTGTTTATGCACTCTCCTCAGGTGTTTCTGGTTTACTGGGGTTTAACGTCCCAAATCGACTCGGGCTATGAGGGACGCCGTAGTGAAGGGCTCCGGAAATTTCGACCACCTGGGGTTCTTTAACGCGCACTGACATCGGACAGTACAGAGGGGTCTAGAATTTCGCCTCCATCGAAATTTGACCACTATGGTCGGAACTGAACCTGCATCTTTCGGGTCAGCAGCCGAGCGCCATAACCACTGATCCGCCGCGGCGGACTCAGAAGGTGTCTCAGTGCCCCTTTAAGGGCCATTCAATCTTCCAACCTTCCAATAATTTGAACGTTTTCCCTTGTCTTTTGAGGTTCAAATCAACAAGCGTTTACTGCACACAAAATTATGAAACAAGTTGGAGCCCTGACTGATCCAATATATATCTCTGCATGTTGGTTGCACTGTAACAAATGCTACGAGGTGCTTAAAAGTTCTTTACCCCCAATGCAATGTCATAATACATGCTCACGACTACTCCCCACATTTTTTTTTTTAGAGCTTCTCAAGAGGAATGGAAATGATGCAACTTTGACCACAATCGCTAGACAGCAGCAGCACACGTTCTGAAAAATGCCCAAGGAACAGCTTTCTACTAAACCAAGCCTCCTCTTGCAGCTGCAGTGCGTGCAATTCCCTTTGCTCACCATGGCATCAGAGCCACTGCCTGGCTCAGTGAGGCAGTAGGCGGCCAGCTGCTCCCCTGCTGCCAGGCCAGGCAGGTACTTTCGCTTCTGCTCGTCCGTGCCAAACAGCAGGATGCCCTTGAAGCCAATCGACTGGAGAGAGAGCACATAAGAGACTCTCGGTTGCAGGGCCACACAACTAACATTCAGGCAAGCTGAACACACAAGCAAACAGACTGGAGGCAGAGGTATACAAGTTACACGCTGTCCCACTCATCTGTTTATATAAAAAAAAAATTGTATGTGCATACAGCCCTAACCAATCATCATCATCATCATCATCATCAGCCTGACTACGCCCACTGCAGGGCAAAGGCCTCTCCCATGTCTCTCCAATTAACCCAGTCCTTCGCAAGCCGCGGCCACCATATTCCCACAAATTTCTTAAAGGGATACTGAAGCAAAATCTGAAAATTGAACAAAAAGGCTGAATATAAATTCTCGGAATGTGATTACACCGAAATCTAGTCGTCACTGCGCATATTTTTCAGCGGATGGTTTTATTTTCGATGTTTCATGAGCGCGCGCCAAGCCCTCCCGCTCGACGCGAGGTGGAAAGCGTGACGTCATGGCACCCTCCCGCGGCGACAAATATGGTGGCGCCCTTCGATGCATGAAACCTCGCTTCGGACTGGTTGCGTCGTTGTTACTGGCTTCTTCAGCGCGTTCACTGGCCATAAATGGGCCACCAGTCTTTCGCTTCATCTCCTGTTGCACATAAGAAAACTTACGAGTAATAAATTTGCTTTATTTTTTATTTAAAGTGACGATTCTGCCCCCTTCAGGCTAAGAGGGGTGTCGGTTTGTTGACAACAATGCTTCCCCTCCTAACCACTAGATGGCGCCACTAGTCTGAACATCGTCGCGCTTCTTTTTTAAAAGTGAGAATGCTAAAAATGGCACAAGGTCCGGAAAAAGTACCTGCATTCAGCGGACGTAAGCGTGCATACGGTTATGGTATGTAGACAGCATCGATTAACATTTTGACATATCTGTGTACACCGTGAGCAGACGACAGACATGGAAAAGCCGCGAGTAGCGATGGCAATCGTGCTTCTGCGGGAATGGTGGGCGCGCGGGTGTTATGACGTCTAGTCGCAGCTTCCACAGGCGGCCACCAGGTGCAACAATACGGCAATAAATCGCGAAAAAAAGCATGTTATCCGCCTTTTTCGCTAAAATGCTTGTTATATTTATCAATTTTAGCAGTAAAGCTCTTGTTTACATGCAAAAGAGCAGCTCCAAAAGTTTGGTTCAGTATCCCTTTAATCTCATCCGCCCACCTAATTTTCTGCCGCCCCGTGCTACGCTTGCCTTCTCTTGGAATCCACTCCGTTACCCTTAAGGACCGGCTATCTCTCCTTCGCATTACATGCCCTGCCCAAGCCCATTTATTCCTCTTGATTTCGACTAGGATGTCATTAACCCGCGTTTGTTCCCTCACCCACTCTGCCCTCTTCCGATCTCTTAACGTTACACCTATCATTTTCCTTTCCATAGCTTGCTGCGTTGTCCTTACTTAACTTAAGCTCAACCCTCTTTGTTAGCCTCCACGTTTCTGCCCCATAGGTGAGTACCCGGTTAAGATACAGTTGCTGTATACAACAAAACACACAAACTACCTACTGTGCACATCTGCAAAGAGGAAAGCATCCAACCATAGCACGTCTGCCTGTTTGCCTCGCACACGCACATGCTATTTAGTGTTGCCCAGCTGTGTTTCTCTAGGTGGTACTATATAGTATACAGTTGTTAACCCCCCCCCCCCCCACCAACACCCACCTGGTGTGCCCCGAGGGTGATGCCCAGGGCCAGGTCGTATTGCCCGAGGGTCTCGCTGAGGCGTGCCGTCTGGCAGTTGGTGGCCCCAATGCCCCCCAGCTCGGGGGGCACCTGCATGCCGAAGCCACCCATGGCCTTCAGGGCCTGCATCGTGTCATCCGAGATGCGCTCGTTGGCGTCATTCCAGTCCGCATTGTTCACCTCCTGCAGAAAGGGTCGCGCAAGACACCACTGCGCATTAACACTTGACAGGCAAATAAATTCTTGCGCAGCACCAATTCTTACAGCTTTGAAATTAACCCATCAATTCCAGTCACAGCGCTCAGTGGATTTCAAGTAATTTTACCCCACAAAACTTCCATAACATTAAGAGGTGCAAACAGCCCTCTACTGTCTGCATGCACTCTTCCCATCATCACTTAGGCTCTGCACATTGGCATTGGTAGCATATCTTCATTGAAATCAAGCCTTAATCTGCCATCCTTAGCTTCACGTCGCAAAATGTTTCGTATCTGCCTATTCCATAAGATGTTTCATCATCCACACCTGCGCAGTGAATTACTCTCTTCCCAGCATCACCTATCATCACGATGAGATCCCGCCTACAAAGTCGGTGTCCCATTTTGCAGAACTAACGCTTTCTTTCAGGCGTTATTACCTCGAACAGCAGCAGAGTGGAATCACCTTCCCGCACCAACAGCAACCATCAATGATTACCAGCTTTTCAAGAACGCCTTAGCTAAGATTATATGATTAGACACATCTGCAACTTTTTGATAATAGCCCCATTTCTTTTATTGTATTGTTATGTTTTTTTTTTCCTGTAACTACTCCGCTCTCTAATGCCAATGGCCCTGAGGGTATACGAAATAAATAAATAAATCATTTCAACGAGCCCACAAGCTGGCACTTTACTTGCACAAGTCTGATCATGGCAGCAATGCCAGCCCTGCCCCCGAGAGGTAAAATGCACAAGCTCCACGGTAGTTCGTGTCTTCCGAGAAATGGCTCCTGTGGTGGTTACAAGGGCAGAATTACTATACATGGATCACCACGTGGTATTCGCCCACAATCGTGAAATAACTGATAATCAAATTTCTTCTCACACCTGTTTCAGTTTTGGTTTCAACAGCCGAGCGATGGCTACGATGTCAAAGTTGCGTTTAGATTACATGAAGCATGACAAAAATTGTGATATAATCACTGCTTCGTTGTTTTTAATTCACTACAACGCTGAAACCAGCCTGCCTCAAAGACCAGAACACAACAAGTGAACGGATAGTTATAGCGAGTTTAATGGCACAAAAGCAGCTAAGGCTATGATGTGCCAAACAGAGGGTTAGAGTGTCTTGTGGGCAAGGCGAACCTTTTAATACCTATAGTTTGTTTAAAATGCTAGTTTCCTCGAGAAACTTAGGCAGCTAGGGCCATCATGCACTAAGCTGAAGGAATAGAAAAGTTTTCTGCAAAATTTCTAGAGATATGAAAAATCATCGGTGGTGTAGAGGGCCTAAAACGTTTCTACTACCAAATAATAATGAAGGAAAAGAAATTTAGAAATAGCTAATGGTAAAAGCCTTAAAGAAGGTCAGGTAACGTCAGCAACCATCCTTGGCTAGAAAGGATCTCGAGGCTCCCAATGGATGAAATAAAGACCTCAGCCTTCTTCTCAGGAGTGAGATAGTGGCTGAGGTGTATCAAAAATCGAGCAAAACAGTGGGTCAGCATTCACAGTTTTTGAAGAAAACCTACTTTCTTTAAAAAGCTAAAAACATACCAGATGTCAACAATTGCATTATGACTTATGATCAGTGCTGGGTAAAAAAGGATGCATTCATTATAAAATTGAGCAAAGTACTTTTTCCTTAGCTTTTCGAGTTTTGAGCATGTACGGTTGGCGGTGAGTTCCTGTCTACATTCTTCACATAGGGGTTTATCTTGTTTTGTTAACAGAAAATTAAGTGTTAGGGGCTGTGTCCAATGCGAAGTCGACATAAGATTACTTCATATGAAACGTATCTGGAGCTTGTATGATTTCCATTCTCCCAAGATGGGCTTCGCGGAGTATAGTTTGTTGTTCACTTTGTTTTCCCAAGCCGCTTGCCATTTACCTTTTAACTCAGTGTGTATTAACTTCATGCAGCCTCTATGGGGCATGCTGACTTTCTTGATTTCACTGCTGTAAGCTTGTGATGTGCACGCGTCTGCTATCTCATTTCCCTCTATCCCAATATGGCTCGGCAGCCAGCAGAATGTTACCCTCTGTGACCTTCAGTTGTGATTTATCTTTTTTTACATTGCGAATTATTTTTAAGGTGGAAGCCATCGTGGTAAGCTCATCGTTGTAAGCAGGAGTTGTCGACAGAGATGTCACGCTTCTCGATTGGTCGAAATGGTCGTTATGTCACAGTGCTCGAATTTAAAACGGGCCAATTGTACTTAGGCTAGTAACCATGCAACCAATTAAAGGGATGGTATAGTGATGCTCCAAGTAAGTGGCACTGAGTTTAGTTAATTAACCAATTAGCCTAATTAACCTTTCTAGTCAGACAAGATAAATAAATAAAACCGATAAGGAATTTGGTCGATTTCGGGAATCTAATCAGATTATCCGGAGTGCGAGACGAGCACGGTAACCACTCCGCCGTGCCAGCTCGATGGTTCATTAACTCCCATCTTCCTCCCTTCCCTTATGGCTAGGTTCCGGTGGTGTCCACTGAGATATGCGAGACAGATACATTTCCTTTCCTCAAAAACCAATTTACCCATGAGCCGAATGGCGATGGTGTTCTGTGGACTCCCTGGCAGCGTTGCAAGACGCTCTCGCATTCCACTCTTAGAGGTGAAGCTTAACATCTTGACCACACATCAGTGACACAAGCAGCAACCCCGCGCTTAAAGCTTTCGCCTCACCGCACTTTAGGTCAACAAAGTGCCCCCCTGAATTTTTCAGTCTAGGAGCTCAGCTCCGTTTCTACAGAATGGAGCGCATGGAGTAGGCTCAGTGAGTCAGTGTAAATTATGGTGTTTTCAATATTGTACTTCATTATTCTGCCCACAGCTGCACACACTGCATAGCATTCAGCTGTGAAAATTGATGCACAGTTTGGCAGTCTTATTATTTTTCCCCCATTTCCCTTGTACTGCAGCACTCCCGCCAAATTTTTCAGCCATTTTCTCCGAGCTGGCTTGGCGGTCTTTGGCGCGGCTCTGCCGCGCGGTCGTTGTTCAATTTCGAGCCATCTGTGTAAAATTCTGTGTTGCCTGCATATTTTTATTTTAATGCCAGATATTCATGGAGCATGAAGCATTTGTTTTTTGCAAAGGCGTGTTAATGTGAAGCCACACACAGAGGGCAGGCTGTACCATGGCGGCAGTGGATCAAGTCTTGGGGTAATTTCAGGCAGGGCATCCAGCAATCCTAACTCTTGACATTTATCTTCAAAGCGTGATAACAGAGGTCTTAATGATTGGGGCTTATTATTGTGACTATATGTTTCGGTACAGACTTTATTTTCAGTACGTATGCGCACATAAGCATTGTTCTCCTATCTGCGAGAGGCGGTTCATCTGTTTCGATGTAATGACTATTCACGGGGATGTTCTGTATGCACCATTTGAGAGATGCAAACCTAGGTTTTGTACCTGATCGAGTGATTTAAGATAGGATGGTCTCGCTGACCCATACACTACAACTCCATACCCTAAGGTAGAGCGTACTACAGAGGGGTAAATTTGTGAAAGACAAGTTCTATCGGATCCCCAGCATTTTCATGAAAGTACTTTGAGTATGTTCAGGGACTGTGAGGCCTTCTTTTTTAGAGCATTTATGTGAGGTAGAAATGTGATTTTTTTTGTCAAATGTAATGCCTAGAAATTTACGTTCATTTTTTACAGGCAGTTCACTTTCGTTTAGGTGTAAGGTGGGGGTCGGCTTGTAGGCCTCATTTGAGCGAGAACAGAAGAGCCACGTTTTGTGCGTGGAAAACTAGAAACCATTCCTATCTGCCCATGTCACTAGCTTGTTTACTGTCGGTTGTATTTGCCTCTCGCATGTTGCTACGTTTGAGGACGTGAAGGCTGTTTGAAGATCAGAAACGTAGACTGTATACACGGTGGACTTCGAGACTATTTTAGTTACGGAATTCATTTCTATAATAAATAGGGTCATGCTTAATACACACCCCTGAGGGGTGTGTATTCCTTGTATTACTTCATTCTCCTGAATGAAGTTCCTTCAGAGGGTTGAGCCTAGGCGTACAGGAAAAGAATGGTTGGAGAGGAAGTCATTCAGGCAGTTCTTCATCGTACCGCAGATGCCTAGGTCCCCTCGGAAGCGGAAGATCCCAAGACTTCGGGTTGTATCATACGCTTTCCTCATATCGAAAAAGACGGCAAGACAGTGCTGTTTGTGTACAAAAGCTTCTCCGATTGTGTTTTCGAGGGAACCAGATGGTGTTGAGCATGCCTTTTTAAAACCGCGGGATTCAAAGACAAAAGTTAATCTTATATTCAAGACACTTTCAAAAGATTTGGCAAGGCAGCTTGTAAGGGCTATTGGCCTATAGCTACTAGGGGAAGTTGGTGGTTTTCCAGGTTTCAGGAATAATGGTTTGGTTTGGTTTATGGGGTTTAACGTCCCAAAGCGACTAAGGCTATGAGAGATGCCTTGGAGCGTAAGTAAATTGTTGCACTTTTCATTCACACCTCCGCTTGTTGGATCTGTTTGCTGGCTATATGTATTTCTGTGTTTCAGAAATGACTGCATATAGTGTGATGCACTGGAATCTGCAGCGAAGTGTTCCCCCAAAATGTCTGCCTGCTCCCTTATGCTTGTTTGTGAGCCAGGTGTTGTCAAAAAAAGGAATTGTGAACAGTGACAAGCTGCTCTTTAATTTTCGGACTTGCTCCCACATTTTTTTCGATGTGATTTGACTGTAGATGAACTATAACTCTGCCATGAGGCACTCTCTGCAATGCGACAGACGTACATACGAGCCTTAGCTCGTCCCTTTTTAAAACTTACACGAGGTTCTCCTGTGTCGGGTACCTGCAAAATTTACCCCCCCCCCCCACTTTATTTTTGTTGTTCCTTAGCTTCCTTGCAATCTTGTGTCCACCACATTTAGTGGTTTTGTCGCACCACTCCTGACGACTGAGGAATAGCTAAGTGTGCAGCACTTATGATAGGATTCGTGAACTTTTCATTCATCTGATCGATGTTGAGAGTTTCTAAAACTAAATTTTCTAAAGTGGGTTTTTTTCTAAAAAGTTGCCAGTCTGCTAAATGAAGCTTCCAGCATTGTGGTTTTGTTGGGATGATTTCTGGTGCAGATGTTAAACAGATTAGTACAGGGAGGTGATCGCTGCCATATGGATTGTAGATGACACCCCATTTAATTTCGCTAAAAACAGACACTGAACTAAAAGACAAATCTAAACAGCTCATTTTCCTGGAGGATGGGGACCAGTATGTCGCCCTTTCTGCATTTAAAAGACATTCATTATTTTTGTGACACTTCCCGAGAGTCTATTTGCCTGCTCGCAATCACATTGAAAATTTTCATAACGTTTCAGGATATTCACATGTTGTGGACCAAGATTGGCTTCCTGAAAACATAATATAAAGCTACAAACAACATTGACCCTAACATATATGTTATGTCACTGCAATTCCTTAGCAGTGCTCTAAAGTTCCACTGAACTAAAAAACTTAACTTTTTTTAGTTCAGTGGAACTTTGGAGGACTGCTAAGGAATTACAGTGACATAACATATATGTTAGGGTCAATGTTGTTTGTAGCTTTATATTATGTTTTCAGGAAGCCAATCTTGGTCCACATGTGAATATCCTGAAACGTTATGAAAATTTTCAATGTGATTGCGAGCAGGCAAATAGACTCTCGGGAAGTGTCACAATTGTTGTTCAAAGCAGCGGCCATTTCCTTTTCTCGAAGAACCAATTTAAAAACCAATTTACTGTTAAAATCGCCAACTACCAGATATGGCTCACGTAGTTCATCGATTATGTCTCCTAGATCTTACTGTTAGTGCAATATAATACAGAACAGTTTGTATTGTTCTGCAGCTGATGATGCTGACTGCAACTGCCTCAAGTTTTGTTTTGAGTTTGATTTCTTGAGCAAGGACGCCGCTTTGAACGACAATTGTGACGCTTCCCGAGAGTCTAATTGTCTTCTCGCAATCACACTGAAAATTTTTATAACTTTTCAGGATATTCACATGTTGTGGATCAAGATTGGCTTCCTGAAAACATAAAGCTACAGACAACATTGACCCTAACATATATGTTATGTCACTGTAATTCCTTAGCAGTCGTCTACAGTTCCAATGAACTAAAGAAGTCATGTTTGTTTACGGGTGGGATTGGAAAGGGGGTTTACTTCTGTTCTGGGCCTGTTATCAGGGCTCTGTCTTTTTTTCTCTCAAGAGAGCTGTTCTGCTGCTGCAAAGCGGGTAGACTGGGAGTTACATCCATCACCCCGCAACAGGTGCTAAAAGACCGCGGAGAAGCCGCGGATGTGTGAGTTGACCCTAACATATATGTTATGTCACTGTAATTCCTTAGCAGTCGTCTACAGTTCCAATGAACTAAAGAAGTCATGTTTGTTTACGGGTGGGATTGGAAAGGGGGTTTACTTCTGTTCTGGGCCTGTTATCAGGGCTCTGTCTTTTTTTCTCTCAAGAGAGCTGTTCTGCTGCTGCAAAGCGGGTAGACTGGGAGTTACATCCATCACCCCGCAACAGGTGCTAAAAGACCGCGGAGAAGCCGCGGATGTGTGAGTTTCAAGCCTCTCCCTGCTGGGGGGAAGTCCTGCGAGATGCCGACCCATGGACCGGTACTCCCTACTTTGGACATGGCAGAGCAGCCTTCGCTGTCCCTGCCTGGGGCGTGGATGGCCCCGCCGTAGGCTCAATGAAAGTGGCCATGGCAGGTGTCGGAGTGCTGCGTGGTGCTACGCCCCTGCACACCACATCAGCGAAGTTGGATTTTGCGGTGAAGGAGAATGTGTTAGAAGTGCTAACTGCTCTCTCGCTTCTTTGAATGAAATGTTTTCTGTAGTTCTTAGTGCGATAATTTCTTTCTTCTTCCTTCAGGACGGACATGGCCTGGAGTATGCAGCGTGATCTCCTTCGCAGCTTGGCGCAGCATCACATTCCTCAGAAGGATGGTCTTCAAAGCGCATTTCACACAAGTTTGGCGGCCGCGGCAACTCTGTGAGCAGTGGCCAAACTTCTGACAATTGAAACATTGGCGGGGATTGGGTATGTAGTGTCTGACTTTAACTTTCAGGTATCAAACTTCGATAGTTTCAGGCAAGGTGCTGGTGTTAAATGTGAGGACCATGTGTTTTGTACTTATTTCTTTGTTATCCCACAGGATTTTAATCCAGTGTACGTCAATTACATTTTGGTCGGTGAGCCCTTGAAGCATTTTGGTGTCTGTTAGATCGAGAAAGTCAATTTCAGAGATAACACCTCGGACTTTGTTGAGAGATTGGTGGGGGGTCACGGATACAGAGATGTCTCCTAATGCAATGTTCGAGATTTTCAAGCACTGGATGTTATCGTGCAGTTCAAGAAGTAAGTCGCCGCTGGCCATTTGTGATACCTTGTAGCTAGGGCCCAAGGCATCTGTTAAGCATTTGGACACAAGGAATGGGGATATTATTCTGGCTTGTTTTTCTTCGATTTCACACAGATCACATGAAACTGTGAATGCTGTTTTCTTTTTTGGAAAAATCTGCTGCCTTGTTCTGCACTCTTTTCAGAGAGCGATCACATTTGTAAGGAGGGGAGCCATGAAGTGTATATGCTATTTGGTCATGGCGCCAGCCACCCACCCAACAAGAGGACTTGCAAGTAAGCCCTACCCATGCCAGCTGTACACCCAAACTATAACCCAATATGACTGAACTCAGGGTAGTTGGCCACAAGGATAACCCTCGCCACCAGGAAAAAAGGAAAAAGTCATAAAGAAAGGAGACAGGACAGTTGCGAGAAAGAAGATAGGAAAGTGAAAGGTGAAGGGGGGAGGATAGGAAAAGGCGACTGCCGATTTCCTCCGGTCGGGTGGGGCCGGAGGTCCCGTCTATGGGAAGCCAAAGTGGTGTGTTGCCTCTGGCAAGAGGCCTTAGCGGTCCGAACGCTTCGGATTGGCTTAACCATCAGGATCCCCCTTTTCCCCAGATACGGCTGAGCCACACATGGCAATGCATGAGTGCTCAAGTCCTTGGTGGCGCACTGCTCACCATCATTCCCCTGCGGGGATGTCCCTGCGAGAACCCGTGGTGTCGTAACTCACCATCATCTGCATGTTGCAGATGCCTCTGCAAACATGAGTGAACAAGCAGCGATTTTATCGCAATTTTCCTCATGCTTCATGTGATCTAAGCTCAACTTTGATATCATAGCCATCGCTCGACTATTGAAACCGGAACTAAAACTGGTGCGAGAAAAAATTCGATTATAAATTATTTCGCGATTGCAGGCAAATACCACGCAATGATGCACTCAGACTAATGTCAAACGCATCATTAGAAACAAAAAAAAAAAACGCGCAAAGAAAAATTAGGTGTTTATACTGCTTTAAGTCCGCCCATGATGAGGCAAGACCTTTTCATATCCAGCATAATCTCATGATACATTCTGGTCAGTGGTTGGTCCTTTTAATGATAATGTTTTGTAGTAGCACCTTGTACCCACTGCAGCAATGTCTCCGAGAAAGAGACACTGTTGCCCCTTCCTAATAATAAAAACAAACACTTCGTCAATCAAAAGTCATTTAAATCCACTGAAATTTGACATTTGAATCCATCTCACTTGAACGCATTGACAGCTAAATCTTCGGTATATCTGAGGTCGACATACTAAAGTTAGTTATATCCAAGCTGATACACTTAGGTTCATTATGTCCAAGGCCAATACTAAGTTTGTTACGTCAGAGGTCCAGACATGAAAGTTCATTATATCCGAGGTAACACACGAAAGTTCGTTAAATCTGAAGCTCACACATGAAAGTTCATCATATACGAGGTGGCATACTTAGGTTTGGTCTATGCGAGGTTAGCACACTAAAGTTCCTTGTGTCCGAGGCAGCATACTAAGTTCATTCGTAGTCCGGTGGACAGATGGCCACCTGCCACTGGCTGCTGACAGTCGACGCTCGCCATTTCCACGTGCACAGACCCTTCTAATGCTAATGCAAAACGACAACAGACAATGCAAGAAGCCACTGAAATGCGTGACACGCCAGCAGGCAAGCCACACAAGTAGCCGGGGCTTCCCTCACCATTAGGAACTTGTCAAGTGGGCCTACGAGGAGCCGCAGCGTCTCCGTCTGGTCATCTGTCAGCACTGCACAAGATGCCGAACCCTGCTTCAACACTGAGCCCACACACCAGCGTGCACTGCCAACTCACAACCCTAGCTCAACTCAAGTGCACGTGAATCCCCTACACTCAACATGGCAGCCACAAACACACTTCACTGAGGGGTTTCCTGTTGACTTGAAAAAAAAAGTCAGCACAATCATCACACCATAGTCCAGTGTATCTGACACACTTGTTCACAATTGGCTGTTCCTGATCAAAGGCCATGAGCTGCAGTGCTGCTCTACTTGGAGCAAAAAGAGATACCAGTAGCTTGGTTTGGGCTAGTTGGTGACAGTTCTTCGAAAACATAGGGCAAAAAGGACACTTAAACACATAGCACAAAAAGGACATAACGCAAAAAAGGAAGGCGGAAAGGTCCACTTCTGTGTCGTCGGTGTCCTTTTTGCGCCATGTTTTCGAAGAAAAAGAGATACTATTCGAAACAAATCTAGAGTGCGCTTACACATATTAACTTCTCACAAGTAATTGTTCGTAAAAGTCATTTCGCTCTCGGTGAGAACCCCAATAGTAAAAGATGAACTAGACGAAGCTTTGCCCAGCATCTATATCCACCTCAGATCTCGTGTGTCCTCTTCAAGTAAGTCTCAGCACCTGCTCATATGTCAGAAAGGATTGCCTTGTCTCTGCTTTAGCTCACCACTCACAAGCAATGAAAAGCAAAGAGTGAACTGGCTTACAAGACGTGGCACAAAGCTTGGAAAGATGATAACGATGTATGGAAGGAAGAGAGCCTGCTCACCGTCAGGGTAAGGGAAGATCTGCGTCACGTTGGCCTCCCCCATGAACAGGTTTGTGAGGAACGAGTTGGACTCCTGCACAGACAGGACAGCAGCACTTACAACGGTGGGGTGCTGAGGCACAGTATGTGCAAGCACCGAAAATTTAAAGAACGCACTTGACCTAGGCCAATCCTTTCACATTTGAACCGCCCACTTCCTGACAGCAATGTAATCCTCTCTTTTTGTTCACCGCTCGGCCATAACCGCAACAAAAATTATTGACTAGACTGCGAACTTGAACAGACCATGAAGGTCTTATTAGAACTTCGTCCTAACAGACGTGTCCTCGAAAAAGATATGTAGGCATGCTAGCCATATCCAAATATATGTTTAGGTGGAAACAAAAAATAAAATGGCCTCTCAGCAAGAGGAGAAAGAAACTCGACTAATCTTTCTCCAATTTTCTCCTAAACATCGCATTAAACTCAAAGATTGTCTCTCCACAGGTTCCACGAGACCCCTTGCTATAAAGCATGATTACAGTAATAGCATTACACACTATATTTGCACTAATTGACAATCAATTTTCATTTTTCCCCAAACAATTTCAGTATAGAATGCTCTCTGATTAATTTGCCACTTTAATCTCCCAATGGTTGAAATGTAGAAGTGTTGTGCTTTGCATTAGAATAACCAATGCACTATTATGTGAAGTATCCCTTTCCTTCTGTTGTATGCATTCCTTCTTGCTGCACCCCACCGCGGTGGCTCAGTGGTTACGGCGCTCGGCTGCTGGCCCGAAAGACGTGGGTTCGACCCCGGCCACGGCGGCTGAATTTCGATGAAGGCGAAATTCCAGAGTCCCTTGTACTGTGCGATGTCAGTGCACATTAAAGAATCCCAGGTGGTCGAAATTTCCAGAGCCCTTCACTACGGCGTCCCTCATAGCCTGAGTCACTTTGGGACGTTAAACCCCAATAAACAAATAAACCAAAACTTGCTGCGCTGACCACTCCCACTTGGGAATGATGTCATGCTTGCAGCATTTCTTCCAATCAAAAAATGAGTGTGTTACACTGAAAGCCAATGCGAACGAAGCCTGTCTCTCCCATCCAGTTTCTGTCACTGGCAACTGCTTGCAGGATTTAGACACAAGTGAGACTCAACAAAAACACTGACCACTTTCTTGAACGTCCGCTGCCGCTGGCCACTCGCTGGTGCATGGCCGCTGTCGTTGTTGGCCCAACGCCTGCACAGCATACAACGACAATGATGATAGTTTGGTTTTAAATGGCACAGGGGTATCTTTGGCTAAAGAACACCATGGTACAAGACATTTTGGTCTATTCAAAAAGAGTGTCCAAGCATGTCACCCCAGAGAAGTCAAGCATCAGACCAGGGGAAAGCTTCTACCCATCAGAAACCGGCAAGTAACTAGAGACACTAGGGATCAAACCCTATACTTCCCGCACACAAAGCACAGCACATGTCCACCACGGCACGGCACTGTACAGCCCTCGTCAAAATTAAAGAGCCCAACAGGGGTGCCTCTAAGAATCTGTTGAAGTCCCAGCTTTGGGAACAATAAGCACATGATTTTTTTGTGATACATAGCAAGCCGCAAAGTATGAGGACCAAAAGAAAACCACTTGGGCTTTACACTTCTGACAAAGGCTATATACATGGGCTCTCTGACCCACTCCCATTCAGTGCTGGCTTCACTTGAGATGCGTTCCACACTATGCATGACAACAGAGTGGCACACATGTACCATCAATGAGAACAGCAGCACTGAAATGCAAACACAAAAGTATAAAAAAATTACAGGGCCGCATAAGTAAGTTTATCAGGACAACGCGACAGTGGTACATTCTGGATCCATAGCACATGGATGGAAGTTGATGAAGAAAATACATCCAAAGCACAGCGTGAGAGACTTGCATAAAAGCGTGGATTGCTCAGTTTCGGCCACGGCGCAGTGATCTAACGCAGTGGCCAAAAAAGCTGATCTGTTCACGCTGCCATGGGTTCAAATCCCGCTTGCAGTCTTAAAGTGTTTTATTTATGTATTTGTTTATTACCTGCCCCCTGCAGCACCACCACAGCAGGGACTCAACAGCAGATGAACAAGGAAATACACACTAATGACTTTCCCCGAAAGAGGACATTTTTATAGTAATTTGAAGACATGCCATCTTTAGCCAAGACCATTCTCTGTTCCAAAACATTTCCTTTTCTTTTTTGTAAACACACATCATTCACACGTCAAATAAAGAACTGCCTTGCAAAAGCCATCAAAAAGCTATGATGGGTTTAGTGCTCATCAATGGGCTCCAGAATTTTATGGAGATGAGAGGGACTCAACATAAAGATGTAAAGGAACAGAAAAATGAACAAACAGAAGCTCAGGCTGTAGGTGAAGAAGGTTACCCCTTAAATGCTTCCTTTTCAGCACCCACTGAATGAGTTGGCAGTGAGGAACATGGCCAGCAATTTTCAAAAATGGCAGTGCAATCTTTTTAAGGAGGAAACCCACCCACAGGGACGCTATGGCCACATTTTCCACTTCTAGCTGCAGATTTGAACAAAATGCTCATTTCAGAGACACTATTCAAATAGTTTACCCTGAATTTAGATATCATATAGGGGAGTTGACATCTTGCAAGAATTATTTGCAGCAACAATTTCTCCACAAGTCAAAAGTAATTTGCAAAAAATGCTAAAACTAGGCCACTGCAAAAAAATTAAGTGGCAGTGGTGTGTTGGGTTTAATGGCACATAAGCAGCTTAAGACTGGTTTGGAAAGATCTGACTGTTGTGTTGGCAGACTACTACCTTTAAAACTGTTACAGTTTGTTTATGACATTCACTTAGTTTACAGTACATCATGGCAAATCCTAGCCATCCCTGGTCAGGCCATACATTGTGCGATGCATCGCAATTAGAAATGTGCGTGACTGCTCTCAACCTTGGAGTGCTCAGAAGGTATTAGAAGCACAGAAGTGTGGGAACTGAACGATTTGGCAACTATTAGTGTACACTTTTAATCCTCACTAGCACTGCAGCTCTCACCTGCCATAGACCCTGCAGTGTTACCAACAACCAAAAAACAAGTGACTGCTGCAGAACCACTACTATGTAAGCTACACTGCACAAGCACTTCCTCAACTGCCAATCCATACAAACAGCAAACAATGGAGGCCATTGTGTGGCTGCCATGGGGATGATGCCACCCACATCGCCAGCCTGCAGTGCTTCGCGCACGGAGCCATCACAGCAGAGCACTGCTGCGTTGACAGTGGATAGAGAACACTGTGCCAAGGGGAAAGTATGTTCGGAACACAGGCGAGTTCGTCTCTTGTGACTAAAGCTGAATACAGAGAAAATAAAGCTGCTCACTAAATGCTTTCATTTTCCTCCCTGACAGCAATAACATGCACTTGACCCACTGCATTCAAGTGAGAACACTGCTACTTTTCACACAGGTGACAAGAAAACGAAGGTGCTATGGCGCACTACAAATTTGCTACTGCCATCAAACTGTCACGATGCCAGTCACTCACCGCTGCTACGTGCTTTGCTCTGACAACAGTTCCTGTCTTCAGGCACTTTTCCAATGTAGCTGCAAAACTGGCTTCAGCCTCAAGTGCATCTAACTGCTCTTCCAGGTAGCCTTCTCCACAAGCAGGAATAGTGTCACATTTCCGTTCCCCTCCGACAATGTAATACATGGCACAACGTAAATCTGATTTCATAATTTGATTTAAAAAAAAAAAAACCAGTACTGGCTGAGAAAAATACGCTCGCTTGTCTAGCGGCACTAGTAACAATACAAAATGTCACACAGTTTGACACAGAAACATAGCACCATTTTTGAGCTGTGGAAAAAGAGGTCTGAAATATGCGTACAGGTTGCGCGTGCAAGGTGCAACCGGGTGCAACAAAGGAGCCGGTTCACCTCCGGTTTGACGCAAGATCTCTCAATGGCACGTAACAGACTCGCCCAGCCGCGTTTCACAACTGGCGAAGCTTCGGTAGCGTCTTCTCAGTGCGCGAGTTTGGTTGCGTTAGGGCGACTGCCGCAGTGCAAATAGAACACAGGCGAGAGCGCGAGCTTCATTCTAAGCCATTGACTCGCGCAGAATAAGCTACACCCCATAACATACTCGTTTCAAGCGTAAGAAGACAAATGATTGCAACTTGCGCGTCAAACGAAACCTTCAAGGCCGAAGGGCGAAAAATGTCCAAGATGAAAACATACACGCATCTGCGTTTCCCGGCGAAGCGAGCCGCTCGTCGCATCAATGTCGTCGCCATCGGCAGCTGTTTCCAGGAGGCACGGGCGCCGGACGTTAGAGGAAAGATGCCCCTACAGAGAGTGTTCACTTTCTAGGCCGCTACACACCAGGAAGTACTTCGGACTGCTGCGACCGCTGCCGCCGCTTTGCTGCTGCCGCCGCGATCAGCTGCACATGCTCTGACGCGCCGGCGAAAGTAGCGAAAGGAAACATGCGCAGTTGACCGGTTGACGTACCTTTAACTTCCGGTTCCGGTAATTACACTAATAGAGTGAATATGACACCAATTCTTCCTGCCTCCATGACCTCGAAGCACAATAAACAAGGGCGACGTCTATGAAACGAAAAAAAAAAAAAATCTAACAAGCGAGAAATAGAACGCACAAGTAAGCGTACAACGCTACAGTGCACTGTAACAACGCTTACTCGTTAATGGCCATCTCCGTTATTTTGAATAGTTTCAGTATGGGTATTAGTTAGTATGGGCACGCCCACAACGTACTTTTCAGCATGAAGTTCGCGAAATGTTACACAACTGACAGTTATCCTTGATGCTTGTTGACAAAAGCATTGCGTAGCAAAAGGATACCTTCATGCATTGTTTTTCCTATACGTTCTCGCGCGCTTTTTCAAACGCGTTAAAGGCTGGTTCAATGCAGGTGTTTGAGCGGCGCCGCGCAGCGATAATTTTTAACTTGTTGAAACCACGCCGCTCATTGCAGCGACGGCTCAAAATATGTTTTTCCGCCGAGGCGGCAGGATTCGCTAGCATTTTCGCTTGTATCTCTTTTTGGGGCTAGTCGGTGCATACTTGAATTAGAGAAAAAATAGCGGCAAGCCATGCACAACACAAGAAAGGAACGAGGACGAGACACAAGCGCTAGAAATCTTTAATTTCGCTTGCATGTTGAAGAGGTTTTAGGAGCTCGATTAATTGCCTCAGACTATTTTAACAGATGCCGACGAAGCGGTTTTTCCCGACAAAGGACGGTTCCCGTTCTAGCCAAAGGCGTCGGCCGATTCTCAGGCGTGACGATGCAAGGAGTGGCCGGGAGGGCACTATCCCCGACCCGTGTCCCCGACTATGGAAGTAGGGAACTATCACCTTTCCTCGACCACTCCCTACATAGTCACGCTAGATGATGGAATCAACCGATGTATGTCATTGGCTGGAAGGGGTTCCTTTGACGGAGTAAAGACGCTTAATTAATCCGCGTGAACGTTTAGTGCCTCGATGCGTGCGCTCCCGCGCCACCCACTAATTTGTCCTTCCCCCTTTTTTTTTTTCGACAAGTGTGGCTTAACGCGTTTAGCATAGTTTCGTGGAGGGTTCCGCCGCTCTTTAGCAAAAAAAAAAAATATGGCTGAGGCTTAACTTGGTTAAGCCTGGAGAATGCGAAGCATCACCGTGTCGCGTAATGGACAACTTGCAGAATAACGAGCGCCCTCTACAATTTTCCAACCAAGAACCCTCGTACGCAGACGGCAATCTCTCATTCTTCTTCGAAAAGAGAGAGGAGAGCCGTCCCTTTATCTCTATGGGAGGGAAATTGTTGAAAGGACACAATAGAGCCGAGACGCGAAGGACAGGTGCGGGTCGAGACAGGCAGTCGTCAAGGGAATGCATCATTGTAACCTTTGCACAGCTTTCCTTTACACTCTACCTCGAAAGCTGGCAATGTCTGGCGGGGCTTCAGGTTCACGCAGATTTGTGGGGCGCCCCGCACACCTTTTCGAAGAAGGACACAGTGCAGGGCTGCTGACTCATCTCCCCTCGCGGTTAAACCCTTCATGCAGCATTGCAGGAAGCGAAAACGTGTCTGTGAACGAGGGTTCTTGGTTGGAAAACATCTTCCTGTTAGTCAGCTTTCCCGCAGTTTTGCAAGTTGTCCATTTGGAGGCGCACAACCACAGCGACGGCGCGAGGTGGGCCCCCGTTACTCCACTGTCGTGACGTCATCGTGTCACGTGGTATGACGTCATGTATCACGTGATTTGGAGGCGCACAACCACAGCGACGGCGCGAGGTGGGCCCCCGTTTCTCCACTGTCGTGAAGTCATCGTGTCACGTGATGTGACGTCATGTATCACGTGATTTGGAGGCGCACAGCGACGGCGCGAGGTGGGCCCCCGTTTCTCTACTGTCGTGACGTCATCGTGTCACGTGGTGTGACGTCATGTATCACGTGATTTGGAGGCGCATAACCACGGTGAAGGGCTGAAGTGGTAGCTAAAGTAGTATGCTTCGCATAAAAATCCTACCTCTCGTGGTCGATAGCAAACGTAAGCATATGAAATCCCAGGGACAACACCAGGTCCCAGGGATATTCGAATCATAGCCAAATATCCTAACACCTTTGAGTGCGAGGGTTTTCCGTGGTCCTTGTATTAAATATCCTGATACGTTATCCGGTGGATGTCCCGTTCGGATGATAATACAGACACTGATTTGATACGGATTCTTTCTGTAGAGATGTACTGACACATTTTTCCGTAGATATCCCATTCCGGTGCTATTACGGACATTTACTTGAATCATGTCTCATTTACGTTTGCACAATGTTCGCGACAAAGATGGCAAAGTAGACGCTTATGTTTTTTTTTAATAGAATAAATTTTCAACATGGACAACTCATTTTCATATCTTGTTTGTGTCATCACAGATAATTGAATGGAATAATGTTGCTTAACGTGCAAGAACCACTGACTCCAAAAGAATGCTAGATTTGGAGCATATAAGCTTGTGGAAATTCTTCGTTCGGTGGATATAGGCTCAATATGTCTGCATGACTTCTGATTCGTAGAGTTCCTTACAGCCTGATCTGTTTTTCGCATAGGCTTGTTGTTAGACATGTTTGCCGTGGCAGCATCTGACGCTGTGAATATGTTACCCGTTAAAATATCAGCACTGGGCCAAACAACTACACCGTTGTAATCAGCTGTAGTAATTTCTTCACGAATAAATCGCAGAAAATGTAAATTAGGCTTGCGAATATTTTTCAGCTTGGCCGAGCAAGTTTTTTTCTCTTGCGCCCAGAGAAATATAAATCCTTGCGGACTTCCTACGGACCTCCCTTGACTGCTATGAGCTCCTGCTGATTTTTTATTCCCCACGTCTCAAAGGCCTCTTGGAGCGGAGCGGTTTTCTGCTCGGAGGGGCCCTGTAACACCTTGGGGACCGCCTGAGTGTCCTCCCTCTCGGAGGACAACACCTCAATTTTTATCTTTTCCGCACTTCGCACCCAGGCCGCGGCCTGGTTAGGACACCTCGACACGGACCCTATCGTTGACAACCCGGACGACACGGTCATGTCAGATGGACATCGTCTACCTGACCATGGTCCTGCTTCAGGTGGTGAACCCCGTTCTCTTTCGGGCTCAGATATGAACCCCTTAACCGGCGTCCCGGGCCTTTCCTCGCCACCTGCCGCTGTCCCAAAGACCCCGGCCCCCGACAACCTAGAGCTGGGCACGGATACGTCCCTCTTAGCGGCGCACGAGGAACTGCTGTCCATCATTAACGACGGAAAAAATAAGATCACAGCAGGGGTTCGGGCCACCCTTGTGTCCCTGGTCTCTGCCAGGAATGCTAATGCGCAGCACTTCTTTGCCTGCGCTATCCGTGACAGAGAGGGCGTCCGCGCTTTGCGGGACCAAGTTATCGCCAGGGATTGTGAGCTGAAGGTCCTGAGGGCACGGAGTGCCGAAGTGTCCGTCAGGGCTTCCGAGGCCGAGGCGGAACTTCGCCTTCTGCCTGCCGGACCGAACGTTCTTTGCGGCGGCTCTGCGCGGCGGTGCCGGCCCTCTTCCACCTGATGACGGTGCGGCAGGGCAGTTTTTCTTATTTCTTTTTTAAGCCCAAACTAATATCTGTCGGCGTTGATTGGGGGGAAATCTGACTGTGCGGCCTGCTCGTGCCCCCCCCCCCCCCCCACCCCCCCGCCACCGGATACGGGCCGGTGTAGTTTCGGCTACTATGCTTTGTTCCGGTGCAACGCCAGCAGTGGGGATGGGACGGCCGGGACCCATCCTCTGGGGATGCAAAACCCCATGGGAGTGGCAGCGACTCCCAGGCGACTGTGAGGGCCAGTCGCGCGCGTGAGGTCCGATGCCTGAACGGAGGCAGGCCTGCGTTTGTACTCAGGTTGGACCCACGAAATCCGGCCCGGAAGGCTCTGAGGACACGGCGCCTCGGGGAAGCGGCCTAACGGCCGGCCGCAGGCTTAACGGCCTTGCGGGACGCCGGGGGATGGGGGCCTAGTACGACCTCGTAAGAGTCTGTCAAAAACCGCCGATGTTGTGGAGTACCGGTGGAGTAGGCCCGGGCCATTTCACCCTAAGCCACGTTTTTGGTTAGTGGCCCGGTCGCCCGGCCTTGAACACTCTCTCCTCAGTAGGAGAAGAGCAAGCTTGGGGGAGGAAATAAGTGCATGGTTGGATAAAGGGAAGCACTGATGGGTCCCCGCGGAGGTGTTAAGTCATGACGCTGAGAGCCGGGGGGCCGTTAGGCCGAAGACCTAAGCCTCTACTGGCCGGACCACATCACACATACTTCCGGTGTCTGAAAAACCGCGAAAAGCACTCGACGGCGAGTAGCCGGCAGGTTGGAAAAGCTTCCTAGTGTCGTGGAGGAGGTAGCTACTGACCCCGTGTTAGGTTTTCCTGTCTCCGACGGTCGGAGCCCGTTGCGTATGGTGGGTGGTCGGGCATCCCGTGAGTGGGGCAATGAATGTCGATGGGCTATCTTTTCGGGCCCCAAATTCAACACGAGCGGAGGAAGTCGCAATAGCTCTCGCTGCAGCCGATCCAAAATCGAAAACGGTTATCACAGACTCTCGTCGGGCCTGTGAACATTATCTTGCAGGCGAAATATCACCTCTTGCCTCGCAAATTCTAAGACGCGCTCTCGCCGATCCAACTCGCACAAAAGTGATCTGGGCTCCTGGCCACCAGGGTCTACGAGGCAATGAGGCCGCTGATGCGGCCGCCCGAGCGCTCACACACCGGGCTCCTCATCCTAGCTCTCATGGCTCAGAAGCTCATAAACCGCTTCTGCGGTTCCGCGAAATCCTAATTTATTATTGCGACAGCCACCGTCTCTACCCGGCACCTGCCAAGGGGTTGAGTAAGGCGGAGGAGCGAACTCTGCGGCGCCTGCAGACAGGAACCCTTCTCTGTCCTGCAATAGTAAAACACTTCGATCCGAACACAGATGGGCGCTGCCCGCACTGTGGAGAGATCTGCGATATCTTTCACATGGTGTGGGCATGTACTCAGAATCCTCACCTTCCCCCCTCCCCCACCCCCACCCGAGAGGCATGGGAGACTGCCCTCCTCAACTGCTCCACATTGGAGTCCCAAAGGGCTCTGGTCAAGCGGGCGCGAGACGGGGCCTCGTCATGCGGTGTCCCGGACTAAGGATACCGACCATGCAGCAGGGTTTTTTTTTTTTTTTAACCCTCAAGCTCTCTTTGATTAAAGTTTTTCACCACCACCACCACCATTGGGCAATCTCGATGCTCTCCCTGCCCTGGCCAGGCAGGCCAGCAATGGAGTCGAGACAATCGAATGATCTGAACAAAAACCTCGCTGTCCCCATTCCCAACCTTTGTCCCAACCCATTCCCTACAACCACTTTTCCCATCCATCTGCTCTTCCCTTCCGCTACTTCCCAGGGGAGATCAGGGGAGCCTCCCCGGGCCTGCTCCCCCGGCTGTGGGTCGCTATAGTAGATTTTCCCTTTTCATTTACTTTTCCACCTACGGGTGGTGAAATTACAATTTGCCTACGGGCCTATTTTATTTTTGAATTGGGTTAAGCCTGTTGTACGTATAGTGGTGCAGGCAGGGGCATACTATTTTTATTTTCTTTTCGGTTGCCCCAACCTATTCTTTGTCGTCGTTGATTCAGGCGCCGCGACACAGGTACAGTCGCGATCATTTTGAAGGTGATCGCGCGAGCATCGACCGGCGGGCCTTTCAAGCTGCATAGCGGCCGATATCGGAACTGCGACGATTAAGATTGCGTTACCTTCTTTCCCTCTTAGGCTCTTCCGGGCTACAACCGTCACCCCTATGACTACCTCGCCACCTTTTTTCTGTGTTTGTTCGCTTTCATAGAAATCATGTGTCCGCGTCGTTGCCTCATATCGTGGCCGATAATGAATGAGTTTGAAGGTTATCTCACGAATGGCGACGAATCTTTAAGACAGCGTCTTCGCGTGGCACATTTTTACCACACCGTCGATCTAACAGTATACGCAGGATTACGACACGTGCGTATCAGTCTGCTGACGCGTAAAAGAAACAACGAAATTTGCGGCTTCCTAGAAGGGAGTGACAGCAGCTCAAGGAACAGCGAAAAAAGAGAGGGAAGCTACTTCGATGTTCCCCTCGCCACGGAAGGTGATGACGTAATGTAGCGCTGCTCCTTGCCTCGGTCGCCGCTCGAGCGATCACCTTCATATTGATCGCCACTGTACACCCGAGCTCGGGGACTCTCCTCTGGCCGAGGAGCCTCATCAAATGCTTTTAACGTCTGTTGGAGCTTCCGACAACGTGGGTCGCGAAGTTCCTACCCTCATCAAGTCAGCCATCGATCTAGAGTCTGAGGGAATAGGAGCCGCCACACTCCGACCCACCCGTCGCGCCCTGGTGGTTACATCCCGGTACCCTGGGAACCTCGAGCGCCTGCAGGCTGCCATCACCCGTATCGCGGCCACCCGGGCTTCCATAAATGTCCGTATGCCTCAGCGACGCAATCCCCACATCCGCCTGTCCGGGGTTGACCCTGATATCCGTCCTGAGGATCTCGTGACTGCCCCCAACCGGCAGAATCCGGCACTCCCTCTCGACCCGCAGAAGTGTAAGCACAGATTGTCCTTTACACAGCGCTCTGGACAGCGTCTTCACGTCCTAGAGGTCGACCCTCCCGCTTTTTTACGACTTCGCGACGCCCGTCGCGTCACCGTGGGCTGGACGTCCGTTGAGGTCCAGGACCTCCACGTCCCGCTGTGCACGTTCTGTGTCCAATACGGCCACGCTCTTAAGGCGTGCCCTCATGCAACGGACCCCTCTAAGGCCTGCTCCACACGATGCGCTGGATCGCACCCTCTCGCACAGTGCGCCCGCCCTATACAGGACCCTAACGCCAAGTGCACACCGTGCGACGCGGCTGGCCGCCCCTCTAACCATCAAGCTGGGCGTGCCTCCTGCTCAATTTTGCAGGAGCGTGCTGCTCGAGTCCGTGCCAGGACCGCTTATGACCAAGGGCGTCCGCAGAATTTTTTGCAGGGGGGGGCCCTATTGGTTGTTGGCGCCGGAGGGGGGGGGGGGTATGTTCGTAGCAAAAAGGCACTATTTGCGGAGTAAATTTATTTATTTATATACAAATAAAATAAATAAGTAAAATACACGCATGAAAGAAAAATTACAAACAGCAAATTAAAGCGAGGCTAGGAGAGATACATTGGAGTTTATCAACGAATAAACAATTAAAATTAATAAAAATGCAAAAAGATACTATCACTTCGTGGAGAAGAGTGCTCAGTCTTGCTGCATACGGGTTCTCGACACACCCGGATTGATGACCAGCACACAGCACAATATGTTCACAAACACGCAACGACAGTCACTCAGTCAGTCTTCCTTGAACAGAAACTGTAGACGCCTCGGATTTTTCTGGGCGAATTGCGTGATGACACTGGTGATAAATTCATTTCTGTGCTTCATTACACGCTCTCGGTGCACACTCATCATACAAAGGCCGTCCAGTCTGTCGTTTGTCATCGTTGAGCGTAGCCACGTTTTCACTCTCCTCATTGTACTGAAGGAGCGTTCGACCGTACAGGTAGTAACTGGCAAAGCCAGAGCCACCTCAATGGCTTTTGCAACACCAGGGAAGAATGTCTTGGCCTGATGTAGAAGCTCGCAGTAAGTTATTTCTGATGGGTCCCCAGTTTTGTTGCACCACATCTCGTACCAAGAGATGGCCTCTTCCTTGAAGTTGTCGATGCCGTAAAAGCACTGGAGTTCTTCGGCGAGAACAGCGAACTCAACACGGCTCAAGTGCTTCATTTTTGATGGATGCAGCTGGAGAAGTTTGAAGCTCCTCTCATTGCTTTCAAAAAAGCGCCGAGCTAAAGAAGCAGTGAGGGAGTCCAAGTACGGCACATATATTGCCACACGGTAGTATTCCTCTGGCGACTGAATCCCGTAGTTGTCTCGGTGGGCCTGACGAGAGACTTGTCTTGGTACAGATATCACCACATTTAAGTGATTGGCTGCCTCCCTTGCTGCATTCATGATGTTAGAGAACTCCTCTACAGCGTTTGTCCGGTGGCCGCGAAAAATACGTTGTAGCTCAGTGATGTGGCCATGCACAGAATGGAAGTCCATGGATACACCTTGCAGAATGTTCGTAGCTGGTTCGAGCCGAGCGCTGTACTTCGCTACAATATGCAAGCAGACGATGAAAGATGAGCTTGTTGTTGCGCAGTAGAGGATGTGAGCTCGTTGTCTAGTTGCAGCGTTCGAGCATGATTCCGTGGACGCGAGCTGCTCGAGTGCTTCGACTATGGCCACGTAATGCTGAGAGAAGATCCTAATAGACTTGTACTTTGCAGACCATCTTGTCTCACACAATCATCGGAATGTTGGGCACCAATTTTCTCCGGAGCACGCTCTCGCGGAAGAAGTTTATGGTTTGTTTGATTATCCCAATTGTGTTTCGAATTTCAGAGACGTCGTTCAAATCGTTGATGACGAGATTTAGTTTGTGACTTGCACAGTGGAAAAATAGTGCCTTCGGGAACTGTTTTTGTATAATTTTGTTCACTCCAGCTTCTTTTCCAGCCATTGTAGAGCATCCATCGTACCCCTGTCCAACGAGGTTCGAAAGAATCAGTCCGACATTCGTCAAAAGCTTCAAGATTGCCGCGGCGATGCAAGCGGAGTTTAATTGCTCCAGCTCTACAAATCCCAAAAACTGCTCTCGAACGCACACTTCGACTTCCGCCTTGTCAATAAAGCGAACGCCTATAGACATCTGCTCTTTTCCTGAAATATCTGCAGTTTCGTCAGCAAGAACGGAAAAAGAAAACGCTTTGTTAGTTTCGGTAACTATCTGCTCTCTCAGGATGTCGCCACAGATTGTGATGATCTCGTTCTGGACGCGGACAGAAGTGTACTTGGCATTGCCAGCAGAAGAAGCGAAGTGCTCCTGAAGTAGAGTATCTCCAGCTTCTACACGAAAGTCAAGCAGATCATTGAAGACTCCACTATCGGACTGCTTGCCGCGAATCGGCAAGTCATGCGTCGCGCAAAAGACAATGGTGGAAACTATTGGAAATAGTTTCTCACGGTTCCTTTCAACTTGCGCGTGCAGTGCTCTGTTCAGCTGCTGTACAACGGGTAGCTGCTTGCCTTTCATCACATCCATAAAGTTCTGTGAGGCCGTCATTGCCTCCTGGTGCCATTGGGATTTTACGTGATCCCTGCACGCCTCGTGCATTTTTCTGTAGTTACTGAAAGCGCGCACGATAAAACTACCTTGAGTACCCCGGTGAACACGCGGAGGAAAAATGACGCAAAAACGACAAAAGGCGCCTTTCGCTGTCGCTGAGTACGCAAGCCAGGGGGCGTAATCTCCCAGCCACTGATGTCGAAAAGGCCTCTTTCCAGGTGTTACATCCTTCTTAAAATCATATGTGACATTTGGCGACCATGGCTTAGTAAGAAGACGTAACTTCAAAAAGTCCGGTATGCCAGTGAGTTTAGCTTTGCCTAGAAACTCTCCTAAGTCATATTCTTGAGGCAAGTTATTTGTTTTCTTGATGTTGTCTCCGGACTTCGATCCCAAGCAAGGAGAAAGGGAATCGTTTCGGCTTACTGCGTGACCGGAGCTCGCTGGTGGAGTTCCTTCCATGGAGACGACGACGCCGGCTACTGTCCGGTGATGAAAGGTTGCATCGCTCTGGTCAAATCCGGACTTGAATCCCAAGAAAGGAGAAATGGAATCATCTCGGCCTGCTGCATCACCTGAACTCACTGTTGACAGAGTCCCTTCCATGGAGTCGACGACATCAGCTACTGCCCGGTGATAAAAGCTTGCATCACTCTGTTCAAATGCTACACCGTTGTCACATGTCACACCAGAATCTGCAGGGGCGCATTTGGATAATGCTTCGTCAGACAACCGCTGACGCTTGAAGAAGCGTCGAATATCCATCATTCGGGACCGCGCGAGACAAAGCTGGCTATGGAGTTCCTCGGGGTTGGTAGTGTTAAAAATATATACACATTGATTGGAAAAACGGTTGAATGCGTAC
This sequence comes from Amblyomma mixtum, assembly GCF_055824585.1. Lineage (NCBI taxonomy): Eukaryota > Metazoa > Arthropoda > Arachnida > Ixodida > Ixodidae > Amblyomma > Amblyomma mixtum. The sequence continues at coordinate 173,665,884 of NC_143016.1, forward strand.
GTTGAAAACAAAAAATGACAATGTATGCAGCGAAAACTTATTTACAAGATAAATGCACGCTCGCAGCGTCATACACCTCGCTCCATCTTGCTCGCGCAACCGCACAGTCGAGTATTTGCACACACACTACTCGCCGCTCGTCGTTTTCTCGTCCGCTGTCTTGGTTGTTCTCAGCTTCGTTGACAACCGGCCACTAAAAACACCGAAGCACAAACAAAGAGGCGCGCACTGTTGTGCTCGGAGATCGGGACCAGGGTCTTCACCGCATTAGGACGAAGCAGCCAGACTACGGAGGGAAGCCTTCGGGAGGAATAGCAAAGCTGGAAGGTTTATTTTACATTTTGTACAGTAGCACGGAGACCAAAGTCAGAAAATGAGGGAGGATGATCTGGCACCCCACAGATTGCTGCTTAAATGCAGTTCAGATTCCCCAGGTACCCAGGTAGGGAATCTGATCTCGGGTTGAGCGTCCAATGGGCTGCTAGCGTCTTCTTTGGCTCCGCCCTCCCCACGTGACGGCGCACACCGCACAGACACACACATACACGGGCAAGGAGGAACTTGGCGTCTCTGAGTCGCGAACTGTTTTCCCAGGCCCAAAGGTCGTTTGCTGCTGAGTGACGATCCTGATCGATGGGGACGCGAGCGCTGACCGCTCACACCGGTGACCTCTTCAGTTCGGTGGAAGGGACAAATCAGCCGTGTCGCCCCTCGGCTTTGTCTGCTGCCCAGGGCGCACGCGGGTAATGAGTTAGCGGCGCCGCCGCCCCGCCGTCGTCGCCATTGGGTCTCGTCGGTCAGTCCACGGGCAGTCCGGGAGAAGCACCGCGCTCAGCCTTCCCGGCGAAGGGATTAGACGTCTTTGTGTACGCCGACGCCGTCGCCAGTAGCTGCCCCACGCAGTGTCTCTTTTGTCTCCCCCGGACAGCAGCGCTTTCCGTCGCAGTAGCCTGATGACGCCGGTCTGGCTCGCCTGTTTCCGCTGCCAGTCCCCAGGAACGCAGTCCGGCACCAGAGCCGCATTCAGCATCGCCGGCGAAGGGGATTAGAGTCTTTGTCCCCGCAAACGCCGAGCCAGAAGCCGCCTCCAGGCCAGCTTTTCCTTGCGTCTTCTCCGAGAAACAGCAGCGCTTTTGGCCGCATACCTGATGACGCCTGACTGTCTCGCCGTTCTCCGCTGGCTGGGCCTCCGATCATTACAGCACACGCAAGGAACGCCGCGCGACTTCCGAGGGGAAGGGACACTCGCCACTCCGGTCGGAAAATTTGTTTTGTGTGTTTTTATGAGGTTCAGAGCCCCAAAACGACTCAGGCTATGAGGGACGGACGGTCTCTTTACCATGCACTGACATCGCACAGTACATGGGCGCTGTTGGGATTTGAGGCCCAGCCAGAGGTGACAGGCGAGCCAGGCAGGCGCCATCGGGCTGCCTTGACCAAAGGCGCTGGTTTCCGGAGAAGACGCAAGGAACGCTGGTGTGGGGGCGCCTCTGGAGACTGCGTCGCCGTGAACAAAAGCAGCTAATCCCCTTTGCCGAAAATTCTGAAAGCGGCGCTTGTACCGAACTGCGCTCTCCCGTGGATCGGAGGAGACAGCGAGCGGCGGCGGCGCCAACTCATCGCCCGCTTGGTGGTAGTGGTTTATTTAAAAAATAAAAAGTGAAGCAAAAGAGTGTTGCCGGCCGCGGCAATTGCTATCTAATATCTTAAGCACCCGAGCTGCAGCCGGCGGAAACGAAAGGGAAAGGGAGAGGATAGTGAGGAGAAGTATAGAGGGGAGCGACAGCAAGAAAGGACAGGTCATCGCCCGCTTGCCCCTGAGCAGTCCGACAAAGCGGGGATGGACACGGCTGATTTGTCCCTCCCTCCTGAAGAATTCATCGGTGGCCGGGGTGTGCACTGTCTGCCTCCGTGTCGCTATCTCTCTAGAGATCAAAGAAACAGGCACACATCTCAAGACGGCTCGAAACACATGCTCGCCGGTGCCGCTGTATGTCTGCAACGACGCGTCCCCGGACGCGGCACTTTGCCGATGTGACCCAAAGCGTGGAAGCAGGGCCGCTTTTACTCTTTTGGCTGAGCGCACCGCCGCCCCTGACGTGCGGCCATCACTCACGGTTCGAGTGAGTGATTTTCCAGGGGGGTGCAGCCGCCCCCCCTTGCCCCCCCCTCCGGACGCCCATGCTTATGACCCTTAGGGCAGCTTTGCTTAGGGCCGCGATCGCCCAGCGTACCTCTCCCGCGAACCGCCAGGTTGCGACTCTGATTGTACTTACGGCCTTCTCCACTAATTTTTCATTCGTATTCTTCTTTTCTTGCTGCCCTTCCCAATCGAAAAAAACCATTGGGTTCCAATTGGAAATTACCAACTGGAACCAATTGGATATTTCCAAATGTGTTTCCACACCATTGGGGAATACCAATTGGAAAATGCGATTTGGACCACTTCAATTGGCCGACACCAAATGGTCAGTTCCAATCGGGCAGGCACCAAGTGGTTTACCCCCAATGGAAAGGCCTCATTCGGCCTGATCCTGTAGACCTTTCTCGGCCTACGTCATCAGCGCACGTGTTTTGGTTAAAACCAACGAGTAAATTCATTTCACACTCAGTTGCAGTCTGATTCGAATGGTGTAGAACCAAGTGGATTTTCTCACAGGAGTTTAGGAGATGCTGTGCGTTTATCGCTAACATTTTTACATGGGAACTGAAGTTGTGATAATTCCAAGCGTTTAGGGAAGTGAAGACAGACAAGCCTGCAATAGGAACACAAACACAGTCAACATATATACACAGAGCATACTTTTGCTCCAACTTATATACCTCATTCATGAGGCACTGCTGCTGGAGCCAGTGGCACTTGTCTGTTGAGCAAAGTTATTTCACTGATTCATGCCGGTAGTGATAGTTCAAATGATTAAATTAATGCAGTAGATAAAGCAGCTCATACCTTTTAACTAAGGCCTCATTACTTCCCAGTCTTCTGGTCATAGAGAGCAATATTGTGGTCCAAATCAAGGCAATCATTGGCTTCCAACTGGTTTTTTCCCAATTGGAAAATTTCCAGTCGTGCATCTTTAACAAACTGGGGCATCGAGTTGGACCTTCCTACTGGCTCACTTGCAATATGCTATAGACTGCTCATTTGGAGCAAGGCTAGCGGACCTGGCTAGTTGACAAGCCACTTGGTAATAGAGGAACCAACTCTGCCTTTACACAATTTGACCATTAGTTTGGAACACAGCTAGGGGAGTAATCGGACAGTACAACCGACAATGATGAAGCCAATGGGGTCCCGGGAACTAGTTGGATAATTCAGTTGAAATGGCAGAGCGAACTGAACCCCAATTGGAAGCTGAGAGACCAAATCGGACTGGTCAGTTGGAATGAGGAAAACCAATTTGACTCCCCAATGGGATTCCCGAGTCTAGTCGGAAGTTCAGAAACCAGTTGGACTCCCCAATTGGATTTCCGAGTCAAATTGGAAGTTCAGAAACCAATTGGACTCCCCAATTAGATTCCCGAGTCCAAATGGAAGTTCAGAAACCAATTGGATTCCCCAATTGGTTTTCCTGAGTCCAATTATGTCCATTTGGCTTTCAATTGTATCCATTTGGATCCAATTGCGTCAAGTTGGGTCCAATTGGAAATCTCAATTGGACCCAATGGTTTTTTTCGCTTTATCACTTGCCTCCGTAGCCGGACCTCGGCCCTCCTGCTTCCACCGCCGCCACAATCTATTAATCTATTAAGCAGCTGCCGCCCATATCTGATCCTTTTCTACTCCAGTTATATCCGTTCCTACGCCTCTTTATATCGCAATGGCTAGTTTTAGTTTTCTGCAGATCAACCTTGACCATACCCGGCCTGCGACGGCTGCCCTCTCGAGTCATTTCCTCTCTTCTCCGTGTTCTCTGGCTGCGGTGGCGGACCCTTACCTGGTCGGTGGTGGGGTTGCCGGTCTTCCCAGTGGGGTTGCCGTCTTCTCTGCGCAATCACACCGACGCTCGCTGGTCCTTGCGCGGGATCCTCCGTTTGAGGTGTTCCCTATTTACGCTTCCACATTCGTTGTGGCGGTGCTCTGCACCCCCCAGTCTGCTTCCTTCCTCTTTGTCTCTGTTTACTCCCCACCGCGCGCCCTATTTGACTCTTCGTTAGACGAATTGGACGAATGGTCATCCTGGCCGGTGACTTCAACGCCAAGCATGAATTGTGGGACCCCGCACCCTCCGACTCGCGTGGTTCCAAACTCGTCCACTTCGCCCTGGCTCAACAACTGACCGTTTTAAATAATCCTAATTCCGCCCTTACATACGAGAACTTGCGCGGAGTCGTGGATTGATATCACGCTCGCTTCTCCGTCCCTGCTCAGCTCCGGATACACATGAACCGTCTCGGACGCCGAATCTCTGTCCGAGCATTCTTATATTGAGGTGTCGATTGGTCCTCTTTCTCCGAAGCAGCACAGCCTAACGGCTGCATCCCGGTCTGGTCTGCCCCAGTGCCTCGCAAGGGACACATGGTTTCCCCGGGTTGCTAGCGCCGATCTGCGCTCCTCCGACGCACTGGAGACCGTTGTCAACCGGTTCTACGACCGAGTTTCCACACTGATTGAGCGCCACAGGCGTACGGATGGGAGTGCTCAGGCACCGAAGCCATGGGGTCCCCTGAGCTTGCCATCGAGCGGCGCCGTGTTCGAGCTTTGCGCCGGCGCTTCCAGCGTTGCTCAGAACCATCGTTGCGCCCCGTCTATCGCACCGCGTTTCAGGCGGCACTTGCCTGTTACCGTCGCAACACCAGGGAGGTGAAGGACTCGGTGTTGCGCCAGGCCTGTCACGATGCGACTCGGAAAAACATTTTCGGCGCACCCTTTCAGAAGGCGTTCGCGAAACTGCGCGTCCCTGTATTCTTACCACCTCTGGACACAGGAGGCGGCGTTTTGACGAATTCTGTCGTCGAGTCGGCGGCACTTTTGACCCGGACGCAGGTCGCGTTTGATAATTCTTTGATAGATTCACCATTACACGCGTCTATCCGTGCATTCGTCGAGTAGCCTTACCATCCTTCCGTACCGCCGGACATCCCGTTCTCGCATAACGAGCTTCAGTTCCTCGTGAACGCACTCGGTACTGGCACGGCTCCCGGCATGGATGGGTTGACTGCGCCCTTGGTTATGGGCCTCTGGCGTGCCCACCCGTCCTTCTTCCTCTTCCTTTTCAACGGTGCCCTTCGTCTCGGCCACTATCCCTCCGCGTGGCGCAGGGGGCGGATCATCTTCCTTCCAAAGCCAAGCCGTCCCGCTTCCCTCCCTACTTCCTACCAGCCAATGGTGATGAACTCAGTCCTCGGCAAACTATTAGAACGCCTACTTCACGGCCGTCTTTACTATTTCTTGCACGCCAGGGTCCATCTCCACCCCAACCAGTTTGGGTTTACCCATTCGCGCAGCGCAGTGCAAGCCCTGGCCTCATTGCGAACGGCTCTCGAAAATTTCCGCATATCTCGCACGCTCGTAGTTCTTTGCTATAACACATGTTTTAGGCTGAAAACTGTAAACAAATCTAAAACGTTACGCAAGCCTTGGATGACAGATGAATGCTTTAAAATGATTAAGAGAAAGGAACAACTATACGCAAAGTTCGTGAAGACAAGGAGCTTAGATGACCTCTCAGCTTTCAAAAAATACAGAAATTCTGTCACAACCACTTTGCGTAAAACAAAAAATGCGTATTTTGAAAACTTATTTAACAATTCAACTAGTCAGACTGATGTTCTATGGCGCGAACTTAACAAAATATTGAATACTGGCACACGCAACAATCAAGTACTTCAACTAACAGTAAATGCTAAAACACTAGAAGGGAAGGACCTAGCGGACGAGTTTAACAAATACTTTACAAATCTTTCCTCGGGAACACTTATACAAGACAGCGCTGAAATTAAAAAATATTTAGGTGCACCCAATCCTAAATCTGCCTTTTTTGAACCGACTACTGATGAAGAAATTTACTCTACTTTTATGTCCTTAAAGAATAGTAAATTGTAAAAGTAAAGGCGCCAAAAAGCACACACACACACAAGACAAGAGAACGGGACAGAGCGCTCTGTCCCGTTCTCTTGTCTTGTGTGTGTGTGTGGTTTTTTGGCGCCTTTACTTTTACAATGAATTACCAACTAGCCCCAGCAAGAAGTTCTCTTAAGAATAGTAAAGCCCGGGACATTGATGATCTTGAAATTAAACCCGTTAAATACGTCTTAGACCTGCTGACTCCAGCTCTTCGTCACATTTACAATACGTGTTTACATACTGGTACCTTTCCAGATATCACGGCACGCTCTATTAACCGCCCCACTACGAACGTCCTCCCGGCTTAGTCACGGTAGCCCGATAGCACGCATCAGTGGCCACACGTCTGCTTACAACAACTCATTTTTCCCCAACGCAATAGCACTATGGAATTCACTGCCTAACGACATCGCTGCATGCACTGATCACAAAACATTCCGCGAGAAAATAAAAATTCACCTCACATAGATCTTGATCACTTCTGCGCTCTTTGTAGCGAGTATTGCTTCATATATCTTTAATGAATGATGTATCACCTGCTGGGAAATCCTGATGTGACTAGAACCCCTTTTATGTTTGTTTGTATGTTTGTTCTTTTTATTGTTATGCATGTTCCCATCATCGCCGTTGTAAACCAATATGCCCCCCCCCCCCCCCCTTATGTAATGCCTTCGGGCCTTTAAGGGAACAATAAAAGAAATTATGCAGTGTGCAAGAGTAGGAGTGATATATAATTCAGGCGATCAAAATAACTTTTCAAATTATCGACCGATCTCAGTGTTACCCGTTTTTTCCAAAGGTCTAGAAAAAATAATATGCAAGCGAATCACCAGTTTCTGTGATAAGCACAAGCTTTTATCTCCACAGCAATTCGGGTTGCGTCGAGGTATGTCCACTGAATTAGCTTTGTTGACGCAGAAGGAATTAATACTTAGAGGGTTTGAAAATAACAAAATGACCCTAGGTATTCTAATCGATTTCTCGAAAGCATTCGACAGAGTTGACCACAAAATTTTATCTACAAAGTTAGAGCATTATGGGTTTCAAGGAGTTTCTGGTAACCTTCTCAAGTCATATTTAAACCACCGTAAACAATGCGTCGTGATTAACAAAGCTCACTCTTCCCTATTAAATGTCACTTCAGGTGTGCAGCAAGGCAGTATACTCGGACCGGTTTCATTGAATATTTACATAAATGATATAGTAAACACCAGCACACTTGCATCTTACATCATTTATGCAGACGACACAAGCATTTTTTTCCAGACAGCCAGTATTGAAGAACTCACTGATTTCGCAAATGTTACACTTGAAAAATTCTCTCAATAGACTCAAATAAATAGTTTACAAATTAACGTTGCTAAAACAAGAGCCATATTATTTACTCCTGTACAGAAGGTTATTAGTCGGGATATCGACTTAAAACTCGGTTCCGAACAACTATAAGTCGTTAAAGAAATAAAAACATTGGGTGTGACGTTCAATCAACATCTAAACTGGAATGCCCACGTGGAACGCGTGGCGGGAAACCTGGCAAGAGCTTGTGGCGTACTGTGTAAGTTTAGAACGATGCTTCCGACTAAAATTAAGTTAATCCTTTATAATTCAATTTTCGCTCCCCATATTAACTACTGCAGTCTTGTATGGACGGACACAACTCAATCCAACCTTACCAAATTGATGCTATTACAAAAGAAAGCAATTCGTCATGTAGCAAATGCCTCATATGACGCCCATACAAGATAACTTTTTGCTTCGTTTAATGTACTTCCCATACACCACATACATAAACTTACCCCCGAATGCAGAAATCTAACTTCACTCAACACAGTGTTCAAACTAACAACGAAGCTTTCCTCAACTTATGTAATTTACATCGACCTTTAGAAGTGCCCTACATATTCAGAAACAGAGAATACTGGTCTATACCCTCTTCCCGCACTAATCAGGGTCGGCACATGCTGCAGTACCACGTGCCTACATATTTGAATTTCCTACAAAGTAAATATATAGATATACATAACCTTAGCAAATACAAGTGGCAGAAATACCTTATTCTTGAAGACATATGAGTTTAATTATGTTTTTCCGACACAAACTGCTTTTGTACTGCGGATGTATTGTATCTTTTTATCATCGTTGTAACGACGAAGTTCCGTTCAAGCGAAGACGACGACGAACTTCTGACCGTTGTGTTGAGCGGCATTGCCATCGCTTTGGGTGGGTGCTCGTGGTGCTCGACCTCTGTGTCTACGAGGTCTGTGTCTCTGTGTCTACCGCCGGCGCACAGTACTCTAACCATCCCAGTACCCATCTTACATTTGGTGGAGTCGCGGGGTAGAAATCTCCATCATGGAGCTGCGTAACCGCACTCTTCGCACGCTTGAAATGCCAGAAGACGCCCAAACCCAATCTGTGCAAACGGGACCAGCTCTCATCTGCGCCGGCTCCCTTCGCCAGCGAGATCCGGCAATCTTCAGCGGAGCCGATGAGAATGACGTGGAAGACTGGCTCGCGTCATATGAACGGGTGAGCCTATACAATAGATGGGACGACGATACGAAGCTGAACAACGTAATTTTTTATCTAACGGGGGTCGCTAACCTCTGGTATCGGAACCATGAGGGAGACATCCGAACATGGGCGGCCTTCAAAACGAAGCTTGCCGGAGTCTTTGGTCGCCTCACTGTCCGGAAACTTCGGGCTGAACAGCGTTTGCGTGAACGCTCGCAGCACGTCGGCGAAAGCTTCACCAGCTATATAGAAGAAGTCATTGACTTATGCAAACGTGTCAATGCGAACATGTCCGAAGCCGACAAGATAAAACACATCTTGAAAGGTATCGACGATGATGCCTTTCAGATGCTATTCGCCCGCGACTTGCGCACCGTTAAGGATGTGTTCACACTCTGTCAGAGCTTCGAGGAGCTGCGCAAACAGCGGTTACTGACTCGGCAACACCAAGCCCAGGTTGAATCGCTTTCTGGACTGGCGCCTGCAGCTGACAACACCTCTATGCTGCAGCAAATCAAAGATTTCGTCCGTGAAGAGGTAGCTCGGCAACTTTCTCTTCTGCCTAGCCCTCAACAGGCGCCGCCTTATTTGGCCCCGGCTCTTCGACAGGCCATACAACACCAGGTTACTGAGGCGCTTCCATCCTTCCATCCTCCGCCACCTGTCGCCGCACCCTTGATTTACGCCGATGCTGCTCCAAGGTCTGTCACCAGTCCCATGCCTTGCGCCGACGTCGCCCCAAGACCTGTAGCCGGTCCTCGGACTTACGCCGACGTTCTAGTACAGCCCCCGCCGTCGTCCTATCCTACAATGTACGTGCCTGTGCAAGCGTCTTCACCTTCCCTGCGACCAGCTCGAAGAGCAAGCAATCCGTGGCGCACGAGTGGCAACCGTCCTGTATGCTACACTTGCGGAGTGCCTGGCCACGTCGCGCGCTACTGCCGTCGCCATCTCCAAGCGCCAGCACCACGCGCGCAATCTTCGGGGTACTGGCCGCCAACTAGTCAATATTCTGAGGCTGTCGACCAAACGCCAAGTCGTACTTTCTCCCCTAATCGTTCAGCCCTCTCCAGCCGCCGCTCCCCTTCGCCACGACGCCGCTCTATCTCCCCCATGCGACGTCGCCCTAATTCTCCTCAGCAGGAAAACTAGGCGCCGCAGTTCCGGAGGCAAGAACTGCGCCCACGTCGAAATTTCGAAAACCTCATCGATCACCTGCGAATCTTATTGATGTTTTTGTTGAGGGCGTGTCTGCGATGGCTCTGATAGACACCGGTGCAGCGATTTCGGTAATGGACGAAAAGTTATGTACTTCTTTAAAGAAAGTTAAGACGCCAGTTTCGGGACTAACGCTGCGCACGGCTAGCGCACAGCCGATTACGCCGTTAGCAGCATGCACCGCTCGAGTTCGAATCCAGGACACACTATACTACATCGAGTTCGTCGTGCTGCCTTCTTGCTCACATTCTTTAATTTTAGGGTGGGATTTCCTGTCGCGTCACGAAGCTGTCATCGACTGCGCTCGCGCAGAAGTTGGGTTCTCCGCTTTGCCTAATGTCTCGCCAGACGCTGCTCCTTCTGTTCCCTGCGCTAAAGCCGTCGTCACCGAAGACATCGTCCTTCCTCCCAGCTCCACTGCGCTTGTAAGCATCTCTTGTGACTCTGTTTGTGATGACGTTGTTCTCTTCACGCCGGCCTGCACTTTCCTGCGCCGCAAGTCCCTCCCGCTGCCCTACGCTGTGCTCACTATTTCTGCTGGCCTCTCCGTGCTATGGGTCTCTAACCCGTTTTCCTTCCCTACTGCTTTGCGCCATGACGAATGTCTCGGCAGTGTACAATCTATTGCGTCCATTCTCACCTGTGAGGACCCCGCCGATTCGCCTCATCTAGCCATGACTGCGCTCAGCCCTCCATCTTCTGCGCCTGATTCCTCCGCTACAGACCTCTTCCTTCGCTCTATCGCCACCGATCTTCCTTCCCCGCAACGGACGCAGCTTCTTAACCTCCTTCACCAGTTCCGCTCCTCCTTCGACTGTCATCGGAGTTCCTTGGGCCAAACTTCAACGGTCACCCATCGTATCGACACCGGCAACCACGCACCAGTGCGGCAGCGCCCCTATCGTGTATCTGCCACCGAACGCCATGCTATCGAAGAGCAAGTTGATAAAATGCTCCAAGACGGCGTGATCCAGCCCTCCAGTAGCCCTTGGGCTTCGCCTGTTGTGCTGGTCAAGAAGAAAGACGGCTCCATCCGATTTTGTGTCGACTACCGCCGCCTTAATAAGATTACGCGGAAGGATGTCTACCCTCTTCCGCGCATCGATGACGCTTTGGACTGTTTGCAAGGGGCCGAACTATTTTCTTCCCTCGATCTTCGTTCCGGATATTGGCAGGTCCCCATGGAAGCGGCCGATCGCCCCAAAACAGCTTTTGTAACCCCCGACGGCTTACACGAATTTACAGTTATGCCATTCGGCCTTTGTAATGCGCCTGCAACATTTGAGAGGATGATGGACACCATTTTGCGGGGATTAAAATGGAAGGTATGCCTCTGCTACCTCGACGACATCGTCGTCTTTTCTGCGGATTTTGACACCCACCTCCATCGCCTGAGGCACGTCTTGAACTGTCTTTCTGACGCCGGTTTGCAGCTAAACTTGAAGAAATGCCGTTTTGCCGCTCGTAAACTCACTATCTTAGGGCACGTTGTCTCCACGGAAGGCGTTTCTCCAGACCCAGCCAAACTTCGTGCGGTCGCTGCTTTTCCCAAGCCTACATCTGTCAAAGAACTGCGCAGCTTCCTTGGCCTGTGTTCCTACTTTCGTCGGTTTATTCGAAACTTTGCATCGATTGCTGCCCCTTTAACACAACTCGTGTCCAGCAGCTCCGACTTTTCACAGTGGTCACCCGCATGCGACAACGCGTTTTATACCTTACGCCGCATCCTCAACGCACCACCTATCCTGCGCCATTTCGACCCGACGGCCCCTACAGAGGTCCACACCGACGCCAGTGGTGTTGGTCTCGGGGCTGTACTCGCGCAGCGCAAACCTGGCTTTGCTGAGTACGTTGTCGCCTATGCAAGCCGCACCCTGACGAAGGCAGAGTCCAATTACTCAGTAACGGAAAAAGAGTGTTTGGCTATCGTTTGGGCTCTTACCAAATTCCGCCCTTATGTCTATGGTCGTCCCTTTGACGTCGTGACGGACCACCATGGGCTTTGCTGGTTATCCTCACTGAAAGACCCCTCCGGCCGCCTCGCAAGATGGGCTCTTCGTATGCAGGAATACGACGCCCGCGTAGTTTATCGCTCCGGACGCAAGCACCAAGATGCCGACGCCCTTTCTCGCTGCCCCCTTCCGGTTGAGCTCGCCGGCCTCTCAACACTCGAAGACTCCCCTCCGTTGCTTCACATCGACGACATGCCTTCAGCGCAGCGCATGGACCCTTGGATTGAGTCTCTGCTTGATTTCCTCTCTAACCCTACGGCGGCTTCTCCATCACGCGCTCTCCGTCGCCAAGCTCCTCACTTCGCCATTCGTGACAATCTCCTTTACCGCCGCAACTACAGCGCAGATGGTCGCAAGTGGTTATTAGTTGTTCCTTGCCATCTCCGCTCGCAAGTCTATGATTATTTCCACGCTGACCCACAATGCGGACACGCAGGAGTCTTCAAAACATACAATCGGATCCGGCTGCGTTACTACTGGCGCGGAATGTATAACTTCATCCTTAAGCACATCCGCTCATGCCTGCCCTGCCAACGTCGCAAGCCCCCTGCTCACCGTTCTGCAGGCGAGTTGCAGCCGCTACCTTGCCCACCGCGCCCATTCGACCGCGTAGGCATTGATTTGTATGGATCTCTTCCCTACACTGCAGCCGGTAACCGTTGGGCTATCGTCGCCGTTGACCACTTGACGAGGTATGCAGAAACCGCCGCCCTTCCATCCGCCTCAGCGTCTGACGTCGCCTCCTTCATTTTGCGACGGTTCATTCTTCGCCACGGCGCACCGCGCGAACTGCTGAGTGACAGAGGCCGCGTTTTCTTATCGGAAGTTGTCAAAGCCTTGCTCCGCCAGTGCAACATCATTCACCGAACAAGCTCTGCCTATCACCCGCAAACTAACGGCCTTACAGAAAGATTTAACCGTACCCTCGGTGATATGCTCTCTATATACGTCTCATCAGATCATTCCAATTGGGATCTCGTCCTTCCGTATGTGACGTACGCCTACAACACCGCAACGCAGTCGACTACTGGCTTCTCTCCGTTCTATCTTCTTTACGGCCGTCATCCTTCTGCTCCACTCGATACCATTCTGCCATACCAGCCTGACGCATCTGAGTGTACTCCTATTTCGCAAGCTGCACGACACGCAGAAGAGTGTCTCCAAATCGCCCGTTCTCTCACAACTGAGGCCCAATACCGTCGGAAATCCCGCCACGACAGCCATCACACGTCGCCGCACTTTACCTCTGGTAGCCTCGTGTGGCTCTGGATTCCATCCAGTACTCCGGGCCTCTACTCGAAACTTCTTTCAAAGTTTCACGGCCCCTACCGAGTTGTGCAACGCACCTCGCCTGTAAATTACGTGGTGGAACCGCTGATGCCGTCTCCTGATCTTCGCCGGCGCGGACGCGAGACTGTTCACGTCCAGCGCCTAAAGCCGTATTATGACCCGGCCATCTCACCTACGCCGTAAGTCGCCAGGATGGCTCCTCTTCTCCCCGGGGGGCAGTTGTAACGACGAAGAAGTTCCGTTCAAGCGAAGACGACGACGAACTTCTGACCGTTGTGTTGAGCGGCATTGCCATCGCTTTGGGTGTGTGCTCGTGCTGCTCGACCTCTGTGTCTACGAGGCCTGTGTCTCTGTCTACCGCCGGCGCACAGTACTCTAACCATCCCAGTACCCATCTTACATCGTCTATTTTCCTGCTTCTATTATGTGAACTTGTGTACACCCGATTGTATTTGACCCTTTGGAGCTGCTGACGGGATTTTGTTTTCCTGCTAGATATGTTTCTTTCATTTTCTGTGCGTTGAATTGTAATCTTAATATGTATAAATAGTCTGCGACGAGTTAACACAGATACATGTTCATTTCTCACATCAAAACTATTTCAGATATAGCACCTGTCTTACTGTACATTCCTTTGCATACTTTTTTCTCGCTGGTTCTAAGTCCTGCATGTGTGTGTGTGTGTATATATATATATATATATATATATATATATATATATATATATATATATATATATATATATATATATATGTATATATATATATATGTAATAACGTGCTGTCTGTTGGCCTTGTCAATTAGGGGTGGGAGCCCCGTCAAGCTACTGAGTTTGTGGCTTTTTGCTCCCACCCTAGCATTTCTTTTCTGTTGTTCAGGACAAAAAATGCTGAATAAAGTTGATTGATTGATTGATTGATTGATTGATTGATTGATTAATTGATGTCACTTGATTTTCAGGGTGCGTTTGATAGCGTTTGGCACCCCCTCGTCCTTCGCTTCTTTCGCTGCCGCGGTCTCCCTTCCAACCTGTATCACCTCTTGCGCTCCTCTCTTTCGCAGTGCACGGTAGTCTATCGTACACGCACTGGTGAGGAGGTGTCTGCCAACCCTACACTCGGCAGCCCTCAGGGATCCCCTGTTTCACCCCTTTTGTGGAACATAATAATCGCAGACCTTCTATAGTGTCCAACGCCTCCTGGTGTAACAATACAGGTGTATGCTGATGATACCATTGTGCTGGTTCCGGCCCGCACGCGCCACGAGCTCGAGCAGTTATGTGCCGACGTCCTTGACAGACTACCCTCTTGGGCCTCTCATTCGCGGGGACGATTTCGTGGACAAAAACATTTTGTATGCTGTTTTCCCATGGTGTGGGTAGAATGGAAAAGAAATCCCCCTGTGCGCTTTTCGGGCCGCCCCTTAAGTTTCAAACAGGAACTCAAAATTTTAGGCGCTGTCTTCGACCGCCACTTCACTTTTATACCTCATGCTCACTTCCTCCGCGACAAGGCAGAGATCCTCACTTCGTGTCTTGTCTCGTTGCTATTGTTCCACCGTTCCCTCCCTCCCTGTTCTCTACGTAGGCTTTATTTCCAAGTAATACAACCCGCTCTTACTTTGGCCGCGCCCGCTTGGTGGTCTCGCAGCGTCAGTTTCCGCCTTCAGGAGAAGGTTGTTTCTGTGCAGCGGGTCCCTCTTCTCGCTATCACAGGGGCTTTCCGCACAACGCGCACGGCTGCGCTTCAGGTTCTCCTCCGGGTGCCCCCTCTTCCCTTGGAATTGGATCGCCTCTGTGCGGAGTACGACCTTTTAAACGGTGTCGTCTGATATCTTGCCCCGCTTTGATCCCTGGTGCGACCATTCCTCTCTGGCCTCCGCGTTCTCTTTCACCCGCGTTCTCCCTTCTCACTTTCCCACTCAGTCTTCCCTTCCCGGCCTTCATATATTCACGGACGGTTCTTATACGTCCCACCCTGCGGGTGCTGCTTACGTCGCATTCTCATCTTCTGGCGCGCTGCGGAACGTGGGTCGGTTTCGTCTCGAGACAGCCTCTAGTTCCTTCTGGGCAGAGGCTGTTGCGGTTCACGAAGCTTGTTGTTATGCCCAGCGCGCCCCCTCTCCTTTACCCTCGCATGTCTACTCTGATTGCCTTTCTCTCCTTCAGGCTCTTCACTCTCTTTCCACCAACGACTTACGCGTCCGTGACATCAAGCGCACTCTTGCCGCCATTTCTCTTCAGCGCCCTGTCTTCCTCTATCATGTCCCCGCCCATTGTGGTGTCTGGGGCAACGAGCTCGCTGACTGGGCCGCCTCACTGACGTCGGCGCGGGGCCTCCTGCGGCCGTTGTGGCTGTCGCCCTTGTCAGTGCGCACCCGCATGCGTACCACCGTACTCATGACTTCCCATCTTTGTTAGGTTCCCCTTAGTCTCGTGTTTTGCTTATTTGCGTTGCTGTTCGCGTTTCTTCCCTTCTTTCACCTGTTTGTCGTGTTTATTCCCGCCCGGATGGCTCGTATACCTCCCTGCCATTTCTGCGCCTCCCCATGCCTCATGTGGTCGGGGGCACTAAATGGCCAATTTTGGTAGGCCATGGCCCTGCCCCTGCCT
Organism: Amblyomma mixtum; assembly: GCF_055824585.1. Classification (NCBI taxonomy): domain Eukaryota; kingdom Metazoa; phylum Arthropoda; class Arachnida; order Ixodida; family Ixodidae; genus Amblyomma; species Amblyomma mixtum. Next base: position 173,681,596 of record NC_143016.1, read on the forward strand.
CACGGGCATGCATGTGGATTGTGGCATTTGATCGCCTTGTGCACACGCCGTCTTGAAAATGAAACATGGACCCATCCATGTTTCATTTTCATTTCGTCCTTCTTCTGAATCCTTCAGGGGCGTCTTACCCTAAAAATGGCTTTTGCCCGGCCATCATTTGTGCCTCTTTTTTCCCTCTTGTAATTGGTTTTTCCTAAATTTTCTCGTGGGCGTTGGCCCCTTTTCTTTTATTTTCAATTGGTTCCCCTGCGATAACCACTGGTTGGGTGCGGGCTTCCTCTCGAATTTTTTTCTTTTATTTCATTTCTTGGGAGTTTTTGCTTTGTTTGCTTTCCGTTTTTCTTTTTCGTGTTCATTTTTATTCTATTCTGTTTTCAATTTGTTCTTTTTCCTTTTTTGTTTTCTTTCTTCTAGCTGTTATATTTCCCACGTTTTAATTGTTTGGTTATTTTTAATTTCGCTCGTTCTGTTTCTTTGTTTATTTACCTGCCTTTTTGTCATTTACTTGAGTCTATTTTCTATTTTTCCTTTTTAAGTACCCCTTCTGCTTTCTTAGGCCCATTATCACCTATTTGTTTTTTTTTTCTCCTTGCTTTCTTTTCCTGTCTCTTCTTCCTTCCTACACATCCCCGCACCTTCCCTCCTCCTGACCGCTTGCGAGCCTGACTGAAGAATCTGGGCACGCTGGACCCATCCATGTTTCATTTTCATTTCGTCCTTCTTCTGAATCCTTCAGGGGCGTCTTACCCTAAATATGGCTTTTGCCCGGCCATCATTTGTGCCTCTTTTTTCCCTCTTGTAATTGGTTTTTCCTAAATTTTCTCGTGGGCGTTGGCCCCTTTTCTTTTATTTTCAATTGGTTCCCCTGCGATAACCTCTGGTTGGGTGCGGGCTTCCTCTCGAATTTTTTTCTTTTATTTCATTTCTTGGGAGTTTTACAATAAAAGCGGATATCCGCATGTCTTTTCAAGATTTCGCAGGGACATCCCCTGTATGTCCGCGTAGTCACAGGGATGAGGCTGAACTTCGTTGCAAGGAAAGGTCTCGACTCGGTCACAGGAGGAAAAAAATTCAGGATGGGGCGTAACGTAACGCGGACAGCCGTCGCAAGCCAAGTGCTCAAGAAGTCGTTCCCTCCTCCGTTTTTCGCTCTCCCAGTCAGTCCCTAATGTTTTGGTGTTGGTATGTTTTAGCGCACGCGTCTGCGCGGTCCATAGCGTGGCACGTCTACAGCATTGAAGTTGATCTTCACTCAGTTTGCCGCGGTTGCTCGCGCGTGCGATCGTAACGATCGCGCGAACTAGAAAAGATGACGATGAAACGTAAAACATGACGATGGGCGTGACGGGAGGAATGAACACAGAAGACAGGATGATGTAGGGCTTGCCGTCACGATGAAAGAGATGAGGAGATCATCGGCTATGAGCACTGGTCCACAGCGCTGGATTAGGGGGGGGTGTCTAAGGGGACTGCAGCCTCACCTCCGACAGCAAGAGAAAGGGTCCATTTATTCTAACTTGCTTAGTATAGGAAACCGTGGGCCATGGAACTTTGAGCGACACGTATGAAGCGAGAAAACCAGAACAAGAAGATGGGCCCCCACTTTATTTTACTTCGTTTAGCCTAATCAGTTGGAGAAAGCTTGTCGAGCTGCAAAAACTGCAATCCCCCGCCACCCCGAGGGGGCCTCCTTTCTTACGAAGCAATATATGCGTTTGCTTACGGACTGCGGAAAGGTTTTCGTTTTCTGTCAATTCCCCCGTCCAGTGGCGTCTGAAGGTGTAGTTGAAGGTGTGGTGTGTTTGAGAATCCTGGCGTCGGCATAACAGGTGGGACTCCCGCCTCGCCGCCAAGCATTCTGCAAGAACTGCTATCATGATCCGCTAAAAATCCACTAATTAATTTTTAAAACCACACATATATCCGATGTAAAAAATACTTGCTTTGCGCCCTCTGCATGGCTTACAAATGCAACGCTTTAGTCTCACAAGTATGATTAGAGTAGGGTAGGCAAAGACAAAACTAGAATGCGCAGCGGAATTTGAAGCGGCGGGTATACTTGTGCGTGTATCATATACAGACTGTTGAGAAAATAAACGCGCGCAGTAGAATGCTTCTCTCAGCTACACGGGTGGATTTTTCGAGTTAGAATTTCACACAGGTACGAGATTTGGCCGTGAGAATTATTTTATGCAACACCCGGTTTTCTTATTTAGCTTTACCAAATTGAAAAACAAATCTAGCTCTGCTAGCTTCTTGGAATTCCACAGTTTCAGTTTTTGCTCCGGCGGCCACTCTGGAAAGCGGAACACTCGTTTATGGGTTTATGTTTAGGTTTATGGGCTTTAAAGTCCCAAATCAAGTCCGGCTATGCGGAACTTCGTAGGGGAAGGCTCCGGATAATTTCGACCACCTCGGGTTCTTTAAAGTGCACTGATATCGCATAGTGCATGGGCCTATAGCATTTCGCCTCCAGCGAAATGTGACCGCGGCGGCTGGAGCAATTTATTTTGTTCGTTCTTTCTTCTTGGATTTGGAATAAAAGGAGCAGTAACTGCCTCACTTCTAGGTGGACACCTCAACCATGTCTTGAGGGGAGGGAGGGAGGAAGGTGTGGATGAAAGGAGAGAAACAGGTGCCGTTGGTGCATTGGTTCCTGGGGGTTGAACGTCCCAAAGCAACTCAGGCTATGAGAGGAGCCTTAGTGAAGGGCTGCGGAAATTTCGACCACCCGGGGTTCTTTAACGTGCACTGACATCGCACAGTACACGGGCCTCCAGAATTTCATCTCCATCGAAATTCGACCGCCGTGGCTGGGATCGAACTCACATCTTTCGGGTCAGCAGCCGAGCACGATAACCACTAATCCACCACGGCAGCAAAAAAAAGAAAAGAGGTGCCATTGAGGAGCGCTCAGGAATAATTTCGGAATAATTATCTTGTGCAATGTACCGGCTTGTCAAAGAGAGCGTTTAAATACGGCTTGCGTATTCCTGAAAAATAAAGATGTCAGTCTGCGCTTCTAAGTGTCGTGAATGTCTCCCTTGTGTCCTAACCCTTTCGCGCAGTTAAATCTTTTTTTCAGTAGTAAACGTTCATCGTGTAATCAAATTAATTTTAATAAGTGTTAATAACACCCTCTAGGGGCACTAATTGACGAATGTGTCCATTTCCGAGTCGCTGCCGGAGCACCCAGCTCAACTGTAGGAAGCTAGCTCAGCCTGCTTTTCTTTGGTGCGTTAGCATTAAAACAGTGCTGCGAACAAAAACCCGTCTGTCAGCTTGTGTACGGTGTCATTGAAAGAGGAGAGTAGATGGCGCGAGCAGCGCGCTGCAATTTGTCGGTCGGCTCCCGTGGCTTTTCCGTGGCGTTCGGCGCTCGGCCACTGACGGACTCGTGTCGCACGTTCCAAGAGTCACCTTGTGTTTTGTGCGTTGTAAGCATAATGCTACTGTGTTACTGTTGCATCAACTCCATTGATCGCCCTTCGTTCTTTTCAATTATATGGAATTACAATGAAACATGGGATATATTCCAGTAGTGTAGCAGAGGGCAAGGGGGTCAGTGGAGGTAAAGGGAGAGGGGGCCTACATGCGCATTAGCCCAGGGCACGCAGGGCACGAGGGGGAATAAATTGGATCTCTCATTTTCGCGTTTAATGCGAGAACATAAGTAGTCAAAGTACGAGAAAATCCGGCGGCGTGTGTGCACTCTCACATGACACAGAAAATCAAAGCAATGGCAACAAAAATAGGGTGACGTCATAGAGCGGCCGTATGGCACACACAGCAAGCCGCGCACTGCCACTTCTTTCAGACTTGCACATCTGTTGTTGTGACTGAGAGAAGGATGAAGAGGAAATTGCACGGGCCTGCTACTGGCTCGAGCCAAGCCACCACCGCTGCCACGTGCAGATAGAGGAGAGTTAAAAGATCAGAGGAAAGAGAAAAAGGAAAGAAAAGACGCGCGTCGCAGCAACAACTGCGTCCGCCGGAGCGGACGCTGCTCAAAAGCGGCCGAAGCCGCCTCTCATTTGTCTACATATGCTCTTCACTTGTCAACCTCAATGTGGCGCCAGTTTTCCGGACATTCGTACCAAACGTGCGGCGCAACCGTTTGTCGTACGGCTTTCCGGGTCGTCTCATACGATTTCTCGTTGCATGTAGCTTACATGTGCTATTCACGATGGAGGCTAGCTTGCGACAGGGATTTGAACCGACGACATATGTACCTTGAATTTTATGCCTTCCCATAATCATCATAATCAGCCTGACTGCCCACTGCAGGGCACAGGCCTCTCCCATGCCTCTCCAATTAACCCTGTCCTTCGCCAGTCACGGCCACCGTATTCCTGCAAATTTCTCAATCTCATCCGCCCATCTAACTTTCTGCCGCCCCCTGCTATGCTTGCCTTCTCTTGGAATCCACTCCGTTACCCTTATGGACGAGCGGTTATCCTGCATTCCTATATTTCGTATCAAAGCTGTGATGCAGATGTTCGTCGTACAGCATTCCGGGTGGTGCCATACGTACAGTCTTTGTCAAAAGTAACCAGGCTGCATGGTTTCCCTCTGCGTTGTATAGTGGAGCCCTTGTGCCTTTCCTAAAGATCAAAACGTGTTGGAAGGTAAGAAGACCCCCAGTACTTACCTTTAACGACCAGTTCAGCTTCAGGGAAGCTGTAAGGGCTCCACTGTACGAGCTAGAATCAAATCAGGCAGCCTGGTTACTTTTGACAAAGACTGTACGTGGTCACCACCTGGAACGCTGTACGACTCTGTGGCTTTCATAAACTCGTAGAAAATAACTTTAATGCAACAACAAACATGAAGCGTGAACAATGCACCCAGGGACAGTAATTCCTTCGCATTTCCACATATAAGCAGTCATAAGTGTCTGTGCCGATCTTTTTTTATTATTATTATACCCAGCGACAGCACTGACATCCAAGGAAGGTCCCTGCGAAATCTGGAAAGAACATGCAGGTAGCCCCAGAAAATGCGGAAGAACTCCCGCGGATACTTCTCACATATCCGTGTGGACGCACTTTCTGCATCCAAGGGAGGTCCGTAGGATGTCCCTGCGGATTTTTATATTGGGCATCGGTCAAGTAGCGGTCAATTCCTGTGGGGATATTTATGGACGTAAGAAAAAAAGAAAAAATTGCTCGGCCCACGTGAAAAAATATTCGCAAAGACCAATTTACTTTTTCTGTGATTTAGACGAAGAAATGACTACAACTGATTACAATGGTGCAGTTGCTTGGTCCAGTGCTGACATTTTTTCAGGTAAAATCTGCGCAGCATCACGCGTTATCACGGCAAATATCTCTAACCAACATATGCGAAACACAGAGGGTACTTCCACAGAACGAAGAATTCCTACTAGCTTATATACTCCAAATCTAAGTCCCTCCATTTCGAGCTGGCTAAAAGGCACTCCACGCGTTGGTCGACTCCGCCCACCGTACGCGGAGAATTTAAAAAAAAAACGGCAGGAGCCGGACGTTAATCCGATTTAATTAGGGAAATCGGCCACGCCGGGCAATAAGTCGAAGTTTCTAAGAATGCTCGGAACGCGTAGATCGAGTTCCCGCGGCAAAAAGACGGGTTCAGTTCCTCTTCACTGCACATTTAAGGCCTCGAGCTGTCCGCGGTGACTGCTCCGACGTTCCAATCGGAACATGCCCGGCGTGAGCGGAGGGGGGGGGGGGGGGGGGGCTCTATAGTGCATTTAGTATTTAGGAGGCGGCTTGTGAGACTGTCCTTCACCGAAGAATATTGTGCGGAAATATTCGAAGTACTCACAGACGCCAGAAGGCCCCCGCCGGTTGTTGAAGGGGCACACAGTCGGTTCGCACTCGAATAAGGGCGTCGCTGCTCGTGTGTCCGTCCACCGCACAGAAGAACGTTCGCAGCTCCCGACGATCTCCGACGCACACGATGTTCACGCTTGCCCGTCGCACACAAAGCACAACGAATGCACAAGTCCGCAGTTAAATCCTGAGTACGGGCTGAATTTCCATTAACAATTGCAAGATAGAATGCCAGATATAGAACGCACTAAGTACATGATCATTATACAATCAATATGCAGTCATGCAGCAACATAAAGATAACCAATTATTCTATCCCACTCAGGTAATCGGCAGTATACGTTTTCTATTTCCTTTGCTGGTACTTCTTCAGCATGTTTGTGCGGAATATTTTTGTGGTGTGACCCAAGTCTACCTCGTAGTCTTCATCGCTCTTGCGTTTGGTGACAGCGAAAGGTCCCTTCTGCTGCATGAGCAGTTTATTGTTATCCGTGGGAAGAAGATTGAGAACCTGTTCTCTCCGCTTTAGCGAACGTCTATGGCTCTTGTTTTTGTAGTAGCGGCGATAACGCTCTCCAGCGCGCTCTAGCTCTTCGTGAGCAAGCTTACAGGTGCGCTCGAGCTCGTCCCGTGCAGAAAGGACGTATTCGTATGGGTAGTCCACCCCTCTCCCGAAGTTGCTGAGTTTGTCCAAAGCTCTCGGAGCACCGCAAGGGGCCGCGTACATTACGCCCGTATAAGAGTTCGAACGGGGAAAAGCCGACGCTCTTTTGGAGAACGTCACGGTATGCAAAGAGGAGTGGAGCCGAACATCGGTCCCTATCGGTCGGTCGCTTCTGGCATATGCGTTATAAACTTAATTTAGGCGTGCTATAAAACCGCTCCACAGGACCGTTCGCCATTGGGTGGTAAGGAGAAGTGTGCAGCTGTTTCACTGACAACAAGCGGCTGACCTCTTCCATTCTTCTGGAGTGAAGTTCGTGCTCCGGTCACTGAGGACCTCTATAGGCAGCCCAACTCGAGAAAACATTTCCACAAGGGCCTCCGCCGCCTTTTCTGTTTCAATGCTCGGAAGCGCGACCGCATCGGGTATGCACCGCGTGGCATAGTCCACCATGGTCAGGATGTACTCGTAGCACTTTGCCGACCTAGGGTTAAGCGGTCCCACAATGTCGATCGCTACCTTTTCAAACGGCGTATCGATGGTGGGGACTCGGTCCAATGGCTCTCGTGCTGTGTGACCCTTCGGTGTTGTGCGTTGGCACAGATCGCCCGAGGCAACGAACCGCTTAGCGTCAGCCCGCATGGCTGGCCAAAATAATTCGGTCTGGACCTTTAGTTAAGGTTTCTTTGCACCTTGATGGCCTCCAATTAACCCGTAGTGTGCCAGCTCGAGGATAGCTGCTCTGTATTTCGGCGGCACCACAAGTTGCGTATACTCCCCGCCGGAGTCGGCGATGTACTTTCGCTGCAGGATGTTGTTAGCAATAAAAAACTGTTGACATCCCTTTCGCCGGCTCGGCTGCGGCGCGCTCTCGCGGTCAAAGCAAATGCGTAGGGTCGCGCCATTCTTCTGTTCTTAAATTAAAATCTCGCGGCTTACGCCATGCGCGCTTTGCGGGGCTCTAAGCTTCCTTAAGTATTTTTCCTTGTGCGCTATACGCTTCGGTGGTTTCTGAAAAGGGTGCGGCGCTCTCGACGGTCTCCGTTTGAGGCGCTAACTCTCTAAGACAAGCATTAGCGGTCTTCGTCGCCTCGCTGCTCAGTCCCCTGTGCCACTCTGTCGCTGGGGCGACTGGGTCATCTACTGGCCTCGCACATTTCCCAGTACCAAGTCATAAAGGGGATCTTTCGTGCATTTAGCGCTATGTCGACAAGTAAAGTGCGGGTGTCGACATCAATCCAAGCTTCCGGGAGCATTAGGACCGGATGGTCTAGCAAATAAAATGGGGATTTCGTGCCGGTGATATCTTCTGTCCGCACCAATTCTTTTCTCACCACCACGGTGTTAGAGCCGGTGTCCCTCAGGACACGAACCTCTCTGTCAGCAATACTGACGGTAGCAACGGGTAAATAGTCTTTTCTCACGCATGCGTTGCCAGAGAAGCCGGCGTTAATGACGAGAATCTTTCCTCCGTACTTAAGTTCAATGTACCCGTCCTCAAAGCATATTTCTGCAGACTCTCGTTCCTCCTCTCTGGTTTCCAACGCTCCCCTTTCCCAGCATTTCCAACTTTGGTGGCCTATACTTTACTGCATTTGTGGCATTTTCTGGGCTGCCCTGCCTTGGGGGAAGTTGCGGCTGTACAATTTTCGGTTCGGTGTCCCGTGCGCGAACAGACGAAGCGCTTCTTTTCTTCGGGGCGCTTCGCCTCCTATGACCGGCCGCAGCAACGTCCCCTTTCTTTCTGCAGCTCTTGAGATGCTGCTTTCTGGTTTTTCTTTTGGGGCACCCCGCTTACCGAAATTAGGCCAGCTGTGAGCGTCTACGTACTTTTCGGCCCTTCCCATCCGCGAAGGACGCGCCCTTCTTTTCTTTCAAAATAGCTGCAGCTGCGTGGCGCAATTGGACAGGAATTGCTCCTTAAGAATCAAATTCACGAGATCTTCATATTCCTTCTTTGTTTCGAATAGTTTTATCCATCTGTCCAAAAAAATTATCAAGGCTCGTCACGAATTGCGAGCATATCTCTCAATTGATGGCAGTCGCTGTCCGGAACTTCTCGCGAAATCCTTCTTCTGTCATTCAGAAATGAAGAATGAGCGCTTGTCGCAGTTTGTCGTCGCTTATATGCAGTCGAATGCTGACACTCCACTAAACACGCTTAGCACTTCACCACTCAAACAAAGATTAAACGGTTTCCCACTGATCGCGAGGCCACTTTTGGCTCTCGGCGGCCCGCTCGAATCACATCAGGTATGCGTCTAAGTTGCCTCTGTTTTCACCAAAGACCGGCATTAGCTTGTGCGGGCTAATGTTTCCTGACCAAGCAGCCTCACCTTCCTCCGTTATTGCCCTCACCTCCGCGGTGCTTACATCAGCTCCCGTCGGAACATCAACACTTCCTTCTCTTTTTCCATCTCTGCTATTCTAAGCTTAGATTCTTGTTGTGTCTTCGCCAGTTCTATTTCCGACTCCTCCTTTCACCATCCGCACTCCCCTCGCCGCCGCGCTCGCTCTTGGTCTATCCACCTGAACAATTCTTGGCCTTCCAAGCAAAAGCTTCGACCATACTCTATCCGTTTCTCGAATTCCGCTTCGGCCATCTTTGATGGAACTACTCAAATTTGAATTTCCTTCCCGCTATCCACGTCGACAGATGCCGACCAGTCCTGTCACGGACGCCTGTTACGTCACAAACATCCGCCTTGGGTACGTTAAGGCGCGGACCCCCCTCTACGGTTACCCGCCTTCCCAGTACGGATCCCTGTGGCACAATAATTTCATTAGGCCAGTCGATCTGTGTGTCCGGTGAACCGAAAGAAAGAATTCGCAAACTGGCTCGTACCCATAACACAGCCGGGTATTTATATCAGAAGGAAAAGGTTACAACAGAAACAGAAATTATAAGAAGAATGCTACACGGCTACATAAAAGTGAAATAAACAAATTCAGCAAGTCTAAGATAAGGTGGCACAAACGATTGCCTCGAAGTATAAAGGGTGCAGGCGATGTTAGAATGTAACGGCACTCAGCAACAAACAATAAAAAAGCAGATTCACGCGAATGAATCAATGTTAAACCAATTAGCCCGCAACAACACCCTCGTGAACTATGACTTCTTCGGTGATTTATTGCGGCAATTCTGTGTATTCAAAATCACATAGATTCTATATCTTCGCGTTTGGTGAATATATGCTTATTTGCTTGCCAATAGTTAGCATGCAAATGGTAGCCTTAATTGGAGCTGTGCATGCATGCTTGCCAAAGCGAGGAATTAATATCGTAATTATGAAAGTAATGGAATGTAAATGGGATAGCCGCCATATGAAACCAAAGTGAAAGTTTAATTCTACGAATTATGTACTTGTCATGTTATCTTTGTAAGTCGAGGTATGTGGTCTGATGGCATAGGCTGCACAGCTCAATCATGGAGATAGCCAGAAATTAACCATTCTTTTTAGTGACGCCTATGCATGCATTGCTTTGTGTAACGTGTATAGGATTTGTAAACCTGCTTAACCGTGTACAGACCGTATGATTAAAGTGACAGTGGTGTAGAAGCTAGGTGGCGAGGCGGTGGCGTCTCTCCCGGTCTGCACTTCTTTGTTACTCGCACCCGGCGATCACGGCTCCTCAAAACCGGCCACCGAAGATCGCTGTCAGTCCATAAAAACTAATTGAGTGTGCTCTTTCTTGACGGAAAAGGTCTCAGACTTGGGATTTGGACAAAATTTTGAGGAATGGGGAAGTTTTTCGCTTCTGAAAATTCAGTTCAAGATGAGTTCAAACATTCAAACTACGTACTGACACGTACGTAGTTTTGCTCGCTGAAAGCTGAAGACCAATTAAAGAAGCATAAGAGGACGTAATATTTAACGAATGCGTCGAAACAGCTTTCGACCTCGTGTAACGAAGAAGGCATGGCATGCCATTAGTAGTAAGTTTTTCTATTTAGGACAAAATTTACAAAAAATTCTGTCCTGGCTGAGTAAGCTAAAGGCGGTTTCCCACCTGACGAGGCCCTCCCACCCTTGACAGCAGAGCAACTATATACAGGGTTTGAAAACACGTGTAAAGAGTACATACAAACAGATCATAACAGTGAATTTATAGACAATGCATTTAGTTTCAAGTTTCAAGTTTATTTAAAACGCACATAGTAATACAAATATAATAAAATCAGTACAGAAGGAGGTCCCATAGTACACGACTGTCGGGGGGACCTCCTAGAACAAATCAAGTGGGGTAAAATTGCAAAGAATGGAAGGCAGTGTATCAGTTAGCATAAATAAACAATCTACAAAAAATTTACAATGTTATGTGTGAAAAACGGAACAAAAAGTATATACAGCAACAACTTTGAAACATAATGCGAAGAAAATGTGGCTTTAAACAAGGATTACTACTAAACCATGTATAACCATGTATGTACCAAACCATGTACGTACAAAATACATGTATGTACAAAATAAACCATGTATGTACAAAATATTTGCAAGAGACAAAAAGATACAATAGGTTGAAATGCAAACAAAGAAAATGACAGCTTATGTACATCAGAAATAAAATAAATCAGACAAAACAAGAAATAGCGTAATTGCATCTACACAGGGAGTGAGTATCTATCTATACCCAGCGCAGTGCCCCAGCTAGGCGATCAAAGTAAGTTTGTCAAGTCCACTTGGGTTATTCTTCCTAGCCGTGTCAACCTACAGCCCAGGTGCTAACTGCGGCTGCGTCCCTTGCGCAGCTGTGGTTCGTTCCCCAGCATCGCTCTGCAAAGAGCCACTTACGGACACTACAGGATCGCCCTCCATCGGAAAGGCAAAGCAGCGTCCCCGGACCCGCCCCGACTCAGCAGCTCCTGCATCCGGGTTCGCCTATCGGGACAAGGACGCGCAGAGAGGCGCCCCGATAACCGAGTGCACGTCCCGCTATCGCCATGCACGCGGCTCCTCTCGGGTCTGCCACCAAGGTCGCGAGATAAGCTGCGTGTGACGCGCCTCGGCCCTTGCACCAGACCTGCGTCACTCGCCGACGAATGTCGGGGGGGTTCTGACGCCCCGTGTAGGCTTCCCCGGAACCACAGCCCGCTATGTGTAGACCTGCAGTTCAAATAAAAACACCACTTTGGGCCTTCTTAAGCACATTCTTTAACGAGAGAGCATTTAGGTTGCCTGCTATGGTCTCAGTCGGCCCCACATTTTTTGAAGACGGTTGGAGACGCCATGAGCATGCAGTGTTGCTGTTGTTGTGTGCGGGGCATACATGCATATGTTCTCTCATATTTATTTATTTAAACATACTGTAGGCCCTTTTCGGGCCCATGCAGGAGAGTTTACAATGCATCACTGTGATCAAACAGAGTAAAACAAAAAATTCAAAAATACACAGATGTTCTCTGATCCAAACACAACAAGAGTAGGAGAGAATTAAACAGAGAAGTGAATTTTTTCGATATAATTAAGAAATAGTTCCACGGACGTACACTTCACCGCATCTGCAGGCAGTTTATTCCAATATATGATATAGCACCTGGAAACAGGGAGTACTTGTGGAAATTTATACGGCTGACTGGTTGACGAAGTGTTTTACTATGGTTAGTTTTAGACGAGTGTTTCAAAGGCGGGTGTAAGTATTGCGAATAGGTTATTTTGAAGTTGCCGTGAAGAAGTTTGAACAAAAACTTTAATATTGAAATGATTCTTCGCTGTGACAGGCTTTGTGAATTTGATTGAATTATTAGACTGGTAGCGCTAGTTTGGCGTGAATACTTTGAATAGACAAACCTCACTGCTAGCTTTTGGATGCGCTCTAATTTTGTTGATTAAATTTTTTTGATGGGGGCTCCAGACTATATCCGCATATTCTAGGGTAGGTAGCTTTACAGTGATCATAAGACTTCTTGCCTGGCCGAAAAAAAAAAACAAGGGATTGTAGCAGTGATTCTGTAGCCCAAAGCAGCAGGCAAAAGTGAGTGTTGTCTGTGCCACTTGTTTTAAAAATTTTAATGTGTTACCTAGCTGTTACTGATCAGCAAACAGCAAAATAAAGCATGTTATTTCATAGCCAGTTAGGTTTTCAAACTGCCAGACTTCTTTTTAGGCGTAGGTGTGTTAAAATAACTGAGTCGTTAACTTCAATTGCTTGAAGGTCTTTTTCCTAGGTCATGCCTATTTTTCTCCTTCATTAAGGGAGTCAATGGGAATTTAAACCTTACTAGAATGGCTGCATGTAATTACGCAGAAAAATGTCTTGTTTTCTGGCCTCCGCTTACAAACTTATGCAACAAAATGGTGGTCCTCTCTAGGACATTAAATGCCAAATGTTCGTGTTACTAATGTAAGTAAAGCAGCAACTCTATGATTAGATCAGTATTGAGCACAGGTTCTTGCTTTTGGCGTGTGTTCCTCTGCCGTCAGTGTAAGAAAATAACTGCAGTTGTAATTTGACTTGCTGACCCGAAAGAGACCCGGGTTCGATCACGGCCGCAGCGGTCGCATTTCGAAGGAGGCGAAATTCTAGAGGCCCGTGTGCTGTGCGATGTCAGTGCACGTTGAAGAACCCCAGGTGGTCGAAATTTCCGGAGCCCTTCACTATGGCGTCCCTCTTAGCCTGAGTCGCTTTGGGACATAAAACTCCACAAACCAAACCAAACCATTCAGGACAGCAGAACTGTATGTGTAATTTAGTCTCATTCTGTCCATTTCAGATGAGATAAAGGATCAAATGACAAACACTCACACAAAAGTCGCATGCGTAAAATACGCACATCGCATTTTCACCGAATCAGATTATGGAAATATCTGCGTTGCTTAGCTTGACAAAAGATAGGAGACAAGCACAAAGGAGATACTGACTCGTATGCGTGCGTAATGGCTGTCTAGCATGAATTTAGCCGTAGAGAAAGCCTGTGCATAAGGTACAAGTTATCCAAAACGCAACTCATGTAAATCTGCACTGACATTACTTGAAATAGATTATCAGGTAAATTCTCAATCGACACGTTGTGCAGATATGATTGTATTGGTCTTCGAAGGCGAGTGAGTGAATACGCATTTTATTCAACCTCAACAGCCCGAAATGACCATACTTGAGAGGCAAGCTCTGAAACAGTTTACCGCACAAGTAGGAGCGAGGCGGCTCTTCATTTCCTACATGGGTTTCTTCAGTGTACAGTTTTAAGGACGAGAGGTCAGTAAGCACATCTGGGTGACAGACCAGGTCGATGACCATTCGAGCCTTTTGCGGTATGAACAAAAACTGATGCTGAAATGCAGTAGCTTGGCCAGAGATATAACAGTGTTAGTGCGGATGGTGTGGCAGTGGGCGTCACCACGAATTGTAGCAGATGATTTGGTTATGCGGATGTACAGTGTAGAAAACCCCGCAGCTCCTACATTAATAAAAAAAATTAAATTTCGCTTTAATGCTGCAACACTGGAGCCTCAAGAATAGTTTTAATGAATAAAACATGCGCCTCGGTTTCGAACTGATCATATAACTTCAGCAAAGTTGGGTAGGTGTCATTAAAGAGTTTATGTTCGAGTTGTGAAATTGAGCAGCTTAGTAGGTGATGCTCAATAAACTTTACAGTGTAAATATCCTAGACTGTGGGAATGAAAAAAAGCCAGCGGTTATTGACGTCAAGGAAATGATAGGGGAATGTCTTTTTTTTAATTGCAATGCTCCCCTATTCCCTTCTCGGCTTCAGTGACTGTTGGCTTTCTTCATATATGTGCTGACACGAGCCCCTCAATTTACTATTCTTATCTACTAATTGGATTACGGATGGTTGTACAATTAATATTGCCACGTATCATTTTAGTGTCCGTTCGTTCGCGCTCAAGGCCGCAGGAAAGGGGTGTTACCATTTTTGTTTGTGACGCGAGAAGCGACCGGACTAATCTCGGTTGATCACAGCCATGAAGAGCTGCATCTACGTTTTTCTAGGTTACTGTAGATGATCTTGACCTGTTATCTCGAAGTTTCCTTGGTGGCTTTAAATTGAGCGATGCCGCGAGCGGCGGGGATTCGTAGTTCGACGACTGACGAGCACGTTTGTAGCTCCGCAGCCGAGTAATTCCGTTCTTTTGCGGGCGCAAGTCAACCCAAATAAAGAGCTTCGTTTGCAAGTTTTGTTGCTGTCTTCCTGACTGCTGGATTGCCGTCACTGCAACGTGACATCTGGTGGAGGTGCGGGATAGCCTTCCATATACCGGACACCCCCTGCAAGTCACGACGCCAGCCTTTCGAGTCATTCACCGGAGGACTTGACTCCAGTCCACCGCACAAGCCGACGTCTGCAAGGGGACGCACCTGAGTTCGGGATTCTGCCGGACCCTACCCGAAAGCGAAAGCCATTAGCAACGCCCACCATGAGCTTGCCCCAGACGACGACTCCAATCATTCTTCAGCAGCCCCGGGTGCCACCAACCTTCGACGCTGCGCCTGGCGCCGACCCCGAAGAAAGGCTGGAACAGTTCGACCGTGTGGCTATTTTTAACCAATAGGACGATGCCACGAAATTGAGGAACGTCTTCTTCGCCTTGGACGGACCAGCAAGAATCTGGTTTGAGAATGAGGAAGCTAGCCTTACGGATTGTGAAACCTTCAAAGAGCAGCTTCTGAAGACCTTCACAAACGTCGTGAGACGAGAGAGAGCCCAGCAGCTGCTACAGTCTCGCATTCAACACCCAAACGAGACCGTTGCAGTGTACACTGAGGAGATGAAGCGTCTCTTTCGGCGTGCCGACTCGAGCATGAAGGAAGATGAAAAGGCCAAACTGCTTATGCGAGGAGTTAAAGAGCAACTCTTTGCGGGCCTCGTACGGAACCCATCCAAAACCGTCGCGGAATTCGTCGAAGAAGCATTCACCATGGAAAAAACCCTTGATGCCAGAGCCCGTCAGTATGACCGCCAGCAGCGCTTTTTGTCAGCAAGCTGCATGGACACCGCTAACAACGATAACCTGCGGGAGGTTATACGTGAAATTGTGCAAGAAGAGCTCCGACGATTCCTGCCAACAGGAACGCAGCCGCAGCTCACTTCGCTCACCGACGTCATCCGGGACGAGGTGCAACAGGCCTTGGGTGTGACACCGACCACCACGCAGCCTCTGGAGCCTCCAGCCATGACTTACGCCGCAGCAGTGCGCCGTCCTGCACCTCGACGACGGGACCCAAGCCCCTATCGCCCTCAGCCAGCTGCGCTGGACCGCCGCCCTCTCGCCCCAACCCGCCCGTCCTACGAGCGTCGCATACAGCCGAGTAAATGCGACGAGTGGAGAACACCCGACCAGCGCCGCCCACATTTCACGTTCCGATTGCGTTTTTATTGTACCTAGATTGCTTGTTTCTTGAAAGATTGGTATGAAAGGTACAGGGTCAGTGTCGGCAGGGTACCGTTCGATATGACAGCGTTTGCAGTGCGGAGCGTCTGTCCTGTGTATTTTTGTTGTTCGAGAGACCGCTTCCCCCACACGCTCTAAGAGCGTCTGGGAACGCTCTCTAAAGTGCGCGAAGTGGTGACAGCAGGGTTTCTTGGCTGACCTGTCGACAAGACGGACGGGGACACTGAGCACCATTCGTGGGCACCGTTCAGCTTCGACCACTTCATGGGGCCTTCTTGGCGGCGGACGAGCCATTATGATCGGGCACCAACTTCCAGTCTCAGTCACAGTGGACTGTCAGCTTCCAAGAACTGTCAGAGATACGTCGGTTCGGAGTTTGGTTTGGTTTGGTTTATGGGGTTTAACGTCCCAAAGCGACTAAGGCTATGAGGGACACCGTAGTGGAGGGCTCCGGAAATTTCGACCACCTGGGGTTCTTTAACGTGCACTGACATTGCACAGTACACGGGCCTCTAGAATTTCTCCTCCAAAGAAATTCAACCGCCGCGTTCGGACAAGTTGAGTTAGACCGTTCATCTAGACAGCAAGGCAGACATCATGCACCTCATATGGATCAATAATTCGAGATTAACTATATGGCTCCGGACAGGCCGCCATTGGAAACTGAACCTGACAACGTTTAACGCAAGAACCTTATCAAGTGAGGCTAGCTTAGCAGTGCTGCTGGAGGAATTAGCCGGCATCCCAAGCAACCACCGATATCCTTCGGACGGCCGACAGAGGTCTGTTTCGGATGTTCTGCACGTCCGCTGAACATCCGCAAACAGCCGGTAGACGTCCGTCGGCCGTCCGAAAGGTGGCCAAAGATATACGGTTCGCCCGCCGACGGACGTCCAGTTGAGTACGTCCATTGGCGGATCTTTCTCGAATATTCGCATATATGGTGCATGCGTGCTTTTTTCACTCCGCGCGATGCAATAAAACCAAAAACAATTTGATGCATAGCACGCATATTTTATTGTGGTTGATGATACATCAGCAGAGCAATGGGTTATATTCGGAAAATTTCTTAAATGTGACTCTTCAAATGTGGCAAGCTTGGGACACACATCCGTAAACTTCCCACCCACAGGATTCCTGAAATAGAAAGAACGCGGCAAACATCAGTCATGTTAAATAAATGGCACAATGCAGCAGCCCAAGTAAAACATATTGGAACCAATCAATAGAAGTGTTTAATGATGCAAGTATAAAAGACAATGCACTTTAACAAACACCTCAATAAGTATAAGGCAATAACAGCTCTCACTTTTCCACACCATATTTGACAATATATCTGTTCTTTATTTATCCTCATAGGCCTTAGGGCACTAACCTGCGCAGCACTGTACGCGACTGTGCACAGAAAGCCGCAAAGCTTCCGTTGCGAACCACTGAGAACTACACGTGCTTCCTATGGTCTGCCTTTCGCGCGTTGTCACTCTTTATATTGGCACAGTGAACCTAGCGATGCCCTAAAAATTAACAAGATGCGAAAATACTCCGTCCCGCAACTTTGAAGAGGAGTGGGAATTAGCCGCGCGAGTTGAGGGCTCCCGCAGCTGTGTGATGTAGGCTCCCGAAAGTGTGAGAACAGCACACACTTGTGGAAGCCATCTCCTCGCGCTTACTGCTCCCACTGTCCTGTGAACGAATGTTATATGAGCATGCATTGTCCTAGAAGCAAGTTCGAAGTGTACTGGATACATACCTTCGTAGGCAATCCCATGTGCACTAAGCCTTCTTTAAACCAAGGTCGACGCAGTAAGGGATTCCGGTGTTCCACAAGAGTTTCAGGCGCTTCCCGTATCTTTCGAATTGCTTAAGTTACATATACTACTTTCGTCCACAGACCGAACAAAGCCACACATTATAATAACAGAGCTATAAAGCTCTGCGCGACAGCACTACGCGGCAAATCAACAACAGCGCTACGGAGCCGTACTGAGGAATTGGATTGGACTGACCGCGAACTGACATCTATGATGATGGTGATAGCAGAATGCACGGGAGTTTTGATACTTACGAATGGTTTCAATGGCAAGTTTAGCTAGTAAAACGGTGGACATGTCGCACAACTCCACTAATTTGGAGAAGTTTTATAAATATAAAACTAGTCATTGAGTTCATGCAAAATTCTGCAGCACCTGCTTCTCCTCTTAGATAAATTCAGCTCGTTGGCGGCTCTTTCACAGCAGGTAGGAGTGGAATCGCACCAATTTACAAACATCTTCTCGTCAAACCCTCCAACTGATGTAAATAAAACAGTATACATAAACGAAAGACGCGAATTTTCTGTGAAATAAAAAAGGTCCATACTCATGGCCTGGGAAAATACTCAGCCTTACATCCTTCGGACGTACACCTCGTCTCTCATGCGGATATACAAAAGTGGACACTGTCCGTACGTCCTGCAGATGTACGAATACGGATATCCGAAATCGGATTGCGTTCGTACGTCCGATGGACGTCCGATCTCGGCAAAGGACGTTCGGATCTAGCTCGTACGTCCGACGGATATCTGTGGTTGCTTGGGATTAAATGGGATGTCATAGGGCTTAGTGAGGTTAGGAGGACAGATGAGGCGTATACAGTACTAAAGGGTGGGCATGTACTGTGCTATCGTGAATTAGCAGATAGGCGATAACTAGGTGTGGGATTTCTCATAAATCAGGATATAGCGGGCAACATCGAGGAGTTTTACAGTATTAACGAGAGAGTGGCAGCTATCGTAATTAGGCTTAATAAGAGGTACAAGCTGAAGGTGGTGCAGGCCTACGCGCCTACATCAAGCCATGATGACCAGATAGTTGAAAGCTTCTATGAGGATGTGGAATCGACAATGACCAAAGTAAAATCACAGTACACGGTACTGATGGGCGACTTTAATGCAAAGGTAGGTAAAAAGCAGGCTGGAGACAAGGCGGTAGGTGACTATGGCATAGGTTCTAGGAACAGTAGGGGAGAGTTATTAGTAGAGTTCGCAGATAGAAATAATTTACGGATTATGAATACCTTCTTCCGCAAACGAGCAAACAGGAAGTGGACGTGGAAGAGCCCCAATGGTGAGACTAAAAATGAAATAGACTTCATACTGTGTGCACACTCTGGCATCGTAGAGGATGTGGATGTCCTCGGTAAGGTCCGTTGCAGCGACCACAAAATGGTAAGGTCTCGTATTAGCTTAGATTTGAAGAGGGAACGGAGGAAACTGGTGAAGCGAACGGCTATTAACGAGTTAGCATTAAGAGGGAAGGTAGAGGAATTCAGATTGTCGCTGCAGAACAGATTTTCCGCTTTAACTGAAGAAGACGACCGTAGTGTTGAAACAATGAATGATAATCTCACAGCTATCGTTACAGAGTGCGCCGAAGAAGTAGGTGGTAGGATGGTTCGACAGGATACCAACAAGCTATCCCAGGAGACTAAAGATCTGATTAAGAAACGTCAAAGCATGAGGACGTCTAACTCAACAGACAGGATAGAACTAGCAGAGCTATCGAAGTTAATAAATAAGCGCAAGGTAGCCGACATAAGAAAGTTTAACATGGAGAAAATCGAGCATGCTCTAAGGAACGGAGGTAGCCTAAAATCAGTGAGGAGAAAACTGGGCATAGGTAAAAACCAGATGTATGCGCTAAAAGACAAACAGGGCAATGTCATCAGCAATATGGATAAGATAGTTGAATTAGCCGAAGAGTTCTACACAAATCTATACAGTAGCGAATGTAATCATCAAGTTACTGAGGGAGGCAGTCGAGCACAACAATGGGACATCCCGCCAGTAACGAAGGAGGAAGTAAAGAAAGCCTTAGGAGCAATGCAGAGAGGGAAAGCAGCTGGTGGGGATCAGGTAACAGCAGATTTGTTGAAGGACGGAGGAGAGATTGTGCTACAAAAACTAGCCACCCTGTATACGCAATGCCTTGTGACCTCGAGAGTACCAGAAGCTTGCAAGAACGCTAATATTATCTTAATTCATAAGAAAGGAGACGTCAAGGACTTGAAGAATTACAGACCGATCAGCTTATTGTCCGTTGCCTACAAGGTATTTACTAAGGTAATCGCTAATAGAGTCAGGACAACCAAATGATCAGGCAGGCTTTCGTAAAGGATACTCGACCATAGACCACATTCACACTATCAATCATGTGATAGAGAAATGCGCAGAATATAACCAACCCCTATATATAGCCTTCATTGATTACGAGAAAGCATTCGACTCAGTGGAAACCTTAGCTGTCATGCAGGCATTGCGGAATCAGGGTGTGGAAGAGTGCTATGTGAAAATATTGGAATATATTTATAACGATTGCACAGCTACTATAGTTCTCCATAAAGTCAGCAATAAAATTCCAATACGGAAAGGTGTCAGGCAGGGAGACACGATCTCGCCAATGCTCTTCACTGCCTGCTTACAGGAGGTATTCCGGGGACTGGAATGGGAAGAGTTGGGGATAAGAGTTAATGGAGAATACCTGAGGAATTTGCGATTCGCTGATGACATTGCCTTGCTAAGCCACTCAGGACAAGAACTGCAAAGCATGATCAATCAGCTAGACAGGCAGAGTAGAACGGTGGGACTAAGAATTAACATGCAGAAAACCAAATTAATGTTCAATAGCCTTGCAAGGGAACAGCAGTTCGCAATTGGTAGCGAGGTGCTGGAAGTAGTAAGAGAATATGTCTACTTAGGGCAGGTAGTGACCGCAGATCCGGATCATGAGAGGGAAATAACTAGAAGAATAAGAATGGGGTGGAGCGCGTATGGCAGGTTCTCTCAGATCATGAATGATAGCTTACCAATATCCCTGAAGAGAAAAGTATATAACAGCTGTATCCTACCGGTACTCACCTATGGGGCAGAAACGTGGAGGCTAACAAAGAGGGTTCAGCTTAAGTTAAGAACAACGCAGCGAGCTACGGAAAGAAAAATGATACGAGGGGTGTTCAATAAAGATTTCCCCTGACACACTTCCTGTGGACAGAGAGCAATGAAACTTCGCAGATTTAGTAGTCCTTCTCTACATAGGTGCCACCCAGGGACACACACATCTCCCGTCTTTTTAAGCAACTGTAAACAACTCGTTTGTAGAAGTCGACAGGTTGCTCCAAAAACCCTGTGCTGACTTCAGAAATCCGAGTCTCATCATCTGGAAAATGCTTGCCCTTCAAATACGACTTCACTGTTGGAAAGAGGTGGAAGTCCGATGGTGCGAGGTCGAGTGAATAAGGGGGATGCGGTAGAATTTCAAAGCCACAGCAGCGTACTTCCATCTGGGCAAAGTGTGAGTTCTGAAGTGGGGCATTGTCTTGCAGAAGCCGGACACCTTTGGTGAGCATGCCACGTTTCTTGCTTTTGATGGCCTCCCGCAATTTCTGCAGCAGTGAGCGTAGTATGCCCTAGTAATCGTGGCACCCTTTGCTAGGAAATCCATCAAGTCTACTCCGTGCTGGTCCCAAAAGACTGTGAGCATAGCCTTGCCCGCCGAGGGCTGAGACTGTGCCTTCTTTGGAGGCGGTGAGTCCAAGTGCTTCCATTGCATCGACTGCACTTTAGTTTCCGGATAATAGTGATGGACCCAGCTTTTGTCACGTGTGATCAGTCTGTTGAAAAAGTCCTCCTGGTTTCCATGTCACATGGTCAAAAGATCCTGGGAGCATTCGACTCGTTCCTGCTTTTGGAAAGGTGTGAGCAGCCGGAGAACCCAGCAAGCGGATACTTTACGCGTATGGAGATGGTTCTGAATGATATTTTCTACGGACCCAACACCAATCTTGACATTTTGGGCTAGGTCTCGAACGGTTGCGTGGCGATTTTCTAAAATGGCGGCCTCCACTTGCTGGATTGTGTGTTCACCGATAGCGGAGTGAGGTCGCCCTGCAATCGGAGCCGTTTTCACCGATGTCCGATTGCATTTGAATTTACGATGCCAGTTCTTCACTACATCATATGATGGCAAATCGTCCCCATAAACCTATTTTATCTCATCGAACGTCTCCATTGGAGTGCGGCCTTTCAAGTATAAGAACTTAATGACTGCTCTGTATTCCACTGCATCCACTATCACACCTCACACCACTTCAGCACTTGTAAAAGAAAGACCGTTATTAGTTCAGAGTTGCACACTGGCACGTGAGCTATAGTGACTTAAGTCATTACACACGCGCAGTTTTAGCATCCTGCAATAAACAGAAGTTAGTCAGGGGAAATCTTTATTGAACGCCCCTCGTAGGTGTAACGTTAAGAGATCGGAAGAGGGCAGAGTGGGTGAGGGAACAAACGCGGGTTAATGACATCCTAGTTGAAATCAAGAGGAAGAAGTGGGCTTGGGCAGGGCATGTAATGCAAAGGCAGGATAACCGCTGGTCCTTAAGGGCAACGGAGTGGATTCCAAGAGAAAGCAAACGTAGCAGGGGACGGCAGAAAGTTAGGTGGGTGGATGAGATTAAGAAGTTTGCGGGGATACAGTGGCGGCAACTAACAAAGGACAGGGTTAATTGGAGAGACATGGGAGAGGCCTTTGCCCTGCAGTGGGTGTAGTCAGGCTGATGATGATGATGATGAACTATAATTAAGTAATAAACTTTTTATTGGTATTTAGAGGCAAAATTATATTAGGAAATTGATGGCCATTGCCATTGAAGGTAAGGCCTGTTTTTAAATTTTCAAATCAGCAATGTTGTTCGAAATGTAGCGAGCGTCAAAAATGCGCATTTGAAAGCTTGTTGAGTTGGCTTTCCAACAATGCGACTTATATATACGGTGTCGCTGCGCGTGGTATCGTCATTCAAACAAATTTAATCACTTCTACATCGTCAAACAGTTCAACAGCGTCTGTATTTGATGCATAAGAAATGCGAAATATGCCACGTAATAAATATACAATAAGCAAAAGCCAACTCAAAACGCTTTCAAATGCATATTTTGGATGCTCGGATTTTGAAACATATTGCCGATTCAGAAAATTTTAAAAACAGGGCTTACCTTCGATGTTTATGTCCATTAATTTCGCAATATACCCTTGCTCCCTAAAATCAATAATATTGCCACGCGCCTAACGCGCCGCGCGGCCTCCGGGCTGAATCGAAGATGACGACGAAGCGGCGGTGGACTCTCGCGGCGCGCTTGTTCTGTTTTGGTGTCGTGGAAGCTGGCTCTATAATTAAAAGAAGGCTCCCAGTCTTGGGTTCTTGCCGACGCCTACCTTCGCGGCTCCTCTGGTCGTGACACTGGTGGAGGTGCGACCGATGCTCCCTACTCCTGAGGACGACTCGACGCGCCCGCCTCTTGTGACCACCCCCGTCCATCGTGCCAGCCGGAGGATCCGAGGCCTGTCCCCCGAGGCCCTCCCTGTTGTCAGCGTGCCTTCAACTACCATTCCACTCATGGCGACGCCACTGCCCGCCCTGCCTACGACCGTCCCTGCAGCCAGCCCCACCTATCTCACCCTTCAGACTCCACGCACGCCTAAGCCCTTTCACGGTGACCTATTTGAAGATGCCGAAGACTGGTTGGCTCACTACGAACGGGTCGCGACCTTTAACTGCTGGGACGACGCTACAAAGCTGCGTAACGTGTACTTCAGCCTTGAAGACTCCGCACGAACGTGGTTCGAAAACCATGAGACTACTTTCTCTACGTGGCCGGACTTTCGACGTCAGCTCCTGAGTACGTACGCCAACAGCGACCGCCGGGAGAGCGCAGAGCGTACACTGTCCTCTCGAATTCAGCTTCCCAATGAGGGTGTTGCCATGTACGTCGAGGATGTGACGCGTCTTTGCCATCGCGCCGATCCGGCCATGCCTGAAGAAAAAAAGCTGCGGCACCTGATGCGCGGCGTAAAAGAACAGCTCTTTTCCGTGTGACCAAGAAAGATGTGTACCCGCTTCCGCGTATCGACGACTCCCTCGACCGACTTCGTCAAGCCAAGTACTTCTCTTCGGTCGACCTCAGAAGTGGTTATTGGCAGATAGAAGTTGATGAGAGAGACCGCGAGAAAACCGCCTTCATCACACCGGACGGGCTGTATGAATTTCGTGTCCTCCCATTCGGGCTCTGCTGTGCTCCTGCCACGTTCCAAAGAATGATGGACACCGTTCTCACCGGTTTGAAGTGGCAGACCTGTCTTGTTTATCTTGATGATATCATTTTTTCCGCAACGTTCACGGAACATCTGCACCGCCTCAGGACTGTCCTCGAAGCCGTTCGATCCGCCAACCTCTCCCTCAAACCAGAAAAATGCCACTTTGGGTTCACCGAATTGAAGTTCCTCGGGCACGTCATTAGTGCTGACGGAATCCGCGCTGACCCAGAGAAGCTTGCAGCCGTTGCTGCCTTTCCGGTTCCCGCCCACAAAAAAGCAGTCCGACGCTTCCTGGGCCTGTGCTCCTACTATCGCCGCTTCATTAGGAACTTCGCCCAGCTCGCCAGCCCCCTGACACTCCTAACCCGTGATGACACGTCATTTTCCTGGGGCAACGAACAGCAGACTGCCTTCGACGAGTTACGACGCCGACTCCAATCGCCGCCCATCCTGGCACATTTCGACGAAGATGCTGACACGGAGGTGCACACGGATGCGAGCAACGTCGGTCTTGGTGCTGTTCTAGTACAGCGGCAAAATGGCGTCGACAAAGTAATTGCCTACGCCAGCCGTGCACTGTCGCGCGCTGAGTTGAACTACTCTACTACGGAAAAAGAATGTTTGGCGGTAGTCTGGGCCGCCGCTAAATTCCGCCCATACCTGTATGGTAGACCGTTTCGTATCGTCACCGACCACCACTCGCTGTGCTGGCTGAAAAATTTAAAGGACCCTTGCGGCCGCCTAGCACGTTGGGCATTACGCCTGCAGGAATTCGATTTCACCGTCACCTACAAGTCAGGCAGGAAGCACACCGACGCTGACAGCTTGTCACGCGCTCCCGTCGAACCTCCTCCAGAAGGCACCACCGATGATGATAGCTTTCTTGGAGCGGTCAGCACGTCTGAGCTCGTTTCCAGACAGCGTGCCGACGCCGAGCTGGGCCTGCTCATCGAACATCTCGAAGGCGGGCGTCCTGCAATACCACGATACCTAGCTCGTGGACTATCATCGTTCTGCCTGCGGAGAGGGGTGCTTTATAAAAAGAACTCTACTTCAAGTCCGACAACTTACCTGCTCGTCATACCGTCCGATCTCCGGGATGAAGTCCTCCTTGCCTGCCATGATGAACCGACTTCCGGCCACCTTGGAGTTACACGCACCTTATCCCGAATCCGGAAGAAATATTACTGGCCCAACCTAACTTCAAGTGTCAAGCATTATCTCCGGACATGCCGGCAATGCCAGCGGCGGAAAAAACCCGCGCTCAAGCCTCCTGGACTGCTTCAGTGCATCGAGCCACCACAAATACCATTCGACAAAGTCGGCATGGACCTTCTGGGCCATTTCCTCTCTCGTCGTCCGGCCACAAGTGGATCGTAGTCGCCACAGACTACTTGACCCGCTACGCTGAAACAAAGGCCCTTGCTCGAGGTACTGCCGCCGAAGTTGCCCACTTCTTTATGCACGACATCGTGCTTAGACACGGCGCCCCATCGGCCATCATTACTGACCGAGGCAAGGCGTTTACAGCCCGACTTCTACGAGACGTCTTAACGCTTAGCCATACTGCGCATCGACCAACAACAGCATATCATCCCCAAACCAATGGTCTAACGGAACGGCTCAACAAAACATTGGCGGACATGATCTCGATGTACGTCGACGTTGAACACAAAACCTGGGATGAGGTCTTGCCGTACGTCACCTTCGCATATAATACCGCGACCCAGAAAACCACCTAGTTCACCCCGTTCCGCTCGTGTATGGCAGAGAGGTCCGCATGATGCTAGACGCCATGCTGCCGTATGGCGACGCAGAACTCCCCCCTGAAGCAGGCCACTTCGTGGAACAAGCAGAGCAGGCCCGTCAGCTGGCCCGCTTGCACATCAAGGACCAGCAATCCGCCGATGCCCGACACTATAACCTTCGGCACAGGGACGTGCACTACGAGCCCGGCGACCACGTGTGGGTGTGGACACCCGTGCGCCGCAAGGGATTGTGCGAAAAGTTTATAAATAGGTACTTTGGCCCGTACAGAGTCCTGCGCCGCCTGAACAGCGTCAACTACGAAGTTGTACCCCATGGAACTGTGATCGTCGGCCCTCAGCGTCAACGGCCTGAAATTGTGCATGTAGTGCGCTTAAAGCCGTACTTTTCGCGTGACTGAGCGCTGCGTTCACGCTGTGTTTCTTACCTTTTTCACCTTACCCCACGTGTGACCTTGACTCTCGCCGCATTTCATTTAGCGCACGTTGTATAGTTCACCTCACCCCTATTCTTCTTGTTTTTGCTCCTCCTCCTCTCACTGTAGATACCCCATTCCACATCGAGACGATGTTTTCTTTCGCGGGGGGGGGGGGGGGGGGGGGGGGAATAATGCCACGTGCCTAACGCGCCGCGCGGCCTCCGGGCTGAATCGAAGACGACGACGAAGCGGCGGTGAACTCTCGCGGCGCGCTTGTTCTGTTTTGGTGTCGTGGAAGCTGGCTCTATAATTAAAAGAAGGCTCCCAGTATTGGGTTCTTGCCGACGCCTACCTTCGCGGCTCCTCTGGTCGTGACAATATAAATGTTTACTAGTTAATTTATGCTAAATAATCGTCGATTATTAATCACTATGAGCTAAATAATGTCCGACTTTTTGTACAGTCCAGCTCAACAGACCGCACCGACGTATCTCTCACAGTTTTCTCTCTCATGTTCACATGCAAGCGATTCGGCGAATCGAGCGAACAGCGGCGCGGCGCTGCGAAGCTTTTTGCCAGCTTTGGTTTCACATGTGTCGCCGCTCGCGTTTTTCACCGCTGCGAAAACCAATGTCGCTCGCCAAAAAAAAAATAATATGCGCTCGCAACTGGTATTGATGGTCTGCAAACACCAACAAGCGTAATATATAAGCATCACTTGGTCCCTTGTTCTCATCTATAAATAAATACAAATCTTAATTGCGTTTCACTCGTCGGTACCGCGTGCAGCAAAGAAATAAACACAGCATTCTGCTTTGCCATATGGTGACGAACCCCGAAAGACGTCCTAATGGGACTACACAGCCTATGGAAAACTCGCTTGATCAACCGATATTGTGAATTAGTTGTTTCTACGAAATCCCATTTTAGCCAAATGATTGTTCCTGTTCAAGGATTGCATGACCAGACGAATTTCGAACCACAGTGGGTGGTTCTTGGTGGCATGCACAGCTTTGCCTCCCTCCTAGGGAGCTGCTGCTTCAAAGTGTTTGGTTTTGGCATCAACGCCTATGTCGTTTGTCTTATGCTTGTGCTAGCCGGAGATGTGGAATTGAATCCAAGACCCCCAGAGAATAACGCCCCTCAACCGTCCCTCGAATCAATTGCCTTGGCTATATCCCGCATTGAATGCTCTCAAAATACTATGCTTAGTGAACTAGCGTTGATTCGCGCTGCTCAGTCGAAGGTCGAGGATTCAATATCCAGCCTTTCAGCGCGAGTTGACGCCCTGGAACAATCCACGAGCTCAAATCAGTTAAGTAGCCCGAGTTTATCAGCCGATCCTGATATGACTAAACTTTCATCCGACATTAAGCTACTTTCAGATAAATGTGATGACGCTGAGAACCGCCTCCGACGGTCCAATTTGCTGTTTTTTGGAATCGCAGATCAACAAGATGAATCTTGGTCCGAGTCTGAATCGCGGATTATTTCATTCTGCGCGGACCAGCTCGATGTCACGATTGATAGCCACGATATTGAGCGTGCTCACAGACTTGGCCGTTTCCAACAAGGAAAAAACCGCCCTATCATTGTAAACTTTATGAGATTTAAAGACAAAGGGCGTATCCTTTTTGCCAGCTCCAAGCTTAAAAATTCTTCCTTTTCTGTCCGTGAGGACTACTCTGCACGCGTTCGCTTGGCAAGGAAGAAACTTTTTTCGTATGGTCAGCAACGAGGTGGCTCATTTAAAATCCGTTTTGATAAGCTCATCATGAACAACAAACAGTTTGTGTACGATGCTGTTAAAGATTCTGTGGTTGAAATAAATTTATAGCGCTCACCGCAGGCACACAGGTCCTTTATGCACCAATGTTTCCAAAATCGCACGCGTGCAGCCCCTGCCCCAATCGATAAATCAGTTTCCGTTTTACTAACAAATATCCGAAGTTATTTTCGAAAGAAAGAAGCCGTGGAAGCTATATTGCAAGACAACAGCACAGATATTGCCATCTTTACTGAAACGTGGCTCACACCTGATATACTGAATGACGAACTTTTCCAAGATAAGCAATCCTTCACTTGTTTCCGCCGTGACAGACCAGGGCGTAGGGGAGGCGGCGTGATGGTTCTTGTTAAAAGTTGGTTTGGTTTGGTTTGGTTTGGTTTATGGGGTTTAACGTCCCAAAGCGACTAAGGCTATGAGAGACGCCGTAGTGGAGGGCTCCGGAAATTTCGACCACCTGGGGTTCTTTAACGTGCACTGACATCGCACAGTACACGGGCCTCTAGAATTTCTCCTCCAAAGAAATTCCAGCCGCCGCGGCCGGGATCGAACCCGCGTCCTTTGGGTCAGCAGCCGAGCACCATAGCCGCTGAGCCACCGCGGCGGCCTTGTTAAAAGTATTCTGGTATCTTCTGCTGTCGCAGTCAATAGTAAAAGCGAAATAATTTGCGTGAACGTTTCTCTTGCTCATTGCACCAATATAATAATCGCATGTTACCGAGCACCTGACTCCGATCATTCCTTCATCGACGACCTAAGTACCATTCTGCTCGACATAAATAAACAGTTTCCCAGAGCCAACCTTATAGTTAGCGGCGATTTTAACTTCCCTGACATCGATTGGGACAATCTAACCGCATCTTCCCGCCATTCCAGAGAATTTTGGATCTTATTCTTTCGTTTGACCTCTCTCAAGCAGTCAGAATACCAACTCGGGGCACTAACATCCTAGATCTTGCACTTGCATCTAATCCTGATTTAATCCAGTCTTTATCATCCATCGCCGGTCTTAGCGATCATAGCATAGTGTTGTTCAACTTTTCAGTTCGCATCACTCCACGACAACGCTCAGTGAAATACATACGCGACTACAAAAAAGCCAATTTTTCTAAAATCAATGAAGAACTAGCCAAATTTCTTCTCCACTTCGAACAGACTGCCTCTTTCAGGTCTATTGATGATAACTGGTCCATGTATAGAGATAAAATTACCACTTTAACTGAATCTTATGTACCCCTCGTTTGCATTCGTGGTGATGCCGGAAAACCGTGGTTTACCAACTGTTTAAGAAGTCTGTGCAATAAGAAAAAACGATTATTTAGAGAAGCTAAGGGCTCCAACTTAGCGTCTAAATGGGAAAAATATTTTAGCTGCCTGCGAAATTACACCAAGTTGCTTAAGAGCACTAAACAAAACTTTTACAGCAATGACCTACTCGATATCCTTCGAAACAACCCAAAAAAGTTCTGGACTATTTTAACTCCAGGTCGTAGCGGTTCGCATAATATATCTTTATTAGATCAAGATGGTTGTCATGTTCCAAATGAGCTTCGCTCGGACGTAATGAAAGAGTACTTCTCATCTGTTTTCACCCACGAACCAGCCGTAAACATTCCTACATCACAGAGCCTAAATGTATCTGAAATGCCACCTGTTAGTATCTCAACCGAAGGAATATGTAAACTTATTGAAGATTTAAAGGTATCAAGTGCTCCTGGGCCCGACAACATTTCTGCGAAAATTCTTAAATGTACCAAAGTAATATCCAGCCACTTCCTGCAAATCATTTTTACGCAATCTATTTCTAGTGGCGAAATTCCGTCTGAGTGGAAGATTAGCCGAGTCGTGCCTTGCTTTAAGGCAGGAAACCGCTCTGATCCATCAAATTATCGTCCCATCTCGCTAACATGCATTGCGTGTAAACTACTTGAACATATTATTTACTCCCAAGTAGGTAATCACCTCGATAGAAATTCTTTTTTCTTTCCAAACCAACACGGATTCCGTTCTGGCTACTCATGTGAAACTCAACTTTTTGAATTTACGACTGACCGCCACCTAAACCTTGACTCCTTGTTTCAAACAGATATCATCTACCTCGATTTTTCTAAAGCTTTCGACCGAGTTCCCCACCAGCGCCTCTTGGCTAAACTTTCCTCCCTTTCACTGCACCCGCTGATATTATCATGGATTCGCAGTTTCCTAACTAATCGTTCGCAATACACCGTCATCGACAACCATCCTTCTACCGTTACTAAAGTTACCTCCGGAGTGCCTCAGGGCTCAGTTCTTGGGCCGCTCCTGTTTCTTGTCTTTATCAATGACCTTCCTGCTGGCATTTCATCATCCATCCGTTTGTTCGCAGATGATTGCGTTCTTTACCGCCGTGTTAGCACTACGAACGACCAGTCATTGCTGCAGGACGACCTGAACTTGATACAAAGTTGGTGCTCTACCTGGCTCATGAAATTGAACGAAACTAAATGCAAGTTTATGCACGTGTCCCGTAAACGATCTAACCTGCACTTTTCATACTCGCTAAACACGACCGCGCTATCTGAAGTTGAATCCTACAGATACCTCGGCATAGAAATAACAAGTGATCTTAACTGGTCGAAGCACATTACGTCCCTGGCTGCTAACGTTTCTAAATCACTAGGATTCATCAGACGATCGCTCACATTTTCTCCCCCTAAGGTTAGACTAATCGCATACGAAACTTTCATCCGCACTAAACTTGAATATGCATCGAGCATTTGGAATCCCCATCAAGAGTATTTAGCACATATGTTAGAGGCCATTCAAAATCGAGCTGCTCGGTTTATAACATCAAATTATGATTCTTGGTCGAGTGTTACTAATATCAAATCCTCCGTTGGTTTACCTTCCTTGGCATCCCGTCGTAAGATAGCAAGGCTCTGTCTATTTCATAAACTTTATTATAATTTTCCCCAACTGCGTGAGAGCCTAATTTTGCCCCCTTTAAGGTCATCGCGACGTTTGTTTAATTGCCGTAGTATTCAACGCATTCATGGTTCAACCAATGCGTTCAATTCCTCGTTCTTGCCAGCTGCCATAGCCGAGTGGAATGTCCTTCCTGACAGTGTTGTGAATGAAGTTAATTCCCTAAAATTTAAACAGATGTTAATTGATTTATTCCCCAAATGATTCCTGTTGAAGGCCTTTTTTTTTCTTTTCTTTTTTTTTCTTTCTTTTTCATGTGTTTACCTACTTACTCGCTTGTTTTTCTTTTGAAGTGTTCACAACTGTATCTACATGTGTCTAAGTTTATGTTCCAACTTTGTTCTTTGTTCTTTGTGACTTGATTACTGTTCGACCCCCCCCCCTTATGTAATGCCCCCTGGGGCCCTTAAGGGTAAATAAATGATGATGATGATGATGATTTTATACCAATAGCTGAAGGCTTTGTAAGTAGGTCATGAGCATAGAACATTCGATAGATAGATACAGAGAGAGGGTAAAGGCAGGGATGTTAACCAGAAAGGTTTCCAGTTGGCTACCCTGCACAGGGGAAGACGGTGAGGGGATTAAAGAGGGAAGAGAGATGGAACGAGAAACACAGTCACAATCTGCCTATCAATGCAGTATCCCGGAAAAAACAAAACAGTACCTTGTAAGCCTTGATGGCAGTCGACTGTTGTGGCCACGGAACGAGGATCTTGCCCTCTGTGAAAGGGCGAGGAGCAAGGCGGTCCAGAGCACAACGCAGCTTACGTCTTTCGTTCACGAAGACAGGGCACTCGCGCAAGAGATGAGTGATTGTCTCTTCACAGGCACAGTTTACACAAGGACTGTCGGCCATCGCGATCTGGAAAGCATACTGATTTGTAACGCCGAGCCATAGACGACACAGTAATGTTGCTTCACGACGCGCTACATCACACGGAAGACGGAGGCGAAGTCCAGGGTCCAATGCCCTGAGGCAACGGTTCCAGAACTCTCCAGTGTTCCGCGCTGAAAGTGTGAGCTCCGGCCTCAAGGAACGAAGCCCACACGCTGCGTCAGCTCTCGTTACAGGAATATTGACAGGGATTCCGTCCTTGTGGGCAGAACGGGCAGCTTCATCGCCGGGTGATTGCCATGAATACCGCAGTGGCCCGGCAGCCACTGGAAAATTATGTGATGTCCTTTCAATGTGGCGTCATGGTACAGCTTGCGGATTTCTGCAACTAGTTGTTCGTGTGACCCGCGGCGTAGTGCAGTTTGCAGGCCTTGAAGGGCTGCTTTAGATTTGGTGAAAACGGTCCAGTCATGTGCAGATTCCTGACTGAGGAACTGAACTGCAGCCCGTAGGGCAGCTAGTTCTGCACCAGTTGAAGAGGTGAGATAACTAGTCCTCACCTTCATTAAAATAGACCTGGCCGGTATCACCCCAGACCCAGAAGAACTTGTTGAAGTCACTGAGCCATCTGTGTAGACATGTATGCGGTGTTTATGGTTAAAATACAGATGATGCAGTACCATTTGTTTCAGAGCAGGCAATGATAAATCAGATTTCTTAGTAATTCCCGGAATAGAGAGGTGTAACCGAGCTTCACGGAGACTCCCTATGGGTGAGCATGGTCTTGAAGCATGGGTGAACTGCGAAGGAAGATAGACACGATGAGCTTGAATTACTTTTGCAAATGAAGTATGTGGTCTGAGTACGGGAAGAGCTGCAGGATGATGACTCGGTGCCTCGCGTGAGGTGGCGAATGTGTGTTCTCATGGTTTCAACAGCAATGTATGAAGTAACAGGATGCTCGCCAGCGACAAGAATAGTGGCTGCCGTTGAGGCACACTCAGGTAGTCCAAGGCAGATTCGTAGAGCTTGCGCTTGAACACTCTGAGGTGTCTGAAGGTTTGTCTTCCTAATATTGTTTAAAACGGAAAAGCTATACAGCATGTATCCCAGGAACAGCGAAAGGTACAGTTGAAGCATCGAGTGCACAGATGCGCTCCATGACTTTACCCCGAGGAAGGAGAGAATATGAACAATCGCTGTCAGTTCCTTTCGCTTGTCGTAGAGGTGGGGACTCCACGAGAGAACATTCGATTACTATAATAACTTGCAGCGTAGCCGACTTACCTAACGCTACACCGCACAGATAATCACAGATTGCAACCACAGTGTTTCTAACGCGTGAGCGTTAGCACCTCCATGTCGCCAAAATCTGTCCAGCGCCCGCGTTGGCTTCGGCAATGGCGTCGGCGTTGGTGACCGTTTCAAGCCTCGAAGCCGGAGCAACCGGCCGCTCAGGCAACCTGGGCCACTTAGGTCACGTGACCTCGTTGTGTGATCACAATCTTCCGGTCGTATTGTGAGCAAACTGTGAACACTCTGGCAGGTCGCAGTTAAATTAACCATTGGTCGCGACAGGCTGCTCGGAAAAAGCAACCTGCATCGCACATGGCAGTCGCCCATCGCTTAACCGCTGCACCACAGCGCTGGCACCGGTATGAGGACTCCCAGGGACATATGAATGTAAAGTTCAGAATGACCAATTCCGCATATATGAGCATTAACCCATTAGCTCTATCACGTGATACCCTTAAGGCGGAGCTTAAGCGTCCCCTGCAGTTTATTGTTTCCTCGCAAAAAGTACAACCCTTAGCTTCTCGTCATGCGTCATGTGAGGGCAAAGCAAGGTAACTAGACTGCTGTTCCAAACTCCTGGTAACGCGCTCGTGTCAACGACATCACCCATTTCTGAGGCCTTGGACAGGTTATACGTGCTCCAGAATGAGTGTGCGTCCCATCTGCCAGGTGTGAAACACAGCACCTGATCACGCGTGCAAAACATGAGTCAGGACGGGCGGTGACGACTAAAAAATGTCATCTCTAAGCCTGGAGAAATATCGTGACTGAAAAACAATGCAAAAAATCAACAAACTGATGCGAGTTAATGTTGAATTTTTTATAGCACGTACTTTATTCACTTCTGAGGCTCCCTCAGGAAGCGGAGCGGCGGAGTTGTCCGTTCAGTACTCCCGAGTTGCGCTGAAGCCCGCTGCAGTCTTCCTGAGGGGTGCCTTCACGCTAACCCCGCCCGCGGGTGGTGGGCTCCCGGTTGGCCACAGGTTCAGCAGCGAGGGACGCACGCTGTTCTCCGTAGCCGACCGAGTCGCCTTCGACGGCCATCGTGGGCAGTCAAGTCGCTGCCCGCAGTATGGACGCAACAAGCATGAAGAGGCCCAGGGACAACAACCTCCGCATTGCGTTTCGGAGCTGTCCTCGCGGGCGACTAGGGCTCCCAGCTCGAGGAGTCCTCCCTCGTCGGCAGGGAATCCATCGAGACCGTCCCAGTCTGTGGGTCTGCGCTGCTGCGACGCCAACAAGGTGAACGAAGGACGTCCTGATCGCAGCGCGTTCCCGGCGGCTCGCACGACTCGGCTGAAAAGCGCGGCCGGCGCGGCAGCACCGCTGGCCGAGGCTGTCCGCCGAATGGAAACCGCTGCACCAACTCGTCGCGACGCGCCTGTGGCTGCCCGCGGGTCTCGGCGTCGCCATCCATTGGCGGGTTTGTCTGTCGCCCGCGGGTGATCTCCAGTCTCCCAAAAATGGTCTCTTGTGACACGGCCGCACCTGCTCCTGTCTCGGTTCTGGTCAGTGCGGAAGCGAAATGCCGCAATAAGGGAGGGGATTCTGGGTTCTTCCAAGCATACTTTTGCCATATCCTGGGTAACGGCAGCGAGGCGTGGCGTTTCCCTGCCGAAGCTGCAGGCACTTCGAGAGTCGCTTCCATTGAATTCGCGGTGAGTACCCCCGACGTGGAGCTGCTCCGCGTGAATATTTCCTAACGAGACCTGATTCACACTTGCGGTAGACGATGCAGGTCTCAGGGGCACAGCGGGTGCTCTATTGCCTTCGTCGAGGGACAAAGGGCATTGCACGTGGATGTTGGGCAACGAAAGGTAATCTCCACGTGCCGTTCTGCTCCGCTTTTTCCCGATGTGCTTCAAGTGACTCCGCTCGGGTGTTGCTGTTGTCCTCAAGAAGATGATGGCGCGTACCCACTGCAGGGGATTGGCCGGATTGGCGACCTATAGGTCTTTGTTCTTTTCTTTGTCAGAATAGAGCGCGCAAAAAAGATCTGTGGTCTCCTCGATTAGACACTTAATATACGTATGGAATATGTTTCCCACGTGTTAAAACGTTGACCGAACACAAATAACACGGGGTATCAGTTCAGTTCAGTTCAGTTTTATTTCTTAAAGGCCCCCTTTTCAGGGGGTGTTACATAAGGGGTGGAAATACACTTGAAAATGTGAAAAAACAGCAATGATTAACGAAGATGATCTGTTACGCGCGCTTGAAAAACAGATGGCGAAGCGATGACGACGATGTCATAGGGAAGGCCGTTCCAGTCTGAAGCTGTTCGAGAAAAGAGCGATGCAGAAAAAGTAGTAGTGTGCGATGGTGGGCATCCAACTTGCAGTGGATGACTGGTGCGGTGAGATATGCGTGCTGCGGCTGTGATGTACGGTGCTTGATTCAGGGAAGAATAAAAAAACTTGTGAAAAAGAGCGAGGCTAGCGATGCGGCGACGAAATGAAAGGAGTGGCAATCCGGATTTCACTTTCAAAGCTGAAACACTGGTGTCGTACGAGTATGAGGAATGAATGAACCGGACGGCACGATTTTGAACAGATTCCAATGCAGTGATTAGATATACTTGATGTGGGTTCCAGATGGCAGATGCATATTCTGATTTTGGTCTTACCAATGATTTGTACGCGAGCAGCTTTACCTCAGGTGGGGCAAGACGGAGGTTACGCTTCAGGAAACCTAGTGTTTTATTTGATGCTGAAATGATGTTACTAATATGAGCGCGCCATGAGATCAGGAGAGACGGTGATTCCCAGATATTTATACGATTCTGTTAGCTCATTTGGTGTATTACAAACAGAGTAATAAAAGCGATAAGGGTTACGACGACGAGAAAAAGACATGAGTTTGCATTTAGTAGGATTAAGGGACATCAACCAATTATTGCACCAGTTTAATACACTGTTAAGATCTGCCTGAAGGGTGTGTTGATCATCACGATTGTTATTGGTACAGTAAATGACACAATAATCGGCCATAATTCTAATGTTGCAGGAAACATGCATGGACAAGTCATTAATATATATTAAGAATAGAAGGGGTACCAAGGACAGATCCTTGTGGGACACCGGATGTTACTGGGACGGACTTAGACAGGTGGCCGTTAACATAGACAGACTGTGAACGATTAGTTAGACATTCTTCAATCCATTTTAAAATATTAGCGTGTAGGTTGAGCTGCGAAAGTTTTAGTAATAGTCGGCGGTGAGGGATCTTGTCAAAGGCTTTCGCAAAATCTAGAAAAATGGCATCGGTCTGCATGTTACGGTCGAGATTAGCATGTAAGTCAATAAGGAAGAGTGCTAGTTGGGTTTCGCATGAGAGGCCCTTGAGAAATCCGTGTTGTGAAGGATGGAAAAATTCGTTTGCGTCAAGGAAGTTGATGATGTGTGAGTATATGCATGACGTGCTCCATTATTTTACACGGTACGATAGTTAAGGAATTGGGGCGGTAATTCAAAGGTGAGTCTCTGTTACCCGATTTGTAGACTGGAACGACCTTGCCCTGTTTCCAGTCAGCTGGAATGATTCTTGAAGACAGTGACTGTGAAAAAAGAAGACATAAATAGGCTGCACAAATAGTGTTCACATTCTTCAAAAGTTTTGAATTGATCAGGTCTGTACCAGCTGCAGACGACAGTTTCATATTATGAATTATGGATGAGATGCCTTCTTCGCTAAAGGTGATAGCCGGCATGAAGGATTCCAAGTTAAAGGATGATAAGTGTGGAGGCGCGTCAAACTCGGTGGTGAAGACAGATGCGAATGCATTGTTAAAAACATCTGCACAGTCGTTATCAGCAACAGGTTCATGCAAGTCATTCGTTAACGTAATATGGGAACGGTGCGTAGGATTTAGGACCTGCCAAAATTGCTTTGGGTTGCTTATTAGATTTGGTAAGTCGTGGAGATAAAATGAGTGCTTGGCATCACGAACGGAATGTAAGTACAATTTTTCGATTTCGTAATATTTTTCCCATGCGGCAGGCGTGTCGATGCGTTTGGCGGAGCGAAAAAATCATTTCTTTTTGTTTTCTAGGCGTTTTAAGGGCCGAGTAAACCAGGGTTTATTGCGGTTAGTATGAAAAGTAATCGTGGGGACAAACGTATAAGTGAGACTGTTTAATTTGTTCTTGAAGATTGACCAGTTTTCATGAATTGAGCGAGTGTGAAATGCGGATTCATATTCGGGAAAAAAAGTGCTAAGATCTTCAGTTATTGCGTTGTAGTTCACTTTATCGTATAGATGTATTGTTTTTTAGTAGAGTGAAATGAAAATATAGCATGTATGACTTTGTGGTCACTGATTTCCGGAAGAAAACTGATAGATGTTAGTTTTTCGGGGCTATTGGTTAATATCAGGTAGAGTGTGTTTGCTGATTCTTGTGTCACACGGGTTGGCTGCGACACTAATTGGGTAAGGTTAAAATTTAGAACACATTTCGATAAAGTTCTTTGCCTCTGCATGGCATGTTATTTCAGAGCTAGTTAAGTTCTGCCAGTCGATGTCAGGGTGGTTAAAATCACCAAAAAGAAGGATGTAAGCATTTGAATATGTGGAAAGAAGTTTATGAAAGGTATTTTTGAGATGACGTGGGAAGTCAGGATTAGTCTGCGGAGGTCTGTAGCAAACGCCCAGCAGTACTGTTACGGGGGCAGTGCGACAAATGAGCCATAATGATTCGATGTCAGAAGTGACGTCAACAACAGAGCAAGATATATCCCTATGAACTGCAGCAAGGACACCACCCCCCCGCGAATTTTTCCGATCATTTCTATAAACATTGAAATCAGGCAAATCAGTTAGGAGTTCAGCATCTGTTACATCACTGTTTAGCCAAGTTTCTGTTAATATGAGTATGTTGCTCCTGGATGACGAGATGATGTTTGATACGAGTTCAGGTTTAGGAAGGAAGCTTCGGATGTTAGTGAATATTATGTAAAACGAAAGAACATTGCGGGGCGTGGTGGGTCGACGTTTTGTTGACGGTCGGTGAGTGGGCAACTGCTACGCGACTTCTCTAACACTATCAGACGATGCGTCGAAAGTGTAGCGTTTTGAGCCTATATGCAGTGTTTTGAAGCGTAAAGAGCACTTGTCAGAGTGTGCTTTCGCAAATGTTAGCAATTGCTTCCGTGCGTGTTGAGCGGGGCGGGAAAAGTCTTCACCAATACTGTAACCGCTGTTTTTCAGTTTGCGACCATTTGATAGAAGAGCGCTTTTGGTTTTGTACGACAAGAATTTTACGATGACGGGACGAGTTCGATCGGCTGAGTGCTTACCAAGACGACGTGCTCTTTCTATGTCGGTAGGTTCTACCTGTATACCTAGATTATTATGACAAATATCAATAACTAGTTTTTCGGACTCAGCCCATGATTCAGTGCTATTGTCGGGGATGCCATAGAAAGTAAGATTATTCCTGCGAGATCTATTTTCTGCGTCGTCAAGGTGTGCTTCCAGTTCGTGCATCTTATTATTCATGGCTATTGCGTTTGCTTGCATTACATCCATATCTGTATTTTTCATAGCGAACAGCATTTGACGGCCGGCAGAGGCGAAAAGAAGATAAAGAACTGGTGTGCGCTGGTGTCTTTCTTTTCTCCTCATTGAACCCTGGCCTATCCTTCGTCGTGGGTGTGTGCCATGTCACTAAGGCAACAACAGCAACAGAGGTACAGGAGTGGACAAAAATAAACGGAGCATGATACTTGCTTGTAATATTTTCCGCGTTGCCTAACTGAAATTGCCAGCTATGGTATGTGCATGCTGATAGCGGACGTTAGTGCGCGTTCTCACGGACAAACAATGTTTCTTTATTTCCTGCAGAGGAGTGACTACGCTTGGAATGGAATAGCGTACTCCATTTACTTATCTCCGCAGCACCTCTACGTTGGTTGCTATACCCACTTAAAATCGCGTAAGGCGGCCTGGATTGAGCAGACGACCACGTGCAGTGTCGTAATGTGACGATTTTGGTCTCCTTACTGAGGAATCCCGAGTGCATAGAGTTTCTCATTATTCACTACAGGTAAAGCTGGCGGCTCTGCACTTCATCCACCTTGGACGCCCGATGTATGCCAAGAGGACAGCGGTTTCGGATTGACATCGGGTTTCTTGTTACCGTGCCACTGATTGGATTTTTTTATTGTTCAGTTTAGTTTTCACAGCTGTGGCTTTCAATGATGTTTTGGCTAAATTCTCTGTATTTCATTAAAGAGTCTCTCTCTCTCTCTCTGTGCGCTTTGTGGCGGTGTAGTTATCCAGCTGTGCACGCAGTTCATTTGAGATCCGAAGCATCCGAAGGCGCTCGAAGTGAGCTGAGCACAGTGTCGGGAGCCTGCCAGGCCTGTAGCCCGTTTTGCCCATCGCTTGGAGCCATTTACGCAACCAGCTGGCTTTGTCCAGCAGAAGCCTGTGCAGCCTTTTCACTGTGAATAGTCAACTCAGCATTCTGCTGCTGGGACCTCTCCGCGCGTTTCTTGTAGGAGTCTCGGTGACACTTATCTTTTAAACGCGCAAAGGACTTCGACAGTCGCACCTCATGTTAACCGTACTCGCCGAAGATTGCGTTTGCCTCATTTCGAAGACTGGCGGTGGCCGCGCATTGCAGGCAGGAATGACTTTCACTTCACAGTTATTTCACGCAGATGCCCGCAAGTTGTACTTGTCAGCGTGAACACTGCCGTCACTTACGAGTAGGACAGGTTTCCGATTCCTTATTCGCGGTTTTCTTGACAAAATCTGTAAGCGCAAGAAAGGACATGGCGAGAACCAGGGCTTAGTACGTGCAAAATAGTTTCTCAGAGAAAATCGAGGGCTCGCTCAAGTTTTTACGGCACGAACCATAGCCTATGCACGGACACGGAGCCCGACAGCACCAGTGAAACGTTTATTATTTTTTTAATAATGTGAAAACGCGAGCTTCGATAGTGTACTGTTTTAAGCACTAACA
Organism: Amblyomma mixtum; assembly: GCF_055824585.1. Taxonomy (NCBI): domain Eukaryota; kingdom Metazoa; phylum Arthropoda; class Arachnida; order Ixodida; family Ixodidae; genus Amblyomma; species Amblyomma mixtum. The sequence continues at coordinate 173,721,592 of NC_143016.1, forward strand.
ATTTTTTTGGCACAATGTTTGCTCTAAAAAGTGTGCCTGTTATTTATTTATTTATTTATTTATTTATTTATTTATTTATTTATTTATTTATTTATTTATTTATTTATTTATTTATTTATTTATTTATTTATTTATTTATTACAGATAATATCAGTCCGGTCTGGACCAAGATAGGAGTGACACAAGGGTAGTAAGATTACAAAGGCGGTACGCAACAAACAAAACACAAGCACCATCCAGTCGGTTCCAAGTTTTAACAATAATTATTTTCCACGATTAGTTACATTTAGCGGTATGAAGACAAAGCCTTCACTCGCCATTGGCAAATTCCCTGCTAGTTTAAAATTTAAAATTGGTTTTGAGGAAATCAAATGACGCAGCAACTGTCTCACATATCTGGGTTGACACCCGAGCCAAACCGTAAGTGAAGGGATGAAGGAGGAAGTGAGACAAGAAAGGAAGAAAGAGGCGCCGTAGTGAAGGGCCCCGGAATAATTTCCACCACCTGGGGATTTTTAACGTGCACTGGCATCGCACAGCATACGGCGGCTTTGCGTTTCGCCTCGATCGAGAAGCGGACGCCGCGGTCGGGTTTGTGGGGTTTTAATAATTGGGGAGATATTAGTACGTTCTCCCCGCTTAACTGCGGTTGAGCAAGCTCAAAACCGCGCGGACCCCACCCAGTGGTCGCGTACGCTACCGATCGCACGCCGACCACGGCGGGCCTTCGTTAAAGAACCCCAGGTGGTCGAAATTTCCGGAGCACTCCACTACGGCGTCTCTCATAGCCTTAGTCGCTTTGGGACGTCAAACTCCATAAACCAACCAACCAACCAACCTTGCTCTGAGGAATGTTGCGTTGCAAGAAACTGCTGTCCTGTGGGCCCGCGAGCTTCGGAAGCTTTGTGCCGCGAACGTTCCGACCTTTACTCGGCGTCGCAGGGTGCCGGCCTCGTGGCGGACGCGGGGCTCATGTTCGGCGTTCGGAAACGCTAACGTAAATGCCCAGAGACGCTTCCTCCCGAGAACGCGCAGCTTGGTCACGTGGGCACGGCGTTCGAGGGAGCGGCAGTGAACGCACGGGAGTCAACGAGGAGAGTCGTCCTCCAGCAGCGGAAGAGAGCAGCTGCTCGGGGAGCCAGCCTGTACCTTCCAAGGGCCTGGGGCCCTCTTTTATTTTGGGTCAAATTCTTTTAATAAAGACCCATTCCTAGACTTCACCGAGTCCACAGCCCGTACCTCGCAACAAACGTGGCAGCGGCGAGATAAAGACAAGGCTGGTGGACAAATGCTGACGAGAGAGCGCCTTCGAGGATCCGGGATCAACGGAGCTCCGCTACGTGGCTCAGGGAGTCACCCTCGTCGCAGCGCAGCATGAAGGCCAGGCGTGAAGAAAGTCGCTCAAAGGAAACCTCGACGATCTGGGATCGCCGGACTTGCTGCATGGTGTACCTTCTTTGGCGGAGGGATAAGGACAAGGCTGGTAGACAACTGCTGACGAGAGAGCGTCTTCGAGGATCCGGGATCAACGGAGCTCCGCTAAGTGGCTCAGGGAGTCACCTTCGTTGCAGCGCAGCGTGAAGCTTTGGCGTGAAGACAACCGCTCAAAGGTAACCTCGACGATCTGGGATCGCCGGACTTGGCGGTTCCTGACTTCGGAAGTCACGGTGGCCATCGAGGGCTCGTGGTTGGATGACTGCTGAAGCGACTACGTATTGCCAGCTGATTTGGAACTGGGTTCTATCTGAGGAATCGACTGCATTTATTCACCACTGGGTGTGTGATTAGTTTGCAGATTTTGTAGTCGGCTCTCGCCAACCATGGATATAAAGAAATTGAGTAAAGACGAATTGGTGCTGTTGGCAGCTGAACCTGGTTTAGAAGTAAACCAAACTATGAGGAAACCAGAGATTCGCCATGAAATTGAGGAGGTGGAGTTTGAAGAGGACGAGATAACGGATGCTTGGGAAAATATGTCGAGGGGAGAAGGAAAATGAGCGGAAAATGATAGAAAAGCAACTGGTAGCGGCAGAGCAACAGAGGAAATAGAGGAACAGGAGCGGGAGTTCAAAAGATTGCAGCTTGAAGTTGAGATGCTACGAGAAGCAGTCAGATATGAAGGATTCGTAACTTCGGCAAAAGCGGAGAGTGAGAAAGCAGAGAGCCAAGGACATGCACAAGAAGAAGGTAGTCTTAAAATGTGCGAAAAGGAGCGACAGGACAATCCTGAGAGGTACGAGTCGCATAACCCATAGGGAGTGGAACGTCCGAAGGTCGTTTGCGCGGAGTTAGTGCCTAGCTGCGATGCTAACGAGATAGTTGCTCGTCAACCTGGAGAGAAGTGCACCCTCAGTGAGTGTGGGAAACCTAAGGAGTCGGTTGTTGGTCCCGAGGTGCACGCGGAAGGCTCGCAGCAAAGAGAAGAGATGAACGCTATACTGCCGGAGCAAAACAAATGAAGGGCTGTTATCTTGACTTGGCAGGGCTATCTGTCACTGGCATAAGGAAAGATGGGGTTGTCTTAAAGCCTAAAGCAAACAACCGCATTGCTTGTCAGAAAGCAGGTTCTGAGCGTGCGACGCGGGCGGATAGGTCAGAGAACAAACCCCCCCCCCCCCCCCCCCAAAATGCCAGGAAGTTGTCGTCTAAAGGTGAAAGTGGCAGTAAGGACACAAAAAGGCATCGACATGTAAAAATAGCACAGTTGTGTTGTCTGAAGACAAGTGCATTCGAGATGAGAGTGAGTCGACCTGCTAGAACAGGGCATTGGCTTCTCGAAAAACGAGAATAAAAATAACATTAAAGAACCCTGACTGCACATACACTCAACCGAGAGATTCTTTGAAAAAGTGTGGGATGATCCCCCGGAAAAGACGACGTCGAAAGCCACCACAGCAAGTTTGTGGCGCCAGGCTACAAGAAAAGGAGCTCGTTTGCGTCTGCCGTGTCAGCAAACGGGTCAGAAAGGGAATAGCGCAGCCGGCTCAAAGTGTGAAGGGGGGACAAGCAATCGTCTTGCTCGCAGACCATTGTTGTATAGCAGGGTTCGGTACTGCACGCGCTACCGAAGCTTTCACAGTGACAGGGCACAGAGACGAAGACAGTGGTCAAGGAATGTCCAACGCTAGAGGTGACTTCATTCGTCGCGCTTCCGCAGCTGAAGTGGTCAGACGGACGTGACCCCGAAGGGCACGGCTGAAATGTTAATCCCTGAGCACTAAGGAGAGGTTACTTGTGCTTATCGTTTTCTTTTGTGACCACTTTGAAATAGTTCGTTGCATTGTTTGACAACGTGATGACAGGCTACAGCGCAGTGAAAGTTTCTGCTGGGTCCTGGAGAGTAAACTGTTAGAACCAAGAACTTTCTATTTGGTTGTTATGTTAGTCATCTTGCAGTAGTAAGAATGGCAGACTCCTGAGATGGAGGCACATATTGCAAGAGTCCAACTTCTATGTAAAGTACAAATTCGACGTGAGAACCGAAATGCGGACGGTCCGAGTAGAGGGTTCCAAGCTACGAGAATATCAGACGGCGTTAAAGCATCGTCTTAAACCTCTGCGCGTCTTTTGTTGTTGTGTGTTTTTGCCATGTGTTCACGTGAGCCGAATACTTGTTCAGCAAAAACAGGCAGGGAGAGTCTTCTGGCAAACGGCGTCTGGCAGTCGTTCGTCGCTTGGGCACCGTCAGTCAGGGGTTTCCGCGTACGTGTGTGTGTGTGTGCGGGCAGTGAGAGCATGCATTTGCCCTGTTGCCGTCCGGAGCGCCTTCTCTCGACCCTGCATCTGGGGACGCAGCCTCGGCGAAGGACTTCATCGCGGAGAGGAGTTTGTTGCGTTGCAAGAAACTGCTGGCCTGTGGGCCCGAGAGCTCCGGAAACTTTGTGCCGCGGGCGTTCCGACCTTTACTCGGCGTCGCAGGGTGCCGGCCTCGTGGCGGACGCGGGGCTCATGTTCGGCGTTCGGAAACGCTAACGTAAATGCCCATGGACGCTGCCTTCCGAGAACGCGCGGCTTGGTCGCGTGGGCACGGTGTTCGAGAACGCGACCGTCAGCGCCCAGAGACGCTTCCTCCCGAGAACGCGCAGCTTGGTCACGTGGGCACGGCGATCGAGGGAGCGGCAGTGAACGCACGGGAGTCAACGAGGAGAGTCGTCCTCCAGCAGCGGAAGAGAGCAGCTGCTCGGGGAGCCAGTCTGTACCTTCCAAGGGCCTGGGGCCCTCTTTTCTTTTGGGTCAAATTCTTTTAATGAAGACCCATTTCCTAGCCTTCACCGAGTCCACAGCCCGTACCTCGCAACAGGGAACAAAGGAACGACACACTGGCTAACACAAACAAGGCCTTAATTGCTAATACAACAACATACGATGAGGAATCGAGGACGTCCGACTCACCAGCACGGTTACGAGCGAATGTTCGCCCACGGTAGGGCAGAGGAAAACTCCGACGCCAGACAGGACGAGATGCGGATGCGGGTGAACGTTCCCCCACAAGGGTTCGCGCCAGCCAGCGAAGAGCAGAGCCTCACGCCAACGTCAGCGCGCTTCCACTGCCGTGTCAGTCAAACCCATCTATCCCCCCCAACCCCAACCCCACCAGAGAGGACTGGGAGGCGGCTCTGCTCGGCTGTCAGGACCTAAAGACCCAAAAGGCCTTGGTTCACCGGACGCGGGCGGCGTTGCTTGCCAATGGGGCCCCGGAATAGGGGCTCCACCTAGTATTGTTAGGGGAAAGGGCCAATAGGGCCTACCCCAATCACCTCTCTGTAAATATTTATTGTATTATAAATGTTTTTCACCACCACCACCCCAAGCAGAAGAGGACCGTCTCTACCGAGCGCGCGCAGCAAACATGCCATCCGTGGCGCTCGTGTCGCTGCGATGCCAGCGCCCTCCCCTGTTAGTTAAACTAAGACAACTAAGGACGGTGCATTGCGGGGAAGCGAACCACCGGGGACGAGTTGAGGGTGCACTGCGGGGAAGCAAACCACAGGGGACGAGTACTGCGCATCCCCACAGGTTCAACCCCTGTACTCCAGCTCAGTAGACGAGTGCGTTAACCAGTGAGCCACCGCGGCGGGCACGCACATTTACACCTATCTGCTTTTCTGCTCATTTACTGCAATGTACAGTAAGTATACCTTATTACAGGACAGACTCATTTACTGTAATACAGCGCTGTCTTGTAACATATCATTTGCGAAAACGTGTATTTCTGCAGTCGCAGTTCTGCTTTAGGGCTAAGCCAAGTACGGCATTCCCACAGTGGATGAAGTACCATTTAAGAAACTCGGATAGACGGTGGCACGAGCTTCCTTAGAAACTCTACGTCCCTGTGCAATTAAGCTTGCTGATTCATCTCTGACATTTTTCCAGCGGCTAGTAGAGGAACGTACCCAGCAAACCACAAACCTCCCATAGATGTCCAGATTAAGTCTGGACGTCTATGTACCGAAGCAATTCTCTCAGACGTCTTATCTAGCAACCTTTTTTCGTGGAAAAGCTGGAGACGTACCCACGACATTATATCTGCCTAAACCTAGACTCCTCGTAGATATTACTTGTCACGTCCTGGGTATGTAAGTGAGATATATAATTTAAGAATTCCATATTTTTCAATCGTTCGATATGCCTTACTGCATTTAAAGTTGGAAATCGCTGTTGACTACAAATTGGAGGCATGACCAGCGCTGCCTGTGTTTTTGTGTTTTTTCGTGCTCGCTTCACGGCAACATTATCCTACCTACAAAAGAAAAATACGGGAAGTAGTAAAGAGGAATCTGAATGCACACGCATCAGGTTTCTGACTCAACTGTACGCAGTTTGTTTGAAATGCCAGTCACTTTGGTCAGGATTCGCATTGTTATTTCATTACTATTCTTACATTCAATTTATACCTTGTGCTACAGCCTGCAAGCTATCTCAACCACACTGAAAAGGGGGGACATACTAACAAACTTTTTTGTTATTTAGCAGCCAGGACTATATAATAACCATTTTTCTGGCTAAGCATGCTTTATTCAACTTATCCAGCTATTTAAAGTACAAGAATTGGTTCAGTTCAATTTTGGGGAGTTATTTTTTTTAAATGTCGTAAATCTGCTAATCGCGCTAGCAATGATAACTATTGGAATGTTGGACTGAGGAAAGCTTAGGCATTTGTGTAGCTGAATGTGTGACCTCATATTTCTTGACAATAAACTTTTTGAGTCCCGCTTTTTATCATCATGTCAACACTGTAATCATGTCCAGTGCAGGCCAAAAATTTCTCCAGTTAACCCTAGCTGTGCCAGCGGCGGCCACCTTATCCCAGCAAACTTCCGAACCTCATCTGCCCACCTGCCCTGATCCTCTCTGCTGTGCTTGCATTCTCTCTGAATCCAGCCAGTTACCCTAACGATAATTGGTTATCTTGCCTTCATGCTACATGCGCTGCCCATATGCCTGTTCTATGCCGCGGACAGGTGGCGGCGGGGAAAGCGCAGTGAATTGTCTACGCCGCCATCGCGTTGTAGTTGGTATCGTATTTTATCAATAATAGCGCAAACTGCGCATGGCGATTGCAGCTATGAAAAAAGTAATATGCTACAATTTAAAAATTATTAACTTATTTTTCGTGCCACAGCAAGCCTGCTACTAAGTACAAAAAAGAGACGATACAAAATATGTGACAGTTTCGCACATCCGCACGAGGCTAGGTTCAGCCATGGCGGCAGTGGTAGAGCGCAAGGCGTGTGCGATTTCTCATCGTGTTCCGTGGGAACGTTGTGTTTGAAGAACCTCGACACAGAATTAATTATTCCCTTATTATTGCTGGCGAGATTGTTCAACAGTTCTTTCCTTGATGGAGCTGAAGGAAGACAGTTTGCTTGCTTTTACTACTCGGCGAAGTGGACCCGTCAGTACGAATTAGGACTACAAGTCGTGTTCACCGGCTGGAATCGTGATCTTTCTTGGTGCGTACTCAGTCTCAGTTTACTCATTGAAGTGTATTTTGTGCTATTTTTGCGTTCGTAATGAAAAAATTGTAACGCATTTATCAGCACGTTATATTTTTACGCTCACTCGTTTGGCTGTTTTGCCAAACTCTCTGTGTATTGAAACAAAGGCTGGTGATGTATGCAACTGGCCCCTACTACCGAAATGTGGGCATGCGTTCGGATGGTGTGCCGAAGTGCGTGTGCAAGCACACTCCGCTCAGCACGACTGCCTTTTAGTGCTGCAAGGGCAACCTTTTACGCTTCATAGACTTGCGTCGGTAAAAGTGGCGTAAATTACTGGGTTTGTTTGTTGTGGTTGCTGTGCCATTGTCTTGTCACCTGTAAAAGTGAACAATTATGCTTTCTTTTGCAGCAACTCTGGCTTATTGGGCTCGGCAAAAGAGTATTGATGCCACCGCAGCTGTTAATCTGACGATTATGCTCAACGAGAAGATTCAGTGAAAGCGCCGAGCGCAATAAACTACTGACGCACTCGGAAGTCATCTGCAGTGTTTTGGGCTCCCGTGATGGCCATCTACTCGCTTACTCAACTGTATTTGAGCTATCTGGAGTGCTTGGACGTCCCGACGACTCCATAGGGAAGTCTGTGGCTGGGATGCAGTAGGTTTCCGTTCCATCTGGAATTGTAACAGGTGTCAGCTGCATCTCGTATTGCAGCTGGTTCCAGTCGCAACTGGTTTAAGGAACAAATTTATAGTTGCAACAACTGGAAATGTGTCCCTTAAAACAGTTGGACTGGAACCAGTTAGAAATTTTCACCTGGGTATTGATCTATGTATAGTCATATTCTCTTTATATAGAAGTCTAGGCTACGTAGACTGGGCGTACTTACATGTTCACAAATATCTGATAAATGTAGAGCTTGATGTCTGCAGTATGTACCTACAACGTGAACTGGACCCCAATTTTCATGTTGTAGGTACGTAGATTTTTTGTAAACGGTACTAAAATGGATGTCTAATGGAGGTGTCTAATGTCCAGCGTAAATATCTCGCTGATGTCTATGGTACGTGTTATGGCTTACTGGGTAGCTACAGCTGCTACAAGATTCAACGCTCTCAACGGCCTGCAAGCTACCCTGCGCTGTGCATCCTATAACAGTTGGCGGATTTCCCTGCGCACAACTTCGGTAAGAGCCGCAGCAGTCGGATCAAACGAGGGGAAGGTCAGTTTCTGGAGCTCATCACGGACCACCACGCGTATGAGCCCACGCAACGACGAATTGTCGCTGTACACGCTAAAAGCGGCTGCACTGCTGCATGGCTCACCGCACATTTCGGCGGCAGCGCTGCGCAAAGCCCGATCAACGGCAGTCGCTTCTTTTGATGAAGTCAGAGATACTTTAAGAGATACGTCGGTTCGGTCTGTTGAGCTAGAATGTTGAGCTAGACAGCAAGGCAGACATCACGCAGCTCATGTGGTTTGGTTTATTGGTTTGTTGGGGTTTAACGTCCCGAAGCAGCTGAGCCTATGAGGGACGCCGTAGTGAAGAGCTCCGGAAATTTCGACCACCTGGGGTTCTTTAACGTGCACTGACATCGCGCAGTACGCAGGCCTCTAGAATTTCGCCTCCATCGAAATTCGGCCGCCGCGGCCGGGATCGAGCCCGCGTCTTTCGGGTCAGCAGCCGAGCGCCGTAACCACTGAGCCACCACGGCGGGTGCAGCTCATGTGGATCAATAATTAGAGATTAATTAACTGTAGTTAAGGTATAAACTTTTTATTTTTGATATTTGGGGCAAAATTAAATTACAGAATTGATGTCCATCGGCATCAAAGGTAAGGCCTGCTTTTAAATTTTCAAATCAGCAATGTTGTTCGAAATGTAGCCAGCGTCAAAAATGCGCATTTGAAGGCTTGTTAAGTTGGCTTTCCAACAATGCTATAATATATACGGCGTCGCTGCACGTGGTATCGTCATTCAAACGAATTTAACTACTTCTACATCGTCAAACACTGCAACTGCGCCTGTATTTGATGCATAAGAAATGTGAGAGATGCCATGTAATAAATATGTAAAAAGCAAAAGCCAATTCAAAAAGTTTCGAATGCGTATTTTTGCCGATTACGACAATTTTGAAAACAGGGCTTACCATCGATGTTTACGGCCATCAATTTCGAAATATACCCTTGCCCTCTCTCTCTCTCTCTCTCTCTCTCTCTATATATATATATATATATATATATATATATATATATATATATATATATATATATATATATATATATATGAGAGAGAAGCCAACAGCCACAGAAACCAGGGAACACAGGAGATTTTTTTAATTTATTTTCGTGCTGTTGATAAATGGAGAATACTACTAAATATGTTATCGCTTAAAGATAATTGATTAGAAAAGCAGAAGAAAAAGAGCCACATGCCGCCGGTGGGAACCAAACCCACGACCAACGAGTTACGCGTCCGGTGGTCTACCCACTGAGCTACGGCTGTCAGATCTGCTTTCGGGGTATTTATGTTTACAATTGACCTAACCTTGAGAGTGTTCATATATATATATATATATATATATATATATATATATATATATATAAGGAAAGAGTTGAAATACACTTCTTATTGAAACACTTATTTTACCGACGGTTTCGGACTGTGGACCGTCCTTCATCAGGGTAAGTTCAGGTTTCGGACGGTGTTATCAGCAGTCAAGCAAGTTTTTTCATCGTAATATATATATATATATATATATATATATATATATATATATATATATATATATATATATATATATATATATATATATATATATATTTGAAATTTCGAGAAACGCTTCATTTATGGGAGTCGACGTTTCGGACAAAGCCTGTCCTTTTTCAAGACCTGAAAAAGGACAGGCTGTGCGAAACGTCCACTCCCAATAAATGTTTACCTATGTGAAGCGTGTCTCAAATTCGCATTTTACCTCTAGCAACCAAGTATGTATCTTTTTTGCTATATATATATATATATATAATCGTCTAATTATTAGTCAGTATGAGTTACATAATGCCCGACTTGTTGTACAGTCCCGCTCAACAGACCGCACCGACGTATCTCCCAGTTTTCTCACATATTCACGTGCAAGCGATTTGGCGGATCGAGCGAAGAGCAGCGCTGCTCTGCGCAGCTTTCCGCGAGCTTTCGTTTCAGATGCGACGCCGCTGCGTGTTTTCCACCGCTACGAAAACCAATGTCGCTCGCAAAAAATATTGCGCTCGCAACCGGTTTCAGTGGTCTGCAAACACCAACAAGGGTAATATACAAGCATTACTTTGTCACTTGTTCTCATCTATAAATAAATATAAATCTTGCGTTTCACTGCTTAGCAATTCGATAAAAAGCTCGCGCGACATCTCGTCGGTACCGCGTGCAGCAAGGAAATAAACAGTGTCCTATTCGCAGGCTTTCCCGCAGTTGTCGTCTGCTGGTCACGTGGCAACGCCGGGCCGTATTATTGGACCAGAAGGGGTGCTGCTGCGGAGGAATTCCAACTCCTTCGCGGCGAGGCCCGAATCTCGCCGCTCCAGCCACTGGAGCCGCCGCCGCGCCCCGGGGGCGGTATTCGAGGATTTAAATGCAATATATCTCACTGCATTAGGATTTGTCGGAAGGGGATCGCCTGCGGCTCTGGTGTGCTCCGGTAAATCAAAACTGGTGGCAAAATGGCGATCTCGATGGCGGCGCCGGATCGCTCCGCGATGTGCGCTAAACAGATGTATTTCTCTGCAACAACACACTTGGCCACCGCACCCGCGAAGAAGCAAGTATGAAATGCATTTTCTTCGCTGTTCTACGAGAGCTAATCGTGAGTTGCCAACCTGCACAAGAACTCATTTTTTGATGGCTTTCTTTACTTCCTCTTTCGTCCCTGGCGGGATGTCCCATGGCTGTGCGCTACTCCCCGTCTCATTAACGGCCTGATTACATTGGCTACTGTACAGATTTTGAGTAGAAGTAATCGTTTACGTTAACTTTCTCATCCGTATTGCTGATGACATTGTCCACTTTGTCTCTAAACGCGTACGTGCGGTTTTTGCTTGTTCCATAGTTTCCTCTACAATGCGTTTAGGTTACCTCAGTTTTCGAGAGGATGCTCGATTGTCTCCATACTAAACTTCCTTATGTCAGTCACATTCCGCTTATTGATTCGCCTTGATAGCTCTGCCAATCATATTCTAATATGTGGTCAGAAGCTTTCATGCTTTGAAGTTTTTTTTAAGCAGACCTTTCGACTCCTGAGAAATCTTGCCGGTATCCTGTCTAACCATCCTACCGCCTACTCCTACTGCGCACGCCATAATGATAACTGTGAGATCGTCGTTCTCTGCTTGAGCATTAAGATCGTCGTTCACGGTTAAGGGCGAATGTCTGCTCAGCAGCGAGGTCCCGAATTCGTCTACACTGACTGACTCGTTGATGGGCTTCCGCTTCATTAGCTTCTCCCGTTCCCTCTTCAAGTCTAGGTTAATTCGAGACCTCGCTATCGCGTGGTCGCTACAACGCACATTTCGAAGAACCCCCACATCCTGCACGACTGCAGGGCGGGCGCACAGTGTGGTGTCTATTTCATTTTTAGTCTCACCATTGGGGATCTTCCACGTTCATTTGCTGTTCTCTCGTTTGCGGAAGAAGGTATTCATGATCCGTGAATCACTTCACTCTGCGAACTCTGCTAATAATTTTCCCCAGATACAGAGCCTATGCCATAGTCGCCCACTGTCTGCTCTCCAGCCTGCTCTTTGCCAACGTTCGCATTGAAGTCACCCATCTGTACAGTAATATGTTTTTACTTTGCACATTGCCGATTCCACGTTTTCTTAGAACTTTCGGCGACTTGGTCATCATGGCAGGATATAGGTACGTAGAGGTGTTCGTAGCGCTTAAATTACGATAACTACCAACCTGTCATTAATTCTATGGCACTCCAGTAGGAAAAGTCGCGCTTTTTGGTATTACTGATCGTACAGATAGCGGAATGTGTTTATCCACGAGATTTAGGTTCCAGGTAATCTCGAACACATTGCCAAAGGCAGCGGAGTGTCGACGCCTCGCCTAACGTTTCTTCCAAAACCATTCAAAGTTTCAACAATCAAGGTCTGCGGAAACGAAGAAAATTTTTAGTCCTTTCGGGAAAATAGAACTGGGACTGGAATTTCCGTTGTTCAACGCCGTGTTTGTTGGAACAAGGAGAAAAATTCTCCAAATTTGCGCAACAGTGTTACCCCATGCGCCTCACGCTGTAAGGCAATAAGCCTACGCATCTACGCCAATTTGCCATTCAATGTATTCTGGATTGGCTGGACATGTACTCGAGCGTGCGTGTAAAATGTCTGCTTCGCCGCGTACCATGACTTTCTTTCACAAGCTGCACACCGAGACCTTGCCCGTGAAGACATGCCTTAAGAAAAGGGGAAATTTTTGTGTCTTCGCTTAATTGCCGTCTTTGTGACATTCCAAAACACTTCAGCATTGCTTCATTAATTGTAAAGAGGCAATATTATTTTGGAATGCCCTACAGTGGAAGAAGCAAATTAGACTTCTCATAGTCTACGGTGCCTTAATGATTTGTCATATATGCTGATGAACCCCTAAAGATGTCCTAATTGGACTACGCAGCCCATGGAAAGCTCGCACGATAAACCCATACTGAGAATTAGCTGTTTCTATGAAATCCCATTTTAGCCAAATGATTGTTCCTCTTTAGGGACTTTATGACGAGACGAATTCTGAACACAGTGTGCTCCTTCTTGGTGGCATGCACAGCTTTGCCTACCTTCTAGGGAGTTGCTGCCTCAAAGTGTTAGGTTTTTGGGATGATTTTATGCCGATAGCTGAAGGCTTTGTAAATAGGTCATGTCATAGAACATGTATTACTGCAATAACTTGCACCGTAGCCGACTGATTTAACGCTACACCGCAAAGATAATCTCAGATTGCTACCACAGTATTTTTAACGCGAGGTCGTCTGCGCCCCCACGTCCAAAAAAACTGTCCAGCGTCGGCATTGGCGTCGGCGTCGGCGACCGTTTCAAGCCTCGCAGCCGGAGCAACCGGCCGCTCAGGAAACTGGGCCACCTAGGTCACATGACCTTGTGGTGTCATCACAATCTGCCGGCCGTCATCATCATCAGCCTGACTACGCATACTGCAAGGCAAAGGCCTCTCCCATGTCTCTCCAATTAACCCTGTCCTTCGCCAGCCGCGGCCACCATATTCGCGCAAGTTTCTTAATCTCATCCGCCCACCTAATTTTCTGCCGCCTGGATCGCAACCTGGATCGCACACGTCTCGCCGACGGCAGCTCCTGCCATCGCAGGGCAGTGGCGCATCGCTTAACCGCTGCACCACTGCGCTATAACCGATAAGAGGACTCCCAGGGACATGTGAATGTAAAGTTGAGAATGACCAATTCAGCATACATGAGCATTGACCCATTAACACTATCTCGTCATAGCCTTACGGCGGAGCTTAGGTGTCCCCTCCAGTTTTTCGTTTTCTCGCAAAAAGTGCAGCCGTTAGCGTCTTGTCATGCGCCACGTGTTGGCAAAGCAAGGTAACTAGACCGCTGTTCCAAACTCCTCGCAACGCGCTCGTGTCCACGACATCACCCCTTTCTGAAGCCTTGACGCAGATAAGTGTGGGGTGGGTATAGACCAGATTTTTTTACCCTCGCACGCAGGCTGCGGACGCGCGCCTACTCTCGACGCCAGTCGCCATCTGTCGGCGCGCGCGGCCCGAGGGACTGCGGGTCGCGCCGGCGCCGCGCATAGAACGCATGTTTACGTGTTCGCTTCTGCCGTTTTGTGCTCCATCAGCTAACGAATGAGGGTGTGTGCTGTGCGTCACTACTCACATTTGCCCTCTTCCAGACAGTGCTGCGGTTATCTTGTGCGCAGTTACTCGTTAACGTGACATCCGAGGGTAGTCGACCAAGTAGTGTACGGACTGGAAACCGGCACTTCTAAGCAGATTTCTGCGCTGTCGTGTCGTTTGTCGTCGCCTTTTACGTGCGATATCATCTATGATAATTTTATGCATCAGAATGTAGATCTATTGATTTGACTCAGTGGAGTAGTAACTGGATAGGCGAGCTGCAGACTGAAGGTTGTCCCGACGGAGCGCGTGTTTTCGATCACCATGTACGTGTTCGGCAGCCTTGCGCTGAGCTTGCTCTTGTTCCCATTAAACACATTTCATGCAGAGGATTGTAAGCACGACCGCTACCGATTTCAGCTGCTTTTTCCGCACGCATATCAGAGGTATCTGGGGGGGAAAGGTTTATCTATAGTATCTTTCTGCTGTTGGTATCTACCTTAGCTTGGTTTGGTTTATTAAGGTTTTACGTCCCAAAGCGACTCAGGCTATGAGGGACGCCGTAGTGAAGGGCTCCGGAAATTTCGACCACCTGGGGTTCTTTAACGTGCACTGACATCGCACAGTACACGGGCCTCTAGAATTTCGCCTCCATCGAAATTCGGCCGCCGCGGCCGGGATCGAACCCGCGTCTTTTGGGCCAGAGCAGAGAGCCGTAACCACTGAGCCACCGCAGCGGTGCGGTATCTACATTATTCATAGGAAAATATGCGCGATTTCATTACATTTTCCACACTTAGCCAAACGCCTACGCAACGCTCTCACACGCGGCGAGAGCTCCTGAATAAAATAACGCGACTTCGGACCTCAGAATTAGTGAAAGCTGGATTAGCTGCTCATATCTATTCAAGCTTTTATAAATTAAGCGGAAGTACGTTTTTATGCACCAGGTTGCATAAACCATGACAAAATTTGTTTTCTGTTGGCGCTGCGACTAAGTTGAGCTCACAGCGGTAATTTGTTGATAAACTGGCGCGGCGACAAGAAAGCCGTTTGTGGAAGGGGGAGGGGGGGGGGCTTTATGGCCGGCAGGAAGGAATAAGAGTGCATGGGAATTGAAACTGCATACTAGCCGCACACCTAATTCTTGATATTGAATAAAAAGTTTCTTTGCGGTGGAGCACCAAGACGGAATTCGATTAAGCACGAGCGCGTTCTAAGCGCCGGCACAATTAACTTGAATGTCAAACTAAATGTCATTAAAACGCGTCAATGTTATCGCTTTGATAACGTAAATACTTCCTGCAACACAGCCACGCAGCGGAAGTATGCTCGACAATGTTTTTTTAGCGCCCGAAGCGCGGCTATATGCAGGCGCGGCCGCGGAACTGCCGCAGCCCCGCAGTCCCCAACGAAACGCCCGCACCGCGGCGCGCCAGTCGGTGCAAAATGGCCGCGCCCAGGAGAGGCTCAAAAATCTGGTCTATAGAGCTGGGCAAGGTATACGTACGCGAGAATGGGTGTGTCCCGTCTGCCAAGCGTAAAACAGGACACCTGATCACGCCAGCAAAACATGAGGCATAACTGGCGGTAACGCACAAAAAGTGTAACCTTTAAGCCTGGAAAAACGTCGCGACTGAAAAACCATGCAAAAAATCAGCAAACGCGCGCGTGTTAAGTGTGAATTTTTTATAGCACGTACTTTATTCACTTTCGAGGCTCCCCCCAGACGCGGAGTGGTGAAGTTCTGCGTTCACTACTTCAGAGTGTCGCTGGTGCTCGCTGCAGACTTCCTGAGCCTTCGCTCCCACCCCATCCGTGGATGGCGGGCTCCCGGGTGGTCCAGGTCCACCACAGGTTGAGCAGCGAGGGACGGACGGTTCGGTTCTCTTCTCCGTAGCCGACCGAGTCTCCTTCGGCGGCCACCGTGGGCAGTCTAGTCGCTGTCTGGGACCCTGGCAGGTATGTCGGGAGGCCAACAGCGTCGAGTGAGCGGACAAAAACATTTGCTGTCAGCATGGACGCCGCGAACATGAAGAGGCCCAGGAATAACAACCTCCGCATTAGCGTTTCGGGGCTGTCCTCGCGGGCGGGGCTCCCAGCTCGAGGAGTCCTCGCTCGTCGGCAGGGAATCCATTGAGCCCGTCCCAGCCTCTGGATCTGCGCTGCGACGCCAACAGGGTGAGCGAAGAACGTCCCGATCGCAGCGCGTTCCCGGCGGCTCGCACGACTCGGCCGGAAAGCGCGGCCGGAGACGGCGGCAGCACCGCTGGCCGAGGCTGTCCGTCCAATGGAAACCGCTGCACCAAATCGTCGCGATGCATCTGTGGCCGCCCGCGGGTCTCGGTATATCCCCATCCATTGGCGGGTTCGTCTGTAGCTCCCAAAGATGGTCTCTTGGGGCACGGCCGCAACTGCTGCTGACATCGTTCTGGCCAGTGCAGAAGCGAAACGCAGCAATAAGGGCGGGGATACCGGGTCCTTCCAAGCATAATTTTGCCATAGCCTCGGTAATGGCGGCGTGACGCGGCGTGTCGCTGCCGAAGCTGCAGGCACTTCGAGAGCAGCTTCCATTGAAATCGTGGTGCTAATGCATCCGACGTGGAGCTGCTCCGCGTGAATACTTCCTAACGAGACCTGGCTCACACTTGCGGCAGGCGATGCTGGTCTCAGGGACACAGCGGGTGCTGCATTGCCTTCGTAGAGGGACAAAGAGAGTTGCACATGGATATCGGGCAACGAAAGGCACCCGGTCCTCATCTCGACGTGCCGTTCTGCTGCGATTATTCCGGATGTGCTTCAAGGGACTCCGCTCGAGTGTTGCTGTTGTCTTCGAGAACATGATGGCGCGCACCCAATGCAGGGGATTGGCCGGATTGGCGACTGATCGGTCTTTGTTCTTTTCTTTGTCAGAATAGGGCGCACAAAAGATCTGTGGTCTCCTCGATTAGACGCTTAATATACGTATGGAATATGTCTCCTGCGTGTTAAAACGTTGACCGAACACAACTAACACGGGGTATTTTCCATAGCGAACAGCATCGTTGCAGTGGTCTAAGGCAGGGGTTCTCAAACTGGGTTCCGCGGAACACAGGGGTTCCGCGGGCTGTCTTCTTGTGTTCCGCGAGAACCCTCACCGGCCCTGACCCGGCAGCTGATATGAGACTGGCTCTGAGTGCTACTGAGCCACGCTTTGACTTGCTCTGAAAAGGGAAGCAGTACCACCCATCACATTAGTATTTGTATTAATCTGTGCAATAAACATTTAACTTTTGCAGCTCTCTCTTTGCAAAAATGCACTCGACAACATTGCTGGTAAGTTAAAGCAATGGGGGGGGGGGGGGGGTTCCCTGGAACTTATTGAAGGCTTTTGGAGTTCCTCCAAGCAAAAAAGTTTGAGAACCCCTGGTCTAAGGGAATGTAACGCAAGAGGCGTAAAGAAGGTAAAGAACTGTTGTGGGCTGGAGTCTTTCTTTTCTCCTCGTTGGACCCTTGTATATCCTTCGTCGTGGTTGTGTGCCATGTCACTCAGGCAACAGCAACAACTGAGGTATCGGCATGGATAAATTTAAACGAAGCATGCTGCCGGCTTGTGAAATTTTCCGCGTTGCCTAACTGAAATTGCCAGCTATGGTATGTGCATGCTGGTAGCGGACGTTAGTGCGCGTTCTCACTGCCAAACAATGTTTCTTTAGTTCCTGCAGGGGAGGCGTGATTTCGCTTTGAATGATTGGTTTATTGGGGTTTAACGTCCCAAAGCAGCTCAGGCTATGAGGGACTCCGTAGTGGAGGGCTACCAAAATTTCGGCCTCCTGGGGTTCTTTAACGTGCACTAACATCGCATAGTACACGGACCTCTAGAATTTCGCCTCCATCGAAATTCAGCCGCTGCGGCCGGGATCGAACCTGCCTCTTTTGGGACCGCAGCCCAGCGCCGTAACCACTGAGCCACCGCGGCGGGGCTAATGGAATGGAATAGCGTTGTCCGTTTACTTATCACCACACCTCTACGTGGGTTTCTATACGCACCTCAAAGTCGCGTAAGGCGGCCTGGATTGAGCAGACGACCACTTGCAGTGTCGTAATGTGACGATTTTGGTTTCCTTGCTGAGGAATCCCCAGTGCATAGAGTTTCTCATTATTCACTACAGGTAAAGCTGGGGGCTCTGCACTTCATCCACCCTGGACGCCCGATGCATACCAAGAGGAGAACGGGTTCGGATTGACATCTGGTGCCTTGTCACCATGCCACTGATTGGATGTTTTTGTTGTTCAGTTTGGTTTCCACAGCTGTGGCTTTCAGTGATGTTTTCTGCGCTTTGTGGTGGTGTAGTTATCCAGCTGCGCACGCAGTTCATTTGAGATCCGAAGCATCCGCAGGCGCTCGAAGTGAGCTGAGCACAGTGTCGGGAGCCTGCTAGGCCTGGAGCCCGTTTTGCCCATCGCTTGGAGCCATTTACGCAACCAGCTGTCTTTGCACAGCAGAAGCCTGTGCAGCCTTTTCACTGAAAGGAACAAAGATTTTTGGGAATACAGTTGAGCCCACTTATAACGAACTTGATCGTCACGCGGCATTTGTTCGTTGTATCCAAAGTTCGTAGTAAGTGGACCACCTATAATACGGGCAAAAAGAGCGAGCGAGACGAAAGTTAACTTTATTTTTGAAAAAAAAGTCCGTGATGCATGTCTGCTTCTTCAGAGCTGATCGCATCACTGCCGTTTCTAATTTTTCCAGCGCGGTAATATGTTCATCGCCAAGGCCTCTGCTGCACACGAGTTCCTTAAGCGACACGATGCAACTGATCGCGGTTGAAGTGTTCACAGCAACCGGCGGTAGAGCAGCATCCTCGTCATCGTCGGTCTCTGGGCAGTCAGGAAGGGCTCGCACTTCACGCATAGCTTCGTCAGTGCATGGCTCCGCAATGTCGGCGTCGTCATTAGCAGAAACGAAATCGTCCCAGGCAACGTCAGGTCCGGCCAGCTGCGTGTCAACGACGCGTTGCCGCAAGTCCTCGTGCGACCGGCCTTCCGGTGGGTAATCTATGGCGTCCTCGGTGCCTGGGCCCATAAAACCCGCCTTGCGGAAGCAATTTGCTATGCACTCCGCCGTGAGTTCCATCCACGCCGCTTTCAACATCTCCACGGCGGCAAGCAAGCTGATGCGAACTGGCATGACAGCATCAATCGCGATCAACAAGCGTTGGATGACGCGCCGCCGGTAGCACACCTTGAACGCATGAATGATGCCCACATCCAGCGGCTGAATTTTGCAGGTTGCATTGGGAAGCAAGAAGAGCACTGTCACCGCACTCAAGGAAGGCTGCACATGGTGCGCCGCACAGTTATCCAGCACGAGCAGGACCTTCCTGTTTTTTCGTGCCACGTCGCGGTCGAACTCGACAAGCCACTCGGCAAATAAGTCACGACTCATCCAGGCTTTTGTATTGTTCCTGTAGCGTACGGGCACGTAGCTTCCAAAGCATCGCGGCTTACGTGAATTGCCGATGCAAAAGGCAACCGCCGGTCACTGCCGTCCATGCCACTGCCGCGTCGTGTCAGGGGAACACAAAGTGCGCGAAATTCGCCTGCCGCGGGTTCGCAGTCGAGCGAAACCGCGCCAAACACCGCCGGCTCGGTCAACTACGGGGGCCCGACAGCTTCGCGTTCGCTCTAACCGAGTGTTGAGGCCACAACAGTTCGTTCTATGTGAGACACTGTGCCATTGCCCCAATATATATTTTGACGGTAGCACCGCCCTCGTTCGCACTAAGCGAGCGTTCGTTATATCTGCGGCTGTTATAAGTGGGCTCGACTGTAGTCAACTCAGCATTCCGCTGCTGTTACCACTCCTCACATTTCTTGTAGGAGTCTCGGTGACACTTATCTTTTAAAAGCGCAAAGTGCTTCGACAAGCGCAGCTTATGTTAACCGTACTCGCCGAGGATCGCGTTTGCCTCATTTCGAAGACTGGCGGTGGCCGCCCCTTGCAGGCAGCAACGACTTCCACTTCCCAGTTATTTCACGCAAATGCCCGCAAGTTGTACTTGTCAGCATGAGCACTGCCGTCACTTACGAGTAGGACAGGTTTCTGATTCCTTATTCGTAGTTTTCTTGACAAAATCTGTAAGCGCAAGCCAGGACATGGCGAGAACTAGGGCTTAGTGCGTGCAAACTAGTTTCTCGTAGAAAATCGAGGGCTCAATGAAGTCTTTCACGGCACGAACCACAGCCTATGCACAGACACGGAGCCCGACACCACCAATGAAAAGTTTATTTTTTTTTTAAATGACAAAACGCGAGCGTCTATAGTGTACTACTTTAAGCGCTAAAAATTTTTCTTGCAACAATATTTGCTCTAAGAAGTGTGCCTGTTATACGCGAGCAATTATTTTTCGCGGTCTGCTACATTTGCCGGTATGAAGACAAAGCCTTCACTCGCCATTGGCAAATTCCCTGATCGTTTAAAATTTAGAATTTAAAATTGCTTTTGAGGAAATCAAATGACGCAGTAACTGTCTCACATATCTAGGTTGACGCCCGAACGGCGCTACCCGGCCCCTTGTAAGGGACTGGATCGCGCTGACGAGCGCCTCCTCATCAAAATTCTTACTAACACTGTACTGTGCCCGGCGGTACTTAAACATTTCAACGCATCTTTTGATGGCACGTGCCAGTTCTGTGGGGAGGTGACTGACACCTTCCAAATGGTTTGGGCGTGTCAATCAAACCCATCTATCCCCCCCAACCCCAACCCCACCAGAGAGGACTGGGAGGCGGCCCTGCTCGGCTGTCAGGACCTAAAGACCCAAAAGGCCTTGGTTCACCGGAGGCGGGCGGCGTTGCTTGCCAATAGGGCCCCGGAATAGGGGCTCCACCTAGTATTGTTAGGGGAAAGGGCCAATAGGGCCTACCCCAATCACCTCTCTGTAAATATTTATTGCATTATAAATGTTTTTCACCACCACCACCACCGCCGTAAGGGCTTCGGCCATTTTTCAACGAAACCTGGTCTCGTTTCCGTACCCCTCAGATTTGTTTTGTGCAATCCCTCCTTGACCCCTTAAACGTGCACATTTCGGACATCCTTCCGGTATGCGCCAATTCTTCATCTATTCAGATTGTCTTCGATGACATCTTTTCAAAACATGCAAAGTTAATGCCTTTCCATTTGCTCAGTGGTTTATTATAGGATTACTTGCTGCGCTTTAACTCACATGTGCTCATAGAGACAGATGCCTCACAGTGTGAAGAAAAAGCCTGTGGTGGCATTTTCTCCATCTCCATTGACTGGTCATTCTCACTCCGCCTCCCCTATTACACCCCTATTTATTTAGCCGAATTTCTAGCGGTAGTCCTGGCGTTGCGCAAATTAAACAGCTCTTTGTCTTCTGTCATAATTATGACGGATTCATTATCGTTGCGTTCATCTCTCACCACGCCTACAACATCTCAGGCACTCCGCTTACTCAGATGCTTGATTTTCCACCCCACGTGTGTTCGTTACGGTTGGTCTGGGTACCTGGGCACAGAGGAATCCATTTGAATGAGGTTGCTGATACCCTGGCGAAGGCATCTCTTCAAGGCCCAGTCGTATCTGTGCTTCCACCCAGCGCATATATTACTGCGGCCAGAATTCACAGCATAAGCTCTGACCTCCTCTCCCGAATTCCGGCATCTCCTTTACCCGTGGTGCAGTACAGGATGGCGATCACGCCAGCTTGAGGTTTCCTTCACGCGTCTACGTTGTCGCGTGTCTCACTTAAGCTTCTACCTTTATAGATCTGGTCTGGCGGTCTCCCCATTGTGCCCTTTCTGCGGAGAACCCGAAACGATAGATCATTTCTTGCTGACCTGCCGCCGTTTCTCCTCTTTACGGAGCCGCCTGCTGGAGCATCCGTTACGACAGCTAGGTCTAAGTCTGTCAGCTGGGGTTGTTCTGTCACTTCGTGCTTCCTCCCTTGGGCACAGTAACTGGAATTCGTGCTCTGCCATTCAAAATTTCCTTTCAGGCACTAGACGGGTGCCGTCCTAAGCTCTGCTCTTTCTCATGATCAATATTTCGCTGCAACGAAAGCTTTCCGAAACATGGAATATTTAGCTGCGTTCTCTATTTCAGTCACCGGTCTCACAGTATTTGTTTAGCTTATTTCAATAACACATCTGAATTTCTTTCATTTATTTCCTAATTATTATTATTATCATCATTACCATTCCCCCCCCCCCCCTTTATTTACTTGTTTAACATTCTGAGTACCTATCAGTTGCCGCCTGTGTCTTGGCCAATCCCCCGCAGTGGGTACGCGCCATTATTTAGAGGACAACAACAACAACAATTTCGACCACCTGAGGTTCTTTAACGTGCACTGACATCGCACAGTACACGGGCCTCTAGAATTTCGCCCCCATCGAAAAGCGGACGCCACGGTCGGGTTCCACCCCGGTACTTCAGCTCAGTAGACGAGTGCCCTAACCGGTGAGCCACCGCGGCGGGTGTGCACGTTTACACCTATCTGCTTTCCTGCTCATTTATTGTAATGTACAGTAAGTATGTTTTATTACAGGACAGACTGATTGTAATAAAACGCTCTCTTGCAACATATAATTTGCGAAAATGTGTGTTTCTGCTGTCGCAGTTCTGCTTTAGGGCTAAGCCAAGTACGGCATTCCCACGGTGGATGAAGTGCCATTTAAGAAACTCGCACAGACGGTGGCCCGAGGTTGCTTAGAAACTCTACGCCCCAGTGCAATTAAACTAGCTGGTTCGCCTCTGACATTTGTCTAGCGGCTAGCAGACGACCCTAGCTGCTACAGGGTGCAACGCA
The DNA here is from genome assembly GCF_055824585.1 of Amblyomma mixtum. Taxonomy (NCBI): domain Eukaryota; kingdom Metazoa; phylum Arthropoda; class Arachnida; order Ixodida; family Ixodidae; genus Amblyomma; species Amblyomma mixtum. The sequence goes on from NC_143016.1 coordinate 173,744,220, forward strand.
CTCAACGGCCTGCAAGCTACCCTGCGCTGTACATCCTATAACAGTTGGCAGATCTCCCCGCGCACAACTTTGGTAAGAGCCAAAGCTGTCGGATCAGTTTGGCGAGGGTCCGTTTCTGGGGCTCATCGCGGACCACAGCACGTATGAGCTCACGCAACGACGAATTGTCGCTGGACACGCTCAAAGCGGCCGCACTGCTGCATGGCTCACCGCACATTTCGGCGGCAGCGCTCCACAAAGCCCGCTCAATGGCGGTCGCTTTTTTGATGAAGTCAGACATACTGTCAGAGATACGCCGGTTCGTTTTGTTGAGCTAGACTGTTGAGCTAGACAGCAAGGCAGACATCATGCAGCTCATGTGGATCAATAATTAGAGATTAATTATTTGTAATTAAAGGATAAACTTTTTATTTTGGATATTTGGGGGCAAAATTAAATTACAAAATTCATGTCCATCGGCATCGAAGGTAAGGCCTGTTCTTAAATTTTCAAATCAGCAATGTTGCTCTGAATGTAGCGAGCGCCAACAATGCGCATTTGAAAGCTTGTTGAGTTGGCTTTCCAACAATGCTAATTGTATATACGGTGTCGCTGCGCGTGATATCGTCCTTCAAACAAATTTCATTCCTTCTACATCATGAAACACTGCGACGGCGCCTGTATTCGATGCGCTCTCTGTCAAGAGAGCGTTCTCTCTTCGTTCTCTCTGTCAAGACCAGCTCTCTGTCAAATCGTTCTCTGTCAAGACCAGCTCGAATCTATGAATCGTGTAATTCAAAACCTGGAAAACAGAATAGATGATTTGGAAAACCGCAGCCGTAGATCGAACTTAATTGTTTACGGCTTCAAAGAAGAAGAAGACGAGACTTCTGAGTCCCTGGAGCGTGATGTTAACCAAAAGATCATTCAAGACAAACTTGATCTCGCACCAGTTACCATAGAGCGCATTCATCGTTTGGGAAAACCTGCAGAGAACAAAACTAGGCCAGTTATATTCAAGCTCCTGGACTCTCGTCAAAAAAACGAAATTCTAAAGCAAGGACGTAAACTGAAAGACAGTGGTATATCGATCGGTGAAGACTTTTCCTATAAAACAAGAGACATAAGAAGAAATCTCTGGAACAGTACCAAGCCGAACCGCGATAAAGGCGACAAAGTTTCCTTAGTTTTCGACAAAATTTTTATCAACAGTCAAGCCTACGTTTGGGACTATGAAAAGAACGACAAGGTGCCTTTGCGAAAAAACTATCGTACGAAACAGACACGACCCTTAACGCCTTCAGTGGTGCAGTCAACTCCATAGATCACGCAATTCTAAGCCATAAAAAGGTCTCTGCTTCTAAATACCGATTTCCCCAACATAAACGTAATAGAGGCGACAAAGGAATTTCGACAGTGACAGTGAATAAGCATCTCCGAATAATTAATGTTAACGCTCGAAGCGTCGCCAATAAAACCGAGCAGCTTGAAATCCTTCTCCTACAACATGACCCTCACGTTGCGGTTATAACAGAAACTTGGCTGCACAGCGAGATTACCGATGACCTCATCTTTCCACCCTCGTACAAGGTATTTCGCAAGGACAGGCCCTCGAGAGGTGGAGGAGTTGCAGTACTCATTAAAAATAATATACAGGCTGTTTCGCTAGAAGAAGTACCTGATGTTGAGTGCCTTTGCATGAAACTGTTTTGCTGGGGACATTGCTTTATTTTGTATGCCGTTTACAGGCCTCCTAATGTAACACAAGATTATCTAACTAAGTTACAAGTTCACATGTCAAATTACAAAAAGAGTAAAATATTGCTATTCGGTGATTTCAACTTACCTGGCGTTGACTGGGAGCGTCTGCAGCCATGTTCCGGGTACAAAAAAAACGTGGATATTGTATTCGACATTATGTTCACGCACAACTTGTGTCAAGTGGTTCGCGAGCCAACCCGCGAATTTCGCATGAGTAATTCAGTGTTGGATCTTGCATTTGTTCCCCATGTTTTCCATGATTGCAACGTGTCTGTCGCACCAGGACTTTCAGATCATCATCTTGTTAGTGTTTTCATTCCCATAAAACCGCTTGCCAAGACAAAAACATGTAAAGCACATCCTATCATCGACTTCACACGTGCCAATGACGCCTCAGTTATTGAGCATCTTGAAACATGCATTGTCGAATTTGATGGAACCGACGCCTGCGCACTCTGGAATCAGTTTAAGAAAATGTGTCACTATTGCCTTAAAAATTTCATACCTGTAAAATACAAAAACATTCGCAAGCAGACGCCTTGGATGACACGCAGTATCATTCATCTCAGACGCCGAATCAAAAGGCTAAAAAAGCATCGCGCACAGCAGAGCACAATCAACCATTTAAGAGAAAGCCTCGCCCTTGCTGTACGCCGTTCAAAAGATTATTATTTCAAAACAACTCTGCCGAACTTCATAAAAAACGACCCGGGTAAATTCTGGCGCCACATTAGCGATAAAAAATCCCCTATATCAGAAATGACTATCAACGGTACAACGGTTAGCAATCAGCCTGCCATTGCTCACCATTTTAACAATTACTTTCACAGTGTATTTTCTCAACCAAAACCGTACGATGCACCAAGCACAACTTCAGCACATCCATCTGAAGTTAACTTCATCTCGTATGATGGTGTCGTTTCAATGTTACTAAACCTGAAAATTAAATCATCCCCAGGGCCCGACGATATTCCTAACGGTTTTCTTCGGAGGTATGCTGAATCTCTGGCCAGGTTTTTGGTTATTATATTTCGCGTGTCATTGTTAACCGGGTGTGTACCTGAAGACTGGAAGATAGCCCGAGTCGTACCTGTATTTAAAAAAGGCGACCGCCTTCAGGTGAGCAATTATCGACCTATATCCTTAACGTCATCTTGCTGCAAATTAATGGAACATATTGTCGCAACTAGCATTAATGAATTCTTAGATCGCAACAACAGTCTGACAGATTACCAGCATGGTTTTCGCAAAGGGTTTTCCACAGTAACTCAACTACTTTCAGTTATCCATTCATTTGCGGCATCACTTGACAATAACAGCCAGATTGACGCGATCTTTCTAGATTTCAGTAAAGCGTTTGACAAAGTTCCACACCACAGCCTAATTCTAAAACTAAAAACTATTGGACTTCCGCCTATTTTTATTTCCTGGATAAATGATTATTTAACTAACCGGAGTCAACATGTTTCAATCGGTCGGCACCAGTCTGGCTGTCTCCCAGTCACATCAGGTGTGCCACAGGGAAGCGTACTGGGGCCACTACTCTTTCTAATATACATTAACGACATCATCGATGAAGTTTGCCCTGGCGTACATATTCGATTATATGCTGATGACTGTGTCCTATTTCGCGATGTTAGCAATGAAAACGATCAGAGTGACCTACAAAATACGCTTACTAATATTGTACAGTGGTGCAAGCGCTGGGACATGACACTGAACGCAGATAAAAGCGTTTCTCTTCGCATAACTAACAAGATAAATGCTCTAGAATATGTATATAAATTAGAATCATCACCATTGCAACAAGTAGCGTCCGTAAAGTACTTTGGTGTAGCACTTACTAATAACCTTTCTTGGAACTCTCACATAGATAACATCTGTTCACTCGCATTCCGTAAGCTCTGTTATATAAGACATAAACTTCGAAACGCCCCCGCTAACGTTAAGCTCTTAGGTTATAATACTCTAATTAGACCCAAGCTTGAATATGCTTGCATAACTTGGGACCCGTATACTAAGTCTAACATAAGAAAGCTCGAGAACATTCAAAGGAAAGCAATTAGATTCATATATTCAAAATATCTACCCACTGACTCACCCTCAGACTTGATGCATGCTAACGGTATTGAAGAACTACAGGTAAGAAGACGAAATTTTCGTTTAGATTTTCTTTCATTACTTCTTAACAATAAACTCAGACTTGACCCTTCTGCTTATCTTTCCCCAATGCCAACACGGACTACACGACACTATCACAAAGCTCTTTTAAAACCATATTTTTCACGGACTAACTCGTTCAAGTTTTCCTTTTTCCCACGCACCATATCCGACTGGAACTCATTAACCGAACCTAATCAACCCTGAAAATCAGACGCATTCCTCAGCCATCTTTTTTGATATTGCGTATTATGTATTTTTTCTGCTTTGTCTTGCATTGCTGTATTGTTGTTTTACTACATTATCTTTGCTGTATTGTTGTATTTTTGTTGCTGTAATTTTGCTTTTTGTGCACCTGCCCTTCCTGCTTGGACCTAACCATGGTCTGCAGTATGTACATAAATAAAAAAAAATAAAAAAATAAGAAATGCAAAAGACGCCGTGTAATAACTATGCAATAAGCAAAAGCCAACTCCAAAAGCTTTCGAATGCGTATTTTTTCCGATTACGAAAATTGTAAAAACAGGGCTTACCGGCGATGTTTACGGCCATCTATTTCGCAATATACCCTTTGCTCCCTAGTGTGTGTGTGTGTGTGTGTGTGTGTGTGTGTGTGTGTGTGTGTGTGTGTGTGTGTGTGTGTGTGTGTGTGTGTGTGTGTGTGTGTGTGTGTGTGTGTGTGTGTGTGTGTGTGTGTGTGTGTGTGTGTGTGTGTGTGTGTGTGTGTGTGTGTGTGTGTGTGTGTGTGTGTGTGTGTGTGTGTGTGTGTGTGTGTGTGTGTGTGTGTGTGTGTGTGTGTGTGTGTGTGTGTGTGTGTGTGTGTGTGTGTGTGTGTGTGTGTGTGTGTGTGTGTGTGTGTGTGTGTGTGTGTGTGTGTGTGTGTGTGTGTGTGTGTGTGTGTGTGTGTGTGTGTGTGTGTGTGTGTGTGTGTGTGTGTGTGTGTGTGTGTGTGTGTGTGTGTGTGTGTGTGTGTGTGTGTGTGTGTGTGTGTGTGTGTGTGTGTGTGTGTGTGTGTGTGTGTGTGTGTGTGTGTGTGTGTGTGTGTGTGTGTGTGTGTGTGTGTGTGTGTGTGTGTGTGTGTGTGTGTGTGTGTGTGTGTGTGTGTGTGTGTGTGTGTGTGTGTGTGTGTGTGTGTGTGTGTGTGTGTGTGTGTGTGTGTGTGTGTGTGTGTGTGTGTGTGTGTGTGTGTGTGTGTGTGTGTGTGTGTGTGTGTGTGTGTGTGTGTGTGTGTGTGTGTGTGTGTGTGTGTGTGTGTGTGTGTGTGTGTGTGTGTGTGTGTGTGTGTGTGTGTGTGTGTGTGTGTGTGTGTGTGTGTGTGTGTGTGTGTGTGTGTGTGTGTGTGTGTGTGTGTGTGTGTGTGTGTGTGTGTGTGTGTGTGTGTGTGTGTGTGTGTGTGTGTGTGTGTGTGTGTGTGTGTGTGTGTGTGTGTGTGTGTGTGTGTGTGTGTGTGTGTGTGTGTGTGTGTGTGTGTGTGTGTGTGTGTGTGTGTGTGTGTGTGTGTGTGTGTGTGTGTGTGTGTGTGTGTGTGTGTGTGTGTGTGTGTGTGTGTGTGTGTGTGTGTGTGTGTGTGTGTGTGTGTGTGTGTGTGTGTGTGTGTGTGTGTGTGTGTGTGTGTGTGTGTGTGTGTGTGTGTGTGTGTGTGTGTGTGTGTGTGTGTGTGTGTGTGTGTGTGTGTGTGTGTGTGTGTGTGTGTGTGTGTGTGTGTGTGTGTGTGTGTGTGTGTGTGTGTGTGTGTGTGTGTGTGTGTGTGTGTGTGTGTGTGTGTGTGTGTGTGTGTGTGTGTGTGTGTGTGTGTGTGTGTGTGTGTGTGTGTGTGTGTGTGTGTGTGTGTGTGTGTGTGTGTGTGTGTGTGTGTGTGTGTGTGTGTGTGTGTGTGTGTGTGTGTGTGTGTGTGTGTGTGTGTGTGTGTGTGTGTGTGTGTGTGTGTGTGTGTGTGTGTGTGTGTGTGTGTGTGTGTGTGTGTGTGTGTGTGTGTGTGTGTGTGTGTGTGTGTGTGTGTGTGTGTGTGTGTGTGTGTGTGTGTGTGTGTGTGTGTGTGTGTGTGTGTGTGTGTGTGTGTGTGTGTGTGTGTGTGTGTGTGTGTGTGTGTGTGTGTGTGTGTGTGTGTGTGTGTGTGTGTGTGTGTGTGTGTGTGTGTGTGTGTGTGTGTGTGTGTGTGTGTGTGTGTGTGTGTGTGTGTGTGTGTGTGTGTGTGTGTGTGTGTGTGTGTGTGTGTGTGTGTGTGTGTGTGTGTGTGTGTGTGTGTGTGTGTGTGTGTGTGTGTGTGTGTGTGTGTGTGTGTGTGTGTGTGTGTGTGTGTGTGTGTGTGTGTGTGTGTGTGTGTGTGTGTGTGTGTGTGTGTGTGTGTGTGTGTGTGTGTGTGTGTGTGTGTGTGTGTGTGTGTGTGTGTGTGTGTGTGTGTGTGTGTGTGTGTGTGTGTGTGTGTGTGTGTGTGTGTGTGTGTGTGTGTGTGTGTGTGTGTGTGTGTGTGTGTGTGTGTGTGTGTGTGTGTGTGTGTGTGTGTGTGTGTGTGTGTGTGTGTGTGTGTGTGTGTGTGTGTGTGTGTGTGTGTGTGTGTGTGTGTGTGTGTGTGTGTGTGTGTGTGTGTGTGTGTGTGTGTGTGTGTGTGTGTGTGACCACCAACTTCGGAACTGAGTTGCAGCCCATTGTGAAAGGAACGGCCGTCGCATACGTTACCGACTTCGTTGAGCCCGCAGAAATATGTGCTCTGGAGTTACCGTCGCCGGACGGACGCGATTCAGCAGCCGTTCTGTCTACCGTGGACATTAATCCCGGCTTGTCGGCGGGTCAGAAGCAGCGCTTGTTAGAGCTCCTTCACGATTTCGCAGAGTGCTTCGCCACGACATCAAAGGTAGGGCGCACCCCGGTAGCCAAACACCGCATCATCGTCAACGAGGATACTAGCCCCATATCTCAACACCCGTACAGAGCGTCGCCGATGGAACGGGAGGCTATACGATCCCAAGTGCAAGAAATGCTTGCAGACGACGTAGTCCAGCCGTCCACGAGCCCCTGGGCTTCGCCTGTGGTATTGGCGAAGAAAAAAGATAACACCTTGCGATTCTGCGTCGATTATCGGAAGTTAAATCGTGTCACGAACCGTGACGTTTACCCCCTTCCACGTATCGACGACGCCTTGGATCGACTGCGTGACGCTAAATATTTTTCTTCACTCGACCTTAAGAATGGCTACTGGCAGATCGAAGTGGACGAAAGGGACAGAGAGAAGACAGCGTTCGTGACACCTGACGGCCTTTATGAATTCAAAGTGCTACCCTTTGGACTCTGCTCTGCGCCAGCAACCTTCCAACGCATGATGGACACCGTTCTTTCTGGGCTGAAATGGCAGACATGCCTAGTATACCTTGATGATGTTGTCATTTTTGCTCCCAGCTTCGAGGAACACCTCAACCGGCTGCGAATGGTGTTACAGGCGCTCCGTTCGGCACAGTTGACGATAAAGCCACAAAAGTGCCACTTCGGTTTCGAAGAGCTCAGTTTTCTTGGTCACGTGATAGGCGCTGACGGAGTCCGTCCTGACCGGGAGAAGACTGCCGCTGTGGCACAGCTCCCGGGCCCAACCGACAAAAAATCCGTTCGTAGGTTTCTGGGCCTCTGTGCCTATTACAGACGTTTCGTTGAAAACTTTTCCACAATTGCCGAGCCCCTTACAATGCTTACTAGAGACAATGTATATTTTGTGTGGCATGATGATCAGGAAGCTGCCTTCAACGAGCTACGCAGCCGCCTACAAACTGTCCCAATACTCGCCCATTTTGATGAACGAGCTGCCACTGAAATTCATACTGACGCCAGCATTGTTGGCCTCGGCGCTATTCTCGTTCAGTGGCAGGACGGCAACGAGAAAGTCATAGTGTACGCCAGCCGCTCCCTCTCGAAAGCAGAGGCAAACTACTCTACCACAGAGAAGGAATGCCTTGCGGTAGTGTGGGCGATTAGCAAGTTCCGACCACATCTCTATGGTCGCCCGTTTCGAGCTGTAAGTGACCATCATTCGTTATGCTGGCTAGCCAACCTCAAAGACCCTTCGGGACGGCTTGCGAGATGGAGCCTTCAGCTCCAGGAATACGACATCACCGTAGTGTACAAGTCCGGCCGTAAGCACAATGAGGCCGATTGTTTGTCACGTGCACCTGCCGACGTTGCTCTGTCCGAAACGGAGGACGACTTCCCGTTTTTTGCTCTCGTCACGTCCTCCGATATGGCCCGGCGTCAACGGGCTGACTCAGACTTGCGTCCGCTCATCGAGCATCTGGAGGGCCTTAACGTCGCTGTTCCGCGGCTTTTCGTTCGAGGTTTGCGTTCCTACACTCTCCGAGATGGCGTCCTTTACAAGAGGAACTTCGCCCATAACACTGAAACCTTTCTTCTGGTTGTGCCATCTGAACTCCGTCGAGAAATCTTGCACGCCTGCCACGACGAGCCATCGGCTGGCCATTTGGGTGTTACGCGGACGTTTGACCGCATTCGTGCGAAGTATTACTGGCCAAAGCTGCTCTCATCAGTCCAGCAATATGTGAGGACCTGCCATGACTGCCAGCGACGAATGACACCACCAGTTAAACCTGCAGGGCTTCTCCAGCCCATCCCACCGCCTACAACACCTTTCCAACAAGTGGGCATGGACTTGCTGGGCCCATTCCCATTGTCTTCCTCTGGGAACAAATGGATTGTTGTGGTGACGGACTACTTAACGCGGTACGCCGAGACACAGGCACTCGCCCACGCTAGTGCTGCAGAAGTGGCTTAGTTTTTTTATGACATCCATCGTCTTGCGTCACGGTGCGCCATCAGTCGTCATCACGGACCGTGGAACCGCCTTTACGGCGGCATTAATGCAATCTCTTTTTGAACTTACCCACACTAGTCACCGGAAGACAACAGCCTATCATCCCCAAACAAACGGCTTGACTGAACGCCTCAACCGGACGCTTGCAGACATGCTTGCTATGTATGTCGATGTTGAGCATGTTGAGTTCTTCCTTATGCAACCTTCGCCTACAATACGGCATAACAGGAGACTACCCGTCTTACACCTTTCCAGCTGGTCTACGGACGGTGTGTCACTACCATGCTGGATGCTATGCTGCCCGCTGGTCACAACGACGCAGACATCGGCCCCTACGCTGACGTTGACACATTCGTCCAGCGGGATGAAGAAGCCCGCCAACTCGCAAGGTGCCGGATTCGACATCAACAACAATTCGACGCTGGTCGCTACAACCTCCGACACCGATACGTTCGGTACGAGCCCGGCGATTCTGTGTGGGTATGGACACCTGTGCGCCGCCGTGGATAATTTAACAAAACTTCTGTTTGGGCTAGATGGTGCATAGCTTATATTGAAATGAAATTTAAGCGCGCACAAAAAACGCACACAAGAGGAGGATACAAACAGGACAGGCGCTAACTTCATCTGATTTATTCGCAGGTAAGAGAGCGAAAATATATACATAAAACGAGACATGCGCAGTAAAGAAACAGATTGTCATATCACAATGCGTGCTCAAGGTATCTGTATTCTGCCTGCAAAAGATTAACTGACGTATCACTCACACAGTCATGCCCCCTCTTCCTGATGTGAAAGGCTCCTAATATTTCACGTGCCGTCTTCTCACCGCCTCTGCGAAGTATTGTGATATGACGATCTGTTTCTTTACTGCGCATGTCTCGTTTTATGTATATATTTTCGCTCTCTTACCTGCGAATAAAACAGATGAAGTTAGCGCCTGTCCTGTGTGTATCCTCCTCTTGTGTGCGTTTTTCGTGTGCGCTTAAATTTCATTTCAATATAAGCCGCCGTGGACTGTCCGAAAAGCTATCTCAACCTCACTTTTCAGTGTGGTTGAGATAGCTTGCAGGCTGTAGCACAAGGTATAAATTGAATGTAAGAATAGTAATGAAATAACAATGCGAATCCTGACCAAAGTGGCTGGCATTTCAAACCAACTGCGTACAGTTGAGTCAGAAACCTAGCTGATGCGTGTGCATTCAGATTTGTCTTTACTACTTCCCGTATTTTTCTTCTTTCTAGGTAGGATAATGTTGCCGTGAAGCGAGCACGAAAAAACACAAAAACACAGGCAGTGCTGGTCATGCCTCCAATTTGTAGTCAATAGCGATTTCAAACTTTAAATGCAGTAAGGCAACACGAAAGGTCGAACGATTGAAAAATATGGAATTCTTAAATTATATATCTCACTTACATACCCAGGACGTGACAAGTAATATCTACGAGGAGTCTAGGTTAAGGTAGATGTAATGTAGTGGGTACGTCTCCAGCTTTTCCACGAAAAAAGGTTGGTAAATGAGACGTCTCAAAGATTTTGCTTTGGTACATAGACGTTCAGACTTGATCTGGACATCTATGGGAGGTTTGTGGTTTGCTGGGGAGATTAGTCCGGTCGCTTCTCGCGTCACAAACAAAAATGGTAACACCCCTTTCCTGCGGCCTTGAGCGCGAACGAACGGACACGACAATGATACGTGGCAATATACCAGGTGTCCCAGCTAAATGTTGGTTTGGTTTGGTTTGGTTTGGTTTGTGGGGTTTAACGTCCTAAAGCGACTAAGGCTATGAAAGACGCCGTAGTGGAGGGCTCCGGAAATTTCGACCACCTGGGGTTCTTTAACGTGCACTGACATCGCACAGCACACGGGCCTCTAGAATTTCTCCTCCAAAGAAATTCAACCGCCGCGGCCGGGTGAATTTCTTTGGAGGAGAAATTCTAGAGGCCCGTGTGCTGTAACCAAGCTTTTAAAAAATACGGGATGTCCTGGCCGTCTGAAACCAAATGAGGGTTGCTTAGAGTCGCGTGACCTAGTCTGCAGTGTTTTTTCGTTCTTCAAGGTTGACTAATTAGTTAAGCTGAACTAACTTTTTAATTATTGACTTGAGGAGCGAAGTGTCAATGGAAAAGTTGTAGATCGCTCTGAGAAACAGCTTACTGAGACATTTGCAGCAAAGTAATATTTACGTAAAGTAGTTTTTTTACCGGCCTTTAACCATAACCCGCACAATAAGAAAAAGCTTCCATATGACAACTGTGCCGCTTCAACGTCCCAAGACGCGCCCTAAAGAATAAAATCCGTTTTTTCTGAAGTCCTCTCCTCGATGAGACTATGGGTGCACATTGCGGCAGAGAAGTGAGCGAGCAGCTGGTCACGTGACAACTTTCTTTGAAGGCCAATAAATGAAGCTACGTAAATCGTAACTTGACGGAAACAGCACTACTAGCGGTTTCTCGAGGCGATCTAAAACTTCTTCATTGACACTTTCTTCCTGAAGTCAATAATGAAAAAGTTAGCTAATTAAACATAACTAATTAATTAACTTTGAAGAGTGAAAAAAATACTCAAGACTAGGCCACGCGGCTATGAGCAACCCTCAGTTGGTTTCACTGGACTAGGACACTTCGCCTTTTTTAAAAGTTTGGTTACATTTAGCTGTGACACCGGTATATATATATATATATATATATATATATATATATATATATACAGGGTGTCCACGCTAACTTTAGCCAAGGGTTAAAAAATAAAATATTTGAGGTAGGCCAGGGAAACCACTACATACATCTACCAACCGGCTTGCGCATAGGCAATTTTTTGTTTTGCAATTAATTAATTAGCAATTCAGATAATTTTTCTAAATTCCTAAATATTGACTTTAGGCAGAAAATGCGAATAGCACAGTTGGAGAGCACCTTGAGAAACCCCCATTCCATTTGTTTGCGTTAAAAAAAATCTCACATGTATTTTTTTCTTCCGAGCTCCAAAGAAAGCCCGCGAAATACAAAAAAAAATCACGTGACTAGCGCATTCGCGCGTCACGATTGTGCTGCTCTCAACCGTGGCTTGAATGAACGAAATCAGCTGCTGGCAAGGCGCGACGACCTCAATGCGCCGGCAGGTCGATATGTCAACGGTGGTTGCGGCGTAATCTCAGGTTAATTGATGTCTCTGTGACGTTCCAAACACTTCAGCATTGCTTCTTTAATTGTGAAGAGGCAATATTATTTTGGAATGCCCTACAGTGGAAGAAGCGTATTAGACTTCTCATAGTGTAGTGTACCTTAATGATTTTTCATATATGCTGGTGAACCCCCTAAAGATGTTTTAATTGGACTACGCAACCTATGGAAAACTCGCATGATAAACAGATATTGTGAAATAGTTGTTTCTGCGAAATCCAATTTCAGCCAAATGATTGTTCTTCTTCAAGGACTGTATGACGAGACGAATTTCGAACACAGTGTGCTCCTTCCTGGTGGCATGCACAGCTTTGCCTACCTTCTAGGGAGTTGCTGCCTCCAAGTGTTTGGTTTTTGGATTATTTTATACCGATAGCTGAAGGCTTTGTAAATAGGTCATGTGCATAGAACATTGTATTACTGCAATAACTTGCACAGTAGCCGACTGATTTAGCTCTACACCGCACAGAGAAACTCAGATTGCTACCACAGCATTTTTAACGCGAGAGGGTTAGCACCTCCATGTCGGAAAAAACTGTCCAGCAACGGCGTCGGCGACCGTTTCAAGCCTCGCAGCCGGAGCAACCGGCCGCTCAGGAAACTGGGCCACCTAGGTCACATGACCTTGTGGTGCCATCACAATCTGCCGGTCGGATTGTGAGCAAACTGTGAACACTCTGGCAGGTGGCAGTTAAATTAATCATTGGTCGCGAGAGGCTGCTCGGAAAGAGCGACCTGGATCGCACACGTTCCACCGACGGCAGCACCTGCCATCGCAGGGCAGTCGCCCATCGCTTAACCCCAGCACCACAGCGCTGGCACCGGTATGAGGACTCACTGGGACTTATGAATGTAGTTGAGAATGACCAATTCCGCATATATTAAGCATTAACCCATTAACAATATCGCGGCATAGCCGTAAGGCGGAGCTTAGGTGTCCCCTCCAGTTTTTTGTTTTCTCGCAAAAAGTACAACCCTTAGCGTCTTGTCATGCGTCACGTGATGGCAAACTCCTCGTAACACGCTCGTGCTCGTTGTCAACGACACCACCCCTTTCTGAAGCCTTGACGCAGATAAGTGCGGGGCGGGTAGTGTTGTGCAGGGTATACGTGCTCGAGAATGGGTGTGTGTCCCGTCTGCCAAGCGTGAAGCAAAACACCTGACCAAGCCTGCGAGAGATGAGGGAGAGCGGGCGATAGCGCCTAAAAAGCGGAATATTTACGTCTGGAGAAACATCGCGACTGAAATACCATGCAAAAAATCAGCAAACGCGCTCGTGTTAAGTGTGAATTTTTTATAGCACGTACTTTATTCACTTCTGAGGCTCCCTCCAGTCGCGGAGTGGTGAAGTTCTGCGTTCAATACTCCAGAGTTGCGCTGGTGCCCGCTGCAGACTTCCTGAGGGGTGCCTTCGCGCCCACCCCGTCCGCGGATGGCAGGCTCCCTGGTGGCCGCAGGTCCACCACACGTTCAACAGCGATGGACGGACGCTGTTCTCCGTAGCCGACCGAGTCTTCTTCGGCGGCCGCCGTGGGCAGTCTAGCCGCTGTTTGGGACCCTGGTTGGTAGATCTGGGGGCCAACAGCGTCGATTGAGTGAAAAAAAACTGTTTCTGTCAGCATGAACGCTGCGAACATGACGAGGCCCCGGAACAACAACATCCGCATTAGCGTTTCGGAGCAGTACTCACGGGCGACTCGGGGCTCCCAGATCGAGGAGTCCTCGCTCGTCGGCAGGGAATCCATCGGTGCCGTCCCAGCCTCCGGGTCTGCGCTGCGCTGCTGCGACGCCAACAGGGTGAGCGAAGAATGCCCTGATCGCAGCGCGTTCCCGGCGGCTCGCACGACTCGGACGAAAAGCGCGGCCGGAGACGGCGGCAGCACCGCTGGCCGAGGCTGTCCGTCGGATGGAAACCGCTGCACAAACTCGTCGCCGCGCGCCTGTGGCCGCCCGCGGGTCTCGGTGTCGCCAACCATTGGAGGGTTTGTCTGTCACTCCCAAAAATGGTCTCTTGGGACACGGCCGCACCTGCTCCTGTTACGGTTCTGGTCAGTGCGGAAGCGAAACGCCGCAATAAGGGCGGGGATTGTGGGTTCTTCCAATGATACTTTCGCCATAGCCTCTGTAGTGGCAGCGCGGCGCGGCGTTTCGCTGCCGAAGTTGCAGCCACTTCGAGAGCAGCTTCCATTGAATTCGCCGTGCTAATGCCTCCGACGTTGAGCTGCTCCGCGTGAATGTTTCCTAAAACGAGACCTGGCTCACCCTTGTGGTATGCGATGCAGGTATCAGGACCACAGCGGGTGCTGTATTGCCTTCGTCGAGGGACAAAAGGCATGGCACTGGATGTTGAGCAACGAAAGGCACCCTGTCGTCAGCCCGACGTGCCGTTCTGCTGTGCTTATTCCCGATGTGCTTCAAGTGACACCGATCGGGCGTTGTTGTCGTCAAGAAAATAATTGCCCGTACCCACTGCAGTGGATTGGCCGGACCGGCGACATATAGGTCTTTGTTCTTTTCTTTGTCAGTATAAGGCGCGCAAAAAAAAAATGGTTTCCTCGATTAGACACTTAATATAACAATGGAATATGCGGCCCATGTGTTAAAACGTTGACGGAACACAATTAACACGGGGTATCTTCCATAGCGAACCGCACCGTTGCAGTCGTCTAAGAGAATCTAACGCAATAGTCAGAAAGAAGATAAAGAACTGTTGTGCGCTGGTGTCTTTCTTTTCTCCTCATTGAACCCTGGCCTATCCTTCGTCGTGGGTGTATGCCATGTCACTGAGGCAACAACTGAGGCACAGGCGTGGACAAAATTAAACGGAGCATCCTACTTGCTTGTAATATTTTCCGCGTTGCCTAAGTGAAATTGCCAGCTATGGTATGTGCATGCTGGTAGCGGACGTTAGTGCTAGTTTTCACTGCCAAATAATCTTTCTATATTTCCTGCGGGGAAGGCGTGATTACGCTTGGAATGGAATAGCGTGCTCCATTTACTTATCTCCGCACCTCTACGTGGGTTTCTCTACGCACTTCAGATCGCGTAGGGCGGCCTGGATTGAGCAGACGACCACGTGCGGTGTAGTGATGCTGTAGGTGTTTGCAGCGCACACGAAGCACGGACGGACAGAAAAGGGAACGAAACACAGCGCTGACTTTCAACTGAGCTTTATTGGAAAAATAAGTGACTTTTATACAAAAATTTTTAACATGTGACTCAGAAGATGTCAAAACGTCCTACTCCATGATTTTGACGATTTTCGTTTCCTTACTGAGGAATCCCCAGTGCATATATTATTTACTACAGGTAAAGCTGGCGGCTCTGCACTTCATCCACCTTGGACACCCGATGCTTGCCAAGAGGACAGCGGTTGACATCTGGTGCCTTGTTCCCGTGCCATTGATTGGATTTTTATTGTTTAGTTTAGTTTTCTCAATTGTGGCTTTCAATGATGTTTTCTGCGCTTTGTGGTGGTGTAGTTATCCAGCTGAGCACGGAGTTCATTTCAGATCCGAAGCATCCGAAGGCGTTCGAAGTGAGCTTCACACAGTGTGTGGAGCCTGCTAGACCTGTAGCCCGTTTAGCCCATCGCTTGGAGCCATTTACGCAACCAGCTGGTTTTGTACAGCAAAAGCCTGTGCAACCTTTCCACTGAAAGGAACAAAGTTTTTGTGAACTTTTTGTGAAGTTTTTTGTGATGAGTTGAAAGTTGTGAACTTTCAACTCATCATTCTGCTGCTGGGACCACTCCGCACATTTCTTGGAAGAGTATCGGTGACACATATCTTTTAAAAGCGCGAAGTACTTCGACAAGCGCAACATGTGTTAACCGTACTCGCCGAGGATTGCGTTTGCATCATTTCGAAGACTGGCGGTGGCCGCACATTGCAGGCAGGAACGACTTCCACTTGAGGGTTATTTCACGCGAATACCCGCAAGTTGTACTTGTCAGCATGAACACGGCCGTCACTTACGAGTAGGACAGGTTTCCGATTTCTTATTCGTAGCTTTCTTGACAAAATCTGTAAGCGCAAGCCAGGACATCGCGAGAACCAGGGCTTAGTGCGAGCAAACTAATTTCTCAGAGAAAATCGAGGGCTCAATCAAGTCTTTCACGGCACGAACCATAGCCTATGCACGGACACGAAGCCCGACAGCACCAGTGAAAAGTTTATTTTTTTAACAATGACAAAACGCGAGCTTCTATAGTGTACTATTTTAAGCGCTAAAATTTTTTCTTCCAACAATATTTGGTCTAAGAAGTGTGCCTGTTAAACGCGAGCAATTATTTTCCGCGGTTTGCTGCATTTGCCGGTATGAAGACAAAGCCTTCACTCGCCATTGGCAAATTCCCAGCTCGTTTAAAATTTAGAATTTAAAATTGCTTTTGAAGAAATCAAATGCGGCAGTAACTGTCTCACATATCTAGGTTGACACCCGAACTGCGCCGTAAGGGCTTCGGCCATTTTTCAACGAAACCTGGTCTCGTTTCCATACCCCTCAGATTTTGTTTTGTGCAATCCCTCCTTGACCCCTTAAATGTCCGCATTTCGGACATCCTTCCGGTATGCGCCAATTCTTCATCTATTCAGATTGTCTTCGATTACATCTTTCCAAAACATGCAAAGTTAATGCCTTTGCATTTGCTCAGCGGTTTATTACAGGATTACTTGCTGCGCTTTAAATCTCATGTGCTCATAGCGACAGACGCCTCACAGTGTGAAGAAAAGGCCGGTGTTGGCATTTTCTCCATCTCCATTGACTGGTCATTCTCACTCCGCCTTCCCGATTACACCCCTATTTATTTGGCCGAATTTCTAGCAGTAGTCCTGGCGTTGCGCAAATTATACAGCTCTTTGTCTTCTGTCATAATTATGACGGATTCATTATCGTTGTGTTCATCTCTCACCACGCCTACAACATCTCAGGCACTCCGCTTACTCAGATGCCTGATTTTCCACCCCACGTGTGTTCGTTACGGTTGGTCTGAGTACATACCTGGGCACAGAGGAATCCATTTGAATGAGGTTGCTGATACCCTGGCGAAGGCATCTCTTCAAGGCCCAGTCGTATCTGTGCTTCCACCCAGCGCATATATTACTGCGGCCAGAATTCGCAGCATCAGCTCTGACCTCCTCTCCCGAATTCCGGCATCTCCTTTACCCGTGGTGCAGTACAGGATGGCGATCACGCCAGCTTGAGGTTTCCTTCACGCGTCTACGTTGTCGCGCGTCTCACTTAAGCTTCTACCTTTATAGATCTGGTCTGGCGGTCTCCCCATTGTGCCCTTTCTGCGGAGAACCCGAAACGATAGATCATTTCTTGCTGACCTGCCGCCGTTTCTCCTCTTTACGGAGCCGCCTGCTGGAGCATCCGTTACGACAGCTAGGTCTAAGTCTGTCAGCTGGGGTTGTTCTGTCACTTCGTGCTTCCTCCCTTGGGCACAGTAACTGGAATTCGTGCTCTGCCATTCAAAATTTCCTTTCAGGCACTAGACGGGTGCCGTCCTAAGCTCTGCTCTTTCTCATGATCAATATTTCGCTGCAACGAAAGCTTTCCGAAACATGGAATATTTAGCTGCGTTCTCTATTTCAGTCACCGGTCTCACAGTATTTGTTTAGCTTATTTCAATAACACATCTGAATTTCTTTCATTTATTTCCTAATTATTATTATTATCATCATTACCATTTCCCCCCACATTTATTTACTTGTTTAACATTCTGAGTACCTATCAGTTCCCGCCTGTTGGCCAATCCCCCGAAGTGGGTACGCGCTATTATTTAGAGAACAACAACAACAATTTCGACCACCTGGGGTTCTTTAACGTGCACTGACATCGCACAGTACACGGGCCTCTAGCATTTCGCCCCCATCGAAAAGTGGACGCCGCGGTCGGGTTCCACCCCGGTACTTCAGCTCAGTAGACGAGTGCCCTAACCGGTGAGCCACCGCGGCGGGTGTGCACGTTTACACCTATCTGCTTTTCTGCTCATTTATTACAATGTACAGTAAGTATGTTTGATTACAGGACAGACTGATTGCAATAAAACGCTGTCTTGCAACGTATAATTTGCGAAAATGTGTGTTTCTGCAGTCGTAGTTCTGCTTTAGGGCTATGCCAAGTACGGCATTCCCACGCTGGATGAAGTGCCATTTAAGAAACTCGCATAGACGGTGGCGCCAGCTTGCTTAGAAACTCTACGCCCCAGTGCAATTAAGCTAGCTGGTTCGTCTCTGCCAGCGGCTAGTAGGCGACCCTAACTGCTATGCGCTGTGCATCCTACAACAGTTGGCGGATCTCGCCGCGCACAACTTCGGTAAGAGCCGAAGCTGTCGGATCAGGCGAGGGGAGAGTCAGTTCCTGAAGCTCATCACGCACCACCGCGCTTATGAGCTCACCCAGCGACGAATGGTCGCTGGACACGCTCAAAGCAGCCGCGCTGCTGCGTGGCTCGCCACACATTTCGGCGGCAGCGCTGCGCAAAGCCCGCTCAATGGCGGTCGCTTCTTTGATGAAGTCAAAGATACTGCCAGAGGTACGTCGGTTCGGTCTGTTGAGCTAGGCTGTTGAGCTAGACAGCAAGCCAGACATCAAGCAGCTCATGTGGATCAATAATTAGAGATTAATTAGCTATAACTAAAGAATAAACCTTTCATTTTTGATATTTAGGGGCAAAATTAAATTACAAAATTGATGGCCATCGGCATCAAAGGTAAGGCTTTTTTCTTAATTTTCAAATCAGCGATGTTGTTCGAAATGTAGCGAGCGTAAAACATGGCATTTTAAAGCTTGTTGGATTGGCTTTCCAACAATGCTAATTATATATACGGCGCCGCAGCGCGACTATCGTCATTCAAACGAATTTAACTTCTTGTACAGAGGGCAAAACGCATGTCTAGAACACGCTCTAAGCGTGTTTCGGGCGTAACACGTGGTAACTAGCGATAAGATTTGGTTAAAAATGGTCTGGGTGTAAACATGTGCCGGTAAACTAATGGAATTTCATCGTCATTTTTTGCTTTCATTGTCGCAGAGGCTTTGGCAGCTCCGGAACACACAGTTTGTTTGTTCTAGGCATGCGTTTTGCCCTCTGTACATCGTCGAACACTTCAACTGCACCCGTAGTTGATGCATAAGAAATGCGACAGACGCCATGTAATAACTATGCAATAAGCAAAAGCACACTCAAAAAACTTTCGGATGCCTATTTCTGCCGATTACGGAAATTTGAAAAACAGGGCTTACCTTCGATGTTTACGGCCATCTATTTCTCAATATACCTTTGCTCCTTAAAATGTGTGTGTGTGTGTGTGTGTGTGTGTGTGTGTGTGTGTGTGTGTGTGTGTGCGTGCGTGCGTGCGTGTGCGTGTGCGTGTGCGTGTGCGTGTGTGTGTGTGTGTGTGTGTGTGTGTGTGTGTGTGTGTGTGTGTGTGTGTGTGTGTGTGTGTGTGTGTGTGTGTGTGTGTGTGTGTGTGTGTGTGTGTGTGTGTGTGTGTGTGTGTGTGTGTGTGCGTGTGTGTGAGAGAGCTATATAATGTCCGACTTGTTGTAGATTCCAGATCAACACAGACCGAACCGACGTATCGTCGGATTTAGGCCTGGGCTCACCAGCCAAGATACAATACTAAGACTCTATGGGGATATAGTAGATCAGCTGGACCTCGGCAACCTGAAGGCGATCTTAGGTTTAGATCTTAAGAAAGCCTTTGACAATGTCAGCCATGACGCCATCCTTGATGGTCTAAATGAGATAGCCCTAGGAAAAAACACCTACAACTACATCGGATCGTTCCTAAGGTACAGGACTGCTATAATTACCTTTCAATGCATCACATGCGATGAGTTTCCCATGGGATGTAGAGGAACCCAGCAAGGGGCTGTCCTCTCCCCATTTCTCTTTAATCTGGTAATGAGGGACCTTCCCCGCAAGCTTATAGAGATAGAAGGCTTAAACATCAGCCTCTAAGCAGATGATGTAAATATTTGGCTAAGCAAAGGAGGTGAATCAGAAATTAAAGAAAAGGTACAGAAGGCAGCGGGTATCATTAACGAGCATGCGAAATGCACGGGTCTCAGCTTCTCTCCGCAAAAGTCGGAGCTTTTTGTAGCAATGAGCAAGCGCACTCAAAGGATACCGGCAATCGAGGTTACACTTGAAAATAGAACGATACCAAAGTCGAGGAAATAAGAATCCTAGGCATGTATATTAACAGAAAAGGGAAAGACAAAACTACGCTGGACCAGCTCAAAGCGCAAGCTGAACTTGTCGTCAGAGCCTTCAGAAAGGTATCTCGAAGGGGGGAAGGACTCTCAGAATCCAGCAAACTAAGACTCACGCAGGCCTTCATCGTTAGCAGGATATGCTGCGCAACCCCATTCCTTAAAATAAACAAAACCGAAGAAAAGGCATTAGATAAAATCATCAGGAAATGTGTCAAACGAGCGCTAGGGCTGCCCATATTCACGTCCAATGATATACTGGAGAAAATGGGTCTGCATAACAATTGGAGAGAACTGACTGAAGCGGTTCGAACATCGCAAATCGAAAGGCTAACATCCACACCCGCAGGAAGGAAATATCTAGAGCTAGCGAAATGGGTAATCGTAGATAACACAGTGAACACTAGAACAGATCTGGGAAGAGAAATAAGTGAGCATCTTATTATCGCTCCCATACCCAGAAACATGCATCCCATCCGCGACACAGGCAGAAGGAAAAGCAGGGTCGCACAGCTGGCTGCTAAGCTAGGCAAGATGCCGCTGGGAACCGTGGCCTACACTGATGCCGCGGTAGGCACGCTAGGAGACACCGTCTCCGTAGCCGTCGGAGACACAGGCAGAACGTTAGGCGTTGTAGGACACCTTGACTTAAAACCCGTTGTGGCGGAGGAGGTTGCAATAGCGATCGCTCTAACTCAGCCAGGTACCAAATACGTAGTAAGCGACTGCAAAGCCGCAATTAGAAATTACAGTAAGGGACGCATCCACGAAATGGCGGCTAAATATCTAAGACTTCATCCCAGCCCACAGTATTCTAATCATCTGGACCCCAGCCCACTCGGGTCTGGTTGGAAACGAGGCCGCCCACAAGCTCGCCCGCTCCTCTTTATACCCCGGGGAGCCGTGGACACCTCATACGAATTCAGCACTAAAAGGAAACCAACACCTTTAATAGCATCACAGACATTCAGAAAAGGAGCAAAAGGATCTATCCTCCTCCGGATACATCGCTTCGCTCGGCTGAGGCCTATGACTGGAGAAGACTCCAAGCTAGAAACTTCGCATCCCCGCTCTGGAGGAGCTGGACAGGAGGTGACACGAGGGAGGATGCGGAGGTGTGCGAGTTCTGCGGGCATACCGCTACACTCGAACACATACTACGGAGATGCCCCACTGCCCCAGGGCATGGCAGAATTAATAATGCGGAGGAATGGGAGACCATACTCAGAAGTGCCGACCTTAGCATACAACGATACGCTACCCGCCTGGCAGGAGAAGCTGCGCGACTATATCGTTGCTAGTCTTCCAGCTGCGACGCTGCCCCTCCCCGGACGCCTGCGTGCGGACCCGGAGGGGCACGGGTCTTCTTCTGGCGGAAATAAAGATTCATCATCATCATCTCCCAGTTTTCTCACATTCCGTGTTTTTCCGCAACAACACACTTGGCCACCGTACCGGCGAAGAAGCAAGTATAAAATGCATTTTCTTCGTAGTTCCACGAGAGCTAATCGTGTGTTGCCACCTTGCATAAGAGCCCATTTTTTGATGGCTTTCTTTACTTCTTTCGTCCCTGGCGAAATGTCCCATTGCTGTGCACTATTGCCTATCTCATTAACGGCCTGATTACATTGGCTACTATATACATTTCAGCAGAAGTAATCGGTTTCGTTAACTTTCTTACCATATTGCTGATGACATTGTCCAGATTGTCTCTTAACGCGTACATCTGATTTTTGCCGATTCTATAGTTTCCTCTACACTGCTTTTAGGTTAACTCCGTTCTCGAGAGGATGCTCGATTGTCTCCATAGTAAATTTGCTTATGCACATTCCGCTTATTGATTCGCCTTTATAGCTCTGTCAGTCATATTCTATTGTGTGGTCAGAAGCGTTCATGCTTTGGCGTTTCTTAATCAGATCTTTCGTCTCCTGGGAGAGCTTGCCAGTACACTGTCTAACCACCTTACCGCCTTCTTCTAATGCGCACGCCGTAATGATAGCTGTGAGATTGTCGTTCATTGCTTGAACATTAAGATCGTCGTTCACGGTTAAAGGCGAATGTCTGCTCAGCAGCGACGTCCTGAATTCCTCTACTTTCACTCCTTCCGCTGACTCGTTGATGGGCTTCTGCCTTATTGGCTTCCCCCTTCCCATTTGAAGTCTAGGCAAATCGAGACCTCGCTACTCCGTGGTCGCTACAACGCACATTTCCAACAACTTCCACAACCTGCACGATTGCAGGGTGGGCGCAGAGTATGGCGTCTAATTCATTTTTAGTCCCGTCATTGGGGCTCTTATACGTTCATTTCGTTTATACGTTCGTTTGCGGAAGAAGGTATTCAAGATCCGTAAATTATTTCACTCTGCTAACTCTGCTAATAATTTCCCCCTGATACAGAGCCTATGCCATAGTCGCCCACTGCGTGCACTCCAGCCTGCTCTTTGCCAACGTTGGCACTGAAGACACCTATTAGTACAGAACTCTGTTTTTACTTTGCACATTGCCGATTCCGCGTTTTCCTAGAACTGTCGGCGATTTGGTGATCATGGCTGGTTAAGACCATTCCAAGCTGTGCAGGTGTCGAACAATCGACGGATTTCTGAAAAAAAAAAAAACAGCGCTGGCCGCTCGCATCTCGCCAGCACGCGTCATAAAACAGGGGAGAAGGAAACCCCGGAGAACGACTTGCCGTGTGTGTGCTGCTCCCCTTTCCACTACCGCTCGCCGGCGCAACGCCAAGAAATTGCGTTAGCCCAGGCACCATGACGTCGAACTTGCTGGAATGTCGGAGACGTTTCTACTCGATGTTGACGGAGATGACGTAGCCTTGAATGCGCTAAGCGATGACCTCTCCTTCTTCACTGGCGCGAGAAGGAGGAGGAGACTGCACAGTCGGTGGTGTGTGTATGTGCGTGCCCGCCTTGGCGCGAAGGACAGACAGACGTGGAGCAAGCCTATATAAGAAGGGCGTTGACCGCTGTCGGTCAACCTGAGCCGCCGCTTAAGCTTCAGAGAAGCGCGCCCGCTCGACTCCCGGGACAACACCACTCGCCCAGCCCATTACCGCCTGTGTCCAAACACGGACCAACGAGGCAGCGTGCGCCACCCTGCGGGACGGCAACGTTTTGAACCTCTGGTCGTCGGACTGTCGCAGTGCCCGGTGAACAAATTGTATTTTGTTTGTTTGCCTCTCTCTTGTGTTAGTGCACTTTAGGTGCAATAATTCTTTTGTATTGTAATCTCTCTCGAGTGTTACCTGGAACGAGTTGCATTGTTTTCTTAATCACTTTGTATGCGCTTATACTAGTGATTGTGAAATCCTCTGTATCGTCTCTTTGCTGTGTAAACTTTGTTTGGTTATGAACCTTTGACTCCGATCCATTCTCTGGCTCGCGACCGGCGAAAGTTGGGCACCAAACGACCAAATCCCCTTGTCACTTTGTAGCACGGAGATAGAAGGCTTTTAGGAGGCGCAACTCCAGGCCCCCGCGGCCGGCGCGGGCGGCCAGAAAACGTCACAGTGGAGGAGAGGAAGGGAGGTCGGTTTCCGTGGCGCGCGGTAGATGGCGCTCACGCGCGGTGCCCGTTAGAGTTCCTGTATATGCTACCAAAGGTAGCAGAGTTGCGCGTCTGTTTTCCCTCGCCGCTCCGAACGCCATTCGCCGAGAGGCGATCACATGATTTTCGTGACGTCGTGTGTTCAACACTCCGCGGAGAAGCTGACTTCACAGGTGCAGCGCCGAGCGAACCCTTGTCTGCTCGACGCGTCATGTGAGCCCGCGCTGTCGGCTACATTTCATACATTTTCCGTGCACACCTCTGGCGTCAGGTTTGGTGTTCTGCAGTGGAAGTGACGGGCGCAGTCGTCAGCTATGACTAGGTGCAGTGCGCCAAACTGCAGCAACCGCACGGGAAACGGCAAAGCGTTTTACGCAGTACCATGTGGAAGGTCGGCGGCCGAAGTGCGTCGGCGCCTCAAGTGGCTCTTGAGAATGAACCTCTCCTGTTTGCGGCTGTGAAAGGCTTACAGTATTGATAAATAAATAAAAATTTCTAACATGTTCCAAGACCTACCACTGCCATCACAACCAACATTTGCCTGTTTCGAAAGCGAAATCAGAATTGCATTGGTAAAAACATTTTTCATGTGTCGACATTTGTTCACCTTGAACAAATCACTCCTTTTTTATTCTAGCTTACACACATTATCAAATAAGGAACTGGCAACGAAAATCTTGTTTGTCTATATCTTTCACTTAGTGTCCTTTTATGGATACTAGTTTGAGCCTATACCTGTCCCTCGAAGCAGTATTTGTAGCATATCACTGCATTAAAATTGTACAGAATTTACAGTCTGCATCTGCAACTTTTTGGCCCTTCACTAGTGCAGGCTCTGCTTACTCTACTGCTGCTTCGAGCCTTCTGTAGTGATGGTTCGAGGTGAAATATAAGGGACAATGAATGTTCAAGAAGCAAATTCCATGCAAAGTTTTGCTACAATTCGATGCCAGTCTCACCTGCATAAACATTTAATTTGCCTATGCAGCCGCTGCGGTGCCTTAGTGGTTATAGCTCTCGGCTGCTGACCCGAATGACGCGGGTTCGATCCCGGCCGCGGCGGTCGAATTTCGATGGAGCCGAAATTCTAGAGGCCATGTACTGTTCCCTGTCATAGCCTGAGTCGCTTTGGGCAGTTAAACCCCCTAAACCATTTTTCTGCCTATGCTATAAAGTATTGTTCTTAGTAAAAATGCCCTTAAGAACCATCTGACAAGGATTAAGTGAGAGATGTGAGGATAAGATAGGCAAAAATCGCATGTAAACAAGTGTCGCAAATCTTGATGCCGCGAATAATTTCAGCCAGAAGACAGCAAATCAGCCTATAACCTCGGCTTTAAAAAAATCCAGGAGTCGCGAAATGTTTTGATACTGCGACCTAAGCCGAATCTACGAAGGAGTACAAAAATGCAAAGCGGAACATTAAATTAGTTTTTCCGAGCAATAAGGATGAAGCAGGCAGGAAAACCTACCACAGTAATCAACAACTATTGTAATTTAGTAACTAAGGTGAGACGATAGTGCTTTTCGATAAAAAAATGAGGAAAGTTAAATAATATCTACGTGTAAGAGTACTTTCAAGGTCCTTTAAAGATCCGCCCTATCACTGCATTTAGCAACGGGGTACATTTTGTGAAATGTGTTGGGCAAGCAATTGAGTGTTAATTTTTTCGTTATGTCAGACTCGCCTCGTTCAATGCATTGGCGTTGCTTTAGTCTGCTTGCCTACAACAAGTTGCGCAATTATTTTAATGTGGTTCTAGAGAGATGCGTTTTCGTATTTTCCGCGCATAGCTCGTACAGAACACGCGGCGGTGCTAGTTGTGAAAAAAAGTAATTCATCTCTATACTTTGTTTGTTCTTAAGACGTGCACGCAGCAAGACAGGATGGGACAGACTTTGCCTCATCTGGAACGGAACTGCTTGTTCTTGTGAAATTACTGGTTCCAGAAAGAAAAAAACAAACTCGCAGGCCGTTTCCAGCCTTTTTTCGACAGTTTGTCATGATTACGATTTGCTGTTAACCTTTGGCGATTTTTTTTTTCGTGCTGTATGCACACCCTCGGCAAATCACAGATTAGTTTTCAGCGTTACGTTTAGAAACTTGCCATCAAGTCAACCTATTTAAAGGAGAACAATAAAGAAGCCCAAGCGCCCTACACAGCGAGCTACGCAGCCCCTGTACGTACGAGAAGAGGCTTTCCCGCACAGCTTGGAACATGATGGCGGACCTTCGCGCAACTCTGCTCCCTGCGGGAGCATATACAGGAACTCTAGTGCCCGTTTGGGCAGCGGGAGGCACCGCGCTGCGCGGTGCATGGCGAGGTTTCGGGACGGTTCTATCTCCGTGGGGACGGCAGAGCGTGGGAAAAAAAAAATCAGTGCGGGAATATATTGGCGGGGTGTTACAGGGAACCCCTCCGTTTGTGGTCTGGGGCCGCTGATGGGGTATCAAGAATGTTGCCATTCCAGCCGGCTTGCACGGAGAACGGCGGCTAAGTAGTTGTAGACGCCGTGCTTGTAGCTGTGGCTCAACTAGCCAGCTCACGGACGGGCTCACAATTTTTTTTTAACATTGCACCGCTCCCTTTTCATCCCCTGCGGTCAGAGGGACGCCGAAGCTGGCTTCCAAACGCTGTACTTTCCCTGTAAGGCGGGTCGAATCCCACGATGGACGAGCCCAGCTGGCTCCTTATCTCCCCTGCCTCTTTAGCTGCAAGGACATCACAACGCTGTCACTGCTAATTGGGCACTGCACGTATCGGTACAGCTTCGTGCCACCGAGCGGCCTCTTTCATCTTGTTGTGGAGAGGTTGCCTGAGATGTCAGGCTCTTCTATTTGGGTCTTCGGGTCAAAATAGGCTAACACAATGCGTCGCTGCCCCGGTCAGACTGTCTTGAGAACGGCGAGGAAGACAGCCCTGGTTGTGCACAGTGACGGCTGGGAAACGCCCCCCCCCCCCCCCCCCCCCCTCCCTGCAGAGGAGCTCCGCCAAATCTTTTAGCAGCTTCGGACACAAACTGGCGGAAGACAAGAAACCAAGAAAAAATAAATAAATAAGGAATACACTGTAACACGTAACACCCTCGAAACAGCGAGTGGGGTCGTGTGCTCCAGTCTCCAGAAGCTGTGTGACCGGCGTGGTAGAGTGCTCGCGCTCGAGTCCTGGTCTATCTCCGTGGACCTGGTACGTCTTACTGCCTCGTTATAGCATACGATGGGACGTAAGTGCTTTGTTCCGAACTGCAATAGCGGATACAAGTCCTGCAAAGAAAGTGTCATCTCCTTCAAGGCTCCCAGTGACCAGCAGCGATTGGAGGCATGGGCTAGGGCGATTCCAAGAAAGGATCGGGAGCTGAAGCCCTCTGACTACGTCTGCGAGAAGCACTTCACAAGTGATATGATCAAGCGCAGCAAGTATTACGCAGAGCTTGGAGGTGTAGCAATCCTAGACCAGCCAATGAAACCGGTACTACATCCTGAAGCCGTTCCATGCATTTTTCCTGGATGTCCTCCCTACCTGTCGTCTGCAAGGAAAAAAAGGAAGCCACCGAAAGTCCGGCAGGACACCGAGAGTCCCGGGGAAAAAACGAAGCGGGCGAAAAATGAAGTGTCGGATGATCAGTCTGGGACATGCGGGAATATTGCCGATGCTTTCAACTTCGACGAATCAGAGACAGAGCATCAGGTACCATCTTCCTTTCATGGTTTTTCCGAGCCTGCGGCAATTCCTTTGTCTCGGCATGCAAATCCTGAATCCTCTGCAAATGCGAGTGCCAACCAAACAAATCAACCAAACGCCCAGAGTACCGTGGTCCCAAGTCCAGCATGCAGCGCTTTAGTTCAGCCTCACACGGACCTACAATTTGAGACAGAAGCACAAATATCCAGCTCATCAACGGTGACATGGTCGGTGAGCAAACTTCTGAAAAATACGCAAATTGCATTGCCGGGCCCAGATTGGTATCGCCATGATATCAGCATAGAAGGCATCGAAAGTATTTGTTTTGTCCAACTGAAGAAGGTTCCAACAACACCGGTTTTCGTGAACAAAAGTCTTGAACTGGTTGCGTGTCCAGCAGGCGTGAAGGTGAGCCACTGTGTCCTTGAGCGTGAAGTGAGCAGCATGGTTGTCCCAGTTGATGTCAGAACTGAGAATGCCGGTGGCGCGGGCGCACTAGACGTCGCAAGCATGGTGGAAACATTTAACAAAAAACGGGTATGTCGAGGTGGCCCTGCGAAGCAAAATTTTCCTGGAATTGTACTAGAATGCGCCTCTGTAGACAAGACTGGATTCTGGAGGCACAATAGGTGCCCCCTTCTCCTCAGTGATGCGGAAGCACAGTGTTCATCATGCCAGGCGTTATCAAACACGCTACGCGTCCACAAGGCGCGAAAAGAAAAACGAGTGCAACATTCACGCGTAAGACTTCTGTTGAGTCCGTTGAAAAAAGAGAAATTAGACAGATTACGGAAGCAACGCATTGCCTGCTACCGCTCAAAAATGAGGTTGCAAAAAAGAAAGGAAGCACTAGAGACTGAACTACTTAAGTGCAAGGAGCACGTCAAAACACTAACAGATAATGAAATTGGAGACCTGGCACAGAAGGCGAACCTTCCTGAAACGCATCGCATGCTCCTGACGGAGTGTGTAGCAGCTGCAAAGGCTGCGTCAAAGCACGGTAGGCGCTATAGTGACAACTGGCTCCTACTGTGCCTTCTTCTTCATATCCGTACACCATCGGGCTACAGATTCCTTCAGGAGAACAATATACTACCTTTGCCCTGCGTTAGAACCATAAGAAAATATATTGCCATGGTAGGAATGAAGTGCGGATTTGATTCAAATTTTTTTGAGGCACTCAAGAAAAAAATGGCGGAAAAATCAGAATTTCAGAGGCATGGAATGCTCCTCTTTGATGATATACAGGCGAGAGAAAGAAAATGTGTAAATTCCACAACGCTGACGTACACTGGCCTCGTTGACCACGGAGAAGGTTGTGGAGAGAGCTCTGCGCTGGCGAATCACGGGCTTGTTTTCATGTTTTGTCCGTTTGGGGAAAACTATGCGCAGCCAGTGGGCGTGTTTGCCTCGAAAGGAGCCACAAAAGGCACAGTTCTGACCCAGTTGGTCATCCAAGCCATTATAATGCTGGAAGAGGCTGGCGCCATTGTCGATGGCATTGTATGTGACGGAGCGAGCACCAATCGGAAAATGTGGACCAAGCTTGGCGTAGACGGAAAACTTGAGGCTCCAAAGCACTTCTTTGAGCATCCATTAAATGATCAGAGGAAAGTCTACGTATTTTCTGACGTACCACACCTTTTCAAGTGCGTCAGAAACAGGCTGCTGAAGCAGCGACTCTTGAAAGTCAATGGAGAGTGGGTGTACTGGACTTATTACACGGCCGTATACAAGGAAGACAGCAAGAACGCTGGTGGTCTCAAGGTGTGCCCTAAAATAACGAACCATCATATATACCCATCACACCTGGATTTGATGCGTGTAAAACTTGCAACGCAAGTCTTCAGCCGATCTATGGCCTCAGCAATAAAATATTACAGCGAAATGAAAGTGCTGAATGCTGATAAAGCTGCTGGTACGATTGCCTTCACACAGAGAATGAACGACTAGTTCGATGCCATGAATAGGCGGCATCCAGGTGAAGGAGTGCGCAGTGGAAGTCGCGACCTCTCTCTGATCACGGAAAGCCTGCAATGGCTGAACGCGTGGGAAAGTGACCTCCGAAGTGGACTCATAACAAAAGATATGTTTCTCACCCAGTCAACTGCTGAAGGCCTGCGGGTTACGTTGTTATCAACGTTAGACCTCGCACAATATTTGCTCACTGAATGCAGGTTCAGATACGTCCTCACTGCAAAGTTCAACCAAGATCCACTCGAACGATTCTTCGGGAAAACTCGTCAAGCTGCAGGGGAGAACGACCATCCTGATATGCCTACATTTTTGCAGCTGTACCGGATGCTAAGCCTGTATAGCTTGCTGAAACCATCCAAGTTCGGCAACTGCGAAGCCCGAGAAGAAGGACCGGTATTGAATTTTTCTGCTTTCCGGGAAATTTTTAAAAGCGATTCGGAACGATCACCACTTGATGACCTAAAAGAGAAGTTGGACGGCATCATTGAAACCGAAGAATGGGAGTGCGATGAGGTACTGCGCAGTGACAACAACGATGCGGAAGTCGTGAACGCAGTTTTATATTATGTGACAGGGTTCCTGACTAGGAAACTAACAAAAATGTTTCCCTGCTCAAAGTGTAGAGCGTCTCTTTCAGTTGCAGTGCCAACGAGGAAAGAAGCCTCTTTGACACTCTGCAAAACGAGGGGTGGACTCCTGCACCCAAACACCAAACTGTATAACCTGCTTCGCTGCGCAGAAGACTTTTTTTCGAAGAATATGGATGACTGCGATGTCTTTTGGCGCACCATCGACCATGTTCTGGACACCTTTAATGTAACGTTCCCTTGCCATGAGCATAAAAATGACGCTATCGCGAAGATTTTGCACTACTACGTCGCAATGCGTATGAGGCAACGTTGCATTGGGGAAACACGGGACACTCAGAAAACAACAAAAGAAAAGAAGAAAATGTCAAGGCTTTGTAAGGATTGAGACCGTGGAGTATCAAGCATTTGTGCGAGTTGTGCCCCACAACGACTTCAAGAAGCTCCCAATGCCAGGCGTCTGCGAACCATCAAAGTGCAGCACAGACACGAGACTGCAGTGTTAACTACTTGTGAAAGACATGTGGAAAGTGGCGCAGAAAAATAACTGATAGAAATGATTGTCACCGTATTAACTGACGCCCTCAATGTATATATGTAAATAGATATGTACATAGTGTACCACTTTCCACAATCATTTCGTGTGGTGCGTCCCCTCGGAGGGAATGTGAATAAATGCGATGCCTTCGTATATTGCTGTTCATTTGTCCTATCTTATATGTAGATTTCACACTTTGGCGCTGGCTGAATTGAAAGCAACATACGAAACCATGAGAAGTTATAAAGTGAAATGATGTATTACTTGCAGCTTACAATGAATTTAGAGAACAACCTGGCACTGAATTTTATTTGACTGATTTGTTCCGACTGAAGAGGACACGCGAATCAGCAGGCTATGATGTAAGTACGTGTTGCCTTATGACCGATGCTTGCGCCTGGAGCATATTCACCTCTTCATCTTTTTAGCTTAGCTGCATGCCTCTCTCTTCTGGTCCCCAGGTCCCTGAAGGTAAGCGCACAAAGCTAAAATGCTTTGCATGCTTCATGTGTATCCAACGAATTTTCTTCACGACCGTCAAGTAAAAAAGGGCAGCCATCGCGCGCGGCACTGCCCACCAATAGGCGGAAGAGCGCCAAGCCGCAGGAAACATCAACGGTTAGAATTCGAATGTAGATTGCCT
Organism: Amblyomma mixtum; assembly: GCF_055824585.1. NCBI lineage: Eukaryota > Metazoa > Arthropoda > Arachnida > Ixodida > Ixodidae > Amblyomma > Amblyomma mixtum. The sequence goes on from NC_143016.1 coordinate 173,775,326, forward strand.
CCCGTACTATGAAGCCGCGTTTTACCGCACGATAAATCAGGGTAGCATGACATTATTGTGAAGAAAATTTTGGTCGCGCAAATGTTCTCCCGCGGAAGCACTGCAATGCGCCGACGGCGCGAGAGCGCGTCGTCCTCGGGAACCTGACGAGGGCGGCATCCGACGGCGGTCGAAGGAAGCAGACAGCGCCTGTGACTCTCCGCGGTCGCGGGAGAGAGGCGAGTTTCGCCTCCTAAATGCTTCTATCTCCGTGCTTTGTAGTTAGGCTCCGCTGAGCTCTCCACGCTGAGTCGAGGGCATCTCCTTTGTGTCCGAGACCACGACCCGCACAAGCTCTAAGGGTGTCTGGAAACGCACGCTAAAGTGCGCGAAGTGGTGACATTCATTCTGGCGTCGGCGGAGAGGACGTTTGGTGCTTTGTAAGCGCAGACAACGGGGAAAGAGTCGGAAGGAGTTTACGAAGAGATGGTAAACGAGTCTTAGCAGCTGAGCGATATTGTGAGGTGCCACGCTGAAGCGCTTTGTGAGGTTCACCGTGTACAGGTATCCTTTTCCGTGAAGAGCTCGGTCTCCAAATATAAGCTTAAAGGAGCTAGTACAGCTTGGAATCCGGATGGGGATGTCCGGAGCCGAACTGCGTAATTGGGTAGACCAGAAGAGAGACAGGGCTGGAAAAGAGAGAGAGGGCTCGAGAAGAAATACAAATGAAAGACAGCGGGCTAGAGAACCGCTGAGAGAGAAAGACAGCGCAGTAAAGAAGCTGCTGAGAAAGAGACAAAGGAAACGAGAAGAAGAAGAAAGAGAACGGAAAAGAAGAGAGGAAGAGACCGAAAGGGCTTTTGAAAGAGAGACGGCAATCCTTGGCAGGAAGCTTGCTGAAGGTGGGCGTTTGAGTAACGTCAGGGAGCCAGTGAAGCTTACCCCTGGAGAAGCCGGTTGGAAAAATGATGAATATGATTCGTTGGCAACCACAGAAGAGGTTGTAGCTAGCTCCACAGTTCAGAACCTGACTGTAGAACAGCACGCAACTGTGATTGAAGAGAGCGAAGACCAGACTGGAGTGTCGTTTCCTCAGGAAATTAAAGGTGTAGCTACTACCGAGGTAGTAGGCACTGAGGAGAAGGCCATTCTGACTCTTCAGTCAGAGTGCACCTAAAGAAGTCGCCTGAAGACGACGGAAGAAGGTAGAGTTCCAGCGACAAATCACAGTGCTGCACGTCTGAGATTTGCAGTAGGGACCGTGAGGAAGAGCGGTCAAATGTGAAAGAGAACGAAAGCTCTGACATAGTAATAGCTGAGAGGAGCGCACTCAGTTAAGACCCGGAAACCGTTCCGAGTGAACCCTCGTGCAGCAAGGAGGGCTTTCCCGATGAGGAAGGCGAGGAAATTTTTGCCGCAAAGGAAGGAGTAGGTGCAGTGGAACGAAAACCTTTCTGCGACTGCACTGTAAGTGACTAACTGACCAGCTTAAGAAAGAATCAGAAGGAGCATTCAGAAGATTCTCCAATGACTCCTGAGTCGTGCTCTGAGCACTGCGCTCGAAGAGTCGTCAGAAAGAAAGAAAGGAACAGGGGCTTGAAAGAAGAAAGCTCAGTCCTCGAAGAACAAAACGGAACTGAACCAGCGGCTGCAACGCGAGAGGACAACGCGGATGATGCAATTGTCAATAAACTGGGCTTGACCCGAAGGAGAACGTGGAAGAATGTAAAGAGAAAGAGCAACGAGTCAGGCACCGCCGATACAGGTAAAATCGAATCGGACGAGCCTATGGGAAAGGTCAGGAGAAGAATGGAAAGAAACAGAACCAAACTGAAGACAGCTACGTCGGATGCAGGTGAGCTGCACGAACATCGCAGCAAAGTGAGAAAGAAGCTGAGATGAACGAGATCAGCGTTCAGCAACGACACCGTCTGGAGACGAAAGCGCAAACAGAAGGGCGCACAACGAAAAGAAAGAAGACACGAGAAGTGGAGCCGTCATGACCAAACTGGCGTTCAATTGGTTCGCAACAGACGCGCTGGCCGCAGGAAAAGTTGTTGTTGTTGTTGTTGCGACTGAGAGAAGCATGCAAAGGAAAGTGCATGAGCCTGCCGACTGGCTCGAGCAAAGCCACCACCGCTGCCAAGTGCAGATAGAGGAGAGTTGAAAGATAAAGGGAAAGAGTGGAAGAAGAGACGCGCGTCGCAACAACCGCGTCCGCCGAAGCGAAGACGCTGGCTGAGACAACAGATACCCCAAGATCCTATCATTTTTTGCCCGCAGGAAAAGTGGAAGGGCTCGAAGTCTGAGCAGAAACACACAGAGAGGAGTGCGAATAGGAAGCGGAGCCAAAACTCTGTAGAGACAGGAAAAGAGCCGAACCCGCGGCAGGATGAGAAGCCGCAGTCGCGTAAAAAAGAGAATCGTGAGTGCCCCCAAATTCTCAAACAGGGCCAGTATGCTCACTGTGAACTCAGTAGGCCGAATCTGGAAGTATAGGCGAAAGTATGCCTCGTACTTGTGCGCTTTCTGTTTAAAATGTTGTGTTGATGTACTTCCGAATTGCTGTTTGTTTTTAAGTGCATTGTGGGCGTTGCATTGTGTATTTGAAAACATCATTCTAGTGATGTATGTATTTTGGCATTCGCTATTGAGTTTGTGAGCGCAGGCATGTGCGCGTGAATTTTGTGATTTGTGAATATTGTTGCCCAATATTCTTACAGGAAGCGGCAGTGTCACAAAATTCGCCGCATTTAAAAAAAAAAGAAACAAGAACAGCGCCGCGCAGACGCATGACGCCAGCGCGCGTCATCAGTCAGAATAGAAGGAAACTCCAGAGAGCGACTAGCCTTGTGTGCGCTGCTCCCCTTTCCACCATCGCTCGCCATCGAGACGCCAAGGAATTGCGTCAGCCCATGACGTTCAACTTTCTGAAATATCGCAGACATTTCTACTCGATGTTGCCGGAGAGGGCGTAGCCTTGAGAGTGCTAAGCGATGCCCTCTCCCTCTTCACTAGCGCGTCGGTGGTGGCGCCAGACCAGAAAGGTCTGGAAGCAACTCGAAGCCAGTCACAGCGCCTGACCAATGGGGACGCGCGCCCGGGTCTTGGCGCGAAGAAGAAACAAACATGGAGCTAGCCTATATAAGAAGAGCGTTGATCTGTTCTCGCTTCGGCGAGCGCGGCTTCGGCCGCTTATCTGTTTTTTGAGCAGCGTCCGTTCCGGCGGACGCAGTTGTTGCTGCGACGCGCGTCTTTTCTTTCCTTTTTCTCTTTCCTCTGATCTTTTGACTCTCCTCTATCTGCACGAGGCAGCGGTGGTGGCTCGGCTTGAGCCAGTAGGCAGGCCCGTGCAATTTCTTTTTCATCCTTCTCTCAGTCACAACAACAACAACAACAACAACGGTCAGCCCGAGCCGCCGTTTAAGCTTCAGAAAAGCGCGCCCGCTCGACTCCCAGGACAACACCACTCGCCCAACCCCGGACCAACGAGGCAGCGTGCATCAACCTGCGGGACGGCCTTTTCGTGAACCTCTGGTCGTCGGACTGTCCCAGTGCCCGATGAAAAAATTGTTTTATTTGTTTTCCTCTCGTGTAAGTGCACTTTAGGTGCAATATTTCTTTTGTATTGTAATCTCTCTCGAGTGTAGCTTTGCACGAGTTGCATTGGTTTGTTAATCACTTTGTATGCGCTTGTACTAGTGATTGTGAAATCCTCTGTATCACGTCTCTTTGCTGTATAAATTTTGTTTTGTTTGAGAACCTTTGACTCCGACCCATTCTCTTGCTCGCGACCGGCGAAAGCTGGGCACCAAACGGCCCAACCCTCTTGTCACTTGGTAAGGCAGAAACTTAGGCTAGTTGGAAAGCGTTTGAAAAAATTTTTGCTAGCGCTTAGTAAACGCACGAGACAAAGAACACAAATACACAGGACAGACGCTAGTCTTCAACTGCCGTTTATTCGAAAAACAATAAATGTAAGACATCTCAAAAAAATGCTGATACACACGTGCAGTAGCAGCGCCCCGCTTCAGGGAATTTTTTTTTTTTGATAGATTGACAGACGGGGTGCGGTGCTGACGCATTTCGAACCTTCTTTATCAATGCACATAGCTTAGAAAATTTCACGTTCCCATTGCCTTTTTATTGTACCTAGAATGCTTGTTTCTTGAATCATTGGTATGCAAGGTACAGGGTCAGTGTCGGCAGGGTACCGTTCGATAAGACAGCGTTTGCAGTGCGGAGCGTCTGCCCTGTGTATTTGTGTTGTTCGAGAGACCGCTACCCCCACACGCTCTAAGGGCGTCTGGGAATGCTCGCTAAAGTGCGCGAAGTGGTGACAGCAGGGTTTCTTGGCTGACCTGTCGACAAGACGGACGGGGACACTGAGCACCATTCGTGTGCACCGTTCAGCTGCGACCACTTCGTGGGGCCTTCTTGGCGGCGGACGAGCTATTATGATCGGGCACCAACTTCCAGTCTCAGTCACGGTGGACTGTCAGCTTCCAAGAACTGTCAGAGATACGCCGGTTCGGACAAGTTGAGTTAGACATCTAGGCAGCAAGGTAGACATCATGCACCTCATATGGATCAATAATTAGAGATTAACTATAATTAAGTAATAAACTTTTTATTGTTATTTAGAGGCCAAATTATATTAGGAAATTGATGGCCATTGCCATTGAAGGTAAAGGCCTGTTTTAAAATTTTCAAATCAGCAATGTTGTTCGAAATGTAGCGAGCGTCAAAAATGCGCATTTGAAAGCTTGTTGAGTTGGCTTTCCAGCAATGCTAATTATATATACGGTGTCGCTGCGCGTGGTATCGTCATTCAAGCAAATTTAATCACTTCTACATCGTCAAACACTTCAACAGCGTCTGTATTTGATGCATAAGAAATGCGAAATATGCCATGCAATAAATATACAATAAGCAAAAGCCAACTCAATTAAAACGCTTTCAAATGCATAATTTGGTTGCTCGGATTTTGAAGCATATTGCCGATTCAGAAAATTTTAAAAACAGGGCTTACCTTAGATGTTTATGTCCATTAATTTCGCAATATACCCTTGCTCCCTAAAATCAATAATATAAATGTTTACTAGTTAATTTATGCTAAATAATCGTCGATTATTAATCACTATGAGCTAAATAATGTCCGACTTGTTGTACAGTCCAGCTCAACAGACCGCACCGACGTATCTCTCACAGTTTTCTCTCTCATGTTCACATGCAAGCGATTCGGCGAATCGAGCGAACAGCGGCGCGGCGCTGCGAAGCTTTTTGCCAGCTTTGGTTTCACATGTGTCTCCGCTCGCGTTTTTCACCGCTGCGAAAACCAATGTCGCTTGCAAAAAAAAAAAAATTATGCGCTCGCAACTGGTATTGATGGTCTGCAAACACCAACAAGCGTAATATATATAAGCATCACTTGGTCCCTTGTTATCATCTATAAATAAATACAAATCTTAATTGCGTTTCACTACTTAACAATTCGTTAAAAAGCTCGAACGACATCTCGTCGGTACCGCGTGCAGCAAAGAAATAAACACTGCATTCTGCTTTGCCATATGGTGACGAACCCCGAAAGATGTCCTAATGGGACTACACAGCCTATGGAAAACTCGCTTGATCAACCGATATTGTGAATTAGTTGCTTCTACGAAATCCCATTTTAGCCAAATGATTGTTACTCTTCAAGGATTGCATGACCAGACGAATTTCGAACCACAGTGGGTGGTTCTTGGTGGCATGCACAGCTTTGCCTCGCTCCTAGGGAGTTGCTGCTTCAAAGTGTTTGGTTTTGGGATGATTTTATACCAATAGCTGAAGGCTTTGCAAATAGGTCATGTGTATAGAACATTCGATAGATAGATACAGAGAGAGAGGAAAGGCAGGGATGTTAACCAGAAAGGTATTCCGGTTGGCTACCCTGCACTGGGGAAGGGAATGAGTGGATTAGAGGGAAGAGAGAAGGAACGGGAAACACAGTCACAATCTCTCAAGGCAGTGTCTCGGAAAAAACAAAACAGTGCCTTGTAAGCCTTGATGACTGTTGTGGCCACACCCGGAGGATCTTGGCCTCTGTGAAAGGACGAGGATCGAGGCAGTCCAGAGCACAACGCAGCTTATGTCTTTCGGTCACAAACACGGGGCACTCACACAAGAGATGAGTGATTGTCTCTTCACAGACACAGTTTACACAAGCAGGGCTGTCGGCCATCGCGATCCAGGAAGCATACTGATTTGTAACGCCGAGCCATAGACGAGAAAGCAATGTTGCTTCACGACGCGCTACATCACACGGAAGGCGGAGGCGAAGTCGAGGGTCCAATGTCCTGAGGCAACGGTTCCAGAACTCTCCAGTGTTCCGCGCTGAAAGTGTGAGCTCCGGCCTCAAGGAACGAAGCCCACACGCTGCGTCAGCTCTCGTTACAGGGATATTGACAGGGATTCCGTCTTTGTGGGCAGAACGGGCAGCTTCGCCGGCCTGGTGATTGCCATGAATACCGCAGTGGCCCAGCAGCCACTGGAAAATTATGTCATGTCCTTTCAATGTGGCGTCATGGTACAGCTTGCGGATTTCTGCAACGAGTTGTTCGTGTGACCCGCGGCGTACTGCAGCTTGCATGCCTGAATGGGCTGCTTTAGATTCGGTGAAAACGGTCCAGTCATGAGCAGATTCCTTACTGAGGAACTGAACTGCAGCCCATAGGGCAGCTAGTTCTGCACCAGTTGAAGAGGTGAGACAGCTAGTCCTCACCTTCATTAAAATAGACCTGGCCGGTATCACCACAGACCCAGAAGAACTTGTTGAAGTCACCGAGCCATCTGTGTAGACATGTATGCGGTGTTTATGGTTAAAATGCAGATGATGCAGTGCCATTTGTTTCAGAGCAGGCAATGATAAATCAGATTTCTTAGCAAATTCCCGGAATAGAGAGGTGTAACCGAGTTTCACGGAGACTCCCTATGGGTGAGCATGGTCTTGAAGCATGGGTGAACTGCGAAGGAAGATAGACACGATGAGCTTGAATTACTTTTGCAAATGCAGTATGTGGTCTGAGTACGGGAAGAGCTGCAAGATAATGACTCGGTGCCTCGCGTGAGGTGGCGAATGTGTGTTCTCATGGTTTCAACAGCAATGTATGAAATAACAGGATGCTCGCCAGCGACAAGAATAGTGGCTGCCGTTGAGGCACACTCAGGTAGTCGAAGGCAGATTCGTAGAGCTTGCGCTTGAACACTCTGAGGTGTCTGAAGGTTTGTCTTCCTAATATTGTTTAAAATAGAAAAGCTATACAGCGTGTATCCCAGGAACAGCGAAAGGTACAGTTGAAGCATCGAGTGCACAGATGCGCTCCATGAATTTACCCCGAGGAAGGAGAGAATATGAACAATCGCTGTCAGTTCCTTTCGCTTGTCGTAGAGGTGGGGACTCCACGAGAGAACATTCGAGTACTATAATAACTTGCACCGTAGCCGACTTGCCTAACGCTACACCGCACAGATAATCACAGATTGCAACCACAGTGTTTCTAACGCGCGAGCTTTAGCACCTCCATGTCGCCAAAATCTGTCCAGCGCCCGCGTTGGCTTCGGCAATGGCGTCGGCGTTGGTGACCGTTTCAAGCCTCGAAGCCGGAGCAACCGGCCGCTCAGGCAACCTGGGCCACCTAGGTCACGTGACCTCGTTGTGTGATCACAATCTTCCGGTCGTATTGTGAGCAAACTGTGAACACTCTTGCAGGTCGCAGTTTAATTAACCATTGGTAGCGACAGGCTGCTCGGAAAAAGCAACCTGCATCGCACATGGCAGTCGCGCATCGCTTAACCGCTGCACCGCAGCGCTGGCACCGGTATGAGGACTACCAGGGACATGTGAATGTAAAGTTCAGAATGACCAATTCCGCATATATGAGCATTAAGCCATTAACTCTATCACGTGATACCCTTAAGGCGGAGCTTAAGTGTCCCCTAGAGTTTTTTGTTTCCTCGGAAGAAGTACAACCCTTAGCTTCTCGTCATGCGTCATGCGATGGCAGAGCAAGGTAACTAGACCGCTGTTCCAAACTCCTGGTAACGCGCTCGTGCTCGTTGCCAACGACATCACCCATTTCTGAGGCCTTGGACAGGTTATACGTGCTCCAGAATGAGTGTGCGTCCATTCTGCCAGGTATGAAACACAGCACCTGATCACGCGTGCGAAACACGAGTCAGGGCGGGCGGTGACGCCTAAAAAATGCCATCTTTAAGCCTGGAGAAACATCGTGACTAAAAAACCATGCAAAAAATCAGCAAACGCATGCGTGTTAATATTGGATTTTTTATAGCACGTACTTTATTCACTTCTGAGGCTCCCTTCAGACGCGGAGTGTCGGATGTGTCCGTTCAGAACTTCCGAGTTGCGCTGATGCCCGCTACAGTCTTCCTGAGGGGTGCCTTCACGCTAACCCCGTCCGCGGGTGGTGGGCTCCCGAGTGGCCGCAGGTCCACCACAGGTTCAGCAGCAAAGGACGCACGCTGTTCTCCGTAGCCGACCGAGTCGCCTTCGACGTCCATCGTGGGCAGTCCAGTCGCTGCCCGCAGCAAGCATGAAGAGGCCCAGGAACAACAACCTCCGCATTGCGTTTCGGAGCTGTCCTCGCGGGCGACTCGGGGCTCCCAGCTCGAGGAGTCGTCGCTCGTCGGCAGGGAATCCATCGTGGCCGTCCCAGCCTCTGGGTCTGCGCTGCGCTGCTGCGACGCCAACAGGGTGAGCGAAGGACGTCCTGATCGCAGCGCGTTCCCGGCGGCTCGCACGAATCGGCCGAAATCGCGGCCGGAGACGGCGGCAGCACCGCTGGCCGAGCCTGTCCGCCAAATGGAAACTGCTGCAGGAAATCGTCGCAATGCGCCTGTGGCCGCCCGCGGGTCTCGGTGCCGCCATCCATTGGTGGCTTTGTCTGTCGCCCGCGGGTGATCTCCAGTCTCCCAAAAATTGTCGCTTGGGACACGGCCGCACCTGCTCCTGTCTCGGTTCTGGTCAGTGCGAAAGCGAAACGCCGCAATAAGGGCGGGAATCCTGAGTTCTTCCAAACATACTTTTGCCATAGCCTCGATAACGGCAGCGAGGCGCGGCGTTTCCCTGCCGAAGCTGCAGACACTTCGAGAGTCGCTTCCATTGAATCCGCGGTGCTAATACCCCCGACGTGGAGCTGCTCCGCGTGAATGTTTCCTACCGAGACCCGACTCACACTTGCGGTAGGCGATGCAGGTCTCGGGAGCACAGCGGGTGCTGCATTGCCTTCGTCGAGGGACCAAGGGCGTGGCACGTGGATGTTGGGCAACGAAAGGTACCCGGTCCTCATCTCGGCGTGCCGTTCTGCAGCGCTCATTCCCGATGTGCTTCAAGGAACTCCGCTCGGGTGTTGCTACTGTCCTCAAGAAGATGATGGCGCGTACCCACTGCAGGGGATTGGCCTGATTGGCGACTGATCGGTCTTTGTTCTTTTCTTTGTCGGAATAGGGCGTGCAAAAAATCTGCGGTTCCCTCGATTAGACACTTAATATACGTATGGAATATGTTGGCCACGTGTTATAACGTTGACCGAACACAAATCACACGGGGTATTTTCCATAGCGAACAGCATTTGGCGGAAGAGGCGAAAAGAAGATAAAGAACTGGTGTGCGCTGGTGTCTTCCTTGGTGTCTTAATCAGTAAATTAAGTCCAGATTTAATTGCTCTTCAGGAAACGTGGCTCACTAAAGATTCTAGGTACAATTTACAAAATTATCGTTCTTTCAGGCTTGACCGGCCCTCAAGAGGTGGTGGGTTGCTATTGTTCGTATCCACAAAATTTTGCCACAGGGCAACTGTATCATTTCAGTATATGGACAGGCAGTGCGAAATTCAGGCTCTTGATCTCAATATTCCTGGATATCAGCCACTCACTCTGGCTAATGTATATTTTCCAACAGGTGTGCATGACATTCGGCCTCTTGACTCGTTTTTATCTAGTTGCAGGAATCAGGTTTTAATTGTTGGAGACCAACTCGCATCATGTTTCGTGGGGGTTTCGAACTGATCGCTGCGGTACGCTCTTATGGGACTGGGCGTGTGTAAATAACCTCATCTGTTTAAATTCGGGTCTCCCCACATTTGTCCGTGGTCAGTCTCGCTCAGCGTTAGACCTGTCATTTTCTTCCCCCGGAATAATTACTGTGTCCTCTTGGGCGCCAGTTGACTGTGCCTCCAATAGTAATCACCTTCCGATCAGTTTCCAAGTTATGTGCCAGTTGACCTCTCCTAACAGCACACGGTGCACATTCATAAATTACAGCAGTTTTAAAAATGCCCTCAAAGCAGACCTTCAGGAATTATCTCATTCCAACAGTGGAGATAATGCCGTCCGCATTTGTTCAATTTTGGATGGAGCTCGTAAAAAATCGGAGTTCTTGGTTCAGGCACATAAGGGACCATAGCCGTGCCTTTGGTGGAACTCAGAGTGCACTCGAGATTATAGGCCCCGAAAGGCTGCTTGGAAGAAACTTCTCCACAATCAGTGTCCCAAAAACTGGATCGATTATAAGTTCGTTGCAGCTACGTTTAGCGCACCGCATCTCGTGCAAAGGAGTTGTACGATACTCAACGCTACGAATTCCTTTCAAAATCTGGTAATAGGCGCGCTTTATTCAATTACCTAAAATCCAGGAAATCAATCTCGTCCACCATGAACGCTGTCTCCCTAGTTCAGTCTCCGGCTGAACTTGCTCAGTCCCTGGAAGAGATAGGCAGAGGCCTTGAGCGCCGGTTTACGGCTCTTCTTCCTTCTCCTCAGAGATTTCTTGCCACATTGGACGATTTCGAGGAGGTCACCCTCACTGAGCTCTCGAACACTGTATCCCGCCTTCCACCCGCGGCCCTTGGCCCTGATGGTGTGACTTCTTCTATGATTAAAATTTTGTTCGAGGAATCTCCCACCGACTGACTAGCACTTATAAATTACTCTCTTAAGGGGCCCTGGATTCCAAATGAGTGGCGTCTAGCAAAGATTATCTCGTTGCTTAAAAAGCAGGGAGATGGTTATGTGTTAGACAATATAAGGCCCATTTCTTTAACTTCGAATCTCGTAAAGTTAGTTGAGAGGTTGTTGCATGGTAGAATAATGTCCGTTATTTCAGAGACTGGGTTGTTGAACCCTTGCCAGATAGGTTTCAGGCCAGGATGCTCTATATGGTGTACTCATACCGATCTGGAGAGCCGCATACAGTTAGCTCGTCGCCGAAACCAATACGCAGCGCTTGTTACTTTAGATGTGGCTAAAGCTTATGATAGCGTTGAGCACAGGACGCTCTTGCAAAGACTACAAGCTGTAGGACTTCCGAGATACTTTGTGGCTTGGGTTGCTGAATTTTTTGCTGACAGGGAATTTTACTGCTTCCAGAACGGTGTTTCACCAAGCAAATTTCGACAAGCGAGAGGAGTGCCCCAAGGGGCGGTCCTCTCTCCTGTACTTTTCAACATCTTACTCAGCAGTATTCCCTGCAGTCCTCAGGTGTCCACCTATGGGTATGCTGATGACATCGCCTTTTTTGCTTCAGAGAACGACATTTCCTCTTTGTACCAGTCCTTACAGTCCTACCTGAATGTCCTAGATCAATGGTTAGGAGACATTAATCTGTCGCTTAATGTCAATAAATGTGCTTTATTAGTTTCTCCGCTCTCTCGTCCAGTTAATATATCTATTGTTTACCGGAACCATGCAATTCCTCAAGTGCAAAATGCCAAATACCTCGGAGTAATTTATGATCCTTCTCTTTCCTGGCGGGCCCATATCGAGCAGATCACTGCGAAAGGAGTCCGAGCAGTCGGTATGCTGCGCAGGCTGAGCAGTGTTCGTTCTGGAATGAGAAGGCACTTACTTCTTATGATTTATAGAATGTACGTCCGTCCAGTCTTAGAGTTCGGCTGTGTTTTATTCTCTGGTGCGCCAGCGTATAACCTTCGCCCCTTGACTCTCTTGGAGCGGGAGGCGTTGCGCCTTTGTTTGGGCCTTCCAAAATTTGTGGCGAATTCCGTTCTGTACCTGGAAGCGCGTATTCCATCACTGGTTTCTAGATTTCGGCTCTTAACGGTGAAAACGTTTGTAAAAATGTGCGATTCGTCGCTTCATGCCTCCAATTTGATCTTCCTTCGTCAGCCTCGGCCATTTTTCAACGAAACCTGGTCTCGTTTCTGTACCCCTCAGATATGTTTTGTACAATCCCTCCTTGATCCCTTAAACGTCCGCATTTCGGACATCCTTCCGGTACGCGCCAACTCTTCATCTATTCAGATTGTCTTCGATGACATCTTTCCAAAACATGCAAAGTTGCCTTTACATTTGCTCATCGGTTTATTGCAGGATTACCTGCTGTGCTTTAAATCTCATGTGCTCATAGCGACAGACGCCTCACAGTGTGAAGAAAAGGCCGGTGTTGGCATTTTCTCCATCTCCCTTGACTGGTCATTCTCACTCCGCCTTCCCGATTACACCCCTATTTATTTGGCCGAATTTCTAGCAATAGTCTTGGCGTTGCGCAAATTAAACAGCTCCTTGTCTTCTGTCATAATTATGACGGATTCATTATCGTTGTGTTCCTCTCTCACCGCGCCTACATCATCTCAGGCACTTCGCTTACTCAAATGCTTGGTTCCACCCCACGTGTGTTCATTACGGTTGGTCTGGGTGCCTGGGCACAGAGGAATCCATTTGAATGAGGTTGCCGATACCCTGGCGAAGGCATCTCTTCAAGGCCCAGTCGTATCGGTGCTTCCACCCAGCGTATATATTACGGCGGCCAGGTTTCGCAGGTATCTGCTCCTGAAAGAATTCGCAGCATCAGCTCTGACCTCCTCTCCCGAATTCCGGCATCTCCTTTACCCGTGGTGCAGTAAAGGATGGCGATCACGCAAGCTTGAGGTTTCCTTCACGCGTCTACGTTGTCGCGTGCCTCACTTAAACTTCTATCTTTACAGATCTGGTGTGGCGGTCTCCCCATTGTGCCTGTTCTGCGGAGAACCCGAAGCGGTAGATCACTTCTTGTTGACCTGCCGCCGTTTCTCCTCTTTACGGAGTCGCCTGCTGGAGCATCCGTTACGACAGCTAGGTCTAAGTCTGTCAGCTGGGGTTGCTCTGTCTTTTGGGGCTTCCTCCCTTGGGCACAGCAACTGAAATGTGCTCTCCGCCATGCAAAACTTCCTTACAGACACTAAACGGCTGCCGTCTTAAGCTCTGCTCTTTCTCATGATCAATATTCCTCTGGAACGAAAGCTTTCTGAAGCGTTCTCTATTTCAGTCACCGATCTCACAGCATTTGTTTAGCCTATTTCAATTACACATCTGAGATCCTTTCATTTATTTCCTAATTGCTATTATTATCATAATTATTTTATTTTTCCAAACCATTATTTTCTTGTTTAACATTTTGTGCACCTATCAGTTGCCGCCTGTGTCTTGGCCAATCCCCCGCAGTGGATACGCGCCATTATCTAGAGGACAACAACAACAACAGCTTGCCGCTCGGGGCTAGCTGTGATCTGTACCCTGTGCTCCGGTCGTTCTTGGGCCGACATAGACTTCGGGCCACGTAACATCTTTGGTGGACGTGCCGGGTAAACGATCTCCACGCCACGCAGCTCCGAAGCGGTCGTCAGGCCGGGGCTACTACCTTCATGGCTCCACCCGGCGAGTCACGAACCACTCCCTCTGCTCCCTCTGCTCCCTTCGTGGTCATGGCTCCTCCCCGTGACCCTGGTACCTTTTCTGGGAACGACGGCACCGATGTCGACGACTGGCTCAGCCTATATGAGCGAGTGAGCACCTATAACCGGGGGGATCCCACCGTGATGCTAGCGAATGCGATCTTCTATCTTAGTGGCACGGCCCGGGTCTGGTACGAAACCCACGAAGAAGAACTGACGAGCTGGGACACTTTTAAAGAAAAGCTCCGTACTTTGTTTGACAGACCCGATGACCGGAAGCTCTCCGCGAAGAAGCAGTTCGCGTCGCGCGCCCAGTCGTCAACCGAAAGCTATGTGGCATATATCCAAGATGTCTTGGCGCTTTGCCACAAGGTCGACGCCGCCATGACCGAGTCCGACAAAGTGAGCCATATTCTGAAAGGGATTGCGGATGATGCTTTTAACTTACTGGTTTGCAAAGACTGCACCACCGTGGACGCAATCATAAAAGAATGCCGTCATTTCGAACAGGTTAAAAGCCGCCGAATTCCACAGCAGTTCTCTCGGCTCCCTAATACTGCCGCTACTTCTTCCTGTGAGGAACACCGATTACCGTCCCGCGCCTCTTCCGATGATGACCCCGTTGCCGGCACTGTGACCCGCATCGTTCGCCGCGAACTGGAAGCCCTTGCGCCTGTTCTGCCCCGTCCGACCGCACCTGATAACTCTCTACCCACCGTGTCGCTGATTCAGGCCGTCGTGCGTCAGGAACTCGCTAACCTGAACCTTCCTCCGGCTGTGTGCACCATCAGAAGCCCGGACACCCCCCAGCCACCTCTCTCTGTTTATCGTCGCACCTATTATTCTCCGCAGCGTTATCGCAATCCAAATGAGTGGCGTACGGCAGACGACCGCCCCATCTGCTTCCGGTGTTCTCGCATTGGCCACATCGCCCGACATTGCCGCAGCCCATGGTCTTCACCAGCCCGCAACGTCTGCCCCTCCTTCTACAGTTCTACCTCGACCCGCACCTTCTCGCCCCGAGCCCCGTCCGAACCATCTGAAGCAGCCGTTCCCCCTCCACGCCAATTCTCCCGCTCTCCGTCGCCGCAGGGCCGCCGCTCTCGCTCCCCACAGTCGCCTTCAACCAGCCGCTCCCATTTGGAAAACTAAATGATGCAGCTCCCGGAGGTGACGCTGCATCAACCACCCGGACCACAAATCCTCTCTCGACCTCTCGACCAAATCTCCTGGACGTCAACATCGACCGCGTTCCTGTGCGCGCCCTGATTGACACCGGTGCTCAAATAACATTGATGAGTGCTGCCCTCCGCCGTCGCCTACGCAAAGTCCTCACGCCTGCAATATCCCGTGTGCGTGTCGCGGATGGTGGCACGCCTGCTGTCGACGGTACGTGTACCGCGCGCGTTACTATTGGCGGCCACAGTATACCGGTTCAATTCACCGTGCTGACCACCTGTGCCCATGACCTCATTCTTGGCTTGGATTTTCTGACTGACCATTCCGCCCTCATTGACTGATCGGATGGCGTCCTACACCTCGAACTTCCACTGCTGGATTCAGAACCCGTCGATATAGGAGGTATTCACATGACGTCATCCGCAAGGGGCGCTAGCGGCCGGCGCGGCATTCGCCATGTTGGTGGTCGCGCGCGCGGCCGCCGCAGCCAGCCGCAGCGTTTGAATAGCTGGTGATGGGTGAAATGTGAGTGTATTTCGCGTCTCGCCGCACGTAATTTCTGTCCGACCCGTGCCGCCGCGTGACTGAGTGAATATTCCGTGAACTGTGCGCAGCAGAAAAGAGCGGGCACGCTCAGAAGGTTCTACTTTGTGAAAAGGTCGACCCCCCGTAGGAATGCGGAGGCACCGGCATGCATGTGTGCGACGTATACAAGACTGCTGCCGCGCGTTGAATTCACCGGTATCGAGGCCCACCTTGTGCACGGCTTAAGTTTGCTGGCAGGCCAAGGAATTAAAGGATATAAACCTATGAGAGGGTGCAATTACTTGACAAGCGGGTGAGTCCAAGACTCGTGCTGTGGGGACCGACGTCCGCGGTGCCGACGGCCGAAGTGCCGTTTTTGAAGAGGTGAGTAATTCGAAGGGTCTGTTCACTTAGCTGTAGCTTAACTTGTCATCTCTACCTGCTGAAAGTGACGTGTTACAACTGAATCTAGCGGAATGGCTGCACACTGCGTTGCTGCGAAAACGGTCTTGTGCATACGAAGCAGCGCTACGTAGCTACAATCAAAACTGCAAAACATTCTCGCTGTGTCTGCCGTTCGTGCTGCGAGCGCATGGCAGTATTTGTTTGGCCGTTCTGTTGGGTAAATAAGGCAGCTATGACGCTTTGCCTTTCTGCTGAACGACCGTACGTCTGAGAAGCGTCAGCAGTTCGCGGACTACAGCTAGGCGCTTGAATTATCAATTTCTGTGGTGGCAGTTCTGAAATTTCGGTAATTATTCGTGCTGTTTATCCACGATGTGCCCTGCATGACTAGCTGACAGGTATCAACTGATATTAAAAGCTGCAAGTCGTGTACGTTCTTGCGTGCAGCGCAGCCAGCCAGTTTTGCTGCCGAGTTGAGGCAGCTCGGTTATATCACGGCGCAGAAGAATTCTGCTGCAAACTTCATGCACAATACGCGCTCCACAAAGATAAGTGGTCGCTGACGTATTCAACAACGTACAAATATGTTACGGATAACTAACACTTCAGGCCGGGCACCTCACGGCGCACCGTGACACTGCGCGAGCTGGCCTGAAACGACCGCAAACATGGCGCGCCTGCCGCGACGACGCTCGCGCCGTCTGGTAGCGCGGCCTCAGTGAATACCTCCTATATCCCTGCGACTGTACAGTACCGATTATGCTCGCCTGTCATCCCGAACCGCCTCTTTCGTTCCACTGACCCCATCTCGCCCAGTTCCTGATGGCGACTATCTCGTTACGCCCAACCTTGACCTCCTGCTGACCCGTAACGTTGCCCTACCTCATACCATCGCCACCATCCAAGCTAACGCCCTCTCTCTGCCTTTCCTCAACTTCGGTGTCTCTTCTCAAGTGCTCCCGTACGGCATCTGCGTGGCTACACTATCTCCTCTCGCTCCTTGCCACGTCGCTCAGTTGGCCAACACCCCTATTCAAGACACTGCCACCCCGCGCCGGCAGTCTCCCCAGTCGCCAGACGCCTTCACGACCATGATGGCCACCGACCTCAGTCCCGACCAAACTGCCCAGCTTCGTGCCCTTCTCGAATCTTTTTTCGGATATTTTTGATGTCAACAACACGACGCTGGGCCAAACTCTCGCCGTCAGGCACCGCATTGAAACCGGCGATGCCCCTCCCATCCGCCGCCGCCCCTATCGAGTCTCTCACGCCGAGCGTCAAGTTATCAATGCGGAAGTTACTAAAATGCTCGCGAAAAACATTATCGAACCCTCGCACAGTCCCTGGGCCTCACCCGTCGTACTTGTGAAGAAAAAGGATGGCTCCTGGCGTTTTTGCATTGATTATCGGCACTTGAATAAGATCACTAAAAAGGACGTGTACCCCTTGCCGCGAATCGATGACGCCCTTGACTGCCTTCGTGGTGCCAAATTTTTCTCATCCATAGATATTCGCTCCGGCTACTGGCAAATTGCTGTAGACGACCAGGACCGTGAAAAAACCGCCTTTGTGACACCTGATGGGCTTTACCAATTCAAAGTTATGCCTTTCGGATTATGCAACGCGCCAGCCACATTCGAGCGCATGATGGATGCCCTTTTGCACGGCTTTAAGTGGTCCACCTGCCTGTGCTACCTCGATGACGTCATTGTCTTTTCGCCCACGTTTTCCACTCATATCACTGACCTTTCCCAGATCCTTTCCCTCTTTCGTCATGCCGGCCTGCAGCTCAACTCGTCTAAGTGCCGTTTCGCGCGCCGCCAGCTCACCATCTTGGGTCATGTCGTCGACAATACGGGGGTCCACCCTGACCCTGAGAAGATCCGAGCCGTCAAAGACTTTCCCCAGCCACGTTCTTCTAACGACGTCCGAAGCTTCTTGGGGCTCTGCTCCTACTTTCGTCGCTTCGTTCAAGGCTTCGCCGACATCGCCTGCCCCCTAACCAACCCTCTGAAGAAAGACACCACCTTCATCTGGGGTCCCGACCAGGCACAAGCGTTTTCCAACCTGATATCGAAGCTTACTACCGCGCCAGTTCTCGCCCACTTCGATGTGACCGCTCCCACTGAAGTTCGCACTGACGCCAGTGGCTACGGCATCGGCGCTATCCTCTCACAGAGACAATCCGGAGAGCACCGTGTGATCGCGTACGCCAGCCGTCTCCTCTCTGCCCCGGAGCGGAATTACTCAATTACCGAACGCGAGTGCTTAGCTCTTGTCTGGGCTGTTGGGAAATTCCGCCCATATTTATACGGCCGTCCCTTTACAGTTGTCACTGACCACCATGCGTTGTGCTGGCTCTCTTCCTTGAAAGACCCTACAGGACGGCTTGGTCGTTGGGCACTGAGCCTGCAGCAGTACCATTACTCTGTACTCTACAAGTCTGGCCGCTTGCACGCCGATGCCGACTGCCTTTCCCGTTACCCCGTTGGCCCGTGTGACAATCTTGGCACTGGCAGCGTGGATGCTCTGTGCTCCCTTTCTGTCCTCGCTAACATGGGCGAAGAACAGCGCCGCGATACCGAGCTGCGCTCCATTATCGACCGCCTCAACACCGCCCCATTCGACCCTCCGATGCGCCGCTTTGTGCTCCGTGATGGAGTTTTATACCGCAGGAGCCTTAGCCAAGATGGCCCAGACCTCCTTCTCGTTGTCCCCGAGCACCTTCGCACTGTTGTCCTCCAAGAGCTGCATGATCTTCCCACTGCTGGTCACTTGGGTGTCTCCCGTACTTACGACCGCGTGCGTCGTCGATTCTTTTGGCCGCGCCTCTACCGCTGTGTACGCCGCTATGTTGCTGCCTGCGATGAGTGCCAGCGCCGGAAACGCCCCACCACACTGTCAGCCGGTCTGCTTCAGCCCATTGACGTCCCACCCGAACCTTTCCATCGCGTCGGCTTAGACCTTTTGGGACCATTTCCGGAATCCGCCTCGGGCAACAAATGGATAGCTGTTGCCACAGACTACGCTACCCGTTACGCGATCACACGGGCACTGCCCACCAGTACGGCTACTGATGTTGCCGACTTTCTTTTGACCGACCTTATCCTACATCATGGAGCTCCCCGTCAACTTCTGACCGACCGAGGCCGATGCTTTCTGTCCAGAGTTGTCGCTGACATTCTTCGATCGTGTTCTACGAAACATAAGCTCACCACCGCCTACCACCCGCAGACGAACGGCCTCACAGAACGCTTCAACCGCACTCTCACCGATATGCTGGCTATGTACGTTTCTCCGGACCATCGCGACTGGGATACCGCTCTCCCCTATGTGACCTTCGCCTACAACTCCTCCCGCCATGACACTGCCGGTTACTCCCCTTTCTATCTTTTGTATGGCCGCGAGCCCCTGCTGCCTCTGGACACGCTGCTTCCCACTTCTACTGCTCCGCCGTCTGCATACGCCCACGACGCCATTACTCGCGCTGACCACGCTCGCCAACTCGCACGCTCCCGGCTCCTCGCTTCCCAGACCTCTCAGCAGGAATTCTACAACCGCCGTCACCGTATGGTCTCCTTCACCCCTGGCTCCCTCGTCTTGCTTTGGTCGCCATCTCGCCGCGTGGGGCTCTCTGAAAAACTTCTGTCCCGCTACATCGGCCCGTACCGTGTCCTGCGCCAAGTCACCGCAGTCACCTACGAGATCGCTCCGGCCTTCCCCGGTGCCACGTCCTCTTAGCATCAGACCGATGTTGTGCACGTCTCTCGCCTCAAGCCCTACGTCTTGCAGTCCCCCTCACTGCCCTGATGAACACCGAGACGGTGCCTTTCCGACCGGGGGGCCATGCAACGGATAATCTCCGTGAAGACGACGCAGAGGAAGTGCCCGGTGTGTGCGCGCTTGCCGCTCGGGGCTAGCTGTGATCTGTACCCTGTGCTCCGGTCGTCCTTGGGCCGACATAGACTTCGGGCCACGTAACAATATCTTCAAGAGCAAGCAGGTGGGCACTACTCCGCCCAAAGACAGCAATTGCTACTCTTAATACAAGTCGCGTTGTTTAGCTAACCTGCAACATCAAGCAGCGTCAGTTCATCTTTCGGGGTGCGATGTCGTGCCCGAAGTGTGCGCTTGCTGGGTGGTTTTTATACTGCGCGCCAACCGCTTAGAACGCTGTTGTTGTAGATCAGGGTTGCCAGACAAAAGGGCAGGGTTCATACAGAATCGTGTGTAAGAGAGAGAGAGAAGAAACTTTTATTGTCCACTAGTGTGGGCTGCAAGCCCGGGCCAGGCACGGCCCCACTGCGCTAGATGACTTGCAGTCCATGACGTTGCCGCACATCCGCGGCCCGCGTGGTGGCGGTCTTCTGCCGGTGCGGGTGCGTCGCGCGCAGTGAGGCCTCCCATTCAGTCATGGGCAGTATCGAAAATACATGTATCTTCGATACTATCTTTCGATACATTTTGTGTATCGGTATTAGGTATCGCGTGCTGAAAACTAGAGTATCGGAGTATCGGTATCGAAAATACATTTTTAGTGTATCGTGTATTTTACGATACTCGATACAAAAAAAAACTGTAAAAGCCCTCGCTCAGGCGGTACAAGACGGGCGGCAGCAGCTTCGCTGCTTTTTAGCGAACTCCCAAGCTACCGCTTCTGGATCGGCGTTTCTGCGGCGTCCGACTGTCCGCCGTCCCATTTCAGTGCGACTGCTCGAAGGTGTTCCTAGTTTGCGGTATACGCCAGTAGCCCTCGCCGCGTTACGCGCGGATAAGCAGCAGCTATGGCTGACGAACAGCTTGGCTGACGGTTCGAGCAAATTTTGTTACTTAAGACCTTCAAGTAAACGTAACGAATACTTTTTGCCTAATAAAACCGTTCAGCCATTTTACTTGTTGTTTTCATTCTAGCTTTTCAAGAATAGTTTTCAGCTTCAGAAGTTTGTTATCGCCGTTAACTGTTCGGTTCCCAAGCGCACGGAGCCTGCATCATTTAGTTTGATCAAAGGCACATGCCATCGGGTAAGTACTCTACAGTATCGAACTGAAAACAGAAAACGTTTCTTCACATAGGTTTATTCATATAGCCAAATGCTCACAGATTGGTTCGTATGAGGAACTTTGGGTTAAATGACTTTTCACTAGGCTGCTTACGGAAGCGATCATCATCATCATCAGCCTTACTACACCCACTGCAGGGCAAAGGCCTCTCCCATGTCTCTCCAATTAACCCTGTCCTCTGTCAGTTGCCGCCACTGTATCCCCGCAAACTTCTTAATCTCATCCGCCCACCTAACTTTCTGCTGTCCCCTGCTACGTTTGCTTTCCCTCGGAATCCACTCCGTTACCCTTGAGGACCAGCGGTTATCTTGCCTTCGCATTACATGCCCTGCCCAAGCCCATTTCTTTCTCTTGATTTCAACTAAGATTTCAACGGAAGCGATCGCTTCAACATATATATGGCTTTAGTCCAAATTAAAGTTCTAACGAGGCCAACTGCGCAGACAGCGGAGCTTCAACAGATCCATGCGGTCGGATTCGTTTATAAGTCATTTCAGGAAAAGTGCCCAATAGAAATACACTAAAGGTTACAGAAACCACGCGTATATTTCCTAAGTTCGCCAATTATATTACCGGCATTATTAGACAGTGATTTCAATTATGTAAACTTCGTTAGTCGTAATATAACCTGTATTATATTTGATATTTTAGTGATGTATCGAAGTATCGACGATACAGTATCGAGTATCTGTATCGAAAATCGATATCGGTTCTGTATCTTGTATCGGTATCGGAGGTACAATTTTCAAAGGTATCGAGTATCGTATGGAAGATACTATTTTGAAGTATATTGCCCAGCCTTGCTCCCATTATTGCCAGGTGGAGGGCTCCGAACCCGGCGTGGGAGGATCAGCCGGACACTCCGTGAGGATGTGTGTTAGGGTAGCGGTGGGGTGGGATCACAAGGAACAGGATTGTGTGAAAGCACCCGGGTGGATGCGGGATAGTAGGTAAGGGGTGGGGAGTGTACGGGTCTGCCGGCGGCGCCACAGGATGTGGGGGTGGTTGGTAAGGGATAGGTGGGGTGGGGGGCAGAGCTGACAATCGGCCCGATAGGCCTGCGTCAGCTCGCTGAAGGTATGCATGTGCTCTCTCGAGTCGCCCAGGCTCGAATCAGCCGCAGCCCGGTTTATTAGTCCCCGGGCGTGGACATTGGCGGCCTCGTTACCAGGGTTTCCCGAGTGCGCAGGCACCCAGATCAGCTCCACCTGGCGGGGCAGTGTAGTAGGAAGGGACTGTAAGACGGAGTAGGCGGCCTCGTGGATCCTGCCTCCAGCAAAATTTAGTAATGCGGTTTTAGAGTCAGAGAGAGTCTGTGTAGGCAATGGCAGCGGCTACTGCAGCCTCCTCTGCTGACTCTTGGGTGGAGGTGGATGCGAGCGGGGGCGGAGATGAGTGGGCAGCTCGTGTGGTCCGCAGCCGCCACCGCAGCAGCCGTGCCCGCGCAAGCCGCGTCCACCCACAGGGCGTCATGTTCGAACCCGTAGTATTTATGGAGGGCGCTTGCGCGCGCCGCTCTGCGTGCGCCGTGAAACTCGGGGTGTGTGTTGCGTGGGAGAGGTTTAGTTAGGAGGCTGTAGTGTATGTCCCAGCAAACCACAAACCTCCCATAGATGTCCAGATTAAGTCTGAACGTCTATGTACCAAACCAAAATCTCTCAGACGTCTTATCTACCAACCTTTTTTCGTGGAAAAGCTGCAGACGTACCCACGACATCATATCTGCCTTAACCTAGACTTCCCGTAGATATTACTTGTCACGTCCTGGGTATGTAAGCGAGATATATAATTTAAGAATTCCATATTTTTCAATCGTTCGATATTTCGTGTTGCCTTACTGCATTTAAAGTTTGAAATCGCTGTTGACTACAAATTGGAGGCATGACCAGCGCTGCCTGTGTTTTTGTGTTTTTTCGTGCTCGCTTCACGGCAACATTATCCTGCCTAGAAAGAAGAAAAATACGGGAAGTAGTAAAGACAAATCTGAATGCACACGCATCAGGTTTCTGACTCAACTGTACGCAGTTGGTTTGAAATGCCAGTCACTTTGGTCAGGATTCGCATTGTTATTTCATTACTATTCTTACATTCAATTTATACCTTGTGCTACAGCCTGCAAGCTATCTCAACCACACTGAAAAGTGAGGACACACTAAAAAACTTGTTTGTTATTTAGCAGTCAGGACTATATAATAACCATTTTTTCTGATTAAGCATGTTTTATTCAACTCATCCAACTATTTAAAATACAAGAATTGGTTCAGTTCAATTTTTGGGAGTTATTTTTTTTTCAAAAATGTCTTAAATCTGCTAATCGCGCTAGCAATGATAACTATTGGAATGTTGAGCTGAGGAAAGCTTAGGCATTTGTGTTGCTGAATGTGTGACCTCATATTTCTTGAGAATAAACTTCTTGAGTCCCGCTTTTTATCATCATGTAAACACTGTAATCATGTCCAGTGCAGGCCAAAAATTTCTCCAGTTAACCCTGTGCCAGCGGCGGCCCCTTTATCCCAGCAAACTTCCGAACCTCATCTGCCC
Source organism: Amblyomma mixtum (assembly GCF_055824585.1). Classification (NCBI taxonomy): domain Eukaryota; kingdom Metazoa; phylum Arthropoda; class Arachnida; order Ixodida; family Ixodidae; genus Amblyomma; species Amblyomma mixtum. The sequence continues at coordinate 173,798,743 of NC_143016.1, forward strand.
ACCTGCCCTGATCCTCTCTGCTGTGCTTGCATTCTCTCTGAATCCAGCCCGTTACCCTAATGATAATTGGTCATCTTGCCTTCATGCTACATGCGCTGCCCATATACCTCTTCTATGCTGCGGACAGGCGGCGGCGGCGGGGAAAGTGCGGTGAATTGTCTAAGCCGCCATCGCGTTGTAGTTCGTATCGTATTTTATCAATAATAGCGAAAACTGCGCATGGCGATTGCGGCTGTGAAAAAAGTAATATGCTACAATTTAAAAATAATTAACTTATTTTTCATGCCACACCAAGCCTGCTACTAAGTACAAAAAAGAGACGATACAAAATATGTGACAGTTTCGCACATCCGCACGAGGCTAGGTTCAGCCATGGCGGCAGTGGTAGCAGTGGTAGAGCGCAGGGCGTGTGCGATTTCAATCGTGTTCCGTGGGAACATTGTGTTTGAAGAACCTCGACACAGAATTAATTATTCCCTTATTATTGCTGGCGAGATTGTTCAACCGTTCTTTCCTTGATGGAGCTGAAGGAAGACAGTTTGCTTGCTTTTACTACTTGGCGAAGTGGACCCGTCAGTACGAATTAGGACTACAAGTCGTTTTCACCGGCTGGGATCGTGACCTTTCTTGGTGCGTACTCAGTCTCAGTTTACTCATTGAAGTGTATTTTATGCTATTTTTGCGTTCGTAATGAAAAAATTCTAACGCATTTATCGGCACGTTATATTTTTACGCTCACTCGTTTGGCTGTTTTGCCAAACTCGCTGTGTATTGAAACAAGAGCACAGACCTTTGGGCTAGTTGGTTCATAGCAGACACGTACAAGCGCTAAAAAACACGGACAGAGAAGAGACTTGGACAACACGAGCGCTTACTTTCAACTGAAGGTTTATTGATACACAAGCACAATTTTATACACCTTGCTGCATGACGTCAAACTGATAGCCCTGCCGACATCACGTGGCTGCTCCCAAAAACATTATTTCCTTTTTAGTCAGTGTGACAGATGGTGCGCTGACGCAGGATGGACCGGCTTTTCTAATCAAATTTGCCTCTATTATCTCTCTCACATCCTGACAACTATGTTTGGCCACAATCTTGGATGCGCTGAAGACAGGTTTACATGGTTTCTTATTCTTTACAGCACAATCATGACAATGTTCAGAAAGATTACCGTCTCTATAAATGCCTACCTTCCTCCTGTGTTCCAGTAATCTTTCGTTCAGACATCGGCCAGTTTGACCGATGTACCTAGAGCCACACGATAGAGGAATGTCATAGACCACACTAGAAACACATGCTACAAAAGGATCCCGGTGCTTGATACCGCATGGTTCTTTAGGCTTTAGAAAAGGATTAGTCAACTTGACTAGTTTTTCCAACTTCTCAGGCGCCGAGAACACTACTCTGACGTCACTGCGTTTCGCAATCTTCTTTAGGCGATGCGAGGTGTTGTGCAAATAGGGGATGACTACCATCCAAGAGCTAATAAACCCCTCTTACCGTTTCATTCATCTCATACAACACTTGTTAAGAGAGCAATCGCTAAGCAATGCCTAAATAATGCACTAAAAAAATCGTGTTGCCATTCACTGAGCCATGGTTTCCAAAAGCAAGTGACGCGTCTTCAGTCAGCTGGGTATCCGACAAGCCTCATTGTATCTGTATCTGAAGGAATGTTGAAAACCGTAAAGAGAAAAGACAAGAACCAGATTCAAGCAAATGGAAACAGAACGGTACTCATCCCCTATTTGCACAACACCTCCCATCGCCTAAAGAAGATTGCGAAACGCAGTGACGTCAGAGTAGTATTCTCGGCGCCTGAGAAGTTGGAAAAACTAGTCAAGTTGACTAATCCTTTTCTAAAGCCTAAAGAACCATGCGGTATCAAGCACCGGGATCCTTTTGTAGCATGTGTTTCTGGTGTGGTCTATGACATTCCTCTATCGTGTGGCTCTAGGTACATCGGTCAAACTGGCCGATGTCTGAACGAAAGATTACTGGAACACAGGAGGAAGGTAGGCATTTATAGAGACGGTAATCTTTCTGAACATTGTCATGATTGTGCTGTAAAGAATAAGAAACCATGTAAACCTGTCTTCAGCGCATGCAAGATTGTGGCCAAACATAGTTGTCAGGATGTGAGAGAGATAATAGAGGCAAATTTGATTAGAAAAGCCGGTCCATCCTGCGTCAGCGCACCATCTGTCACACTGACTAAAAAGGAAATAATGTTTTTGGGAGCAGCCACGTGATGTCGGCAGGGCTATCAGTTTGACGTCATGCGGCAAGGTGTATAAAATTGTGCTTGTGTATCAATAAACCTTCAGTTGAAAGCACACTCTGATCAGCACGACTGCCTTTTAGTGCTGCAAGGGCAACCTTTGACGCTTCATAGACTTGCGTCGGTAAAAGTGGCGTAAATTACTGGGCTTGTTTGTTGTGGTTGCTGTGCCATTCTCTTGTCACCTGTAAAAGTGAACAATTATGCTTTCTTTTGCAGCAACCCTGGCCTATTGGGCTCGGCAGAAGAGTATTGATGCCACCGCAGCTGTTAACCTGACGATTATGCTCAACAAGAAGATTCAGTGAAAGCGCCGAGCGCAATAAAATGCTGACGCACTAGGAAGTCATCTGCAGTGTTTTGGGCTCCCATGATGGCCATGTACTCGCTTACTCAACTGTATTTGAGCTAGCTGGAGTGCTTGGACGTCCCGACGACTCCATAGGGAAGTCTGTGGCTGGGATGCAGTAGGTCTCCGTTCCATCTGGAATTGTAACAGGTGTCAGCTGCATCTCGTATTGCAGCTGGTTCCAGTCTGGAAATGTGTCTCTTAAAACAGTAGGACTGGAACCAGTTAGAAATTTTCACCTGGATATTGATCTATGTATAGTCATATTCTCTTTATATAGACGTCTAGGCTACGTAGACTGGGCGTACTTACATGTTCACAAATATCTGATGAATGTAGAGCGTGATGTCTGCAGTACGTACCTACAACGTGAACTGGACCCCAATTTTCATGTTGTAGGTACGTAGATTTTTCGTAAACGGTACTAATATGGATGTCTAATGGAGGTGTCTAATGTCCAGCGTAAATATCTTGCTGATGTCTATGGTACGTTTTATGGTTTACTGGGGTGTGAAGGGAGGGGAAGAAGCTGGGGATGGTTTGCGGGGATTCAATAATGCAGTAAATCCAGTGTAGTTGATGTTGTAGTCGAGACAACAAACGTCCAGATAAAACAAATAAATGGGCAGGTTTATTAGCCTGCGAAGGTTACATAAGAACACAGAAAAGACGGAGCACAGCACGCATGTCCTTTTCCGCAAGCGAGTTCTAACGGCACTGCCCGTGTCCCTCTCTCCGACCGGATGTCGAGGGGGCCCCGGTAACCGGCGAGCAGTGTCCAGATGTGGCTCCGCGCCCTTCGGGCCTCCCGTTGCTCTTCCAAGAAGGGGAGCGTGGTCGCCGGTGCTCGGAGAATGGGGACCTCCGCAGGGCTCGAACGGCCGGCGTCGCCTGTGCACTTGTCTCCAGAAACCGGAGCGCCTCCGTCGACAACACCAGTATATATCTGCCTGTAAAGGTTTTAGTGAGCCGTAGGTATTGAGCTTTTCTGTGGGCTTCAACATCCTCATTTGTGGTGTTGTGTAGTCCTAGTTGTAAGAAGTTTGACGTTTTTGTGTGACGGGGGAGATGGAGTGCGATTTTGTGCGCTTTTCTAAGGAGGTCTTTTAACGTGTCTGTTTCCCTGCGGTCTAGTTTAAGATAGGGGTTGGTATGTAGAAAATGGCTTAGTAAGAAGGCGTGGATGAGGCGGCACATGTTCTTTCAGCCCGTATTGTTTGGTGGAGACTCGCTGGATGAGGTGCGCGAGTGCGGTGGTTGTGTTTTTAAGCCTTTTGATAATGAAAGTGTTGTGTCCGTTATTTTGCAAGTGGAGCCCAAGTATCCGTATGGTGTTTAACTCCAGTATGGGTTGTCCGTCCACTGTTATGTTGGTGGGTGTTGTAGGAAGCACGTTTAGGGCGTATGATTAGGAGTTCGGATTTGGTTGCGGAGCAAGTGAGGCCTATAGACCTTATGCGAAATGCACTGCCATCTAGCGGTCGCCGCGCGCGATCCGCCATGTTTGAGGACAGCCGCCGGATTCACAGCACGTACTGGTGCACGCTCGTCGCGCGCGCTCGAGTTTCACCGTCCTCAGTATGCCCACATATTGCTTAGTGCCTTGCTGTAAGCAGAAGGGTCACAAAAGCGCCCAGGGAAAAAAGGCAAACGCGCTTGATTTGAGCGCATTTCTATTTTTGGTCTGCGATCCCCGACATCCGCGACACAAAAGTTGCAGTACCGTCGCTAAATGTCGAGACGTCGCGAAATGCATTTCGTTATCGCCATGTAGCAAATGAAATTAGAAATAATCTTTGTAGGCACGAAGAAAATATCACACAAAAGTAGTTTTTCTCCTGCGATTGCCCGTGAAGTGATGCGATTATCGGCCTCGCAAGAGGGTAATCGTGATCAGCTGTTCAGTGGTACGGGTCGCGCTTTGTGAGAACCGTTGCTGCTAGCGTTATCCCCCGCAGCCGTTACACGCGTTAGTTTTTAGTGCGAATATTTGTTCCGACGGAAGGAAGGAAGGAAGGAAAAACTTTATTTTACTCTAGTCCTTTTTCCTGCGGTTTGGGAGCATCTTCAGAGACGTTTTCTCCTTGATTTTACCCCCAGGAGTCTTCTCTGTCGAAGTCGTCCGCCTCTAATCAGTGGTCGGTTGCCCTCAGTCCAGGGCTCCGCTGGCCACTGCCGCCCGTTGAGCTCGCTGTACCAGACCTTCTTGGTCTTCACAGCGGTCGCTGGACAGCAGAGTCTCCCACTGCTCCGCACTCGGGTTTTGTATTTTGGGGACCACGTCTATCTTTTGGCAGGCCCATGTGATGTGATAGAGAGTAGGTTTTCCGTCGCACCAGGGACATTTGTCCGCGTATATGGTAGGGTGCATTTTGTTTAGTATATGTAGGTTTGGGAAAGAGCCTGTTTGTAATTGTCTCCAAGTGACAGCTTCCTCTCTGCTGAGAGATTTGTGCGGTGGGGGATACCGCAATCTTCTGCCTCTGTAGTTTTGTAGTATGGCCGAGTAATCCCTGGGTGCTGGCGCGAGTTCCGCGGGCTCATCGGATGCTCGGAAAGTAATGTATCCTCGAGCTATCCTGTCGGCCTCTTGGTTCCCTGCCACCCCCGTGTGCCCCGGTACCCACACAATTTTGTGTGGGATCTTGTCGCTTTGTTCTTCCTGGTTTTTAATTCTGTCGCTCGCTGCGAGGAGTATACGGAGCGCGTGACGACCTATCCTGCCATTCATGTAATTTCGGCAGGCTGTTTGAGAGTCGGTGAGTATTGTTAGCGACCGCCCGGTTCTATAGCCCTCCGCCACCGCTAGAGCAACGGCTGAAACACCAGCAAGGGTCAAGTGCCCGTGACACGGAATGTTTGTGCGCTGCAAGTCAGTCAATCGTTTCTGTTAGACCAGGAAAAGGTGCCTATTTTGTGGAGCGACGGCTTGTTTGCATGTAGCGATTTCACTTAACTGGCCGGTTTCCACGAAACAGTGTGTTGTGTAAAAAAAATTCAGGGGGCACTTTGACTGTCTAAAGTGGGTAGAGGCGGAAGCGTTTTCCGCACCACCTTCGCTGTTTCTGTTGCACTGGTGGCGTCACATGTAATTGAGTACTAATTACTAAGTGATGACAAATCACTAATTAATGCTTAATTACTGATTAATGTCTGAATACTAATTAACTGCTAATTAATGACGCTTAAGCTTTGCCTTTAGGAGTGGAACGCGACAGCGCGTTGTAGCGCTGCCAGGGAGTCCACGGAACGCCACCACCTGTTCGGCGCGATGCCTTGCCCTTTGAACGCAACGCTTTTTGAGGAAAGGAAATGGCGCAGTAATTCTCTGTCATCTCGGTGGAAACCTGAACCGCACCGTAGAGGAAGGGAGGAAGTGGGAATGAAAGAAGATAAATAAAGAGGAGCCGTAATGAAGAAAATGAAAATTGTATTTGAGGAAAGGAAATTACGCAGTAACTGTGTCACAACATTCAGGGGGCACTTTTTTGACCTAAAGTGTGGTCACTGATGTGTGGTTATGATGTTAATCTTCGCCCCTAAGAGTGGAACGCGACAGCGTCTTGCAACGCTGCCAAGGGGTCCATAGAACGCCATCGCCCATTCGGTTCTACGCCTCGCTCGTCGGTAAATTGGTTTTTGAGGAAAGGAAATGCATCTGTCTCTCAGTTGTCGGTGGACACCAAAACCTCGCCGGAAGGGAATAGAGGAGGATGAGAGTGAGCGAAGACACCGTATTTACTAGACGCGCCTTTGTTCATTCCAAACCATCGAGCTGGCATGGCGGATAACCGAGAGCTCACAGACAGAATTGCCGTTAGAGCATCCGTGCGGCAAGGCTGCCCAATGTCACCGCTACTTTTCGCTCTGTACCTGGAGCCATTTTGCCGAAATGTAATAAATAACAGCTGTATTCGTGGTTTCGAACTGGAAGCATGTGAAATTAAAGTATTGGCTTATGCCGATGATGTGGCAGTTTTCTGTAGTGACCACAGCAGCATAGAACATGCGATGTCGGTTGTTCGTAGATTTTGTGATGTAACCAATAGCGTTGTTAACCTGGACAAGTGTGCGGGCCTTTGGCATGGGAATTGGGCATCAGCGCCTTTGTTTCATGCAAGTGTAAAATGGTCACATGTTCCTTCCAAATACCTAGGTGTACCTCTTGACAAGTATCGAGATAACGATGACTTTTGGAAGGAGAAAATTCAAGAACTCTCCACGCGTGCACAGAAATGGTCGGGGAAGGAACTGTCTGTATTCACGCGCGCAAACATATGCAATGTATATCTGGTTTCAAAAGTGTGCTATTTGTTGCAGGTCCTTTCATGCTCTCGACTTAGCATTCAAAAGTTTCATCGTCTCTTCGCAGTTTTTGTTTGGCAGTCCTCATGGGAGAGGACTAAACGTGATAATTTATTTCTGCGTTTGAGAAAAGGGGGTCTTTCCTTGCCACACTTGTACCTGAGGCAGGTGGTGTCAAGATTTCTGTTTCTTCGAGATCAACGCGACCCTTTCCTGCGGACATTTATTCAAGTGACGCTTTCTTCGGCTTTGCCAAACTATGTTATTTCTAGTGTGGACGGGATGAGATACAGTGCAAGTAGGTTTTTGAAAGAAGTGGTCTTTGCTTTCCGGTTTCTGAATGCGCGCTTCAGTTTGGAATATCTTTCTAATGTCACGCGTAAGAAATTGTTAAAAGATTTGCTCGACTCTGTCTTCCCGGAGCCAATCTATCGATCTATGTATAGTGGAGGCCAAGCAGGAAATGTTTTAAAAAGAGTACGAAAAATGTTGGTGCCAGCGGGTGTGAAGACGTTCTTCTTCAAGTTACACACTGGGACGTTGCTGGTTAAAACATGGATGGAGGAAAAGGGATTGTTTCTACCATGGGGTGCTGACTGCTTGTTGTGTCGCAAACCAGAGTCAATAGAACACGTTTTTATTGATTGCTGGGATGCGCTGCTCTTTTGGGACGTGCTCCAGCGTACAATAAAGAAAGACTTACCCCTAACGCCGTATGGGATACGATTCCTGGACATAGAGCCGGATCTTTATAAATATGATGTAATTTTCCTTCTTGGCCTGCACAGTATTTGGCGAAGCAGGATGGCTGTACGACACTGTGATGAAGATGCGCGTTCTGTCCGCGATTACTTCAAAGAAAACATATTTAAGCTACGTGAAGTGTACAAGGAGCTATGTTTTGGAGATGAAGTTATCGAGTTGATGGGAGAGTTGTGTTCCCTGAGACAGTTTTGATTTTCTCACGCGAGTGAAACACATGTCCGTTCTTGGTGTTTGAGTGTGCAGCGCAGAACATCTGTTTATGATCTGTTGTAATCTGTCAAAACAGGCAATAAAGACAAAAAAAAAAAAAGCTGGCATGGCGGAGTTGATAGCCTGCTCGTCTCTCACGCCGAAGACCGGGGTTCGATTCCTGAGCTCGACCAATTTCTTAATCGGTTTTATTTATTTACATGGCCTGACTAGTAAGGCTAATTGGATAATTAAGCAATTAACTAAGCTCAATCCCACTTACTTGGAGCAACACTATACGATCCCTTCAATTGGTTGCATGGTTACTAGCCAAAGTACAATTGGCCCCGTTTGAAATTCGCGCACTGTGACGTCACGACCGTTTCCACCAATTGAAAAGCGTGACATTTTCTGTCGACAACTGCTGCTTACAACGATGAGACATTAAAGGCCTTAAAAAAGAAAGGACCGTAAGGGAAGCCGCTCAAGCGGTACCATAGTTCCAACTAGCAGCGGGAATGCATAACGAGTGAAGAATCCTTCAAAAATCTCAGTGCACAACTGCTTGCTCGTCGTGGTAAAACCATAGACACTGCTGCATTCACGGGCTACGTGTTTTTAACGGCGATAGTCCAAGAATGGTAAACAATTGTGTAGTGGGGTCGTGCGGGGACCTAGGGGTCTATGTGCCCGGTAATAATAATGACGTTTTCTTTCTCTGTCTAGGGCACTATAGGGCAAACTAGGGGCTCTGGGCACTAGAACACTAGGGCAAACAAACAAATGCTGTATGAACTTTTCAAGGAAAATGAAAAGCGTCGCATGTTGAGAGGCCACTTCTTTCGACGCTGCCAACATGAGCGTGAAGTTTACTATCGTTTGCTGTCGGAGTCGACGCAACACACAGAAAACGCTCAACAGCAGCACTTCAAGCGGCACGCCCGTTCGCAAAAAGTATCCAACCAAATAAAAACTGACTCAAACTAGACCGAAATGCGCACATTTTTAGCCGTAAACGAAAATTACACTTGCTTCGTACATTTCTTGGTGTTCATCGTCGGCAAACTGACGTAGGACTCCGTGAAAAACTTGTAGCTTCGTACCCGGTGGCGTTCGGAAAGTGTTTTGGTCGCGTAGTAAGCATCTGCGAAGTCACTTGGAAACTTGGGCAGCAGAAACAGGTCGACTCACCATTAAGTCATGTTTACAGGCTCAAGTGACAGGAAATAAGATTTTAGAGCCAGCACCGCAGTAAGGAAGCTAACGCAGGGCACGCCTAAATCCAGAGAGCAGAGGCGGAACGAGCTTCAGTCATCCTCCAACATGGCGGTTTTCCGCTGGTTCTTCTTTTCTCCGATAGATGGCAGCAATTTTGCATAAGGTCTGTTGTGTGTGTGTGGCTACAGAGGCTAGAAGGTTTTCCTAGTGTCGCGACCGGGCCGGCGCAACTGAAATAATTTGCTATGCTCAAGGCAGATGGCGCTGCCGCCCGCTGGCGTGCGGGCGGGCGCAAGAAGCCCCTATGGGTAGTGCTCGCTGGTTCAGTCGGTTGATCGTGTGTTGGTTGCTATCACTGCTTTGACAAGGCGTTAAAGTGTTAAAGACGGTGCCAACACTGGCATAGGTTCTCTTCTCATTTAGATTCGACACGGACTAGCTGTAACACCGACAGTGTGTCGCGGCAGGAGCAAATGCAAGCGTCACGTCGGGCCTCACCTACTGCGCCGTAAAGAAGCGTAAAAACGCATTTTGTACATGATACCGAAATGAGAAAAGGAAGCGGCACAAATTGCAGGGTGGAACGTCTTTGTTACACAAGGTTCCATGACAACAATGTACTAATGCCTTTTTTTGTGCGAAATGCCCTGTGCGAGGCTACTGGCAGCGCCTCATTTTCAGCAACTTTTTCTTTTCTCGCTGCGCGCCGCGCTCTTTGTTTACCGACTTTACAAGGAAATGCATGCTAGTCAAGGCGTAAAACTTGACCACTTCTGTCGTAATTCGACGTCCATGCTCCGCGCAGCCCACACCTTGAAGCTCACGTCCCTGAAGAAAATGCAGAAAGCTGACCATGCTATCTGCGTGTAGCTCATTGCGGCTGAAAAACACCGTAAATGCGCCCTAAAGCTTAGCTATAAGCTGTTCAATTGGCCTTGGTGGATAAACTAAGCCTCCATGGTCAAAATTTCGAGTAAGTGAGGCATTGTTGTTTGACTCGGCTTGCAAAAGCGAAGTGCTGAAACAAGTTGCACATTCGGGGCAAGGAAATCTTTTAAGGATTTTTCTTACAACACACCCAGCTACATAAAAAATTAGTCTGCTGTCACTTTTTTTGTCTACCCAGCCCTGATGATCGCTCAGGCTGCTGTGCTCCTCGAGCAGCTCTGCAGCAGAAGTCAAGTTTCCTCCATCCATTAAATTATCGACAAGTTCAGTTATTCGTTCATTTTTTTCTTTGGGAACATCAGGTGGTTGCAAGAGGGCAGACACGACTTCTGCAGGTACGTTTGCTCCTTTTGGAGGCTTTGCGAGAATGTAGAAAGAAAGGTTGTTGATAATTATCAAAAACTTCCCCACAGTTGGATGATCATTGAAACCGAAGCACTGGCGCACAATCCCAAATACATTCTCCATCCTGTCTTGGCTTAGGTTTGCAGTCAACAAGTACTTGTATTGCAGCGACGTGGCCAGGTATTTTACAAGCGACAGTGTGCTTTGCAGCGTTACACGCAGCCCAAGGGCAGTTCCTGCACTTAAAGGGACTATGAAACAAATTTATTGAGATTATGTAAAGATAGGCAATCCATCACTCGTCACTCCAGCGCAAGAATTTTTGAGCTAGCATCAATAACAACGAAGTTATAGGCGATTAAAAATCACCCTCCTCCTCCTCTCCCCCCTCAACTCGTACGCGCGGGGCATCATAAAAAAATAAAGAAAACAGCTCCGGGACTGGGCTCCGCCCATGAAAACGTCATTCGCTGACGTTCGGTTTACAACTTCCGGTTGTCGCACTCCCGAGGAGCAGCGTGCGTCGGCAGCGTCTCTCCGGTCTCGGCGCTTTCTTGGATTGCGGCGCGCGTCGGGTTTCTTTGCTAGTTGGCAGAATGGACCCGGACCTGTTCCCGGCTCACACAATGTTTTATTTTTTTTGTGCGCTGGTTCGGCCGTCACACCGACGCTGCCAAGTCTTGGCGTGAAACACCGTGCATATACTGAGCCTAGCTGTCGAATGATGTTGGACACCCGGCTGCGGGATCGCAAAATCGCGCCGCCCGACTTAGAACACAAGGAACATACGGTATTACGGTCGTAAAACGGACGGGAGAGTGAAAGAAGGTCGGGACTGAGTCTGCATGTCGAAGCAGCAGCCGAATGTGAACCGCAGCAGTACGTAGCCGTCAGGCCAAGGCCCTCCGCGACAGCTAACGCTTCGAATTCGTCCTGTGCCCTAAGTAAATGCGGCACCTTTTTTTAAGTTATCGTAGATAAAATTGTCTTCCATCGCAGATCATATCGTGTAAACGTTCATACCGATCGCTGTAAGCTGGAAACTCAGCTTCCCGGCGGGAAGAAACAGTGTCGGCAGCGACTTCGGTCGAAGCTTCAGGTGCTTGACATTCATGCCTGACTGTCGAACGAGCGCTGGGTTATAGTAGTAAGCGTCAGGTGCGAAGTGTCGACCGCAAACGCGGAGTCTTCGGCGGGCGTGCGACGCTGGCAGTCCGATGCGCTCCATCCAGGCTGCTCGCTCACGCACGTCTCTAGGAATAACATGCCTAGAGACGCTCGCCAGTAACTGGGTTTGCAGCCGACGACACAGCAAGGCGTATTCATCTTGGGCGGTCGAAAAAGGCACTGCGACTGCGAGTGGCTCCCGAACTCGCGACAGAAAGAGGCGGCAGAGGTAAATTAAAACCATATGCGCGAAGGCAATGCCCTCGCTCGCGCTTGCCCGAGGGGGTCGCGCGGCAGCTCGAGCAGACGATTTTCACCGCTACCGGAAGTGTGCCCGTGACGTCGAAGCTGCCGCGGCTCTAGCGAATGACAGCGTGTGGTGGCCTTCCGACGTCATGGGACTAGTGACGTCTGTTTTCCCGATTTTGGTTTCAGAAGCTGCATTCGATTCAGCCGTGGTTCTCTGCACCGCCGGAACCGGTTCACGGTGCGCTGCACCAAAGCGCTCGATTCATAGCGCCCCCTGCACCACCGTCCGCGATTGATTTTGGTGCAGTCTTGGTGCCGCTTCGGTGCAAAGAACCGCGGCACCGTCAGAGACGGAGGTGCAGGATAGTGGTGCGCGTGTTTGACGGCGTAAGTAGACGACGCGCGCAGCCGACGTTTTGTTTGTTAACATCAATGGCCAACTAAAGGAAGTTTTTCCCGTTTCTCGCGACAGCCTGAACAGCCTCTTGAATTCGAAGCTGAAATACCTAGCTACTACGCTTTCGTAGTAGTTGGGGATTCTGTTGCGGTCTGTCCGAACTGTGTTGCTGCAAAAGAAAGCACCACGTCGGCTTCCTCATCTTCGCTGTCTGACGACTCAGAAGATTCCATAAAAGTGGATTCGGCGATGTCGTAGTCCATGACTCCACGAGGCACGAAAAACAGACGCGACGCACCGCAACACAACACACCACGACGGACGAGAACCGGATAGCAGACGACAAGGCCTGTGCGTGCACGCGCTCGATTGAAAATCTCCGCACCAATGATTTGTGACGCTGCTGACGCGCTGCACCTGCACCAAGAAACTGGAATTGCACCGCGCCGGCACCAACGGAACTTTTTCAGAATTAGTGCAGAGAACCAGTTCTGAATCGAACAGACCTAGAATTGCTCCCTACGAAGACACCAAGCGGCGCGCGAATTTTAAAAAACACAATTTTTAAAAATTCATAATAAATTGCCGGCTCAGTTCCGAAGACTCATACTTGGTGTCAATGCTTCTGAGCATCACTTCTAACATTTACAAGCGGCTTTTAATTCTTTTCATGGTCCCTTTAAAAAGCCGCCACCATACTATGCAGCATGTTCCTCCTATTCCTTGAGAAAAACAATGAACTCATTCAAAAACTGTGCACTTCTTGAATCAGCACGAAGGCCTTTTGATGGGATTCTAGATGACATTATAAAAATTAGTCTTTCCATTAGTTTTACAAACCGTTCTGTCGGTTCGATGTTTCTGACGTTGTCCCTTTGCAAATGGTCCCGGTAAAAGAAAATACCCTTTAGTACCTCCTGACTGAACAGCTGAAATGCAAGGTTTACTCGCATTTTTTCGAATGCGTTTGGATGCACATGTGATTGCGTGATGTGTGGCATCACCTTCGATGTCACAAATCGCCCGCGCGCACTTGCCAACTGGCTGGGCGAACGGCGAGGCTTGCATAGCGCGCCAAAAGCCGCACGCCTGGCAGCTGCAGCGCCACCTACGCTGTGCATCCAAACCGGTTTCACAGGGGCCCCTTGAAACGGCGGCCGTTCACGACACTAGGAAAACCTTCTAGCCTCTGTAGTGTGGCTGCTTGTTGTAGAGTGTCTTCTATGCGCCCATTGTTGCCTGTCGTAGTCCAAAGGGTGATGTCGTTGGCATATATAGTGTGTGGGAGGTGCGGTAGGCGGTTGAGAGAAGGAGCTAGGGGGGTGAGGGCGGCGTTGAATAGGAATTGTGATAGTACCGAGCCCTGTGGGGTGCCCACCCCTCGAAGGGTGTAGGAGGAGGAGGAGTGGGGACCTATGTGAACCTCCGCGCGGTGCGGTTGGTGAGGAAGGCGCGGATGTAAGAATACATTTTATGTCCAATGTTTAATGCGGAAAGTCCGGTTAGTATGGCGGCGTGGTGGATCTTGTCAAAGGCCTTCGTGAGGTCTAAGGCGAGTATGGCCTTAGTGTGGGCTGGGGTATAGTGGAGTCAAGGACGTGGTGCGTTAGGTGCAGCATGGCGTCTTGTGCGGATAGGTGGGGAAGAAAACCGACCATGCTGTGTGGGTACAGGGTGCGCTCGGCCATTTGATTTGTAAGTCGGTTGAGTGCTACATTCGCCATGCTTAGGGCAGAGTGCTTGTCTGCCAGTATTAATTGAAATAATCTGTGACCTGAGCGACTAACACGTCGTCCATGTTGCACATCATTCTGTTAGTGATTTTGTCGGCCCCCGGTGCCGAAGAGGTACGCAGTGATTGTATGGCAGAGCGGACCTCCTGTTCTGTGATGTCTGCATCGAGGTCTAGATTATGTGTACCTGCATATGTTGGGAGGGGGGTAGTGCCCGGTGCAGTATGAGTAGTTTCCAAGTGATCGATTAGGTCTGTGGGTGTGAGCGGTGTGTTGTGAATGAGTCGGGTGATGTGTTGATGCGTGGCTAAACGGAATGAGTGGGGTCGATGAGGTGGCGCAGTAGCTGCCAAGGTTGTTTGCTGATAAGGTTACCGGGCATCCGGTTGCAGATTTCGCATTATTTGTCGCGGTTAAGAGTGTCGCCGTGAGAGTTGAGCTGGGCACTTATTTGGGAGGCATGCAGCAGTCTACAAACCAGGTGGAAGTGCCAGAAACACAACTGCAAATTGCGGAAGCCCAGCTCAACAAAGGGCATAGCCTTGCGTGTGCTAAGAGATGTCCCCTCTCTCTTCACTCGTGCGTCGGCGGCGGTGCCATACCGGAAAAATTTGGAAGCAACTCGAAGCCACTCCCGGCGTTTTGACCAATGGGGACGCACGTCCGGCACGAGAACGAGACTGCACAGCCCATACTGTGTGTATGTGCGCGCCTGCCTTGGAGCGAAGAACAGACAGATGTGGAGCAAGCCTTTATAAAAAAGGGCATTGACCGCTGTCAGTTTAGCCCGAGCCGCCGTTTGAGCTTCAGTGAAGCACGCCCGCTCGACTCCCGTGACAACACCACTCGCCCAGCCGCGGTTCAACGAGGCAGCGCGCGCCAGCCTGCGGGACGGCACCGTAGTGAACCTCTGGTCGTCGGACTGTCGCAGTGCCTGGTGAACAAATTATGTTTTGTTTGTTTGTCTCTCTCTTGTGTTAGTGCACTTTAAGTGCAATAATGCTTTTGTATTGAAATCTCTCTCGAGTGTATCTTTGCACGAGTTGCATTGATTTTTTTAATCACTTTGTATGTGCTTGTAGCAACGTAATTCTGAAATCCTATGTATCATCTCATTGCTGTATAAAGTTTGCTTTGTGAACGTCTGGCTCCGACCCATTCTCTGGCTTGCAACCGGCGAAAGCTGGGCACCAAACAACCAAAAACATCTTGTCACTTGGTAGCTGGTCTCCGCTGAGCTTGCCACGCTGAGTCGAAGGCATCTCCTTGGAGTCCGAGACCGCTACCCCCACACGCTCTAAGGGTGTCTGGGAACACAGGCTAAAGTGCGCGAAGAGGTGACAGTCGGAATGTTGGGCATTGTAGCTGGGAAGATTGGCTTTGTACTGGGTATCCTGCAGGAGGGTGATGGGCGGTGGGAGTTTAGGGTAGGTAGGAACTGCTGTAGCTCCGCCCGCTTTCCCCTGAAGCCGCGGTAATTCCATTGTAATAGTGTGAGGTTGGTACGATTATTGTCCCGTCCCGCCATATTGGAGCGTGGGTGTAGTGAGGACAGGAGGTGTGGTGGTTTGGGAAGGCATGGGGATTGCGAAGGTGAAGGTGGGTATATTATGTTGCAGGGCAGGGATGAGGGTTTCTTGTGTTCGTTCTCTGTGCTGGAGGCGGAGATCTAGTTGTGTGAGTATTTTCGAGGGAGCTCATGATTTTCGAAAAACCATACTCCAGCTGAGTCTCGAGTCGCGTCAGCATTGGTTCTGCGAAACTGGAGAGCTTGGCGTCGATTCGCGCCTCGAAGTTAGCTACCTTGGCCTCATACTTTACCTCGAATGTGGCGTCGATTTTTGCCTCCAGCGCTTGGAGGTCATCACAGTGAATGGAGGAGGACAGTGTTTTGCACTTCTTTTTGGGCAGGGGGTTTTCTGTGGAGGCGGCGGGGGCAGGGGGTGAAGGTGGTAGATGGTGAGGAATGGCAATAAGAGGTGCCGGTGGGAGAGATGGAGTGGTGGTGGTGTTGGTGAGCATGGTGGTGAGCCGACTTACATCCTTCCAAAAGGCCCGGAGTTCCGCGTCCCTGGGGTCTGGTTCCTTGACACATTCAGCCCATGTGAGGCGCTTGGGCTTGGGTGGTGTATGTTGAGCAATATCGGGCTCTCAGGAGCAACCACGTGCCTTCCACTATCCGCAAGGCCAATTTAAAACCAGCTGTGCTGCCTAACAGCTCTGAGCATGACATTAATGTGTTTTCCAACACCGTGAAGTTTGAGGATCTCCTCGCAACTGACAGTATCGAAACTCAACCACGTACATGTGCGCTGTCTTGACGGCGCCTTAAAGGGGTGGAGACACCAAATTTGTGGTTCGGGCGTTCTTAGTTTCAAACGTTTCTTATGGCTCCAGGAAGCATGATACACACTCAGAGATTCATATATTCACAGTGAATAATTTATTATCGCATTTTTAGGTGAACGATTTTCGGTTTCGGTTTCGGAACGCCGAGTTGGACAGTGACGTCACAGAGGGGGAAGATCAACTACTTCGCTTGGTCACGTGGGTCCACAAAAGTTGTGACGCACCTACTGCTGCATCGTCTGCTTTCTCACACACGTGCTGACCAGCGCATGAAAAAAAAACAACAGCATGTCTAGTACCAGCAGCTCGGATTCTGACGGATCTGAATCCAATGAGTGAGGACATCAACTTTTTTTTTTATCGCACGCTAATGTCGCCTTCGCGGGTTCGCGTGAGGATGCGAAGCACTTTGGAAAATGCCAGTAAGCATCACTGCGCTGCGCCCACAACCGGTGTCACACTTCGCCGCCGTGCAGCAGTACCTGAGCGCTGCTTGGGTTGGTGTACAAATATCACAAGAAAAGACAAAATCGCCTTGTTATCAGAACTGCCAGCTATACTCGAGCAGCGACAAAGCATGCCTGCTTATGTTGGGAGCTTTCGGCAACGGCACCGCTCGCGGGCGCTCCGGGCGACGAGCTCTACATATACATAACTGTAATGTAGTTTTAATTTAATTTCGCTGCTTCGCTCTCGTTACTCTCTGAGCATAGAAAAGCAGCTAGCCGCGTGGTATCAGTGCGAGAGTAACAGCACTCTGAGACCCGGAGGCTTGACGCGAGCAGTTACTGCCATAGTTATAATATAATGTACTGCATTTAGGTGAAAGGAATCATGGCGTATTGGCGTTTGGAGTATATGGTATTCATTTCGGTGCACTTGTCACGCTGTATCATGTCCAGGTGCAAAACGTGGGTGCAGTTGTGCCGCAACCTCAGCCTGGAGAAGACACAGTTCCAGCTGCGATACCTGAGGGTTTGTTCCGAACACTTTGAACCGTTTGCGTATCTGCGACCAGTATGGCTGCGTCACGATGCTGTGCCTACTCGAAGAAAGACTGGCTGCATTGAATGTCCTTGCACTTCACTGTAAACTGCACTTCATGTATGTTCTAGTTTGATTAGAATTGCTTCAAATTACTCCGGTTAGCGACAAGAAGCAGATCTTGAGGTTGTGCGCAGGCCCTATGTATGGTGTAATGCTCTAGCATTGAGCAGGTTTGTTGATGCTAAAACTAGTGCCAGTGCTCTATGCCCCATGTGCATCTTGGTGCGCCTATTTGATGTCATTTTTACCTCAATTGAAGTTGTCATCCAATCTTCCAACTGGCAACATTTGTAGCACTTCAGGGCTTTTTTCCTGTCTGCACTGGGACCATTGACATGATTAGCCAGCTTAAACAGTGCTACTGTTTGTGCTGCCTGTGACATGCTTTTTTGTTGGTGTGTTTTATCACTGTATTTGTTTGGTTGATGTAATAAACCATCAATATGAAAACGATACTTGCCCTACACTCTGTTATGAACTGTGCACATGAGCTAGTGCTTTATGGATTATACCTTGCTATACTAAGAGACCACGTACTTGTAAAGGTACTTGCACCAGTGTTTGCGCTGCGAATTATGCATGCCTATGTCTGTAAGGGTTGCTGCCTTTCTGCGCTGCCTTCTTTCACAACAACTTTCATTGGGTTTCCAATTGCTCGTAAATAAGGACATCACTAGCAGGAACTCGAGCACATTTGAGTGGCAAAGGCTGGCACGCGTTGAAAAGCAACAACCTCCAAGGGACGTGGTCTCGAAAATGCTGATTCTACAGAAAGACTGCTTTATAATTAGCGTGAAAAGCATACGTATGCGTGACGTCATTCAACGTCACTCATACGTAGGTTGCCCCCAAAATCCAGGAGCGCTGGGGTGCCCATGAGCCGCCATTTTTTCGACCAATGGGCGTCTATGGAGCCTTCGCTACCTTGGTTCGGCGCTAGGCTCCGCTCTTCGTCGGCGGGTGGCTTCGTAGTGGGAACATGCTCCCGCCAGCCCGTCCGACCTCGGAGTTTCCCTCATGCCCCGGCGTGGGCTCGTAACCGTGCTGGTGAGTCAGGCGTCTTCGATTCCTCAGCGTATTTTGTTGCTAGCTGGCGTTATTGCTGTAGCAATAAATTCCTTGTTTGTGTCAGCCAGTGTGTTGTTCCTTTGTTCCCTCAAGGCCCGCCGTGGTCGGCGTGCGCTCGGTAGCGTACGCGATCACGGGGTGGGGTCCGGCGGCTTTGAACTGTGTCAGCCGCGGTTAAACGGGGAGAACGCATTTATCTTTCCCCAATAAAACCCCACGTCCCCGACGTGGGGCCCGCTCTTGAGACATTGGACGACTGTCCGGTTCGAGGAACGCTCTTTGTCCGGACTTGACAAGTGCTAGGACTAGTGTGAATTTTGATCGCTAGGACTTGTGGCATGCTTTCATGAGTGCGAGGTGTATTGCGCTGCAGCATGTTTGAACTTTTCGACATGCTCAGCATGTTCTTTTGTCAAGTTTTTCTTCCTGGGTTTCTTCAGCACAAGAACAACGTGGTCCGCATCGAGGGAGCGCGAGGCCTAGCGCCCGCGGAGTTGCCGAGCCCGAAGCGAGTATGGAAGCCGCATGGGTAGTCCCGAGTTTTCCTGTAAATATTTTCTATACTGTCTCTTACGACTCTGGGAGTCGCGGCTCCGGTAGCCGGGTGGCCTGGGGCCACGGGTGCCGCTCCGAGCTCGCTGGTATTGCAGCTCGGCACTGGGCGCTCCGATACCGTCCGATACGGTGGGCGCCGACCGCTCAGAAGCTGCTTCGCGCAGTGAGCGGGGTAGGGCCACCCCACAGAGCTGATGTCTCCTCGCGGCTGCGCGCACGTAACCCGTTTTGGGTCTTTCTTTTGCTGAGGGTCGTTGTGACAATAGTAGTGAGGCCTAAGACTTTTTAAGAGCTGTCTGCACCATGTCGGAAGAAACCGCCGGACCGTGACGTTGAGAGGGGGCGCACTTTGCAGCCCACCCGTTTTGTAACCTCGCATGAACTGAGCATTCTCGTTCAACTCAAGAAAGGGCTTTGTTCGCTCTAACTTTGCGTTGCACAGCCGGCCGACACATTTTGCTAGCGAGTTGAGCATTGAGCCACGAAGCCCTTGCGGACGCCGTTTCCGCTCCCGTGGCCTAAGTTAAAGGCATGAGGAGTGTGTTTCGGAAATCTTGCAGATCCAGTGGAGCCACCCAGGCTTGCTGTCCTGTGCACATCGTCTCGCTGGAGCCTGCTGCGACGGAGCGGCCTGTATCCTGTTTGGCGCATCCATTCGAGGCAGCCGTGGCGAGACCAGACAGCAGCCACCTCCGGCTGCTGTTACCCTGGCGACTACTGCAGAACCCTGGCCTGCAGTTTTCAACCGGCTCTCTCTTCGCGGGCCTGCAGACACGTAGTCCACGAGCCATGCGAGTCGTCCCAGCGGAGACCTTCACGCCGCCTTCAGATTAGCGCGGAAGTCTGCGTGGACGCTGTCCGCGTGACCTCCGCTGCAAGACCACGGCAGGCCTTGCTCTGAGGGAACAAAGGAACGACACACTGGCTGACACAAACAAGGCATTTATCGCTACAACAATAACGCCAGCTAGCAACAAAATACGCTGAGGAATCGAAGACGTCCGACTCACCAGAGCGGTTACAAGCGAACGTTCGCCCACGCCAGGGCACGAGGGAAACTCCGAGGCCGGACGGGACGGGTTGACGGGAGCATGTTCCCACTACAAAGCCGCCCGCCGACGAAGAGCGGAGCCTAGCGCCGAACGTCAGCGCGCTATCCCGGAGCTGAGCAGAAGAGGACCGTCTCTCCCCCGCGCGCGCGCAGCAAACACGCCATCCGTGGCGCTCGTGTCGCAGCGACGCCGGCGCCCTCCGCTGTTAGTTAAAGTAACACAACTAAGGAGGGTGCATTACGGGAAAGCGAACCACCGGGGACGAGTTGAGGGTGCACTGCGGGGAAGCGAACCACAGAGGACGAGTAAAGCCTTAAATAGACCCACGCGCCTACAAGTACATGCTATGGAGGATACTCCTTTTCCTTCCTTCCTTCCTTCAGGAGACTCCTCCATAGCATAAAGTTCGCTCGTAATCGCGCTGGTGAGTCGGACGTCTTCGATTCGTCAGCGTATTTTGTTGCTAGCTGGCGTTATTGTTGTTGTAGCAAAAATGCCTTGTTTGTGTCAGCCAGTGTGTCGTTCCTTTGTTCCCCCCCGAGCAAGACCCGCCGTGGTCGGCGTACACTCGGTAGCGTACACGATCACGGGGTGGGGTCCGGGCGGTTTTGAACTGTCAGCCGCGGTTAAATGGGGAGAACGCATTTATTCTCCCCCAGTAAAACCCCACAGCCTAAATTCCAGTGTAGGATGACCGTTCATGCCAATTTTTGTCAATGATCGCTCAACGTTCATCCACTGCTGTCGTGCTGCCTGGGAAGCGATGACTGCCTACATCGCAGGACACACGTGCAATAAGGCAGAAGTGCTGATGTGACCCAGTCTGCAGAGCATGTGCTGAATGCAGCCGCAGCAGGCGTCGACTGGAGAGAACAAATTGGCCTGTTTTCATTAATGCAAGTGGTGTCCAAACGTGTCGTTAGGTAAAGCGATTTGATGTCAAGTTGGTGATAGTGAAGGAAGCAGATACAGTTAGCGGGAAGCGCCGGTCGTCCGCTAAGCATTTCCCATGCAACTAGGCGTTATCATCGGCACCTGTTATCGTAGTGTGCAAACGATTAATATCATGGTGCAGGCTTTCTTGGAGTGTCTAGATGTCTAACCGCACCAAGATGTCTAAGAGCGGCTAGATATATTATCTTGGTGCGCGCTAGATGTGTAAACGAGTAAAGCTACAACTTCTGAGCAAGAATAGATAATATTTAAAATAAGGAGAGCCCACCTAGCGCTTCATGCCAAGCAAACTAGCAGTAATTCGCGCACAGCTGACCTCGGCGCGGAGCTGCAGTTATCGTAATCGTCACATTCCCAGCTGGGGGACTTTGTGCAAGCAAAGTAAATACTAAATTATGAGCTGTTATCTTGACACACTCATTTAGATGGCAGCAACCATTCAGCGGTGCGGACAGTGAAACATTCGATTCGCATTGAATTTTGCCAGCGGCAACTGGTTCTGCAAAAGGGATCTACAAGCCAAAATTTGGAATGCATGTTCAACTTACACATGCACACATGTAGTGGGGAAGCCGTCGCATTCGGCACTTTTCTCTGCTCCTTCCGTGCCTCAAGCTTACTCTAGTTCCACCTTGAGAGTAATTATTCAGCCGACGAATAGCGGGCAGGAATCGGTAGCCAGCGACAGAACACCACGCTCTTCGCGGAGCACACTGGCGAAGGCACGTACGGCGCATGACACTTTTCACATGCGGAAGCACTTGAATGCTCAAAAGAGACCACACTCATAACATACGAACAACATGCATCTGAGTGTAAATAATATGGCAAGGATGCATCGATTTCTGTTTCCTCAACAATCAGAAAACGGGCACCACGAGCAAGTCTGCTTTCCCAAGGATCACTAAGCTCGCGTACTAGCTGAAGGCTTCCGAAAAGAAAACACGGAAAATGAAATTTATTTCACTAAGCTAAAAAATTCAAGTGGTTCTACTCTGCAGAACCAAGTTTACACATAGCGAAAGCAGAGCGCACAGCTCCGATTTACATACCCCATACCCTGACGTCAGAACTGTAAATGGAATCACGTGACACCGCGCGATTACCACGTGGCTTCTTACCGCCCTCTACCGACAACTTAAAAGGTCAAGGTCAAGTGGTGCAGCACCAAGGTGGACTACACATGGTAAGCAGATGTGCAACCATTACTTATCTCAAGGTCGTTTCAAGATCATTCGGAGGCTCACGGCAGAATGTGTCGTTTGTCAAAGTTCAAGTTCAAAGGTGGTACACTAAGTGGACCACAAATGGCAAGCTATGTCTGCATAGTAACACAAGCCATGACATCTCAAGGCCGTTTCAAGGTCATTCGGAGGCTCACGACGAAATGTGTCACAGCTATAGTAGTGTAGCTTTTGCTGCAAAAAAGCTTTTGAGCGGCCGCCATCCACGGTGTGCATAATGCAGCCAACAGCACGCAGCAGATGACACGGGGCCGGTACGCCCCTGTTACAGCAGCAATCAGAGGCTGCCAGAGCAGCAAGCAGTTCGCAAAAGAAACAAAAAAAAACTATTTTAAAAATTACAACCTCACGGAATCAACTGAAACTTCCGGGAATTGCAATTTAACGTGATGATAATTAAATGCAATAAACATGGTATGCACGAAAATAGGCTGTCATGGCCCCTTTAATTTAAGCTGAACACTATTTGTTAGCCTCCACGTTTCTGCCCCATAGGTGAGTACCGGTAAGATACAGCTGCTGCATACTTTTCTCTTGAGGGATACTGGTAAACTGCCATTCAAGATCTAAGAGAACCTCTACTCTGAGCTAACTTTATGGAATTTTTACAAGGTTGTTGTAGGGTACGTTCAGATTTTCTTGTTGCGTGCTTGCACAGTTTGTGAGTGTTCTCATTACAACAAATCCCTCCGGGACCAGTAGACCCTTATTTGTATGTTCCTGTCTTGCAGTTGTCATCTGGTGTATTCAATCCCCTCAATGTGACTGCATTATGAGACTGTGGTGCTACGAGAGCGCTGGCAGGACTGATGCAGATATTGCTGTTTTGATTTTTCCTGCTAATTTTTTCAGTGATAGAAACAGCATAATGTTTGGAAGCAAAATTGATGCTCACTGCCATAGTCTTCTCTTTCTGCACTGCAAAATTATCGTACAATTTTCCTTACCATGCTGTTCACAAGTTTTAATATTTGTACATTATCACATACATGTTAATATGTGTTGTTTTTATGGCACATAGGCAACTATTACTAAGGCCATCATGTGCCAAGTGCATGTTATACAGTTGAGCTTGAATATATTGAATGCGAACGGATCATAGTAGTTAAGAATATGAAAAATAGCAATACAGATAAGTTTATCTGCGACCTACAAGCAAGGATACATTGTACTCGAGTTAGTGATGCGCTTCTTGCAACAACATGCCACCTACCAGCACACCGTCCACTAGGTGTTGCTACCCGGAACCTTCTTCACAATGAAGCCATAGTGATGCTCTGGAACTAGCCACTGCCTGTCATGACGTGTCTAATCTTGTCACCACTGCGCCAAAAATAGAGTATGCTCAATAAAATTAGGCTTCAGTTTGTTTCTGGATTGCCCTCAGCAGAAAAGCACACCAGGCGAGAACAACTACTAGGCTTTAATTAGCTTCAGCCCATGACAGGGATGAGAAGTGGAAAATGAGTGGAAGAGACCAAAAGTCAACCTCAAGTTCACCCCCTACGTTCAACTCATCGAGCAGTTTCATAGTGCTTGTGTTGCCAGCAGGTGCCCAAGTCCGCGCAGCCAACACGTCTCCACGTGGGAAAAGTGACCGTGGGAGTGCAGTTACAAGTGCCGCTAGCAGGGGTGCGGCATACAGCTGATATATCGAATGCCCAGCGAAATTGGAGTTTGGTAAACTACACAACGTTCCAATACTTTTATACAGGACTTTCAAGGGGGCAATTAGGGTGTTCAATAGAGCAAATAAGTCAGAATACCTGGGCCTGATATATCTGGGCTCGACTAAAAATGTTAATGCATGCTACGAGTGTTCACACATGACACGTTGTAGTAAAAAAACACAAGCAAAAAGAGGCCAGGTGCAGTGGGTGGATCAGTCATGACACCTTCTTCATTTGGCAGTCATTTCATTAGTTACAGGATAAAAGATATAAGTGAAAACAGGGGTAAAAACTCGTTAAAATGACTAAAATCATGCAGCCGAGACCAGAAGGCTGGTGGCACTGCAAGCACTCCGCGTGCAGCAAGCTGTGCTCCTGGGAAGCCGAAGTTGACCAGGGACAATGCTGGGCTGCAACCTGGGGACAGGATGGGCTAGTTGCCAAAGCTGGAGAGCTGCAGGTGTTGCATCTTGTTGCGTGCTGCACACAAGGAGAGAATTGGTAAATAAGTAAATTGGTTTTTGAGGAAACTGCTCGCATGTATCAGTGGACACCTGAAGCGCCGCAAGGGAAGGGAGGAAGGTAGGAGTGAAAGAAGAAAGAGAGAAAGAGGTGCCGGAGTGGAGGTCTCCCGAATAATTTCGACCACCTGGGGATCTTTAACGTGCACTGACATCACACAGCACACGGGCGCCTCTTGCGTTTCGCCTCCATCGAAACGTGGCCGCCGCGGTTGGGTTCAAACCCGGGAACTCCGGCTCGGTAGACGAGCGCCTTACCACTGAGCCACCGCAGCGGGTAACACAAGGAGAGAAACAATTGGAATCTGGCAAGGTGCACATGTTGGCTTCCTGCAGAGTGACTCCGCAACAGAACATTCTACTTAAGTGAAGAAAACACCTGTCCATGGAAATCCCTTTCAGAGCCCTCCCCTGCTGTTGAGGAGTAGCCCTTAGAGGTAATCGAAAAAAAAATTACCTCGGCTTAACCACTCGCTTGTTTGGGCTCAAATTTTTGCACAAAGGTGGTATTTGGCAATAAGAACTTTTTGTACTATGCTAAACTTGCCTGAACAGGTGAGAATGGTTTATTGGAGTTTAAAGTAAGGCTACGAGGGACTGAACAGGTGAGAACTAATCGAAAGTCCGCATTGTATGCAACAATGCCAGACCAAAAAAATTGGCTGAGGCTTAGCTAATGTTTAGCCTGGATATCTCGAAGTGAAAAGCTGCAGTGATGCTTCTGGTTTAGCTTATGGTTATGCTTTATGATCACTTCTGTGTTGGTAGTATTACTCTCTTCTCCTTCCATGTTGAATGCACTCGCCTATTCTGTGGCAAGCGGTTAATAGCCGGCCTCCGCGATAAACATGCGCTTGCGGCGAACTTAAAACAATGACGCATAGCGCATGGCAGCATGCGCCTGTTCTATGGGCAAGCGTGCCTTACATACCCCTCCTTTCAAATGCGCACTGCGCACGGCTGCGGCGAAAGGTAAAACGGTGGCGAGGAGGAGAAGCGGCAGCGCACATGCGCAGTAGTCTGCGCCATGCATGACGTCACTCGTGCTCCGACATACGCCGGCTCACGTGAAGCGCAGTGCTGACTAGCGTAGTGAAGCTTTTCGCTTCAAAAACAGAACAGATGCACTTCGTAATGAAAGGTGCCGGCAACACAGAAGAGCATGCATGTACAGATGGCAGACCCAGGGCATGGAGCAGCAACAGCAGAGCTGGTGGCTTCAGGAATGTGCACAACTCTCTAGTGTAAAAAATACGTCAGCAAGAACAGTGAAACCCTGCTGAATTTACCTGTGGGTTCGACTGGGAACCTGTGGATTAGCATGCAGGTATAGTATACAGTCGAACCCGGGTATATCGAATTCGAAGGGGATCGGAAAATAGTTCGATATAGCGAAAATTCGATATACAGATATAGGCTAGAACTGCACTCCCGATCATAACAAATTGTGGCTTACCGTTTGGAACAGCCGCGAATCACATAGTATGGGCACGCAATGTGAAAGCGCTTTATTTCGCGGAAAAAAAATCACTAATTTTGGGCTGCTTTTTCCCCTGGGAAACGGTTCGGTTTGGTTTATGGGGTTTAACGTCCCAAAGCGACTAAGGCTATGAGAGACGCCGTAGTGGAGGGCTCCGGGAAGTTTCAACCACCTGGGGTTCTTTAACATGCACTGACATCGCACAGTACACGGGCCTCTAGAATTTCTCCTCCAAAAAAATTCTAGCCGCCGCGGCCGGGATCGAACCCGTGTCTTTCGGGTCAGCAGCCGAGCACCATAACCACTTAGCCACCGCGACGGCCCCTTGGGAAACGAAGTTCAAAACACTGGCCTCGATCTTCTCGAGACTGTCCAGGTGCGAGAGCACAGTGCCTTCCATTTCGCCGCAACAGCGCTGAATCAGGCTAACGCTGAAGCCAGTTCAGCGGCTGCGCACGGACGCGTTTCTTCGTCAACACAGTTGCCCTCGTCGTCGCTGGAGTCGGCGTCTTGAACGCCAGCTACCGCTTGAACTTCGCTGTCAGCGTTAAAGTCCTCAACAGTCACTTCGGATGGAACGGCGCCGAGAAAATTGGACAAGTCGCGAAACGCGTCGTCCAAGCACTCATCGTCATCTAAATCTTCCGGACATTCATCTCCGGCCACTTCAAGGCCTGCCTTGCCAAAACAGTTGGCTACTGGGGCCTGCTTCACACGTCGCGCGTTGAAACACAGGCACACACAAAAAAAAAAAACACGCGAGGCACAGATGGAGCGATAAGAGAGAAGCCTATGCGAGCGGCAGTCAACGTGGCTGCGAAGGAACGACAGAGGGAAAAGAAAGAGCAGGGAGAAAGATCGGCGCTCTGGGCTTCGTTTTTTTTTTTTTTTTTCTGAGCTCTCTCTTTTCCCCAAACCCACGATGTGCCCACGAGCGACCGTTTTCTCTCTCTCTCTTTCCCCAAGAAGCGTGGCTTAGAACCGTCGCCACGCGTCGCCATGCCGCGCTCTCTCTTCGCTGAGCTCCAATGACCTTGACGGAGCACACGCTGGCGGTACAGGAGGAGCGGGAAAGCTCGCGCCGGTGGGGCACAAAAACGGGGAACAAAAAAAAAAAAGGGCCCTGCGCCTGCTGACTGACTGCGGAAATGTTCTCCGCTGAGGCGGCTGAGGACCGGACAGGAATGCCTTTGAGGAAAGCGCACCTTCCAGGGACGCGGCGCGGCGTTCGATATATCCAATGTCCGGCGAAAATGGAATTCGATATACAACGCAACTGTCCTATACTTTTACATAGTATTTTCAAGGGGGTAATCTGTGTGTTCGATATAGCCAATAATTCGAAATATGCGGGTTCGATATATCCGGGTTCGACTGTATTGCCATAAACACTGGCTCCATTGGTCCGTGACGAGCTTTAGGAACAGCCCCCATTCAACATTTGACCCCGGACAACAGGGGAATGCACACCACCCTCTGCTCCCGTTGTCCCTGTTGTACCCTTTTGTTGTACCGCAACTGCATTATGGAGAAAAAGCAGCTGGCGGTTGATGCCCCCCTCACCCTGGTGGACTGAGCTCCAGGCTCTCTTGGTTTAGTGTCATTTTCAGAGCGTAGATGGCACTACCACACTGCCCTTGGAAACCACTTTTTTTGTAGGACAAATGCGATGGGTGCGAGGAATGCTGTCATAATGGGGAAGATTTTTTAGGGGTTTCTTTAGGCTGTGCACAAATTGTTCAGTGCCACTCGACTGCATCCACACAAGTTGGGCAGCCCAGCTGACATCATCATCAGCCTGACTGCGCCCACTGCAGGGCGCCGGGCGCCCAGAGCAGGTGAAGTTTGGGCACGCATGTACGCTTTTGTGTTCTTTTCATGATGGTCGCTTTAATCCTGCTCAATCCTTGTATATCAGAACCTAGAAACTGCACTTTTCAGCGTCTGATGTCAGGGAAAGCAGGTGACAGAAATAAAAGCCTCGGGGCCAGCCAGTGCAACTGCATCTTGTGCAGCGCTGCCCGCATGGGGTTTGCCATGGCATAGTTTTATCTTCATGACCTCGGTCGTTTGCACCATGCTGTACGGCAATGGAGCTGCAACATGATTCGCACCACTGTCAGTGTGCTTGACGTTGGTGTGGGTGGAACATGCCGGAAGTCATCGAACACGGCAGCGGCTAAGAGCCGATGGAGTCTTTAAGTTCCGTTTTTACCCTGTCGCCGTTCCAAGCGTGCTAATTGTAGGCTTAAAAAATGCCAGCACAGGGTGAACCACTATCGCGAAGTGCACGACATAGCATGCGACAGTTGTGACGTAAGAGCAGAGTCTGTATTGCATGGGTTTCTATGTGAGCTTGAACGAGACTGGCTCAAGAAACTGCAGCAGCCGGAAAAACGCCGCACCTGGTACTACATTGGGCCTCTGCAAGCAAAAGTACTGCAGCAAATAGGTACACGTAAGAAGTTTCACGCTTCAGCAAATTACTTTTGAGTAGCAGAGCAGCATCGGGCATCACTGGCAGGATCGTGCACAGGGGTTGTAGTGAAGACTATGCGAATAAAATAAATCTGCATGTTGTAAAGATAAAGTAGCCGTTTAACAGAGCCTGCAGGAATGAGCCAAATGCGCAACACGCCATGGCACGGTACACGACATGCAGAAGTAAACAGGCAGAATAAAGCGCAGACATACCCGATGCCATCCATAGCAACCAATGAAGCCTGCTGTATTCTAGTGTACTTCATGGTTATGAATTTTGCACACCTTTCAACAGCATAAGGTTATTAATGCGCAAAAGAAAACTACAGTACATTCACATACAAACTGATTATGTCTGCACGAGTTTCTTTTTTTGCAATATTTACCGAATGGTCCTTTGCTATTCACATCCAAAAGAGGCAGTGTGCGTGAATTCCGCAGGGAGAGAAATCAGTTTTGCAAGGCTAAACCTGCCTCTGAGATGAATAGCATTAACAGCATGCTCATGCGTTTATCGCTAGATTCTATAAAGCCTGCTTATGGCAGCAGATGCAATTATGTCAAGTATGTACACATCAGCAAAAACTAGTGGCAAGCAGCAGGCAAGTAGAAGCAGCCCTGCCAGTGCTTCGCAAAAATTAGAGGCGGCACAGAGGGCGCTGGGCTCATGGCATATACTGGCATGTTCACTCGCTTCATTTTTCAAGGATTTTAAGGGGGGAGCCTGGTCTTGAAAAAAAAAATTATTAATGAAGTCACAGTCAAGAAATCTTCAGGGAATATGTATTTTTGAGTGCCGATTCTAAATATGCCATTTAATTTCATGTAAAACAATTCCTTGAGTGCTTATGTAATTTTTATGCATGTGTTTTGTGAAAAGGTCTGAAAAAAATTTCTTGCGGGAAACTTGCTGAAATGTATGCCATTGGGTTCTCTTGATACCAATGAATGCAATAAGAATAGAATTTTTTTCCTGCCTATCACAGAACTTAAGTTATAGGGTTCTGAAGTTGTCGCTTCAGAAATGAGAAGAAAAGTTAGTATTTCTGTCTCTGAAGTAGCAGCTTCAGTAGCCCATAACTCAACTTCTGTGACAGCCAGGATGATAATTTTACCCTTATTGCATTCCTTGGTGTCAAGAGAGCCCAATGGCATACATTTCAGCGAGTTTCCCCGCAGCAAATTTTCTTCAAAACTCTTTGCAAAATACTTGCATAAAAATTGCATGAGCGGTCAAGGAATTGCTTTACATGAAATGAAATGGCATACCTAGAATCAGCGCACAAAAATACATGTGCCGTGAAAATTTCACAACTATGACAAGACTAATAAAATTTTCTGTTCAAGACCAGGCTCCCCCCTTAAATCCACGCACGTATGTGTATGTACTGCCAAAGCTCTACTGTCCTGCCCACATTCTCATCCTCACGAAAAGTGCAAATAAGATGAATGCCCTGGGCTCGCTCAGTGGCGAGTGCCTATTTTCAGCAAACGCCGTCAACTTTTTTCACGCAGCCATGTTTGGAGCAAAACAAAGGCCAAAGCCGGCTCACCGTCGAAGTAGCCCGTGTCCGTGTCATTGTCTGGAACTGGCACAAATGGCGGCTCCTGGTCAAGGAGGCTGTCCCACGTGACGCTCTCGAAGAAAGGCAACGCACGAAGCTCTGCACACACACCCCGCTTGGAAACATGAGCACAGCAGGCATTCAGCACCACTGACTGAACAGAGCTATCGCACAGGTCCAACTGCGTACGGCTGAGCCCGCTTATAATGAACCTGACAGTCACACACCATTCGTTCATTACATCTGGCCGGAGGTTCGTAGTAAGTAGACTGCTCATAATGAAGACTACAAGGCAAACTTCCGTGGTGCAATCTGGTGGTATCACTCTCGATGTGGCATCTGCCAGCAGCCACCCTCGAATGAGCAGATCTGAGGCTAGTCAGCTGTTTTCCACGACACTCCTGTTTCTACTTTTATTAGGAATCAATGTGCGCGCATTGTGACAAACGGGGATATCAGCACCAAGTGGATGGGCCTAGTGTGGCGCACAATCAAAGGTCATCTCTAAGGGGGGGCGAGGGTCTTTAAAAAACTTTTTTATTAATGAAGTCATAATTACGAAATCATCAAGGAATATGTATTTTTGGTTTGGTTTGGTTTATTGGGGTTTAACGTCCCAAAGCGACTCAGGCTACGAGAGACACCGTAGTGAAGGCCTCCAGAAATTTCGACCACCTGGGGTTCTTTAACGTGCACCGACATCGCACAGTACACGGGCCTCTAAAATTTCGCCTTCATCGAAATTCAGCCACCGCAGCCGGGATTGAACTCGCGTCTGTCGGGTCAGCAGCCGAGCGCCATACCCACTGAGCCACCCCGGCGGGGCGGAACATGTATTTTTGTGTGCTGATTCCAAACATGTAACTTAATTTTATGTAAAGCAAGTCCTTGTGCACTTATGCAATATGTTGCGTCACCTTTTACCAAAAGCTTTCAAGAAATTTTGGTGAGGAGAGTTTGCTAAAATGCATACAATGAATGCAAGAATACAATAAGGGTAAAATTGTCATCCTGCCTATCACAGAAGTTGACTTATAGGGTTTTGAAGCTGTCCTTTCAGAAACAGGAATGCAAACTTTCTTCTCATTTCTGAAATTGCAACTTCAAAACCCTATAACTCAACATCTGTTATAGGCAGGATGATAGTCTTACCCTTATTGCATTCCTTGATGTCAAGAGAAACCAATAACATGCACTTTAGCAAACAGGTGCCTAACATATTATATTAGTGCACAAGCACTTGTTTTACATAAAATTAAATTGCTTATTTGGAATCAGCATACAGAAATACATGTTCCCTAAAGAATTCATAATTGCGACTTTATGAATAATTTTTTTTAAGGCCTTCTTCCCCCTTAATTGCAGACTCAAAACCTCAGAAGGTTAAGCCTAGCCGCCAGGAAAAAAGGAAAAACCTCGAAGGGAGGAGGAACAGGAGAGTTGTGAGAAAGAAGATAGGAAAGTGAAAGATGGAGAGGAGAACAGGAAAAGGCGACTGCCGATTTCCCCCGGTCGGATCAGGCTGAAGGTGCCGTCTACGGGAAGCTGGGGCCAAAGTGGTGTGTTGCCTTTGGAGAGGGGCCTTAAGGGTCCAAACGCTCGGCATTGGCTCACCCACCAGGATTCCCTTTTCCCCGGACACAGCTGAGCCACGCACAGCTAAGCACGGGTGCTCGGGTCCGTGGTGGCACGCTGCTCACCATCATCCCCCTGCGGGGATGTCCGTGCAGATGCTCTCAGGAACCTGTGGTGTTGCAACTCACCAACATCTGCATGCTGCAGATGCCTTTACGGGGCCACGGCGATTGTGAGCTGCTTTTTTCTTCATGTGTGGTGTTGCAACTCACCAACATCTGCATGCTGCAGATGCCTTTACGGGGCCACGGCGAGTGTGAGCTGCTTTTTTCTTCATGTCGTAGAGTTCTCTGATCTATGGTGTCAGAATGTTGGTGCGAGATGGGGAGCTAGCCAGCACCATGCTCATGGAGATGAATTCCTCTTTTTCAGCGCCTGGTGCGAGGGGGTGGCACTGGATGCGCAAGCGCACAGCGTGTACACCTCTTGAGTGTTCACCAAGTCAAGCACAAAATGCAGTGCAAATACTAAATAGTTTCAACACGCTTTCCTCGCTTGCATTATATGAGGGTGAAAACTTTTCTACCTTTTGCTATCCACAAAACATACCTCGTATTATATTCGGGTGTGTATTATATGCAGGTTTTTACGGTATGCACGCAAGCAGGGACTGCACGCACCCTGGAATCCTGGCCGGGCTTGTGGCTCCCGGGTAAGCAGTGCCAGGACGGCGTGCTCAGCTGCAGGGGACAGAGCCTCATCCCCCTTGGGCCACTCCAGCTCTGCAAGTGTGGGGGAACAAGGCCACATCTAAAGGCCTCTGACAAAAGACCCGGCCTAATAAAAAGCATTTGCAGAAAGGTCTCTAACCACCTGCTTGTTCAAAACCTGGTACACACTCTACTCATCAGCATCAACTGCGTGGTGCGTCTATGTGAACACACTATGGCAGTGCAACAACATGGCAGTCACACTGAGTCATGGCCATATGATGGGAGTTAACCGGTGGTCTGGAAAATTCAGTGATATAGAGTTTTAGCATAGTGGAGACATACTAGCATAAATGCATACCGAATTGTTGAACATCAGTTGCACACACGCAGTGGCTCTGCCTAGCCTTGACAGTGTCACAGAGTGTTCGCAGGAGGTTTCCAGTAATTGAAGTCTTTTTTTATTCAGACAAGCTTAGCCTGAGGTGACAGGACAAAAAACAATTCACTTTTGCCTGACGAGGCCCTGTCACCCATTACACTGCTCAGCAGGATGACAATGGAACATGGTAAATCAGCATATACAGTAAACACAAAGTAAACACTGGTTCATAAAGCAAGAAAACAGGCAGCACCACCATATGCTTATTCGCCGCGAGATCGACCTATAGGTGGTGGCACCGTCGCTGTCACACAGCTTCGACGCACTTTTAAGCGTGAAGTTCCCAGACACCCTTAGAGCATGTGGGGGTAGCGGTCTCAGACTCAAAGGAGATGCCCTCGACTCAGCGTGGCAAGCTCAGTGGAGACCAGGTACCAAGTGACAAGAGGTTTTTGGTCATTTGGTGCCCAGCTTTCGCCAGTCGCAAGCCAGAGAATGGGTCAGAGCCAAAGGTTCACAAACAAAACAAAGTTTATACAGCAATGAGACGATACAGAGGATTTCACAATCACTAGTACAAGCACATACAAAGTGATTAACAAAACAATGCAACTCGTGCAAAGTTTAACTCGAGAAAGAATACAATACAAAGGCAATATTGCACTTAAAGTGCACTAACAAAAGAGAGAGGCAAACAAACAAAACAAAATTTGTTCACTGGGCACTGCGGCAGTCCGACGACCAGAGGTCCACGACGATGCCGTCCCGCAGACTGGCGAACGTTGCCTCGTTGGTCCTTGGCTGGCCGAGTGGTGTTTTCCCGGGAGTCGAACGGGCACGCTTCGATGAAGCTTAAACGGCAGTTCGGACTAATCTGACAGCGGTCAACGCCCTTCTTATATAGGCTCGGTCCGTGTCTGCTTGTTCTACGCACCAAAGTAGGCGCGTACATGCACATAGTGTCGGCTGTGCAGACTCCCTTCCTTTCTCGCATCGGCGGCGCATCCTCATTGGTCAAAAGCTGGGAGACGCTCTCGAAGGTTATAGCGTGGCGCCGACGTCCGAGTGCAGAGGAGGGGGATGTGTCTTAGTGCACGCAAGGCTACGCCCTTTTCCCCCGGTCAGCAGTAGAAGCGACTTGGACGTTCGAGAGAAATCGGCGGCATGGATGACTCATTCCCTCCGCGCACACCATGTCCGTGAGCAGTGGTGGAGGGGGCAGCAACATACAACAGGCGAGTCGCCCAGCGGTGGTTCCCTTCTCCCCCGTTACAACTGGGCCGGCGAGACGCCTCCGTGCGGCGCTGATTTTGTTTGTTTGTTTCAAAAATGCGCCGAATTTCGTGACAGTCACTCCACTATAGTGCAGATTGGCAGCAGGCGGCACCCGCTGAAAAATAGACGCGGTGATTCGCTTGCAAGTTTACAGGGGGTTTTCTGCCGAAGAAAACGTGCCCTCTGCAATGGATGAGAGATATACTTCTTAAAATGTTTCGATTGTGCTCAGAAAAGCGTAAAATCTGCAAACGCTGTGTAAAAGAAGTGCTGAAAACACAGTACTGCCACACAACCACATAACCCCGGCTTTGTGATTTTCTCACGTTTTGGTGAGCATTTTTCATGTAACCCGGTCAGGAACGTGATATATCTATTTACTTTGTGACAGTTCCCTAACAGCATTTTTGTTTTTCTTTGTTGTTTTTTTTAATCATTGTGAGTGCCACTGGCAGTGCCACAGACGTGATATGATGTGCGGCTGTCAGAGAGGAAAACTTAGGGTGACTGACTGCCAGCGGGTGCATTTCGCCTTGTGAAGTGCCACTGTGGCGACACACAGTGCTACACTTAGAAGACAAGTGCTATTCGCAACATACTACTTTTCCCAGCAAAGCATTACCCATGCATTTTCCCTCCCCTATGTTTCAATGGTGACGCCGCTGTGCCTGCCTTCCATGACAGGCGCTTCACTGGGCAGAGACACGACGAACTTCGGGGCGGCACATCAGCTGCTGTGCTAGCATTTTCTGAGCCCACGCAGAGGCGCAGGTACTTTCTGCTCTGACCCAGCTGCCTTAAAAAAGGCACGGCCTGGCACTAGCGTCCTTGACTTGAAGATTAAGTGGATTAAATGCAGCGTTGGCAGTGTACCACCCGGCAACTGTGTCCACAGATGGTGAGCGCATATATCTGGTCTCACTAGATGACACCGGCACTTTTCTGAGCTGTTTCTCCAAAGTAAATCAAGCCAGCATTGCAAGAGCATTTTCGCTGGGTAATTTCATTGTAGCTGTGGGTTGCAAGCTCTAGCTTAAATATTTCATTTATGTTCAGTAATTTGGTGCAGGTCATGGGAAAAGTTTTTCAGTGCCCTCCAGTTCATGTCTTTTGGGAACCAGGGCAGTGTATGCGACAAAGCTTGCACCCCTTGTTAAAGCCTATTGGAGGAAGGAATGAATAAAGGGGGGGGGGGGGGGGGGGAGGAAAGTGCACACCTTCCCATTCATTTGGCGTGCCCCCCATTGGAAAGGCTACCAGTCCCTTTTGGGCTAGGTCCATCCAGACAGACTGACTGACCCACCTCTGTGTGTTCAAAGGCAATCAAGTAGCCCGTAAACCAGTTAGAAGAGCACGTGGCTCCATGCATAACCAGCACAGCGATGTACTCACCTGGGGTACAATTTCAACGCATTTGCACTTTGCTAATAATGCTGAGGTGTTCCAGAAGAGCAAGAAGGGGACAAAAGTTTGCGGGACGCAAGTTCTTAGAAAAACGTTTTCTGTAGCTCTACATCACCACTCACTCGCCCGATATTGTCATCATCATCACCAGCCTGACTACACCCACTGCAGGGCAAACACCTCTCCCATGTCTCCCATGTCTCTCTCCCATATTGTATGAAGGTATTAAAGGTCTAAATGCTCCTTCCTCTGCTAACAATATCAGGTGACTGGGTAACGAGGTGGAGCTACAATAGACGTTGTTCCTAGAACTCTCATTCCACAAACTTTTGTCCCCCATAGTACAACCGAAGCATACACTGTCAAGCTCCGAGAGAGAGAGAGAGAGAGAACAGTGAATGAATAGGCAAGAGGTGCTGTGTGGCGTGGCCTACCTCCACGCAGGATGTTGGCGAAGACAGCCTCCAGACTCTGGTCGCAGAAAGGGGGCAGCCCCACCATGAACTCGTACAGGCACACGCCCAGTGCCCACCAGTCCACAGGCGCACCTGCAGGCACAAGCATTGTCCACTTCTCTGGCCAAACAGTGGCTGCCCTCATCACTTAAGCTGCCGCTGATGCATAGTAGTTGGCAGGGCTGCCACCTGAGTGAGGAAGCTGTGAACATTGCAAATTCAGAGCTTGCTCTTACAGTGTGCAATAGCTTCAGACAAGCTGCACTCCGAATAGGATGTTTTTCTACGTCCGCTAGCAAATGCAGTAAACGAATCTCTCAAAAAAGCGAGCCTTCTCGTACATCATCATCATCATCATCAGCCCGACTACGCCTACTGCAGGGCAAAAGCCTCTCCCATGTCCCTCCAGTTAACCCTGTCCTTGGTCAGTTGCGGCCATCGTATTCCCGCAAATTTCTCAATCTCATCCACCCACCTAACTTTCTGCCGTCCCCTGCTATGCTTGCGTTCCCGTACATCCTCCACCATTTTCGTGCAGACAGGATTTGCCAGCCAGAATAATTTTCTCTTTCCTAGTGTCTTGCAAACATTCAAAAACTACCCACTGAACAAATCTCAGTGTTTCAATGACATTTCGTATGAAATTTTGTACATTGTAATTTTGTAATTTTGAACAAGTATACCACTGGCATTTTTCGTTCCAAACCAGATTAACTGTCCTTCTTAAAGCCTGCATAAACTTTTTAAGTGGAAAACGTAAGAAGAATGAACTCTATTGAAAAGGCTTGTCGATGGGAGCAGTAGGGTCACTCCGGACTGAGTCCAGGGCCCCCATGGAGACAGCACAGGCTTGGTCTAAAAGGCAAACTGGTCCTCAAGGACAGTGTCCCACTGCTCCAATGTGGCACTTTGGTGTGAAGGCAATGTAGGACTATGTCGGCAGGCCACGTGGTGTGGAACTGTGTAGCCCTGGCCCTTATGTAGGAAAACATAACATTGCTGAAGAGAAATGGCGAGTGGAATCCACAGAAAGCTTTGTGTACTGCAAGGAAAAAGGCACTCTCACTGTTTTTCAGTGACATCAAACTCACATGCCGCCTAAAGCGAAACATTACTTATCTATAGCATTAACAAATATTGATATATTTTCTTGCATTAAAGGGCAACTGCAGCACTTTTTTGAAACTTTTGCGATATTCAAGGATTCAAATCTATATAGGCTGTAGGTAAAGCATGCCAATTGTTTTTGCACTAGCATTTAAAATAGTGACATAATCAACGATTGAATTTTTTGCTTCTCCTCAATGCACCGGAGGAGTGCAGGGAAATTGTGCAGGGAATTCAGCGTGATGTCACGGAAGGTATGATTTCAAATTACCGCTGTCGTCAGCCGCACCCTGCCCTGGCTCGTTAGATGCTGCCAAACAACTCTCAGCATTGTTTGCTTTCGGTGGCATTGGTTTTCTCCTTCAAAGCAGGCATTTCTGCATTGGAAATGTACCGATACCTTCGATGACGTCATCATGCGCCCCCAACTTGGCATTGTGCGCTGCGGAGAAGCTTGAAGGGCATCCGGATTTTAATCGGCGATTACTTCACTATTTCAAGTGCTAGCCCAAAAAGACTTTGCATGCTTTACCTGCAAGTTTCACACATTCGACCCTCTTAAGCTTGTTGATTTCTAAAACCTATGCAGTTTCCCTTTAAAGAACCTCGCTTAACAGTGTGCATGTATGTGCAAAAATTACCTTTATTACAGAAAGGTTGCCCTAAATCTCAAACCACTTACTTTTTGTTTACATCCTTTCGATCTTCAGCAGAATTTCGGAACAAATGGACTTGGGCAAAACATGTAACACCAGGGGCAGACAGCCTGTCACGTGGCAGTGTGAATGGAGGACGCAGTGCACGGGATACGGTCAACAGAAGCTCATTTTTGGGATAGCTAGCTTTTTCAATGCATCCACAATGTTCACTTCTATGTAGACACTCCATGGATAGTGCCAAATATATCCCCCCATGCTCACGTTTCACAACATCCTCCACTTGCTCAAAGAAACAAAGTGCACGGAGGAGTTTTGCAATCCTCGACCAGTCTGGCAACAAGAGAAATGCAAGGATGCCAAACTGCCCATGCTTGCAGTTGTCGACCACCACATCACGTATATACCGGGTGTTTCAGTGAATACTTTTAAAAATTTTCAAAAAAACAGGCTATTTAGGATAAAATTATGGCTTTTGCGGCATGGCCTGGAGGACACCAGAAAACTGGTCAATCATCTTGACTATTAGGTTGGTTAAAGGGACCCTGAAATGGTTTCTTCAATCATATTTTATTGCAACAACTCTGTAGCGGTGGTCTCTGCGAGTATTCTAGTCTGATTCAGAAAGCTGCGCGTGGAACCAATAATTTACAAATAATTTTTCAAACTTGCCGCTCACAGCCGATCAGGGCGACACCTCACCGCGCGTTTTTACCCGCCCCTACCACTTGACGTAAACTGGGCAGCCTTGGCCATGGACTGGGCGACCCTTCTCATTGGCTCTGCCAATTGACGTCACGCGCAATTTTTCCAACATTTCATTTGAAACTGAGCACTGATGCTCCTTGAAATATTATTTTATTGATTGTTTATTATTTTTAAAAACATACGTATACAGAGGTAAGAATCCAGCGCATTTCTTGAAATTAATGTGGTACTTCCGGTAAAGAAGGAAATCCGTCTGCTCACAAAAGCATGTGTTTTCGTCAAATCTCGGCGCCCGCCTTTGCGAGTTTCCTAGCTGCGCCGACGAGTCGCTGCTATAGTGTACTAGAATTATATATATCGCTGCTGTCGTCGCCCTGTGGGTCTCGGTATGGCGTGTACTGAAAGGCTCGAAGCCCATCTCAGCAGTGGCTGCACGCAGCCGCGCTTTGAGCTCCGGAATGCTGTTCGAGCAGCAATCAGGAGACAGATGTGCGAAAACTTGGACGGCGCGGCACCGATCGTCATCAGAAAGACTGCCAGCTATACTCGAGCAGCGACAAAGCATGCCTGCTTATGTTGGGAGCTTTCGGCAACGGCACCGCTCGCGGGCTCTCCGAGCGACGAGCTCTGCTGCTGCCTGGCTGTCGTGGTCGTCGCTAGGCCTATAGCTCGTTTCGCGTCGAAGAGGCAGCGGCCGGCGCTTCGGAAGTCGCCTGAGCTATAATAAAAGGCTTACTCTACACATCGCTTTACAGTCAACAGCATCATCTCACAATAAAGTAATAGTATGGTCACTTTCTGCGACGCCTTCAGCCGCGAAGCGAGCGGGCGCCAGGCGAGCCGGACCCCAACGTCAGGCCAGCGGCAGCTGCAAGGCGGTTGTGGCCAGAAATTTGCTCGTATCACAGTTGTTACCTTTACCAGCAGCTCAGTATTGGTCAGCGATCCTCAAAAATGACACATTTTTCACATTTCTTGGCCTAGGGTTTATTATTTACGTCAAGAACACTCTTTAGCTCATTTTTTTATGACGCCGGCAGACCTGATCCAGGCCGGTCGGCCGGCCGGCATGCTCGGCGTACTTGACATTCGCACAAGGAAATATAAAACAGCCATTCTACCAGATATGATGCTTTCTAGATTCGAGCAACGACAACATGTCTGTTAAAAAGTGGATCTTTCGGCAACGACACCGACTGCGGCAACGCCGGGCGACGAACTGCGCGCTGGTCCCAGGCTGCCCTAGTCGTCGCTAGGCCTAATGGTTTCGCATCGTTGACGGCGCTTCGGAAGTCGCTTGCGCTATATCAAAAGGCCTACTCTTCACATCGCTTTACTGCGAACTCGTCCCATAATAGAATATATATTCGATTTCCACGACGCCTTCAGCAACGGAGCTAGCAGGCGGCAGGCGAAGCGCCGCAGCAGCGCCAAAGCGGCTACGGGATAAAATTTGCTAGTATCGCATTCATCACTTGTACGATCAGCTCGGTATTGGTCAACGACCGTCAGAAGTGATGCATTTTTGACATGCATCTATCCCAGGGCTTGCTATAAACGTGACAAACAATACTAGCGCGTTTTTCACTCGCCGGCGGCCGGCGTCAAGGCTGGCAGGCCGGCCCGGTGTGGCTCGGCCCCGAGCGCCCTGAGGAGCGCGCTGTACGTCATCACGACGCTGCCGCTCTCCGTGCTCGCTCCCGCTTCCCGTCGTTGCGTCTGCCGCGCGCGGCTCGTCGTTGACATCTAGCAAGTTGCACGCAGGCGACGAGCTGCGATCGGACGTTGGCGACGCCGTTCGCAACAGCGCACCGCAGTGAATCGCACTCACTTTCGCACATGTGTCTGCGACCACCGGAAGTAAACAAGCAGAGCGCCATTGCCTGACGTATGCATGGGCGGAGCATCGGCCCGTCTTTTCTTTTTTTTTTTTCGGAGCGAGCCCCGCGTGTATGAGTTGAGGGTGGTATGTGGGGGAGAGGAGGAACATCATTTTTAATCGGCGATATCTTCGGTGTTGATGGAGTTCGCTTAACAATTTTTGCGGTGCGGCGACAAGTGATGGAATACCGATCTCTCGTGGGCTTTTGCTAACCTTGGCAAATAGCTTTTCAGGGTCCCTTTAACTAATTTCTAATAAGTAACTTTTTAACTATCAGAGTTAGGCACCTGGTTGCAATTAGAGAGTTTTAGCCGGTTTTTAGTACTAGCCATATCAGTTTTTAGGATTCCAAAAACGCGTTTGCCCTTTGCGGTGTAGCTCGACCAAATTGGGCTTTTTCGACTAGTTACGTGCATTGGAGGGGTTGCTTTTCCTGCATGTTTTCAAAAGCGCATGTATTTTCGTACGATGCAGCCAAACTTTGTTGAGCCACAGCGGCGAGGGTACTTGTGTTTCCAAAATTCTAAAAACTGATATGGCTATTACTAACGACCAGCTACGTATCTCTAATCGCAAGTAGGTGCCTAACTCTACTAGTTAAAATGTTAATTATTAAAAATTAGTTAACCAGCTTACTACTTAAGACGATTCACTGATTTTCTGGTGTCCGCCAGCACTGGTAATACTATGCCACAAAAGCATTATTTTTACCCCAAAAAGCCTGTTTCTGAAAATTTTTGAAAGTGTTCGCTGAAACACCCGGTATGTATGATGCCCACGAAAAGAACGAATGGAAAGAAGCTTGAAAGAAGCACTGTAGTTAGTACACTAAAATCAGTCCCTTTCCATTCCTGAAAAAGCTTGAGAACAAAGTTTGCACTGCTCTCACTCGGCAAGCTAGGGGTAGTGTCACGATTCCAAATCACCCTCCTCAGCCGTCGGAAGAGGAGGGACAGAGGACGAGGTGCGACTGACCATGCTTGTGTCCCTGGAGCAGCTCAGGGGCCAGGTAGTCCGGGGTCCCCAGGAGGCGGCGGCGGCTTCGTGACACCTTGGGACTCCGCCGCTCCACACTGCCACTGCACCCTGCACCGGAACATTGCTCAACACCACAGTTGCAACACCACCGCAACAACGGTTCTCAGCTAAATTCACAAATTATCAAAAATCCCCCTTGAAAGAAGAACGCGCGGAATCCTGGCGACATTTGGTGCGAAATGTTGCCCCAGTACATATTGCCTTCCGAAGCGCAGTGTGGCCACTGGGTGGAGCGGCACCCATTTAACACCGCTTCTGTTTATCCCACAGCTGAGAAAACATTACGGAAAATGTATACACTCTAATGACCACTTCTTAATTGTGCTGCAATGCCTTTACCTCTGTTCTCAGTTGTTTTAAGTTGCTGTGTTCCTCAGAAAACTGTTACTTTCCGGAAGTGTGGAAGTGAACCCTGGTCCCGACATGTCACAGATTGCAAAAGAATTCAAAGATATTGCAGATGACATCAAAGAGATAAAAGAGAAGCGAATGAATGATACAGAAGGCAAATTAGATGCCATATTGCCCTTGGAAACGAATGTTGTCTCCTGCCATGATCAGCTTGAGTCTCTGAAAGACCTTGTTCAAATCCTAGAGAATAGGACTGACAACTTGGAAATTGTTTATAGCCTACTGGAAGAGCAGGTCAAAATTACAGAAACACTGCCACACTGCCACATCCTTGAACAAAAATTTTGAATTATTAAAAAATTGTAAGATAATGTTATGGAAATATTTAAGGTAATGTTCCATTCTTCTAATGTGTAACAAAATCATTCTTTCGAGGTGTTTCCATTGATCACGATCGATCAGTTAAGACTGCCATAGAAAACCAATGGCGAGTGCCTTTGATGACAGCAAAAACGCTAACACCAAAATAATTCAAGACTAACTTCCACCGCATGGTCGGCGAATATACTGATTGTTACACTGAAATCTTACATTATAAGAAAAATTGCATTCATAAACTGTTTCCTGCTCAAAAATGCTTTTGCGCAGAATTGTTGGATATGAATCGCGGCAGAAGCCTCCATGGTAGCTGATGGTAGGTGCGCCTCCTCGTCATCGACTTCCTCATTTTCCTGGCAGTCGAGCAGAGTTCGCAATTATAATGCAGTAATACTTCCGTCAGTGAATGGCACCCTGATGTCACGGCCATCACGGGCAACATGAGGTCGATCCAGCTGCGCATCGCAATGCGTTGCCACACATCTATGCATGCATCCAATAATGATGGTGCTCGGCAGCGCCCTCTATCATTAATGGGATTATAAACTCTGTCTTACGGAAGCAATTCTTAATCGCTATGCAGCCATTTCCACCCATGTGAATTTATTCCACTGCGGGGAACAGAGTTGGCCGAACTCTGACGTTGGCACATGGTCAGTCAATTCCTGTGAGCACGCACTGGTGATGAGGCACCTCAAGTGGGTGAATTACGCCAATGTGAAGTGGCAGGTCTGGCTTGGCGCATTCGGTGGCAGAAGAGCATGGTCACCACAGTTGGAGAAGGCAGCATGTGGTGCTCCGCACAGCTGTCCAGCATGAAGAGGACGTTCCTGTTTTTATTTTTTTATTTTTTCCAAGCCACTCGGCGAACAAGTCACCTGTCATCCCCATACCACAACGCAAAGCTTGCTGCACTTTTCACCAGCGCTAGGCGCCACCTTTCAAGGCGTGCATTTTCAAGAGCTTCATCTCTCAAAACACTTTGTTGGCATTCTACACATACTTTTTTTTTTGTTTTTAGGGGGTCGTGTAACTGCTCTTCTTAGAAAGAAGGTGAGGGGGGGGGTGTCACAGAGGCCCGGAGGTGTTCATCGCTCTCCGCTACAGAGACAAACTAGGGTTTCACACTCCAGGGACGATTTTACAAAGCCTCCTCATTCGTTGTAATCGAGTTGTGTGACCACACTTGTTCACTGTTTCTGAGATATGATGCCATAGCTCTAATACATAATTTGACGGCAGCACCACCCTCGTTCGTAATAAGCGAGCATTCGTTACAACTGTGGCC
This sequence comes from Amblyomma mixtum, assembly GCF_055824585.1. Classification (NCBI taxonomy): domain Eukaryota; kingdom Metazoa; phylum Arthropoda; class Arachnida; order Ixodida; family Ixodidae; genus Amblyomma; species Amblyomma mixtum. The sequence continues at coordinate 173,841,887 of NC_143016.1, forward strand.
GTTATAAGTGGGCTTGACTGCATAAAGCAACTCTTACCCGAAGTAGTAGTTGCAGATAAAATAATCAGTGATCAAAGGGCCATTTCTCACCACTTCAACAATTACTTCCACACAGTTTTTTCAATTTTGAAGCCATCCATGCTCAACACAATGTAAGCTCATTCCTCTAAGGTGAATTTCATAATTTATAAAGGTGTGTTTTCTGTCCTTCTGAACCTGAAAGCTGAAACTTCCTCTGAACTTGACAATACCCCAAACATGTTTCTTTATAGATATGTGAAATCAGTTGCCAAGTTCCTCGTCCAAGTTATCTTTCACATGTCTTTGTCGATAGGGAAAGTGCCGGTGAATGGACAAGACTAGTCATGCCCACCTTTAAGCAAGGCGATCGCCTGAGATTAAAAAACTATCGTCCTATATTGTTACTTTCGTCCTGTTGAAAACTAATGGAACATGTTATTGCCACTCGCGTCCACGAGTTTCTAGAGCACAATTCAGTTACATCAAATTGCCAACCGGCTTCCAGAAAGGATACTCTACTATGACGTTAACTGGTATCTGTAGTTGAGTCCTTCGCCTCAGTCCTCGACATTAACAGCCAGATTGATACAATTTTTTTAGATTTCAGCAAAGCTTTTGATGTAGTTCCTCATAAAAGGCTTATAACCAAATCACAACAAATTTGTCTCGCACAGATCTTTATTTCTTGTAGAAGTGACTACCTAAGTAACCGACAGCGATACATCGCTCTTGGCGGGAAACAATCCGGTTCCCTTCCCGTCACATCTGGTGTGCCCCAGGGAAGAATCCTGGGGCCATTACTGTTCCTCTTATATATTAATGACATTGTAGATTAAGTTTATCCTGGTTTCCAGATCAGATTGTACGCAGATGATTGCATATTATTTCGTGAAATTGGTAACATTCAACATCAAAGTGGCCTCAATACCAGCCTTAGTAACATTTGTAAACTGGTGCAGCTGTTGGGGCACGGCTCTTAATCCGGAAAAAACTGTTTCCGTCTGCATTACCCATAAAAATAATCCCATAAAATACAATTATAATCTCGGATATTCTGAGCTAAAGGAAGTGATTACTGTCAAATACTTAGGCTTTACAATTACAAGTGATCTATCTTGGCACACACATATTGACAACATCTGTACAGCAGCATTTAAGAAACTATGTTTCCTGAGCCATAAGCTTCGAAATTCTCCATCTAATGTAACATTTCTTAACTACCTTTCTTTGATCAGGCCAAAGCTTTAATAAGCATGCATAGTCAGGGAACCATATACTACATCGAATTTTGTCATGTAGTGGTAACTGCGGCCTGGAGAGCAGGAACACAGTGAAAATGGCTTCTAAACAAAACTCTTTATTTGGGCTATCTTGCGCCCGCAAAGAACTGAATGACTCGGTGGCGACGTAGCAACAAGCGTGCTCGGCGGTTGTCGAAGAGAACGCCCGCCGCTATCAGTCGTGCTCAATTTAAAGCTGATAGTGAACTTTCAAGATAGACATGCAAAGTTGGAACAACCTAGAATCGGCTCCGACTAGATGCGATCAATCAAGATAAATCTGGTCACGTCTTGGATCACAAACAAACCGATAAAGACATATGTTAGCACCTTCGAAGAATGAACAAACATTACAAAGATTCGTGGCAAAGATTCGTGGCAACCAAAACTAAACCTCAGCTAATTTTTATTTTCTAGGTTTCCATGAATAAATACATCCAGTCAGGGGCTACATAGCGGCATATTAGGCCGACGGAAATAAAAATCACTACGTATCACTCCACCGATGGCAGAGCGTATTTCGCTATTATCGATGGACTCTGAACAGCCGAGACAGCAGCTTTCTATCGACACATGACAGCAATGAACCATGCTGAGCGCACGGAGCACGTCGAAGCATGTAGATACAGGTTCTCTCAAGTCATGGTCACAATTCGCATCGGTGGTGTCCTCGTTATCTGCAACGTCGGCATGATACCTTTGTCCACAAACTTATCCACGATCTCAACGTCATCATGCACAGAGACAAAGTTGCCTACGGCTGCCCCATCATGAATGGCATCAGAAAATTCAGACAACTGGTTCCACAAGTCATTAAGACCCGCCACGGCTTCGTCGAGCTCACCGGACAAAGAATTTCCTCCCTTGTCTCCGGAAAAGCAGAGACAAGAATGTCGGAAGTAGTTCTGTAGTTTCGATCTTGCCATCGTTCCACGACCCACTCAGCATAGACAGGGTACTTAAGAGGTTGATTTTTAGGTCCCTTATAATCCTCAGGTTCTGCAGGAGCCAATCAATCAGACATTCATCATCATCATCAGCCTGACTAAGCCCATTGTAGGGCAATGGCCTCTCCCATGTCTATACAATTAACCCTGTCCTTTGCCAGCTGCACCCAACGTGTCCCCGCAAACTTCTAAATTTCAGCTACCCACCTATCTTTCTGCCGCCCCCTGCCCCCTGCTTTCCTTCTCTTGGAATCCACTCCGTTACCCTTGAGGACCAGTGGTTATCTTGCCTTCGCATTACATGCCCTGGCCAAGCCCATTTCTTCCTCTTGATTTCAACTAGGATGTCATTAATGTGCGTTTGTTCCCTCACCTACTCCGCCAACTTGCGATCTCTTAACGTTACACCTATCATTTTTCTTCCCATAGCTCGCTACATTGTCCTTAGCTTAAGGTGAACCCTCTCTGTTAGCCTCCACGTTTCTGCCCCATAGGTGAGTACCGGTGAGATACAGCTGTTGTATACTTTTCTCTTCAGGGATATTGGTAAACTGCCATTCATGATCTGAGAGAACCTGCCATATGCGCTCCACCCCATTCTTATTCTTCTAGTTAGTTCCCTCTCATGATCCGGATTAGCGGTCACTATTTGCCCTAAGTAGACATATTCCCTCACCACTTCCAGCACCTCGCTACCAACTGGGAACTGCTTTTCCCTTGCTAGACTGTTAAACATTACTTTGGTTTTCTGCATGTTAATTTTCAGCCCCACTGTTCTGCTCTGCCTGTGTAACTCATTGATCATGCTTTGCAGTTCATGTCCTGAGTGACTTAGCAAGGCAAATACATCAGCGAATCGCAGATTACTTAGGTATTCTCCATTAACTCTTACCCCCAAGTGTTCCCAATTCAGGCCTATGAATACCTCCTGTAAACAGGCTGTGAATAGTATAGGCGACATCGTGTCTCCTTGCCTGACACCTTTCCTTATTGGAATTTTATTGCTGACTTTATGGAGGACTTTGGTAGTTGTGCAGTTGCTATAGATATCTTCCAGTACTTTCACATAACGTTCTTCTACATCCTGATTCTGCAATGCCTGCATGACAGCCGAGGTTTCGACTGAGTCATATGCTTTCTCGTAATCAATGAAGGCTATATATAGGAGTTGATTATATTCTGCTGATTATGATCTGCTGTGGAAAATCCTTTAAGAAAGCCTGCCTGATCATTTGGTTGATTGAATCAACCAGATGGTACCTACAACCGATATTCACCACGTGGGCTATACCTTCGTCCAAGGGTTGGAGCACAGACATAGCGTTCAGAGGCAGGTAGCGAAGCGCAGTGTGTTGAAACTACCACTGCAGTAGTGGGCACAGCTGCTGTCTATGATGAGGCACACGTTGCAATCATGGCCTACCAGGTCATCATCCGAAGCCTTGGGCCCCTTGGAAAAAAGTTTGCTGGTCATCCATGCTCTCGGATTAGACCTGCAGGTCACTGGAACTGAAGGCGCATTTAGCAAGCATCGTAGAGACTTGGTTCTTCTGCTGGGTCTCTTCTCGACTTTAGCCTGAACGTCAGCCTTGTTCTTCAAAATGGTGCCCAGTGTGCTTCTCGGAATATTGTATGCTGCGGTGACTCCAGATTTCTTCTTATCTCGTTCCAACTCGCTTGATAATCCAGTCTCACAGCAAATAGAAGGTCTGTCATTTCGAGGCTGCCATCACGCACACAGATACAACGAAAACCATCCGGAAATGTTGCTGGCAGCACGATGCACCGTACGTTCATATTGCATGACAATGCGGGCACAAGTGGCGCAATGCACTAAAAACAGATATTTTGGTGGGCTGGCAATGCGCCCGCCACATGTGTCGTGAAAAATCCGCGCCATCATTGGTCTGCATGCACTACCCAACACCACGGCTCCCGCATATCCATGGGGAACAGCTAACCTCCGGAGATCTGTCGAGCCTGAGCTGCCCGGTGTTGCCCCAAGTTCATCTATCGGATGTGATGACTAATTTGTACGATGTAGTTAAAACATTTAGCTACACATTCGTGTTGTAGAGTACCCAGAAATTATTTGATATAATGGATAATTCAATCTAACCAAACTCAGTATAATCGGGTTCGAATGTAGTTCCAAAATACTACTTGTATGCATAGAGATCCATAAAGCAAACCCCACTTAGACTTGGATCATGTATTAAGGCGCACTTCTGATAATTAAAAAATCTGTGGTCCCCTATAAAGTGTGAATAAATTGAAGTCTACAGCAGTTGTGCACCTTCCGCAACGTAGCATGCTGCACACAAGTGAGGCATACAGGCCCACCTGGAGTGGTGCTTGTCCTCCTGGGCACGAAGACCTCGTCGGTGTGTGGCCCTCCGCTGTCGGCCCACTCGGGGCTCCCGGCATCAGGGGGAGAGGTGGCGCTACTGAGCAGAGCACCACGCAGGGGTGGGCTGGAGCCCAGGTCAAAGTGCAGCCGCTTGACCTCTCCTCCTGCAGCAATAACAGCAAGGTCGCTCTCACCTCCCGTGTTTTTTCTTTACTCCCCTACCTTCCCTTTTAAGCCAAAGTGCACTGCATCCACTCCTGCTTCACTGTGGGCTGCAGTACTTTTTAAAGGTGCACTGAAGAGGAATCTGAACTCGCCTTTCTGCCGCAGGATCTCGATCTACACGTTCCGAGCATTCTTAGAAACTTCAACTTATTGCCCTGTGTGGCCAATTTCCCTTATTAAATCGGATTAACGTCCGGCTCCCGCCTTTTTTTTTAATTCTCCCCGTACGGTGAGCGGAGTCGACCAACACGTGGAGTGCCTTTCAGCCAGTCCCGTGGCAGCTTGCCCCTCTGCCATCGGCGGAGTAATACGTAGTAACCCGTAGTAGCACATAGTCCGCGCACATTTATATTTCTGCGGGCTTATTTTGCAGCTATATTATCCGCGGATGAAACTATTTATCCACGGAAACCTAGAAAACAAAATAAAGCGAAAGCAAAGCCTTCACGGAGCTGGCTGAAAGGCACTCCACTCGTTGGTCGACTCCGCCCACCGTACAGGGAGAATTCAAAAAATAAAGGCGGGAGCCGGGCGTTAATCCGATTTAATTAGGGAAATCGGCCACACAGGGCAATAAGTCACAGTTTCTAAGAATGCTTGGAACGTATAGATCGAGTTCCAGCAGCAAAAAGATGAGTTCAGATTCCTCTTCACTGCACCTTTGATAGTAAGATGAAAATGGTGCACACGCAACTGGCTCAAGCTGGAAGACGCATAAGCGGATCATCCTGAACGGAGCACTGCATGGGCTCAGGCCAGGATGAAAAATGAGCCGTTTCTCCAGGCCTGGGCCAGTACGGGCTTGGGCTCACACATAGAGGGCACATGTCGAGCTTTTTGATTTATTACTGCAGGTTGCACTTGGGCCATTCAAGCAGTTTAGTAAAGCAATACACTTAAGTTGTCGTCTCAGGAAAAAATGTCAGACTTCGTTTAATTGGTCAAGAGATTTCACATCACCTTGTGACACAACCTGCCCACCGTATTGTGAGCAAACTGTTCACCGTGGCAGGTGGCAGTTGAAGTAATGATTGGTCACGAGCGGTTGCTCGGGAAGAGCAAACCTAGATCTCACAAGCCCCACCTGCCGGGGCAGTGTCGCATCGCTTAACCACTGCGCCAGGAGTGGTGAAAGGACCACCCACGATTGATGAGTGCAACTGAGACAGTCGTGACATCAACACCATGTGACTGCCAGTGCACCAATCATACGGCACCACCAAATTTGAAAATCTGGTGACCTCCAAAATTTGGCAATTGGTTCACCCCAAAAGTTCTAATGGACCCCTACAATTTTGGAAGTAGTCGCGCCTCAGAAAATGAATTGAGGTGGCCCAACATTCTACAGGGTGACGACCCATGCATACCGTACGGCAATGGAACCGGTTCCGACCAGAGTTTTGGCAGTAGAATTGCAAGAATATTAGGCACACATTGTAGACACCACAATAAACCTAAATGCTATCACGTTTTCTTTAAGGATGTGGTTAAGAAGGTTCCCAAGGTTTTTGCTTATTTTTTGGGGCCTGCTAATTTTGGGGGTAAAGAAATTAGAAACACTACTGTCTTTTTTGGGGGGAAGGGAAGAGCAGAAGTGGGGGAGGCTGCCTGGAACATCTCGAGAATGAAAGAATCCTGGCACTAAAATCTCTCCAGAGAGTTCTTCATTGACACGGAAAGAAATTAAAAAAGAGTAACTAGGCGCACTGATAGTGCCCCTAGATAACTTCAGACATGCACACCCAACCATGCTGAGTGATAGTGGAAGAAAATTAAATGGCACTTTACAATGACTGAAGGGCGGCACTGAAATACAGTCGAACCCGGATATATCGAACCCGCATATTTCGAATTATTGGCTATATCGAACACACAGATTACCCCCTTGAAAATACTATGTAAAAGTATAGGACAGTTGCGTTGTATATCGAATTCCATTTTCGCCGGACATTGGATATATCGAACGCCGCGCCGCGCCCCTGGACGGTGCGCTTTCCCCAACGACATTCATGTCCGGTCCTCAGCCGCCTCAGCTATACCTCAGCGGAGAACATTTCCGCAGTCAGTCAGCAGGCGCAGGACCCTTTTTTTTTTTTGTTCCCCGTTTTTGCGCCCCACCGGCGCGAGCTTTCCCGCTCCTCCTGTATCGCCGGCGTGTGCTCCGTCAAGGTCATTTAGCGAAGAGAGAGTGCGGCATGGAGACGCGCGGCGCCGGTTCTAAGCCACGCTTCTTGGGGAAAGGGGGAGAGAGAGAAAACGGTCGCTCGTGGGCACATCGTGGGTCTGGGGAAAAGAGAGAGCTCAGAAAAAAAAAAAAAAAAAAACGAAGCCCAGAGCGCCGATCTTTCTCCCTGCTCTTTCTTTTCCCTCTGTCATTCCTTCGCAGCCGCGTTGACTGCCGCTCGCATAGGCTTCGCTCTTATCGCTCCATCTGCGCCTCGCGTGTTTTTTTGTTTTTTTTTTGTGTGTGCCTGTGTTTCAACGCGCGACGTGAAGCAGGCCCCAGTAGCCAACTGTTTTGGCAAGGCAGGCCTTGAAGTGGCCGGAGATGAATGTCCGGAAGATTTAGATGACGATGTGTTCTTGGACGACGCGTTTCGCGACTTGTCCAATTTTCTCGGCGCCGTTCCGTCCGAAGTGACTGTTGAGGACTTTAACGCTGACAGCGAAGTTCAAGCGGTAACTGGCGTTCTAGACGCCGACTCCAGCGACGACGAGGGCAACTGTGTTGTCGAAGAAACGCGTCCGTGCGCAGCCAATGAACTGGCGTCAGCGTTAGCCTGATTCGGCGCTGTTGCGGCGAAATGGAAGGCACTGTGCTCTCGCACCTGGACAGTCTCGAGAAGATCGAGGCCAGTGTTTTGAACTTCGTTTCCCAGGGGAAAAAGCAGCCCAAAATTAGTGATTTTTTTTCCGCGAAATAAAGCGCTTTCACATTACGTGCCCATACTATGTGATTCGCGGCTGTTCCAAACGGTAAGCCACAATTTGTTATGATCGGGAGTGCAGTTTTAGCCTATATCTGTATATCGAATTTTCGCTATATCGAACTATTTTCCGATCCCCTTCGAATTCGATATATCCGGGTTCGACTGTACCATTTTCGCAGGTTCTAAGCCGTTAAATCCAGCAGTTGGTTGAGCTACCAGTGATGCTACTGGTAAAATGAAATCTGGAGCAATTTTTGGAGCACTAAAACTTCCAATTTGCAGAGCAGCGTTGCTCTGAGGTGCGTGTGCCCTATATGAAGACAGCAGAGAATCACTTCCTTGCAACGTTCTTGGTGCTCATATGACTTCCACTCATCTAAAACTGGCTTTACTAAGTGTAGTTTGTTATTTACTTCATTGTTCCATACGGACTGCCATTTTTGTCTTATGTTACGATGAATTAAGTTAATGCAATCTTTACATGGTATATTTGCTTTTCTGATTTGCTTGTCACGAGCTTGAGCAGCGCAGAATTCTGCTCTCTCGTTGCCTTTAATTCTGATATGACTCGGTACCCAGCAGTTTTATGTTTTGTCCTTGACCTGTGGCTACTACAGTGATGTCGCCAAGTAACGGAGTGATTGCATTTCTAGAGTGAAGAGCAGTAAGTAAACTTAGGGAGTCTGTGTAAATAATACTGTTTGTGAGCTTCTCGTTTACTATTAGTTGAGTGGCTACAGAGACAGCATAACATTAGGCAGTGAATATTGATGCACACTGTGGAAGCCATACTATTTCACTCCAATACCCTTGCACACCTGCGCTTCCAACATAAGCATCTGTTTTTGAACCATCTGTAAAAAAGCAGTGAAAGTACTGTACTTTTCCTCAAGTGCAAGAAATTCCTCTATTATATGCTGCTGTGGAGTTTGTTTTTTACGGAACTGTGTAAGAGTGAAATCACAGATTGCAGGAAAAAGGTACCATGGAGGTAATGGATCTCGTCTTGGAGCAATGCCAGGTAATGTGTCTAGTACGCCAAGGTTTTCGCACATCTCTTCAAAACACAAGAGCAGTGGGGCCTAGTAGTCTGTGGATTATTGTTAGTGTTCTTGATGGGAACTTTGTGACTATTTGGTGACAGATGTGTTTAGGTAGTGAACGGATTCTCAGAATGTATGAACACGTGAGCATCGTTCTTCTGTCTGTAAGCGACAGTTCGTTAGTTTCTACATAAAGACTGTTTATGGGCGACGTGCTGTATGCACCAGTGGAAAGACCCAAAGCTAAACTATGTACTGGATCTAATTGTTTAAGGTAGGATGGTCTCGCTGACCCATGCATGAAATATGCAACCTTGGGATCACTGGCCGAATGCCTACGCTGCTTAGCCACTACACCAGGAGGTCGGAAGTTTACTGTAGGTATATCTCCATAGGCGTTGCGGGCAGGGCACTATTTTTCTTGTTTATTTCTACAGCCTACCTTAACAAGTGTAGGCATATCTGCAGCCCGACCAGTCAAGCGCCTGTATGATCGTGCTCACATCTTGGACCCACAAAGAGCCTGTTATGCTATGAGTGCAGACCCTGTTGGACTCATATGTGGTGCATTCATGCCCACCTGAGGGACTGGTGGGGGAGCGCTTGAGCGAGGACCGCCGGTTCACCTCCAGGCTGCCCACTGAGCCGGTGAGGGAACCACGTGGCAGGCGCCGACGACAGGACCGGCGCGTTGCTGAGCACACTGCCACTGCCTGTGGGCGAGCACCTGTCTGCACACAAGCAGAATAGCAGCTGCGGTTATTCATGTGCAGAGTCACACATCACCGACCAACAGTGACTTCGAAGCTGCCTCCTCCAACCCTGTCCCACAACTTCAGCACAGTGGCCACAGCTTGTAGGCTAACAGGCCATTGACTGGAAGAAAGACCTCTGGCATCTGGTTTTGCACATCACTGGTGCCAAACATTACAGCATGTTTCCTACATGGGTTTGTGCCTCCACCAGCGTACAGCAGCCAAATACAACTGAGGCCGTGTCTGGGCAAATCGTATTTCCCTCTCCCGCAACACAGCTTCACTACCTGCAATGGTGCACTCTGTCAGGCAGGGGCTGTGGCTTCTTATGGAGCAGGCTGCGCACACTGTTTTTATTTCTTTTTTTTGTTGCCCATTCTAATGTATGTCACTGCTTCAGCAGTACATGTTACATTTTTTGACCTCATCTGATTGCACCGAAACTTTCATGGCGCGTTCTCCGCAGTTTTCTGGACCTTTGTACCAAGTTTTGCAGCAAAGCAGGGTTTAGTTGCAGCGCAAATGAATTTGAAAATTTCCCTCTGAGTAGCCTCACTCTGAGAAATTTATACAGGCAACCTTGTGTGTATATGACATACCTGGATGCACAACCGTAGGTCAGTCTTTGCCAAAAGTAACCAAGGCTGCACGTTTTTCTTCTCAGTCGTATATTAAAGATATTATGCCAGCCCTCAAGCTCTAAATCTCTGTATGGTAGGAAGAACCCCTGTTCTCATCTTCAAAGAACTTTCTGATCTTTAGGGAAGCCGTGAGGGCTCTGCTATACGAATGAGAAGCAAACCATGGAGCCTGGTTACTTTTGACGAAGACTGTACTCTCCCAGTGTTTGCTGAAGGACAAAATTTCGAGCTGGCATTTGGTCATTTCAGACAAATAATGACCCAAGCTCACACTTACAGTCACCAGTTTAGCCAATCGATGCGCAAACTATGGGTTTTGTGACGTTATCTTTTGATCGAAACACAGTTTCAGTTTCCTGGTTTTTGATCTGTTTAAATCAGGGGTGCACATATATTCGAAATTTCGAATACGAATCTTCGAGAAATTAATCAAGAATTTCAGATTATTCGAAAATTCCCGAATATTCCAAAATTTTCTAATATTCGCCACTGATTGTTACTGCGCCGACATTCATGCATTCAACCACAGCAAAACCGCAATGTCTGAAGAAATTATATAACATTCAAGTGCCAGGAAAACAAAAATGCATCCTCTTCGCTTTCTCCTCTGACATTTATCGTTTGGACCAATCACTATCGGACGCTGCTGTTTGTCCTCTTCTTCCCTTGGCCTTGTGCCGTTGCGCTGCTTCACTAAGATATGTCAGACCAACTCGCCCACCAGTTCATGTTGCTAGAATTTACCTTGAGCGAAATTCTGCGAGTGGGCTTTCCCACACGACACCTGATGTGAATAAGATGGCCGGCCACACCCTTCGAACAATCACAATGCAAAAGCACACTGTTTTTTTCTATGATCTTACCATTATGTTTGAAGAAAACAGCACAGCAACAGGGACAAGAGAGAAGACGGTACAGGTGCTGACTAGCAACTGAAGGTTTATTGCAAGAAACACAAAAATTATACTCTCCTAACAACCAGGAACACGCATGATCTACCCCAACAACACTGATAAGATGTCAAAATCAGTCATGATGGTCAAGGTACAATATTTCACAGTCATGAACAAGGACAGATGGTGTGCTTACGCATGTGTCACGGTTTTTGTGAATATGAAATGCTTCGCTGATTTCCCTACTTAATCTATCCTTGTGATTGTACAAGACCTTTGTGTCGTTGAAAAGTGGAGTACATGGTTCAGCAGCAGGCGCGGAGATGTTATAACGGCATTCTTTGTTTTGTAAGGCTAGGTTTGAGGAAGGGGCCCCTTTCAATTACTGGCATGCAATAGAACACTTAAAAAGATCAAGTCCTCTTGTAGGCACGAGACGCCAGAACCTTCAAGTCAGGTAAAACATTTGCTGTCGTGCCCTACGTTCACCAGTTGTTCCATCGTTTAAAGCAGGTAGGCCACAGATATCGGGTAGATGTACTTTTTTCAGCACCTAATAAGCTGGGCAAAATTTGCGCCAGTGTTGACAGGGAAAGCTGGTCAGTTGCTAGTCAGCGCCTGTCCCGTCTTCTCTCTTGTCCCTGTTGCTGCGCTGTTTTCTTCAAGTATGTACCAACCCTCTCAGCTCGCCGTTTTACCATAATGTGTTATACTTAACGCCCACACACATGGCATTCGTCCTGTAGCCTTCACAATTATCCTAGTGCGGGCTCCGCCATCTAGTTTTTGTCAACTATGATATGCGGGGTAGCCCACTTGCAGAACTTTGCATGAGGCTCCCGAAGGGGCAGTTCAAGGTGTCAAATCCTGCCCATTGAATGGTGCATTCTAACCCGCGCACATCTTAAATTCGCTCAATGGCAGGTGTGACAATGATAGGAGGGCCTCCGTTGCCAGACCAAAAAATAGACTGCCCATGTAACTTCGGTTTCTGAGCTTCCCTGCTAGCCCACGGCGATGGCAGCCGTCGGTCCACACATTCGCCGGTCGTCTGAACCCACGCCAGCTCCGCTTTCGGACGCCGTTCCAATGCCAGTGTGCGTTCTCCTCGTTTACGTCCGTGTTCTTCCAGCACGCCAAAACTGTGTGCCCATCACAGGCTTCTCGGTTTTTGCGCAATGAAGCCTCCTCACAAGCCTTCACATCACTTTTGCATTTTTGGCAGCTCTTTTGTGGCCGCAGGGCATTTTATAAATTGACCTTCGGATAATAATCCAGTTCCTTGAAATCCAAATGAATGAGGTTCTACTAACCACCATGTTATTTTCAGCTGTGTGTCATGTCAATTTATGTATTTCATTTTGTTACTCATTCTGCATGACCACATTAGAGGTTGCATACTCTTATGCTGTCTAGCCAAGTAATACACATTTAGGTGCACATTATGTTTCTATATGGTGCTGAGTCAGTCTAGTTTTTATTTAAAGACTGTACACTATTTCGGGAAAAAAAAAAAAAAAGGAGGGGGGTGGGGGCAGCAATATGTGCTGTTTATTTTTGTTTTTTTTTCTTTTACTGAAATATTCAAAGACAGTTTTTCTTCATATTCGCATTCAAATCGTATTTGAAAATGCCAATATTTGCACATCCCTAATTTAAATACTTCTACTTGGAATTTTGAAAAACGGCACACACTTTGTGCCGCAGCAGGAGGTTCTAAGTAATGTGATGTGGTTATCAACTCAGAGTGTTCAAAGCGCCCCTGGAGTTGCAAATAAGGTCATGGCAAGAGTGATCGTTAGGGCAAACGCAACAATCAACACAGCCACCTGTACCCCCCTGCCTGTGTCTATCGTGCTGCACTGTTGTTACAACCTGTCCCAGCCGTGAAGCCCAGTTGTGCATGCCCTGCGGTATTCCACACCCCCTGGAGCAGAGAAATGAAGTGCTTTTCCGAAGGACAAGCCACGGGGGCGTGAGGCAAAACCCTCACAGGGCCTCTCATGTCCAGTAAGTATTTTATGTCTTACATCTTTTCCTCTGGGTTTAGTCCGTTTGACTATCGTACAGCTACGTCACGTTTTTGTTTGTGTTTTTATCTCGTTGACACGTGCTGAACTTCCTGGCGCATGCTCACCGAGTGAGAGGTGCTTCTTCGACCATGCATCAGTTGCTAGTGTGCTTCTGTCCTCTCTGTTCTCCCTGTGTTTTTCCGTGTTCTTTTTTTTTTTTTTGCGCACCATTTTTAGATGGGCCTCTTATGCATCTGCCGTCCTCAGCTTAGGCCTTCGTGCGGGTCGTGCAGCTTTTCAATGGCACTGCCCTCTTGGCTGTGCCCACACTTACCACCTCAGATAGAGAAAAGACTGGAACAATCATCAGGGGCTACATTTTGTAACGATTCATTTTTTGGGGGGGGGGGTCTGATGCTAGTCATGACGAAGGCAACATTGAACCGGGAATCAAACGGCCAATCACAGGGCCACGTGCCTTTTTTTTCTTCTTTTTTTTTGACACGGGTCAAATGCACTGCCCTGCCTGCTCACTCAGCAGAGTCAGCATCAAGTGGCCAGTGTTCACAGACAGAACACTGCTGTGGCCAGTGCCATATATGGCGTCGGCAGCACCACAGTTCTCACTCTCTTAAAGCAACAGTGTTAAGAAGCCCGTGTGGCAGAAAAGCCAGTGTTGGCTGCGAGCGAAAAATCTACGAATAACTCCCCAGAGAAGCAACCTCATCACAACCTGCCATGTGGGCGGACTGCCCACTCTGACAGGTAGCAGTTAAATTAATAATTGGCCCCGAGAGGATGCCCGGAAAGAGCAACCTGGATCGCACACGTCCCACCGACGGCAGCAGCTGCCATCGCAGGGCAGTCGCACATCGCTTAATCACTGCTCCACAGCGCCAGAAGCAGTACGAGGACTCCCAGCGACCTGTGGAAGTAGAGTAGAGAATGACCAGTTCCATATGCATGGGCATTCACCCATTGCCACAATCACATCATAGCCTTCAGGCAGAGCCTACATGTTCCCACCAATTTTTTAAATTAACCCTTTCAGGCTCTTTGCACACAATTGTGTAAGCGTCAAACTTGCAGCTTTTTCTGAGAAACTGGAGCCCTTAACAGTGATCTCATTAGTTCAGTCAAATTGAGCACCCTTCTTCTTGCATATACGTTGCTTTTTCATGCCATGTAGCGAATGCAGTAAATACAATTTCGGATAACAGTGAGCTAGGTAGCACTTTGTCCGCCGTTTTGATGCAGACAGATTTTGCCGCGAGTGAACACATCGATAGTTTTTGCTCTGTTTTAAGCGTAATGAGAATCTTCGAAACACAAAGCGATTTCATGATCCCTAGGGTGTTTACCTGACACACGAGAACATTTCGAGAAAGGAAAGCCAGTAAAAGTACAGTGCAGAGTAGAAAAGGAAAGAAAACAGCACGAGAGTGCGAAGCACGGGGGAAGAAATGGCAAGAAGCAGAGGCATGGTGGAACTGCGTAGGCGGTTTTGCCGCGCCATTTCTTTACTGCATCTTAAATGATGCTGAAGCCACAGAAGACAACGCTGTGACCATGCAAGGCTTTGGTCTTCACTTGGAATCAAACTCTCTTTATTCTTGTAGCTATGTTGTATTCGTGCAAATGCGGTACTTCCACAAGGCGTAGACAAGGTCGGAAATGTGATAACTTAAAATAAATAATTACCACATAAAGGGATGATACGAGCAGGATGGAAGGTATTTCTGAGTGTTTCTTTTATAAACCAACACTTCGTACTTAGTAAGCAGCCAGATAGTATAATCAGAGTCATGCCATTACCAACAACTGACATAGTAAAGACCCTGATATAGTAAAGATTTTTGCAGGTCCAGGCTACTTTACTATAGAGGGGTTCTACTGTAATTATTTTTGAAACTAATTTATGGAAAAACAACTACACATTTGAAATCAGCACAAAAAAACTAAAGGGGACACTTAAACTGCGCCTTAAAAATATGATGTGACAGCATTAACGCCCGTTAAGTGTTAGCATTAGGAATGACCAGTTCTGCATATATGGGCATTAGCCCATATGTGTTAATGCCCATATATGACCTCTCGTGACCAATCGTCTGCTCCACAATTCTACCACAGTGGGCAAGTTGTGACAGCGCCGCAAGGTCATGTGGCCTAGGTGGCTCCCCTGCCACCTCACCGGGCTGCGTAGGTTGCTTCTCTGGGGATTGTTTCGTGGATTTTCGCTCAGGGTCAGCGACGACACTGGCTTTCCTGCGACATGGGCTCCTTACAGGTGCACTGAAGAGGAATCTGAACTCGTCTTTCTGCCGCGGGAACTCAATCTGCACATTCCAAGCATTCTTAGGAACTTCGATGTATTGCCCTGTGTGGCCAATTTCCCTAATTAAATCGAATTAACGTCCGGCTCCCGCTTTTTTTTTTTAATTCTCCCCGTACGATGGGCGGAGTCGACCAATGCGGGGAGTGCCTTTCACCCAGTCCCGTGGTGGCTTGCCGCTCTGCCATCGGCGGAGTAATACATAGTAATCTGTAGAAGCAAATAGTCAGCACGTATTTTTATTTCTGCGGTCTTATTTTGCAGCTATATTATTTGCGAATTAAAATATTTATTCACAGAAACCTGAAAAAACAAAATAAAACGAAAGCAAACCCTCCACGGAGCTGGCTGAAAGGCACTCCACGCGTTGGTCAACTCCGCCCACCGTACGGGAGAATTCAAAAAATAAAGGCGGGAGCCGGACGTTAATTCGATTTAATTAGGGAAATTGGCCACACAGGGCAATAAGTCAAAGTTTCTAAGAATGCTGGGAACATGTAGATCGAGTTCCCGCGGCAAAAACACGAGTTCAGATTCCTCTTCAGTGCACCTTTAACGCTTTTGCATCAAAACTGAACAAGGAGGTACAGTTTCATTACGACTGGATTAAGAATAAGGAAAACGGGTCTAAAACCAGTGCACCCCCAACAAAGCTGTGAGCAGGGCCACAGGCATGCCAGAAACTCACGAAGGACAGGTCAGAGGTGAGTGACAGCAGCTGTCCCGGTGTGCGACCCAGGACAGGTCGTGAGCACGCCCGGCTCGCAGGTGTCCCCAGCACATCGGCCAGCTCAACTGAAAGTCAAACAGTGCATTAATGGCAGATTTAACCCTTTCAGGAGCATTGTACACAACTGTGTAAGCGGAAAACTTATAGCTTTTGCTGAGAAACTGGAGCCCTTAACAGCGATTTCATTGCTTCAGTCAAATTGAGCACCCTTCTCATTGCAAATGAGTTGTTTCTTGGTACCATGTAGCGAATGCAGTGAATAATATTTCACACAAGAGTGAGCTGGGTAGCACTTTGGATAGCTGGCTAGCCGTTTTCATGCAGACAGATTTTGCTGCGAGTGAAAACATAGACTGTTTTTGCTCGATTTCAGGCACAATGTTAATCTTCGAAACAAAAAGTTATTCCACAATCCCTACGGTGTTTACCTGACACACGAGAACATTTCGATGGTACTATTTCTAACAAATCTGACACTTTGTACGAATTCTCCACATTGTTGTAGAAACTTACATGCTGGTCTTTCAGGTTTGAAAACTAACAAAATCCCTTTCTTGAGGCCTGAATATACTACTTAGGTGAAAAAATAATTGATTTCAGTCAAAACGAAAAAATGGCACCTGAAGGGGTTAAACTGGCTGAGATCGACAATGAAACCTGCACCACCTGAAACGCAGGGGACTTCACGAAGAGGACAACAAATGCTGTACAATTTTCAATCAGTGCGTGGTAATAACAAGAAACAGAAAGCAACTTACAAGTAACACCTTGCGTGCTGAAAGCAAAAAAAAAAAAAAAAATCTCAAAGATCAATTGTGTAAGCACTATTTCAGTGCCACTCAAAAAAGTCGGCTTTTCTTGAGCGCCCTCAACAGGAGTTAAGCAATGCGTTGGATTTTGACTCACTTTGTGATAGGCAGGCAGAACTGAGTTGTTTTCATGCTCCCATGGTGTAAAAAACCAGAGCATGCTATTAACAAAGTCAGTTAAAAGTTAGCACATGCGTTATGCACTTCGTTCCATCTCTCTGTTTCAGGTGCTACTGTTTTCATTGTGACCAACCATGCCATCAAGGCAGGCACCCTCGATGTCCAGATCACAGAGGAAAGCTTGCCAGTTACTAACGTGTCACTCACTTTCAAGCGCACAGCCATCTGGCATGCTGCGCAGATCCAAACAAGGCTGCTGCAATTTGGAAATGAACCATGTACAATCTTAGGACTAGCAAACCAGTTGCTTCAGTGGTGTGCAGAACAAGAGAGGGCACATGAAGGTCGGGACACCTGGCACAAAGGCTCACTTCACTGCCGGCCATGCCACTAAGAGTATGAGGGCCTTAAATTTTTTATTTGTTAACATATCTTGCTGAAACTTAGCATGCAGGCATATCACTGGATGCTGATTTTGAATATTCATTAAGACTTCGAATATCTCACCTGGAAGGAAATATATGGCAAAATAACATTCTAATTAGGTCATTTCTTATGGGCCTTTGTAGCAATTTATCAGTTAAAAAAGCTTTTTAAGGCGAAAGCCTTTAATGGCCCACACTTGCAGCCATGACTATGTCCATCTATCCATTACATCTGAAGTAAAAGTCATAACTAATGATTAATAGTCACAAGTCATGACTAAATAGTCATTAACCAGTCACCAACTAACTAGCAATGACTAGTTAGTCGTTAACCAATCATGACTAGTTGGTCATTAACCGGTCATGACTAGTTAGTCATTAACCGGTCATGAGTAGTTAGTCATTCACCAATCATGACTAGTTAGTCATGACTAGCCAATCCAAGTCGCCCCTTAGCCGCCTCGTGTGTGCCTACGGCAAGTTGCGTGGAAAGGCTTTCGCCTCACGCACTTTAGATCGTCACAGCGCCCCCTGATTTTTTTTAAGAGTAAGCAGACATTTGCAAAGGCCCACAGCCCATCCTAAAGCTAATAAAACGCCTGTAAAGACATTTTGTTGCTTATAAATAAATAACAAGGTTGGAAAGAAAAAAATAATGTGGCAGTAATTAACCTACACTTGGCCCAATTGCTAATTTATCATGTTTAAAGGAAAAAGGAAAGCTTTTGGATGTGTGGGGGATCTTTGGAAATGTTTACATATTATGAAAAAGGCTTCTTTTAACTGAAAAACTATCAAGAAGGCCCACAAGAAATGGCCTAACTAGGATGTTATTTTGCCATAAATTTCCGTCCAGATGACATATTTGAAATCTACATGCATATTTTAAATCACCATTCCATGGTACATCTTGCGTGCCAAATTTCAACAAGTTATGTCGAAAAATAAAATAAACAACTTTTTAGGACCCTCATCCCCCCTTAATAGGTGGGAGAGTGCCTCCCCAAATGGTTGCGGGACCCTTCGAACCTGCCACTTCCCATGAGGCCTAGCTGCACAGCATTGCCCCTAAGGGCTGCCACCTTAATCAGCAGTGCCATATACATGGTCCCGCATGATGGGTTTTTCCATTGTCTCTGCCTGCAAAGGGCACTAAAGGAGTCAACGTCCACTGCATGCTCTCACTTCGGTGTGAAAGTGCTAAGACAGGCCATGTGTGCTGCACTTCGCTCGGCCAAGTCACCAGCCCTGCCCATGGTCGTGTGCACTTGAGCAGCCTCCCCAGAAGCTGTCGCCCGTGTGCCACGACTAAGGCCCCTAACTTTCTGTGGCCGAAAATTTTGGATTCTGAGAACAAAGAATCCGCAAAATTCCATGGAAAACATCAAATAATGCTTCAAAATATGAGACGAACACAGTGTGAATCCTTTAGTATTTTCCAGCTTTTCGAGGTAGCTAAAGCGACCTTCGCCACTAGTTTTGAGAGCCGCTAGGAGAAGCCAGCTTTTTCAATGGGGCAAAGCACGAGACGAGCCAGTGCAAGGGTGAAGGTGGCTATGGAATGAAGGCAGTGGGGGTTGTTGAGAAAGGGTAGTAGGGAAAGCAATAAAGGGCAAAGGATTGCAGGACTGGAAAGCCTGAAACACAAAGCAGTGGCAGCATGGCGGTGATGGTGGCTGCAACATGTAAGCAGAGACAGTGCCAGGGGAAGGTGAGGGGGGGGGGCGTTTCATGACAGTGCAGCCTGCACTGGGCACCCTTGCTGGTGGGGCCCACTGCATTTTGTTCGCCCCCCCCACCCACTCTTGAAATTAGCACTGCACCACGAAGGTCCTGGCAGCGTCACCCTGTGTCAGACTTTGCTGCGTGGGACGCTTGCTTTCACTTGGGCGGTCACAATTGAAGCATTGAGTCTTAACATTGATGTATCCTCCACTGCTTCCGTATTTTAGTGCGCTATCTGCATTTTCTTTTTCTTTTGAAGTGGGAGGGGGGAGAGGCCTGGCCTCGCCTATGGTTGGCCCAAACAATTTGGGTTTGCAATATAATTCTAATATATTTTTAAATTCTTCCGAGGTCCTAAGCTTGCCCCTCACATCACATTTGTGCAAACAACGTAAACTGACCATTTTCCCATCATACCGTCATTTGTGTTGGTGTCCGTAACCACAGAATAAAAAAATAAAAGAGAATATGGCTGCAAATGCACAATTTCGTGAAAAATGCTAAAATCCATGATTTTTCTGTGGGATTGTGGGAAACTAGAGGCTGTATCAGCACTATACACACCTGTTGGGACACTAGTGTGGACGAAGAAAAATGTGGCCAAATGCTGCTAGTCCCAAACATCCACTCTCTGAGATGGGACACACAGATGTGGTTAGGCCGGTGAACAGAGGCAATGGCTTTTGCAGCTCCAATTGTGCTTGGAGCACAATCTATATCCATGGACAGAGCTGAACAATAAGCTCATTTCTAGCAGGAGACTCACGCTGTCTACTGTATGCCAAAGTGTGGGCCCCACGCAGCCTAAACATGCAAGATAGTTTGTTTGTTTGTTTGTTTATGGGGTTTAATGCCCCAAGGCAACTCAGGCTATGAGAGACGCGAAACAAACATGCAAGAAACAAAGTTACACTTGATAGTGAGCCTGCACTGCTGCGTGGTATACAACGGCCCCAAGCAGCAGTGCTCTCTGCTTGCCAAGTCTTCCCTCAGCCAAACACATGCCTGGCACTGATGCCACCACCTGTTGACACGATGCAGTTTGGTTTATATGCTCCTCACAGGAGTAACTGCAACATCTACGACATAAGTTACGAGTGAGCTTAAGGTGCAGTGAAGAGAAATCTGAGCTCGTCTTTTTGCCATGGGAACTCAATCTACACGTTCCGAGCATTCTAAGATACCTCGACTTATTGCCCTGTGTGGCCGATTTCCCGAATTAAATCGAAGTAATGCCCGGCTCCCGCATTTTTTTTTTTAATTCTTCCCGTACAGTGAGTGGAGTTGACCAATGCGTGGAGTGCCTTTCAGCCAGCTCCGTGGAGGCTTGCCACTTTGCCATTGGCTGAGTAATACGTAGTAATCCGTAGTAGCAAATAGTCTGCGTGTACTTTGATTTCTGCGGGCTTATTTTGCGGCTATATTACCTGCGAATGAAACTATTTATTCACAGAAACTTAAAGAACAAAATAAAGCGAAAGCAAATCCTCCATGGAGCTGGCTGAAAAGCACTCCACGCGTTGGTTGACTCCGCCCACCGTACAGGGGAGAATTAAAAAAAAAAAGGTGGGAGCCGGACGTTAATTTGATTTAATTACGGAAATCGGCCACACAGGGCAATAAATGGCAGTTTGTAAAAATGCTCGGAACGTGTAGATTGAGTTCCCGCGGCAAAAAGACGAGTTCAGATTCCTCTTCACTGCACCTTTAAAAATTTCTTGTCCACATGCCAAACTCATCTGGAATGCATGTTTTCCTTTCAATGCTGCCCAAACTGTTCACCAGCAAAGCTGCCAGTGCCATGCAGCCCCTTGGCAAGGTGCCCAGCACATCCGCGAGTCCTTCCCACAACTCCTCGGCACTAGGTGACTGCTCCCTCGGCTCTTAATTCTATGGACCAGCGCACAGGAAGTGTGCCAAGCAAAGCAGGGAAGTAAGGCGGGCCCTCACTGTGCTTCCGCTCCACCTGGGAGAGGCCGAAATCGGTGAGCTTGATGTGCCCCTGGGCCGAGATGAGCATGTTGTCCGGCTTCAGGTCCCTGCAGGGAAGCAAGCACACCAGGAAATGGTGCATCTGTTGCACTACCTTCCCAGCAAACCAAAAACCTCTCAGAGACGTCTAGCTAGACGTCTCTGAGAAGATTTTGGTTTGCTGGGTTGCATGCACTCAGAAAGCGTCACACATTTCGAAAACAAGAAAGAATGGTGCCTCCACTTCAGTGGCTGCAATACAAAACCGAATTCTAACAGGACAGCATTAAGGGTCCTGTTCAGCGGAAAACCCAGTGTCGGTGGCGTGAGTGAAAAATCGCCAAAGCAGGTGGCCAACAAGCCACCTAGGTCACGTGACTTTGTGACATCATCACAACCTGCCCACCGTGGCAGTTGAACTAATAAGAAGTTGCTTGAGAGCAGCACAAGCCCCACCAGTGCTTACTACTATGCCAGGAATGGTACGAGGACTCCCAGCAATCT
The DNA here is from genome assembly GCF_055824585.1 of Amblyomma mixtum. Lineage (NCBI taxonomy): Eukaryota > Metazoa > Arthropoda > Arachnida > Ixodida > Ixodidae > Amblyomma > Amblyomma mixtum. Next base: position 173,863,600 of record NC_143016.1, read on the forward strand.
GCACTGAAGACCATTTTTGCTGAAAAACAAATTTTCTGGCCAGAAAATTTGTGCAACGCTCTCATTTTTTAAGCGCATTTTCTATTTTCACGTACAAAATACGCATTATGCCTTACATGCAGTTTGTGTAAAATTTTTATGTCAAGAAAACAACTAAGGATACATTCGAACTATGATGCTCTGAAGTGACATTATAGCGCAGGAACTTTTTGTGCCTGTGCACAATGCCTGTACCTGTGCAACCGTACCTGTGCACAATGCCCCTCCGGTGGAGGTAGTCGAGAGCGAGGGCGGCCTCCGCAGCATAGAATCGGGCCATGGGCTCGTCAAAGAACCCATACATGTGCAGCAGGGACTTCACGTCACCCCCAATCATGTACTCCATCACCTGCACGCAGAAACACCACAAGGTTTGACACACAGACGGGCGCTTCCGTCACTGACACTTGACAGCCAAATGTCAACTGCAGAGATGCACTTCACCAGGCAAAATGCACAGGCATGTTATACAACGTCCGCTCTTTACTACCTCTGAGTGTCAGACTTAGTTTATAATGCACTATTTCTATCTAACCTTTCATACTGTCATCTGGTGTGGGGTACAACAACATGGTCAAATATGTATAGGTTACAGAAAATACAGAAAAAGGTCATTCGTATCATTGCAAATGCCCCGTTTACTGCTCACACTCAACCTCTTCTAGCGTCATTAAAAGTAACTCCAAGTAATGACCTATATAATTTATTGCTAAGTAAACGACATGAAAGAAAACGGAAAAATCATGACACATTCTTTGATGGCACAGATAACTAATGGCCCAAAGCTAATTACTACCCAACACATAACAACAACGTCTGGTATGTGCCATTCTTTCGTACTAATTACGGTCGTCAAATGCTGCGACATATAATTCCAACTCTTCTTAATCGGCCCAATGAGCCCTGAGGACCTAACAATACGGTTTGTTTTTTTTCTTACTGCAAGTTTTCTCCTCCTTTCTCCCTCTTTTTTTTGTGATTGTTATCCTTTGTTTTGCATTTTTCAGTGTCTTTGAGCGTTTCATGTTAATCTTGCTGACTTCACTTATATATTATTGCAAGAGGATATTCACTAATTTTTATTGAATGTGATGTTTACCTATGCACTGTAGTCTTTTTTATTGTTCTGTCCGTGTTCTGTTTCTGCCGGTTTTTATGTACGGGGGTGTGCCCTCTGTCAAGCCAGTCATAGGCTTTTTGGGTGCACCACTAACACCCCTGATGTTGAAATAAAGGTATTTGTATTTGTATTTGTAAGCAAAGGTGTGAGGCAGGCAGCCCATATCTCTCTTTCTCACCAGTATCCCAGCCTTCACACCAACCACACTCCTTGCCTGTGGCCACTGCCATAGTGAGACATGCTCAGCACTTGATAAGAACATGCTGCCATGTGAATCCACCCTTGTTATCCCATTCCTCACGAGGCATGTCCCAGAAATTGTGAGAATGCTCACCGAAGGCACATTTTTTTTGCCATCAGCCACACTCAAAATCTTCAGAACAAGGTATCTCCGTGGCAAAACCCAAAATACTTCACTAGAGATTGCGGCATGTGACATGGAGATGCCCATTCTTTAACAAAATGCAGCAGAGCACAATACTAGGAAAAATTTTTCTGACTTGAACTTGTTCAATGACAAAGTACAATGCTAACGGAAGCACTGATGATAAAGCCACATGAAAATATCATCACCGTTTGCTACAACCTTAAAGGCTCCGGGTGCAGCATTACATAAGAGGTGGGAGAAATAGCAAAATAACACAAAAATAGAAGGCCAAAAGTGAAGCAGCAATCAATCAAAAGCACTCAGTTAAAAAGTCACAGTTCAAATGAAGAAGGCAGTGTCATGAAAAGGAAGTGGTGGCAATATTTTATAATGTGAGACTATATATTATGCATTTTTTTTTTTAATCTAGGGGATCACACTTGATGACATGTTCAGGAAGCGCATTCCACTCTTGTATCATGGCTAGTAAAAAAGATTTGTTAAAGGCAGTGCTTGATCTGTGTAAACGATAGACACTCATGGAGGAGAACAAACGAGGTGACGTGTGCAAAGCTGATACTAGAAGTAACTCGCATAGACTGGGAAATCTGTAGTATAGTTTGGTTTGGTTTATGGGGTTTAACGTCCCAAAGCGACTGAGGCTATGAGAGACGCCGTAGTGGAGGGCTCCGGAAATTTCGACCACCTGGGGTTCTTTAACGTGCACTGACATCGCACAGTACACGGGCCTCGAATTTCTCCTCCAAAGAAATTCAACCGCCGCGGCCGGGATCAAACCCGCGTCTTTCGGGCCAGCAGCCGAGCACCATAGCCACTGAGCCACCGCGGCGGCAAATCTGTAGTATAGTTTATGGAACACACATAGGAGAGAAATTTTGCGTCCGAGGGCTAGCGGACCGATACCAAGAGATGATTTAATACTACTGATCCTGTGGCGAAAGTCATAATTTGAAGATATAATATCGGCCGCATGATTCTGGATGGATTCAATTGCTTTAATTAAGTAAGCCTGATGAGGGGACCAAATTGTAAGGAGACTCGCCATGTTCTGACTCATTTCGGTTTGGCTCCCCGAGATGCGACCTCCCTAAAGTTACCTTAACTAACAAGCAAGGGCGCCTGCATCGCACCGACACTAGCACCAGAAACTGGGTGATTGCTGCGGGT